>NC_080856.1:28471843-29111212 GCF_030435755.1 Ochotona princeps | reverse complement strand
CAGCCACCAATAGTACATTAACATATTCTTTTTTTTTTTTTTTGCCTGCACAAGGACAGGCAATCTACAGTAGACCATTATCTAAACCAGAAATATCATTCTTTTCTTAAAACATAAGAAACTTGTTATTTTACACTCTCTAGGCTGGACGATCTTTCCCACGGGCCAGCATGGTTCTGCGGCAGGGCGAGCAGCAGCCTGCAATCCCCACTGCCTTTGAGCACCTGTGTGACTCCTGCCGTCTCTACTCCTGCTCCAGCTCCCTGCTACTGTGCCTGGGAAAGCAGCGGAGGATGCTTTGGGCGCCTGGCTCCTGCATATACCCATCTGAGCGACCCAGATGAAGTTCCAGGTTCCTGATTTCAGCCTGGCCGAGACCCGCCCGTTGCAGCCATTTGCTATACGAACCAGCAAGGGAAAATATCGCTTTCTGTCTCTCCATCACTTTAATTCTGCCTTTTAAAAATACGAATACATCTTAAAGAAAAATTCTCTAACTACTTAATTTTGCCTTTGCAGCATCAAGGAAAAAAATAAAAAACAGAAAAGCAGCGAGAAGTCCAGTGTCCCAATAAACCTTAGAGGCAGCTGGTCTAAGACCAGCACAATATCCAACATCTGTTTAATATAATGAAATGGGGTATGGCACAGTAGCCTAGTGGCTGATATTCCTCGCCTTGTATGCACAAGGATCCCATATGGGTGCTGGTTCATGTCCTGACACCCTCGCGTCGCATCCAGCTTCCTGCCTGTGGCCTGGGAAATCAGTCCAGAACAGCCCAAAGCCTGGGACCCTGCACCTGCGTGGGAGACCTGGAAGAGGCTCCAGGCTCCTGACTTTGGATCAGCTCAGCTCTGGCTGTTGTGGCTCACTTGGGGAGTCAATCAACGAATGGAAAATCTTCCTGTGTCTCTCCTCCTCTCTGCACATCTGCCTTTCCAATAAAAGTAAATAAATCTTCAAGACTGAAACCATATCAAGTATGTACTATTTTCACCCTTTGTCCTTTCTTCAAAATAATCAACTAGTGTCACTATTCTTTGGAATGGAGTAAGACTATCAAAAGAACAAGTTAGTTAAGAATCAATACTTACATCTATATACATAGGGAAACTGGTATTATAATAAATCATGTCGTCATTAATGTAGATGAAGAATTTCAGTTTTTCCCTAAGTGTTTTATCTTCTTCATTATTTATTAAACTTCAATTGCTTCTTTAGATTATATATTACATATGATTTCACATTTGTTTTACTACTTTAGTCATACTGCAAATGTGGAAAAGGATATATCCTAGAAAACCACTTTCTCAGACTTAGAATATAATTTTAAATTTGAGTCAGTAACCAAAGTGTTACCAAAATAAATTCTATTTTCAAAACCATAATTAACAAAAATTTATAGTCTCATATTTCACTGAAATATTTACTAGCCTCTATACCATTTACTAAGACTCTATAATATCAACCATATGAAGACATCAGGCATGACTTTATTGTTGCTCCAACAAGGCGTTTAATATTTTACATTCAGGTGATGGGACGTGTTCTCAGTGACTTTGATGACACCCGAGCGTGACCCTGAGCTTTTCTGTGTAAGGAAACAAATGCTGGAGCTGCGTGGATGGCTCCGCTAGGACGGCAATGTTCCGACAGCTCGGTCAGTGCCCAGCACTTCCTGGGACTGAGATGATTTCCATTCTGTAGAATCAGTTTATTCCTGTAATTAATAGCTTGTCTAGTGGGAGCAAAGGAAGGATGAGATATAAACGAAAGAATCATTCCATAAAACACAAGGTAAAATGCTTCTGCAGAAACACCAATTTTCTTAAGATTTATTTTCTTTTTATTGGAAGGTCAGATATACAGAGAGGAGGAGAGAAAGCAAAGAAGATCTTCTGTCCGATGATTCACTCCTCAAGCGACCACAATGGTCAGAGCTGAGCTGATCAGAAGCCAGGAGCCCGGAGCCTCTTCCAGGTCTCCCACATGGGTGCAGGGTCCCAAGGCTTTGGACCGTCCTCGACTGCTTTCCCAGGCCACAAGCAGGTAACTGGATGGGAAGCAGGGCTGCCTGGATTAGAACCTGTGCCCATATGGGATCCTGGCACACAAAGCCAGGACTTTAGCCACTAGGCTACTGTGCCAGGAAAACCAGTTTTAACACTTACTATCAACTCTGCACAGTAGGTACTGCTATCGTTAGAAACAGTAAAACTAGACAAGACACTAAGAAAATGAAACCAGAAACACTGTGTCTGATGAATTGTATCATTCGCATCAGGAACATTTAAGTAGAGTGTACATCATCTAACAAAATTTTCTGAGGGGGCATGGGTAAGATTTTAATAAGGACTTGCATGAACGGAAAGTTTTCTTCTACCAAAAAAATATGTATACTTCCCAAGGTGTCCTAAAACCTGAGAGGGCCTCCCTAAGAGGCCGTTGAACTTGAACTGGACAAGTGGAATGCTGGACTCTGTATGGTGTAAACTTTTAATTAGGGAATCTCAACGGAACTTGAGCTGTGGTTATGCATCAAGGTGAAGGAATTCATGATGGGGGAAGGGTTTGGGGTGAAGGGGGGGGAAATCCCAGTACCTATGAAATTGTGTCATGTAATGCAATGTAATTAATGAATAAATGAATATTAAAAAAAAAAAAGAAAAGTAAAAATGATGATAACTAGATTTAGGAAAGTTCAGATCATGGAGTAGTGGCGCATCCTCCATATATGGGATATTTCAATTCATCAATCATTTAGTAAATATACAGTAAATGTGACAGGTTATAGATATAATAATTACTAATGTCCAAAAAGCTTGAAGTGCACAAGTGCACATGCACATTACCAAGTCATTACACAAAGGACAGTGTACGGATGTGACCGGAACAGATGCACCCACGTGGAGGGAGAGTTTTACATGCTGCATGAAAAGTTAAGATCCATGCTTAAAGTTAGGGCAAGAGGATGAAATATGCTCATGATACGCACATCTACGCAATGGAAATAACACAAGTAGGAAGACAAGGAAAGATAAAAGAAGAAGTCTAAAAAAGAAGATTTCTTAGTTCAGATATTCGCGTTGTCCCCCTTTCCACCCATCCATCCTAATCTCAAAATGGTAGCGTTAAGAACTGGGGCCGTGGGCCTGGCGGTGTGACCTTGCCATTAAAGTCCTTGCCTTGAATGCACCCTGGGATCCCATATGGGCGCCGGTTCAAATCCCAGCAGCTTCACTTCCCATCCAGCTCCCTGCTTGTGACCTGGGAAAGCAGTCCAGGCCCAACGCCTTCTGACCCTGCACCCAGGGAGACCTGGAGGAAGTTCCTGGTTCCTGGCTTCGGATTGGTGCAGCACCGGCCATTGCGGCTCACTTGGGGAGCGAATCACTGGACGGAAGATCTTCCTCTCTCTCCTCCTCTCTGTATATATGACTTTGTAATAAAAATAAATAAATCTTAAAAAAAAAAAAAAAGAACTGGGTTTGGGGCCAGCCCTGTGGGATGTGGCAATGTTGGGTAAGCCTCATCTGCATGCCAGTATCGTAAAGGGGTAGTAATTTGAGTTCCAGGTGCTCTACTTTTGACCCAGTTCCCTGTTTATGGTTTGGGAAAACAGTGAAGGATGGACCATGGCCTTACACCTGCACCCACTGGGAAACAGACGTTTCAGCACTTGTTGCCTTATACAGGAAGTGAAGTAGATGATGGAAAATCTCTCTCTCTGTCGCTCTCTCTTTATCGCTCTCTCTCTCTCTTCTTCAAATAACTGTGCCTTTCAAATAAAATGAATCTTAAAAAAGTAAAGTGGGCCACTAGGAGGCAATTAAAGTCATGACCTCCATGATGGATTACGAGCCCTTATTAAATAGGCCCCATGGAACTTGGTGGCCAGTTCCACCTGCCAAGGACTTGACCAGAAGGCACGAGTTAGAAACCGGGAAAGGTTTTCAAATCAGATATGAAATGCTTGGGTTTCTTGATCGTTGGCTTCCCATCTCGAGAACTGTAAGAAGCTGATTTCTGCTGTTTATAAAAAAGCCAAGATGGTGTTTTGAGAAAGTAAAATGACAGAACTAAGTTGCAACTTCGCGTACAGTGCCCACTAAGCTATAGTCTGTAGTGCAGCATGGAACACTTACCCTTTTCTTGCTCACAAGCATGTACCAGCCCCAAAGTGTGTGTGTGTGCGTGCGTGCGTGTGTGCGCATGTGCGCCTGTGTTTCAACCTACCCAATAGAAAAGGCTAGCTCAATCTGATAGCAAATGACTATAATTACTTCATGTTTTTCTGTGTGAGTCAGCTGAGACACAATACACAGAATTCGATAAATACAGGTAGAAATCAATATCCTTAGGGTCACTGACAGGCTGTCAGCCGCTCCCATGTTTTCCGACATCAAGTATAATCAGTGATGGAGTTACAGGTTCTGTAAGCACATCAATCGCAGTTCGAATCACATTACGCAAAATATACATGTATCCAAACATCATAAATTGATACGTAAGAATGAACAGTTTAATGTTTCGATCAAAAAAAGAAAGCTCACGATGAAAAATTCGTAACTGTTGTCTTCTGTATTTCTAAGACAATGCCCTCAGTGACAAAGACAGGGAGCTACAAATCCACATTACGAGACACCACGTGTCTGTGTCCCAAGGACAGGTCCAGGGGCTGGTAAGGACGGACAAGAAGGAGTGGACTACATCTGTTGCTGAGGATACACACTGGTGAACTACTGTGGACAATGGCATGGAGATTTCCTTAAAAACTAGAAACAGATTTGCTTTATGAACAAGCAAGCCTGCAGCTGAGTATGAGCCCAAAAGCCATGAATTCATTGTCAGAGAGCTCCCCTGTCCACCATGCTTCCACCAGGACTCTGGTACTGACGTACGGGATCTCATGCGTCCGCCATCAGATGGGGAAAGAAAAGGTGTGACATGCACAATGGAAAATCATTCCGCCATGAAAAGAACCAAATGCTATCATGTTGCAGCAAAATGGTTGGAACTAGAGGATAATACGTTGAATGAAATAATTCAGACACAGCAAGACAAATTTCCTGTTTTCCTTCCAGGTGAGTTAAAATTTTAAAAACTGGAAAAGAAAAAAAAAATAAGACATCCTAAATCTTTGCCAAACAGGTTCAGAAAAATCATATACTACTCTAGTTTTAACGATTCTGTGCGTTCAAATTCCCTTTATGGAGCTGAAGTGGCGCATGTTTTCATTTGCTTGTTATTTATAGCCCTTCCCTATTTTCTTTTTCCTTTCTGCTGCTTGGATCCTTTCTTTATAAGAGTCTGCAAGTCTGACTATAATGCAAGCGGAAAAGCTTTGAAACGCAAATCAAATTTTAAGTGAAAAATGCTTTTCTTCATCCAGTTTTACCTACAAAAATATAAACTGCTTGCATTTCTGTTACAGGAAGCTGATGAATAAGAATTTAACAACTGCAATGTGTAAGACATGGATTCATGAGTTACTGTTAGGAAAACCAATATGTTATAAATACAATGCACACAGAAATCTATTTTTTATTACAGGTACACATATACATGCAGTATTGTTTATCTTCGAGAGTAATATTTGACCCCATTTTTATTCTGATTTCTGTCTTTGTATCCTCTGTGCTTCCCAAATTCATTACACAAAGCAGAGGGGATAAGGATGAGAGAGAATGTACCTTTTAAAGAAAAGGAAACATAGAAAACTTTTTAAAAAGGAAACACCAAATACTAGAGATCTGGTGTCTTTAAATCATTTCATCTTTGTGATCACGTTCATTTTATTTATAACTATATCTCCACTAAACGTTGCTTCAAACTGGTTTCATCTGAAACTGAACAAGTAGGGATGGTTTAGCTGAGATTTTTGTCAAAAACTTGGCTAAAATCTTTTCTTTTGGCGACCTTTGCCACCTCTGTCCTAGCTAGCATGAGAACGCATCCTGTAGGTCCAGGACCACTGAATCTCTTCCCTCCGGCTCCCCAGAACTGAGCTTTGGCAAGGAGCTGCCAAAAGGCAGCAATTCTGAAGCAAGCCACATTACTGTTAATAGGAATTATAAGACCACGCTATTCTGCGAAAATGTTCTTTTCCCTGACTGATAAAATGCTAAGATGACAGGAAGTAGAGTGTTTATTCTTGTTCCTAGCACAGGAAACTGCTCTCCAGTTACTAATAACCAACTAATGTACAGTCAAGCAGGAACAAATGGAATACACGCTGGAGGCCGCTAGTGATAAATAAGTGAGTTTTGCATGAAGCAAACACATAAACGATGAGGCTGAAAAAAAGAAAGAAAACTGCACTCTAAGCTTTAACTGCAGTTGATTTTAATAAAACTTTTTTTCTTATAAACTTACCTTAATTATTTCTTAATAAAAGATTTAAATCTAGAACAACCTCATCTTAAAAAAATAAAAGAATTTTATAAAATATTATACCATATTTCTAAAGCAAAGCCTTCTGCCTTTAAGTAATGAAATTGTTCTACATATTAAAATGAGAAAAATTGTTTTATTTGCTTGTCATAAAGATTCTACTCAAGTAAAGGAAGCTTGTGTTGTACAGTATAAGCTTGTGTTTCATTTAGAGGAAAATGAGTTTTTCAATTATATCTAAAAAATGTGTACATCGTCCAGAGAAACATGCATGATTAACAGTGAAATCAGAGTTGACTTTGATGCAATAACACAAGTAACCAAAAATATACAGCATCTTTTGATTAGCAATATATTTTTATAATACAGTAGGAGCAACATTTTTTTTAATTTGAAAGAAATGGCAGAGAATTTTCTTTTAATCACTTACAAAAATGCTATGCAGCCATGTAATGCCTCTTCCTTGTCATTAGTACAGTGACAAATTTTAAAATGTTTCCTGGGGCCAGAGAAGTGGCGTAGCACGGTAAAACCCTGGCTGCAGTGCCAGCATCTCACATAGGTGCCTGTGTTTCAGCTACTCCACTTACTAATTCAGCTCCCTGCAGACCTCTAAGACAGCCTAAGGTCTTGGCCCCTGCACCCACGTGAAGGACCTGGAAGAAGCTCCTCACTAATGGTTTGATCGCTACCACTGCGCCATTGTGGCTACTTGAAGAGTAAATCTGTGAGTGGAAAATCTCTCTCTGTGTGTCTTTCTCCTTCTCTGGAACCCTGCCTTTCAAATAAAAGCATATATTAAAGTTTTTTTTTTCCTCCTGATGAGCATTTTATGTCAGAATAAAACATGTGTCGAGAGGAAAATGGGAAGGTGTTGGTGAAAACCATGGTCCTGGGAGAGTACTGCAGTCAGTGAAAATACAAGGTAGATGGGTATTCCTGGTGAGTTTGTTATTTGTTCATTAATTATTTTTCCATCTAGAGGACCCTTCCTGTGAGCACAGAAAGTATCAATCTTACAGGGTGGGACATTCTATTCCAGAAAAAAACTCCATCCCCCAAAACAAGGACACCAGACTTGCTCTCAGCACGAGCCCCACCCAGCTGGTTGTAGGAGTGTGATGTTCTGGAAGAACTGAGAAATGCCTGTGAGTTCATCGGTAGCATGCAGCAGCCAGCCAGTGAGCGCTAAGGCCCAGCCTTCTCTTGCTCTTACAATGCAAACAGAGAGGCCACCTGGCTTCCAGCTTGCTTTAATTCTTGCAGATTTCTAAAGCTCATGGTCTAGCCTTTCCATTTCCTGTATTTTTTTTAAAGATTTATTATTATTGAAAAGCCGCACAGACTGAGAGGAGGAGAGACAGAGAGGAAGATCTTCCGCCCAATGATTCACTCCCCAAGTAAGCCGCAACGGCCCGGCCGGTGCGCGCCGATCCAATGCCGGGAACCAGGAACCTCTTCCGGGTCTCCCACGTGAGTGCAGGGTCCCAAAGCTTTGGGCCATCCTCGACTGCTTTCCCAGGCCACAAGCAGGGAGCTGGATGGGAAGTGGAGCTGCCGGGATTAGAACCGGCGCCCATATGGGATCCCGGGGCGTTCAAGGCGAGGACCGCCAGGCCCTTCCATTTCCTGTATTAATTATACTACCTGTAATACAATTTTTGTTGGGTTTTTTGTTTTTTTTAAAAAAAGATTTATTTATTTTATTACAAAGTCAGATAGACAGAGAGGAGGAGAGACAGAGAGGAAGATCTTCTGTCCGATGATTCACTCCCCAAGTGAGCTGCAACAGGCTGGTGCTGCGCTGATCCGAAGCCGGGAACCAGGAACCTCTTCCAAGTCTCCCACGCGGATGTAGGATCCCAGTGCTCTGGACCTTCCTCGACTGCTTTCCCAGGCCACAAGCAGGGAGCTGGATGGGAAGTGGAGCTGCTGGGATTAGAACCGGCGCCCTTATGGGATCCTGGGGCGTTCAAGGCAAGGACTTTAATGGCTAGGTCACGCCGCTGGGCCCCAATTTTTGTTTTAACTGGCTGAAGTTCTTTCCTGCTCATTAAAGTCAAGGAAGCACACTGCTAACAAAATCATCATCATCAAAAATCAAAGACGTCCTCACAATGTTAAGAGAAGAGCTTTTGATATTTATCTCTATTTTTTTTCCTGGAGTAAAACACTCTTTAAAAGGACTTTATCTTATTAGACATATGCCTTTATCCTTCTGACTCTGATGACAGACTACATTAAATCGTTAGGAAAGGGCATTTGCAGCCACTGTTTAATAACTCGCACAGTGAGCCAGCTTCTGGCAGTGAGACAGAGGGAAAGCCAGATAAATGCACGCCTCAATTGAAGTTACAGGTTGGTGAGGTCATGGAAGCATGTGACCACTAGGTGTCATGATAACTCCCATCATAATGGAATTACTGGGTAAGAGAAAAGACCAGAAACTCAAAAGCAAATGGAATTAAAAAAAAATGGAACACAACCTTGTTAAATAATACCTTTTATTCTTTTAGGATGCATTATCAGTTTATCTGGACGCATGGTGGGGGAGGGAGGAAAATATTATTATTTACAAAGAGAACTGTCTAAATGGAGAACTATTGCTTACTTTATATTTCTAAGTATCATTTACTCATTATAAAATTAGATCCTTGGACCTGGCATGATAGCCTAGTGGCTAAAGTCCTAACCTTCATGCACCGGGATCCCATATGGGCACTGATTTGTATCCCATCCAGCTGCTCCATTTCCCTTCCAGCTCTCTGGTTGTGGCCTGGGCTAGTAGTTGAGGACAGCCCAGTGATGGGACCCTGTATCTGGACGGGAGACCCAGAACAAGCTCCTGACTCCTGGCTTTGGATCAGCTCAGTTCTGGCCATTGAGACCACTTGGGGGCTTAACCAGTGGATGAAAAATTTTTCTCTCTCCACTTCTCTCTGTATATCTGACTTTCCAATAAAAATAAATAAATCTTAAAAAAAAAAGGGATCCTGACTACTAGGATAACTTACAAACATTCATGAAGTAAGAATAAGGAATTTTCTTCAACTAAACAGAAACTTGTCGATAATTTCAACATCATATAAAACTGTGAAAGAGAGTGATGAAGGGATTTCATTCTTAACTGGGAGCTGTGGAACTGGTAATCAGGGAGGAGTTTGGGGGAGATAGAAGGAAGGGGCTAAGTTTTAAAAAATGAGCATGTATTCGACTTGGAAGAAAGAACAGGATGTTCTTACTAATTATTGCTCTATAAGACATTTGATGCCAGAAATACTCCTTAATATTTCAAAGGGCAATACAATGGCTTGCAAGGCTGATTGGGAGACCATGATATGGATGACACAAGAGATTGTAAGTAATCGTTTCTAAACAGTGCTAACGTTCAAGCCCCTTTTCCTTTCATGGCCTCTCAAACCACACGTAACACAGCCCAGGGGTCAAGACTTCCCACAAGACACTCAACTGGGACAGACACAGGTAGACACACAAGGACTGTATTATTCATTGGCCCAAGACTGTTGCAGAAGGACATTATCTTTCTTACTGCCCAAAAGAGGCACTGCTAATCTCTTTCATAAAAGTATCAACTGCAATTCTAAATCACAGCGTTAAAGCAAAATTAATGTCACTGGAAAGCTTTTTTAGAAGAAAAAAGCAATGATGGAGGAGGGTCGGGGGACAACACAGGCAGGAAGGGGAGGAGGGGAGAAGCACTGTGCTCCTAACGGTCCAGGGTTCATCGTGATGTAATTGCCACAGTGGTATTTTTTTCCCATAGAATTCCTTAATCAGCCACTACTTAAACTGAATCCTAGCTGCCACTTTTCTGCCCCCAAAATCATAGATAAACCATGCCTGGCTCACTTGCATTCTCATCATCAACTCAAATTTCTTGTCCTATAATGATGTGTCAACAACTAACATGTGCCCTCTTGTCCAGTGCTGGGAGAATTCTGTTTGCTCCTGTTCCAAGCAATTCACATCCAAAATTTTACTAACAAGAGAGATCAATGTATTCGCAGGGAGACACATATGCAAACTATTGTGGCTGTTTATGAAAAAACGAGACAGAATCATTGAGAAACTGGTAAGATTCATTTTTATATGAGGTAACTGATTTCTCTCAACCATCACTTCTTAGATCAGTGATTTAAAAATCCACCAAAACAATCCGAATACATGTATACAACGAGCTTTTGGATTATATTAGTAAGTGCTAAAACAATCCCATGTGTTTTTTTTTTTTTTTTTTTAGGTAAAATTGAAAGAGCCACATGTCACTCAAAACTTTTGATAAATGAACCTGCTTCCTCTGGGTTCAAAAGCACAGGAAGGCAATTTATTCTGAAGACTCCAACTACAGTAGAGTGGAACAAAAGGGTTCTGTCAGGAACATACCTCATGAAATTGAACAGCCATAAAGAACAATGCCTCTGGTTCAATTTAGTTGTAGGCTGACTTTCTTCACTTGCTTCAACTAATCTCACACTGGAAATTCATTTTGAGTTCATGCATGATCTGAGAAACATGGCATCTCTGCATACATATTCTCCCCTCCTCAAATATCCCAACATTATTCATAGCTATGCATGGATAGCTTTGAGATCCCTGATTTCTGACATTTGATAACCGGCAGACTCAAGCATATCAGTGATCTAATCTGATCTAATCAATAGTTCAAGATATATAAGCCTACGCAGTTTGTTGTGTAAGATCCTTTAATATCAAGATTTCTGTTGTAAATTCTCTTTTAAACATGCTAATCATTTTTATCTTCCATCATCTTGATTCAAGGATCCAATAATGTTGGCATGCTCACAGAGCTCAGTAATCTGACTGTATAAACACTTCTTAGTAGAAACTTGCCAAAAGAATATGATTGATCATTGCTAAGACTAGGCTTATAAGAATCAAGGTGAATCAAAGATCTTCTCTTTTCCTTAAATGATGGTCACATTGTTTCCTTTCTATGTATTTTAAAGCATATAAAATTACACCTTTGAACATGCCTTGTAATGTTGGACAAAATGGGAAATCTCAATCACTGGCAAAACTATAGTTATCGAGAGTGAAATCAATGCTCACATATACAAAAAGTCTTTGAGACCACAATTTTCGTTGAGATGCTTGACACCAATTTATTTCACCCAATTTTGTATATACTATCTTATTCCATAAACAACCTGCCTATATTGAGGGATTTTTTTTTTTTACAGATTTTTCACTAGAGCCAGGAAATGAAGAATTTTGTGTGAGTCTCCACTACTTTTTTATAAAACATGCAGAACTAACGTTTTGAAAACTGTGCTTGATCCTAAAAAATTAACATAACACCCAAAGAAACACTTAGGAATATAACATAGTAACAGTTTCCCAGCAAAAGGGCACATTTTAGGAATTAGGTGCATCAATAATGTTGAGCGAATCCAAGAAAAAAGGGGGCATCAGCACTGACCTAACACGTTAAGCCACCGCCTGCAATTCTAGCATACCATATGATTCCAGTTCTGGCTTGCTTCATTTCCAACGAGTTTTTCTGCGAATATTTCTGGAAACCAGCAGGAGCTGCCCTAACTCACGGGTCTGTGTATCCCTGTGAGAGAGCTGAGTGAAGCACCTGGCTCCTGTCTTTGCACTGGTCCAGCTGTGGACCACTGTGGCCATTTGGGGGATGAACCAGTGCATCAGTGGATGGAAGACCTTTCTTTTTCTCCCTCTCTCTGTAACTCTGACTAAATCATAAACAAACAAATGAACAAACTAATAAATCAGTGCTGTATCCATGCACTGTAACACTGCTGAACAGTAAAACAGAGCAAATGAGCAGTACATGCAAAAAACCAGATGCACCTCGAAGGAAAGGTGGAGAAATTCAGATACAGTTAGTGAGATTGTGTGGTTCTGTCTATATTACCTTCTAGAAGGAGGAGGGGATGAACGGTAAAGGGGCAGGAAGGAAGCTTTTTTTTTGTTAAGTGCATGCATTTTGTTGAATTACTTACAACTTCATATTCAGGTTGAACTGTGTGCTTAAAACGAATGGATAATATTTTATGAAATTATACCTGCACAAAGCTGATTAAAAAGGAAAAAGAATTGGGAGCTCAATACCGTATTCTTTCATTCTGAACATTAAATGAAAAAGGCTAAAAACTTTTCTGAAAAGCAGTACAATTGCTCGGTGCAGATAATAACTGCAGCAAGAATATTTACAGCTATTGCCAACAATTACCTCTGCTGCGCATTCAACTAAGGAATAATTCATCATACCATATCTCTGAAAGGCCACCCTCCAGCCTCTTGACTTATCTAGATCTTTTGTAAACAGCTCGAGTAGTAAGTTTCTTCACCCATATTTCTCCACATACTCCGAAAGATAATGACCTTACTGAAACATCACAAAGGAACTACAGCCTGAGGAATTTAATTACGTGCCAAAAGTTTTATAGTCAGTGAAGTATCAGAATTAGGTGTTGAACACTACCGTGTACTGTCCCATCACACAATTCCCAATGTGAAAGTTGCTGTCGCTTAGAAGAAAGTAGAAAACAAAATTATTCATTCAGTTACTTGATGTAGCCATATGTAGACACGTCACTGATTCTTTCAATAATGTATCTGACACTTGCTGTTAGAAAACCGGATTAATTGTAATTGATAAAGGCTTTAGATGATAATATTTAAGAGCCAGTCTCCCACATCATTCAGTTATTTAAATCACATTTTGAATTTCTTTTGGCAGGAGCAAATTCCTTTCCTTGGTAATGAACTGCGAGGCAGCAGGTTGCCGTTCAAGGACTTGAGTTCCTGAAATCTACACGAGAGGCTGAGAAATATTTCTGGGCTCTGAGACTTGGCCTGGCTCAGCCCCGGCTCTGGGCTGCTTTATATATATCTACATGTTCATAAATTCTGTTTTTATTTGAATTTTCAACTTGTTTCTTTAAGAGTTATTTCTTTTTATTGGAAAGACAAATTTACAGAGAGAAGGAGCAACAGAAGGAAAGATCTTCCATCTGCTGGTTCACTCCCCTAGTGGCCACAATGGTTAGAGCTGAGCCAATCTGAAGCCAGGAGCCAGGAGTTTGTTTCCTCAAGTCTCCCACGCAAGTGCAGGGTCCCAAGGCTCTGGGCCGTCCTCTACTGCTTTCCCAGGCCACAAGCAGGGAGCTGGATGGGCAATGGATCATCCTGGACATGAGCCAGCACCCATATGGGATCCTGGCAGTTGCAAGGTGAGGATTTAGCCACTAGGCTTCCACACTGGGTCCATATTTATACATTTTGAAAAAATATAACCTTATGCAGATCTTCACATTACATTTTTTATATTCACCAATTACTCTGAGAAAATTCCCCTAAAAACAACGCTCCTTCTATTCCACATGTCCTACACACTACAATACCAACATACATGATTATTTCTTAGGCTGTCATACCGATAGATCTGATGACCTCTAAGCTCCACAAAGTCACAATTTCTTTTCTAAAACTCTGTCACCACTGGCACCGATGCTCAATGAATTCCAAAACAAGGATCTTAGCGCAGGATCAAAGACTCATTTGGACAGCATTTAGAATGCAGTGTAATATAAAATTCTGAAAACAAGTGGAGCACACTTTCATGTCTTAGGACAAAAATGCGTCATATTTAGAGATATCCCACATTACTGCTTTAGACATACAAATAAGAAATGTAATTATCTAAAGCATCTTCATCAAGGGACCTCCAATTGCTGCTTATTGTTATCCCTGGCTGAATGAAAACCTAGTTTTGGTGACACTTCAAGTAGGGTATCAATGAAGAAGCATTCACTGTCGGATACGTGTCTGTGTATGAGATATTATGAGGTGTGTAAGGATAATTAATTATGATTATTTTCTAGGAGCTCATATACCTAGTGAAGGATATAAGATATATCTACACATAGGTAAATTACAAGACAAAATGAGAAAGTAAATAATTGCCAACTATTATGCAAAGTTACAGGGTAATAAATCACCAGAAATTTACAATCTTGCAAATGATGTTAAGTCCTTGCAGGTCTAAATCAAGATAAAATGTGAGTATAACAGTGTGATTTAAAAGTATTATTACGGTGCAAGAGATGTCAGATCACATTAGGCAGGCAGGAGAGATGAGCCTTCATGCAGCCAACAGCATCTTAGTGGAATGCTGATGCATGGATAGGGTTTCTGTAAGACAGACCAGCAGCACCAGCGCTGTTGTAGAGCAGGTAAAGCCATCACCTACATTGGCCTCATCCACTCTGGTGTCAGTTTGAATCCTGGGTACTCCTCTGTGATCTGGTTCTCTGCCCTTGACCTGGAAGAAGCAAAAGACGGCCCACGTGCTTTTACTTCCTCCAGTGACATGGGAGCCTGGGGAGGAATACTATGCTGTACTGAGATTCAGTACAGCATAGACTCTGCATGCACTGATCATCACTCAAAGGACCAGTCAGCTCGTGTGGGTTGTGAGTTGAACCCATGAGTGTGAGATTAATCATGAGCTGTCCCAGGCAAAGGCAGACTGGAGAAATGGAATGACATATTAAAGACAGCAGGCAGTTCCATTAGACTAGGAGATAAAGGAGATGACTGGACAGGCCTGAAGTATCCTGATCCTCCACATACCGGGGTTATTTTATTCAGGAGACAAAAAGAGAATTTCTCTTATTATCCCCCAGTCACTACACAGACGTACATAAACACACACCACACACTACACAGCCATAAGGGTTAGGATTAGGGTTAGGCTTTTGCATTTCATCAGGACCTTCAGAATATTTGCTAATACTCTCATTTTCATCCAAGCATCTGTCAGTGATGTCTGAGAAAGGCATTTCTTGAGGGCAGGAACTATATTGTAAGCATTTGCATATAAATTTACATGATGTGAAAGTGTCGATCTATAGAAAGCATGAAATAAATGAACGAATCATAAGGCAATGCTACATCTTCATTTCTGCCATCAGCTTATTCTTGAGATTATATATTATTCTTAAGCTTTGATTCCAAAGCTCTTGTTTCATTTTTTTTCTCAACTGATGGAGAATTTTACAAATATTCATATTTTCAAACACTGATTTATTTTTATTTGAATGCAGATTTTATAGGTAGAGAAGGAGAGATAGAGAACGGGCTATCATTCACTGGTTCACTCCCCAAATGGCCACAATGGCCAGGGCCGAGCAGATTGGCTGCTGGGAGCCTGGAGCTTCTGTCTGGTCTTCCTCGTGTGTGCAGGGTCCCAGGGACTGGGGCCATCCTCCACTGATTCCCCAGGACCCAAGCAGAGAGCTGGATCATGAGGGGAGTAGCTGGGACATGAATTGGCACGCATCTGGGAAGCTGGCACTGCAGTGAAGGGTCAGCCTGCCACGCCGCTATGCCAGTCCCCAAACAGTCACATTTCTTAAAGGCATTGTTTATGGGAGGAAAAAAGGATTAAGGTAAACTTTCTCCCACGTTGTCAGACACGTTTGTGATGTCTGATTTCACACACACTATATATGAAATATATGGTGAAGATTTATTTATTTGTTTAAGAGACGAAGTTACAAACATGAGAGACAGATCTTCCATACAGTGGGTCATTCTGCAAGCAGTTGTCGCAGTCAAGGCAAGGTGGTTTGAAGCCAGGTGCTCTTAGAAATGGGCACAGGAACCCAAACAACTCCAGGCCATCTTCCATTGCTTTTTTTGCCAGGCCATTAGTAGGGTGTTGAATTGGAAGGGGAGCAGCTGAACTTGGTTCTGCACCTGAATGGATAAGTGTACTGTGTACCTGTAGCACAGTGATGGCCTCAATTTCATGATTCTTGTTTGCTTTTAATCAGGAATGACTAAGGGGATGTAAAAACGAGACATCTCTTTATGCAGTTGGAACTGTAGATCAGGAGGCACTGACCCACATGCTTGGCGGCCTATTTACTGCCCCACATTTCTAAAATCAGAAAAAGATGAAAACCAAACATTCCTAAGACTTCTTACCTTTTAATCTCAAGCTCAGGGCAAAAGGTACAACTGTCTTTGGCAGCGCCCATTTGATGTTTTTCGGTATGGGATTCACGCAAGCTGCTTCATGGACAAAGTGAACAGACACCCACGAGAGAACCTACCAGCTCTCACAGAAGGTAAATTATTTATTGCAAGTCTAAGGGCCATCAATCAAAGTCATTCAGATTCTTATGAGATGAGTAGAATAACTGTGATCAAATATTCAGTTACTAAAAATGCATATTGGGTACCTAATATTTCCAGACACCCGTCTAACACAGAATGGAGTTCATGTTTATAAGACCTCCTGGTGCTCAAACAAGTAACTACAGAAGAGAAAGTTATATTTTATGTTGCATCAAGCCAGGGACTCAATGCGGTTCTTTGCTTTTGGGAAGAAACTACAGGTTTTCTTTTCTTGTGTTCTCTCTGCTCATTGTATATATTCAATTTTCATGTACAGTTTTTACAACATGAAAGAATATTTTGGACTATCTTTTTTTCTTAAAAACAAAACAAAACAAAAACACCAAAAACAAGCAAGACCCTGACAAACAAAGGGAGGTTTCTTTCAGGGCTCAGACAAAGACAGATGAGCATCTGTGAAGGATGCTGTGACCTTGAGAACGCTGTGCTAAGAGAGGTAAGCCAGCCATCAAAGTATAAAGCACCATTTCACGTGTTAGAGCAGTTAAACTGACAGACTGTGGAACGGTCGCTGCCAGAAACTGAGGGAAACAGGAAATAGGGAATTACTCATCACAGGACACAAAATTGGAGTTAAGATGTAAGCTCTAAAGATCTGGAAAACACTATACTTACAGTCAACAATGATACATCATATACCTCAAAACGTACTGAGTTGGCACATCTCATGTTAAGTATTCTTAGCAAAACAAGAATTTCAAAAAGGTAGAATGTTTTCATATATTCAATATAGGCTTGGATCTAAGGGTATGACCAATTTTTTATTACAACGCAGAGCCGGTCGCTAGAATTTCCTGTTTAGATGAATGTTCCACGGTTGTATTCCCTTGGTCTTCGGAACACACCTTGTTTTCCAGTTGCCCTCTTAACCTACAGCTTCTCTGCTTGCGGTTCACAGGTCTGATGGTTGTCTGAGTGGCTGCATCCTCTGGTATCATATCATCTGGCATCTCCGCGTGTGTCTTTCCCGATTCACCTCCCCCACGTCAACCTCCCACATGCCAACCCCCCATTTCCCTTTGGGTTGGTTAAGGAGGGGAGGCAGCAAGGGAACTGGCTGTCTCCCAGCCTTCCCCGTGTTCCCAAGGGCCCTAGTCCCAGAAGGCATCGATGCAGAGCTGAATATCCAGTGGTATTTAGAGCAGTGACAAGGCGATCAGTGCCCTAGGCTTGACCTGAGAGAGGAAGAAGATGGCCCCGCAACTGACTGCTCCTTTAATCCTACCACTCTGTCAAGCCATTTTTCTGTTCCTGTCTACACCATTCTTGTCCCTTCCCCTCAAAGGACTAAGTATTTGGTCCCCAACTGTACTTGTTTTTCTAAAAATTCATGCTATTGCATAATTATAAGGCCTTGCTATTTCAGAGATGGGTGTCAGATCCATGAACTGGTAAGAGCAAGGACAGCAGTGGTTCATAAACTATGCATATTGGTTTTTTAAGATCTGAGAATTTTTTTTTATATTGTGAATCCTTTTGGTTATACTGGAACTCATAGGAATTATGGCTAGTCAACTGAATCCAATTAGTTTAACTCAGTGGGGTTCAGATTTCATGAGACTGATTCTAAGGATTTAATCCCCACGAGAGGCCTTTGGTTTCACTCATCTTCCTAATAGAGGCTTACTCTAACACAAACCAGTCCTTCCAAGGCATCAGAGTGTGCACCACTGGAAACACTTTATTACCACTGAAAAATCAATGAAAAGCACATTGTTCTGTTGAGCAGTTTCATAAATGAACAAATGCTGGTTATTTGAATTACATAAATCTTGGAACATTTCTGGGAGGATTTCTGTAAAATTATTCACAAATGTCTTGAGAAACATTAGGTAAAATTCTTTTCAAATTAATAGCTCTAATGGCTTAATCAATATGGTCATCTGCTTTGCTTTCAAATGTGAATAAAAGTCTGGTTATCCACTCTATTAGTATCTAATGCAAGCCAATCCAAATAACCTGCATAGAAACCCATATATTTTCATAAACATTTGAGTTGGAACCAATTAACACAAAGTTGAGAAGCACGCTTTAATATCATTTCATAGTTTTAGCTATCATTGGTTTCTTAAGCAGTATCTGTCATTGGAAAAGTGATATTGAGCATCAGACTGCCAACAAGAGAGCTAACGAAACAGAGTAAACAACACACAAATAATAATCTGTGCTCTTTTCTGAATGTAATGGTTGCAGACCACATTTATAACACACACTTGAGTCTTTAAAACATATTGTTCGTGTCAGGTCCTACAAAATACAGTGGAAAAAAATCTGCAAAGTTACAAACCAAGGAACAGGAAAAGGTTATGAATTTAAATTCTTGTATAGTCACTTATATTGTCACTACTTTCCTATTATTTAATAATGCATCCAGTTCCCAACATTGACATGTCCAGCCACAAAGTAAACATGCCTCCTCCCATAAACAGCTACATTCTAAGCACAGTTCCAATATTAAAACCTGACATTTTTGTGCCATAAAGAAAAACATATCATTTCAAACTATGTATACTGAATCACACCCAGGGTAAGTTACATCATAGCATCTTTATTATATTTCTTGCAGCAAGGTGGTTATTTCTGAAGCTATAAACATTTCAATCTATTTAATACACATATGGTACGGATAGGTCTGCATTTTATAGCTAGTCCCCTTATAGCTACACTACAAACTGTTGTGCTTGCCAAGGGGTTTGACTACAAACACATTGCCAATGAGCTACATTTAAAATCAGTTTCCATAAAATATATTCCCTTATCTAAAAATTGCTCACCATGCAAAAGCAGAAGAATGAGAGTTTAAAAAATAACAGTAGATGTGCCTAGTTCTACTAAAAGACACCATTCGAAGAAGGATATAATGTGGTTATATCTTATCTTGTTGAACTAATTTTCCATAAATGAATCTATAGAAAAATTAACTGTCCATTTACTAAGATGAAATAAAACAAGAGAAGAGCCAAATTAGCGGTAGAGTGAACACTGGCCGAAAGAAGGCATACCTGTCTCTCTCTCCTTCGGTGATATCATACAGCCGGTTGGCGCCTCCATCAGCACAGGCTCTTAAAAGGGCTTCAAATAAAAAGAATAAAAACCATTTCAACAGAGGAAGCATCAATCAGTATTAGAAAGCAGACACTTAAACATACATAGTCATACTAACTTCCTTTTCTCATTTCACATGGCTCTGGTACTAAAGTCATCCTACACAGAGCATCAGATAATGGGTCCAATCACCTACACAGCCATGTCTGTTTCCTTCTCTGCCTTTTTCAATCCTTTGATTCGGTAAAGGAGGAGAATAAGGTAGTGGTAGCAGACTGTCATTATTCCTTGAGACTTTCTCTTTCTCCTTTAAAACAGACTCAATCACAGGCAACCACACATAATCACTACATTCCTAGACACTTGACTGGGACCAGTATTATTACATGTCGTTTTTACTGTTATTTTAACATTTACTTTCAAATATAAGTCATTAGTTGATCTTAAGCATAAAGGGTTAACATGTAAAGAATGTACAGCTTGTGAACATGGTACAAAAGTTGGATCAAATTGAAAAATGCTAAGGAAATCAAGCATCCCCCATCTCTCCAGTTCTAGTCTTTGCCTCTTCCTATCTCATGTTTGTTTGTTTCCCCTGCTATTGTCATAGATTTTCATGTTGTTGACAGTAGCTCCTTCCAGCTTTCTCAATGAAATGCTGTTTTTTGCTGCAAGTGCTACCACTCTGATTTCTAATTTCCAGATATGACCAGTACCTTAGCTCCTGCTCATAAATAAAGATTGAAAAGCATTATACAAATAGGGAATTAGCTAACATCTTCAGAGAGTATAACAGGGATGCTACTTTAAATATCTTAAAATTATTACAAAGATGTTGGAAGCTCAATTAACTAACATCCAAGTCAAGAACTGACTAACAAGGTAAGACATTAACGCTGTTTGAAACAGAAAATAATGGTGTTGGTGTAGAGGTAACGGGGATTTTCCTTTATGTATACCTTATAACATTTGAAATATAAAATAGTTGAGTTGAATATAGCATCTAAAAGATGTTCAGTGATAGGGCCCTAAGTGATAGCTCTGTGGGTTAATCTACCGCTTGCCAGCGCTGGGATCCTACGTGGCTGTCGGTTCTTGTCCAGGCTGCTCCACTTCTGATCCAGTTCCCTGCTTGTGGCCTGGGAAAGCAGTGGGGGATGGCTTAAAGCCTTGGGACTCTGCACCCATGAGGGAGATTGGGGAGAACAGAAGCTCCTGGATCCTGCCTGCAGATCAGCTCAGCCTGAGCTGTGTCACCATTTAGGGAGTGAACCAACAGATGGAAGTTCTCTCTGCCTCTCCTTCTTTCTGTAAATCTGCCTTTCCACCAAAAACAAATAAATCTTAAAAAAAAAAAAGGATGGTGAAATGTGATTTGCTATAGAAGTTGCTAATAAATTACTACTGAAAAATTAAAAATCCACAATTTCTACTCAAAATTTTCCCCCAATTTAACCTACCCACAAAGGTGAGATGCTTTATCAAAGTTTGTGAAAAGTGTTCCCAAACATTTTCAGGGGACTTGGTCACATTCTTCAGCACCATACTTATCATCCTTAGGCAGGTGTAAGCATATTTAGGAAGGCTGTTCTGCAGGCAAACACACTTAATGGCTAAATCTTCACCTTGCAAGTGCCGGGATCCCATTTGGGGCACAATTTTGTGTCCTGGCTGCTCCACTTTCCATTCAGCTCATTGCTTAGGCCCTAGGAAAGCATCAGAGGATGGCTTAAGTCCTTGGGACACTGCATTCCTTTGGCAGACCCAGAGGAAGTTCCTGGCCCCTGGCTTTGGTTGGGCTCAGTTCCAGCCATCGTAGTCATTTTGGGAGTGACCCAGAGTATAGAAGATCTTTCTCATTCTCTCTGTAAACCTGATCTGCTTTTTGACTACATATATATATATATATATATATATATCCCTTAAGATTCCCACATTTCAACCTCTTTTTTGAACAACACCGTGGTGTGGAATGGTGAACTGGGAGCAGTTTAGACCTTGTAGGTACCCAGACCTAGGTAGCTACAGCTTCACCGACAGTTTTAGAAGGCTGCCATCAGTCCAACTGCTATGCATTGACCTGTAAAATCTCTTCAGCTGATTCTAAGGTCTCTGCCTTTGACAACTCCAAATTTCACTTCCATATACATTATTTGAAATTAATTGTGATTCCTAAACCTGAGCATCTGCGTCTTTAGTTTTGGAGAACCCACATTTTAATTCAATCATTTCCTATCTCCCATTCTCTCATTTCCTATCTCCCATTCCCATTTAAATATATTCTAGAAAGTCTAATACTGCCACTCAGATGGCTTAGCTTGTTTTAAACCTCTATTTTCCGTACATATGGATATTTCCACCAAATCTCCCTTGCAACTTATGAAATCTCTTTTCAGTCAGCGCTACTCTCCTGTTTAAAATAGTTAAGCTTACAGTCTTATTGATCCATTTGTATTATTTATTTTTTCTCCATTTGAAAGACATACAGAGAGAGCTCTCTCATCTGCTGATTCACTCCCAGAACGCCAACAAAAGCTGGGGCTTGAGTGGCTGAAGCCAGGAACTAGAAACTTACTCTGGGGGATGGAGGTGGCTGGTAGGACCCTGACCACTTTTACACTCACTGCTGCCTCCAGGGTCTGAACAAGGAGGAAGATGAAGTCAAGACAGGAATGCAGGTACCAACGGCAGGCTCTGCTGCAGGACAGTCGCTTCTGAGCATCATCTGAACAACCTCTAGTCAAATGCCCAGCTGACTGATCCATTTTCAGTTCTACTTGGTTCTTTCAATTAGAATCTTCTTTGCTCATTCCTCATGTTTTGAATTCCATTTTACATTCACCTCTGCTTTTTAATATCCTTCCCTAAAGGCTTAAGATCAAATTTACTTATTATTCTGGGGTACATGCAACGCTGTCTAAAATTTAATGGGATATTAAGAGAGTTTTTATCCCTTAATAGAGCCAAGCTTTGTCTCTTACCCCTATGCAGCACAGAGAGAAGCAAATGACTTGTTTGCAGACTCATTGGCAGTTTCCGAAGGAGCATTTTTTTTTTGGCTACTTCCTCATTTTATAGCATTTATAAAACCATTACAACTACTTGCAAATTTAACTTTACATTTAAGAAAGTAAAATTTTAAAAAATTATCTAGAAATTTTGTGGTCTTTAATAGGAAGCAAAATAGCAAAGCACAGCTAAGTAAGATTCGGAGAAATCAAAGACCTATTGTATTTTTTAGGATTCATAATAATGTAAAACTACTTCCTGTGTTCTATATTATATCAGAAGTAAAACTAAAGAGAAGACTTATTTCTTTTTTATTCAATTTCCTCATCGCTAAGTGAAGATAATATTACCAATAAAATTAAGTTATTAAGCAATTAATGTTTAAATTCTCACAGATGGTGTTCATTATAACCCTGAACCTAGCAAGCACTCAGAAAGCATTATTGCCCTTCCTGCACGTTCGTTGGAGGAAAAATAAAATCTGAAAAGCTTATGTCCTTGGGGACAAAAAGCCTAAGCTGTGTCGAAGATAACAGCCACAAGGGTTTCTTCTACATAGACATCTCGGAGGAACATCTTACTTCATCAAACCTTCACCTACAAGGACTGGAATCCAAACACAAACTGTGCAACAAACTTTACATGCAAAAGAACAGAGAGTACACTGCACATAATCCAGAACATCAAATCCATCAAAAGCTAAGAGGGACTATGTCGTATGTAAAATACCACAAAAAAACAACTGATTACAGAAACTGGGACTGATCAATAGGAACAAATGCTATGTTATCAGTAATTATCTTCAAAGCATATAAAATAATTCCCTATCAACAAAATTAACGAAGTACAAGGAACCTTTTGAGTCAAAATTACTCCCTGAAGAAGTGCAAAGACCTAATAAGTAGTCTGGAGCAGCTCAATATCGTCTTACAGAAAACTGTCAATTCTTCACGGGTATATTTTTGAACAGAGAGTTAGATACAACAATTGTCTCTATTATATAATAGGGAATAAGTAAAATTTTAAAAAATACAAGCAAGCAGGTCCAACGCTTTAGGCTCATGATACAGGGGGAAAATGGAAGTGAAGCAAGTATTCATGTTTGCAACACACTACGGACCCTAAGGAAAAGCGTTCTATTGAGAACACGCAACGACAGTGGGAAGACAAGGAGACGAGAAACCAGTTTCAACAGACGTGTCCGTAAAGCTGCATACTAATAAATCCATTTCAGCTAAGATCATGGTTATTTTATAGTAAAAAAAAAAAGTTTTTCTAATGCCTATTATTTCTAATGAAACTGTAATGGCTATTTCTAGAGTTTCATGAAAAGAGAAACATCTAGATCAAAGGAAGTCATTTTGTCTACATTGATTTTTATTTAAATGGCAAAACAAACGAAAATAACCATGAAAAAAATTTATATATCTTTTTATCATGCTAGTTTACACTGGAAGTTTAATATATCTGAAAGGAATAGTAAATTCTGTTCTGTACCTGAGACTATTTTGTTGGCAATAAAACAACAAAAATGCATTCTACTTCTTATGAATTTTATGAATAGAGCTGCATTTAAAAAATAAAATGCTTTAAGCATATAATACAAATATGCTGGTAACAATGTGAAACGTGTTTAAAGAAACATGTTATCACTATTAACATGACAAAATAAAGGCAGAAGAAGCAGAGGGAGATGTTACATATTTTTTTGACCAATCATAATGAATCTATTTCAGCCACATGTTCATTTTATCATCATATAAACTGTCCCAATCTTACAGGAATTTTATTTTATGATTTTATGAGTGATTTTATGAGTTATCTTTTATTGCAAAAAATTCCACAGGCTTACACAGCAAACTTGTACATTTTTGTCAAACTCTATACCTTCAAGTGTTGATCCATTACCTGTTATGCATCAGGGTGAGCACCTGAAATGCAATTATATTTAAAATCTCCAGAGATACTTTAGCACTATAGTAAACATATTTTAATTTTTTTAAGAGTTGGTATTATCTAAGTTAATGATACTTACAAATAATGACAGGTTCTATTAACAGTTTAGATGAGTTGAAAATTTCGAATATTTGTTGAATAAAGGTAATCAGAAATAATTTCTTTCTACAGAGTAAGCTTTTAAATTAGGACAAAGTTTTAAGGAGAGGGAAAAATTAAATCAATGATACACTACGAAGTTTCAGATCAACTGGAAAAAATCCCACACGGAAGACACCGCTGCTGTTCTTGATCAGTCTCTCAGCCCCATGATTGTGAGCCAATCTCAAGCATCCCGGTCCCAATGCAAAATCAAGATAATTGTGCACAAGAACTAGAGAGAAGAAGAATAAATACAGCTTGAACCTGCATGATGAAACGCGCTCACGCTGATGATGAAACTATAATTTTGAGGAATAGTTTGGAAGATTCATAAACATTAAATGTGAATATGTACAAGAATATCTGTTGGGATGTTGAATGAAAGCATTATTTAAAAGGCTAGTAGCAAATTTATATGGCCATCAGGTGATATTGGTCATCCATAGCATGGTTGCATTATGCTATCGTCAACAAATGTGACTATTTTTAAAAGTTTCAAAAGTTTTGGCATGTTGGGAAGCCCACAAAAACTAGCAATCATATTAAGGTTTTTGCATCAAAATTATGGGTAATCATCAGTGACCAGTAAGGATATTGGCCGCACAATGTACAGGAAACTTATGACAGCCAGAAATGGATAAAAGCCATAGAGACCCTAGCATATAATCAAGAATTTCCAGGACACTGTGGATAAACTGCTCGCGTGCAGGGAGCATTTGAAAGCCATTACTGGGAAGTGTTATTCAAATTATTTGTTTTATACCTTCCTCAAAACAAAGCAAATTTGTATTGGAGGAAGCCAGTCACACCTTGTTAGTTTGTTAATCCAAATTCAGGATCACCCTTGTATCCCACACAATAAACAATTCTATGATAATTATCTATGACATGGGGATGGGGTCAAAGAAGACATGTTTCATGACTCAGCACTTGAACACAACGTTGTTTAAATTATTTTTACCAGACAAAACCATATAGAGTGAGCCACCTACAGAGTGAAGAAAAAATATGTGGAATGGGAAATTCTTTTTCCAAACTGAACATATCGTAAGAGATAACAAACAGCATTTTTAAGCAATACAGCTGAATAGTAAAAACAAACAAAAATCCTGTAACAGCAAATATCTCAATTGAGTAATGAACAATAGATATAAACACATTTTTTTTCAAAGGCCAACACACTAATGGAGAACAGTCATATGAAAAAATGCACAGTGTACCTCTAAGCATCAGGGAAATACAGATCAATCTCATTGTGAGATGTGGGGAAGCCATTGCATACTGTTGATAAAAATTAAACTGATACAGCCATCGTGGTAAGCAGTATGGAGGATCCTCAGTTAAATATGGAGCTACCATATGACCTAACAATCCTCCCACTGTACGTCTAAAGGAATTCAAAAAGTCTGTGGAGGAGCTGAAATGGTGGCGAAATGGGTTAAGTCACAGCCCTTGATACTGGAATACCATATATGCACTGGTCTCAAGTCCCAGGTGCCCCATTTCCAACCCAGCTCCCTGCTAATGTGGCTGGGAAAACAGAGGAAGATAGTCCATGTTCTTGGGTCCCTGCACTCATAGTGGGATCTGGAGGAAACTGCTCTCTTGGCTTCAACCTGGTCCAATGCTGGTCATTCGGGGACTGAGCCAGTGGATTTAAGATTTCTTTCTCCAACTCTACCTCTCTCTCTGTAACTCTGCCTTTCAAATAAATAAAAATGCATGGAAAGAATAAGTCTGTGGAAAACAGAATCAAAAATAGTACATATTTTAGATCAACTTAACTAAACATCAACCACATGTCCAAAGACATGAATCAGTCCATCCAAAAGACACAAAGATATCTGTGTATTCCTGTGTTTGTTTAATGCTACTCACAAAAGCAAATAAGTGAAAATAATCTAAGTGTTTATTAACTATGAATGGCAAAAATATAACATATAATGCATGATGGAATTCAATTCAGCCACCAAAAAGAGCGAATAAAATCCTTTCATTTGTGACATGTAACATTTGTGTTACATGACATATACTGGGTAAATATACTGGGAAAATATACTGGGTCACATATGGAATCTAAAAAACATTGACTTAGAAGGCCTAACACAATAGCCTAGTGGCTAAACTCTTGCCTTGCAGACGTTGGGATCCCAGCTGCTGCACTTCCTATCCGGCTCCCTGCTTGTGACCTGGGAAAGCAGTAGAGGATGGTCCAAAGCCTTGGAACCCTGCACCCATGTGGGAGACCTGGAATAGGCTCCAGACTCCTGGCTTCTGGTTTTGGATCAGCTCTGCCCTGGCCACTGTGGCCTCTTAGGAAGTGAACCAGGAGATCTTTCTCTCAGATCTTTCTATATCTCCTTCTCTCTGTAAATCTAAAAAAGAAAAAAATGTTGATGTGGAAATTGAGAGTCTAATAGTGACTACTGACAGCTACAGACAGTAAGAGAGTGGTACGGTTGGGGAAAGGCTGATTAATGCTATAAATTATTGTTAAATAACAAAGTAGTTTTGGTGTTCTATTGCAAAGTAGAGTGGCTAGAGATAACAATAATGAACTGTACATTTTAAAAAGCTAGAAGAGATTGTTCATGTTTTTACCATAATGAAATCAGAAATGCTTGAGTTGAATGTGGTTTCCCTGATTTGAACGTAACACAGTATATACATGTATATGTGCATACATGGATCTCACAAGCCCATAAGAACTATATATTTTTGTAGTTTGCCTATTATTGGTACACAATATTATCAATAAAGCCTTGATTGTATTTCAGATCATTAGTTCACAGACATGGTTAGCAGAGGTGGGTTAGTGTGCTTTTCCTATCAGCATATATTTCCAGTAGAAAAACATTTATCCAAAGTATTGAATGGAAATACATGCTCTCCTGAAGATAACCACAATTTATTTTGCTCTCAGGAATACTGAAAGGAACACATAATTAGTTGCTGTTTAGAGTTCTAGGTGATTTTATTATATTTATGGGCAATTATTAAGAAAACTCGGAGTATTTGCAATAGTGCAAAAATGATGAGTGGAATACTCTAAATTTTAGTCAAGCCAGTAGTGAAGAATTATCTTTATTTCAAATGTAAATCAAGAGCTATTTATACCAAAATCTGCATGCATAGTGCTGTGCTAGCCCTCATGATCTGGTTCATGCCTATTCCCTTTGGCAGATACTGCTGCATAGATCCTACTATTCTGTCTCTGTGCCACCCTGTATCTTCATTTGTTGGATAGACATTATGGAGATACAGTCTGACATTTAGTTATCTTCAGGCCTATTTGTAAAGTCTGCAATCAGATAACTGCTTAACACTGAGTGATACCAAACACCTCATTACTAAGAAATTTTAAGAGTCAAACTTCTAACGGTATGTTCATCCTAAGCGTAGCACAGGGCAATTTTTCTAAAAGATGATGAGGCATCATACAATAAAAACTACGAATGGCTAAGCAGCACATATACACGAAAGGAAAATGTGTAAAGCTAAATGCGTATTTGCCCAAATACGAGTTGTTGAAAACCATTAATGAATGTGTACACTGAATACTTTTTTACTAAATACTTTAAGGATAAACTGTCAAACACTGGTGAATAAGAAAGTATAATAGATCTTTGTTTGTATTGCCTAATGTAGGGCATGTGATAACCAAAAGTAATTTAAAATGTCTAGTACTCTTCATAGCCAAGATAAACCCCAACTGAGAACTAGTATTGTGAATGGAGGACCATTTATACTTCAACGGGTTGCTCAGATACCCACAAAGCAGAATGTTCATAACTATCCAACTTTTCCCCAGATGCTCAAATCAGGTAACTTAACAAAGTATCTTGTGCCATAGGCAAATTGACTTCTTTTCTTTTTCAGATAAACATGTACCAAGTTATCTTCTATTGCACACTTATTTTCAATTGGATTTCCCAAATAATCTATGCTTACACTTAGGTATCTGATCAATTCTGGGTAATGGTGTTGCATGATCCTCTATCATTTCTGTCTGTGTGTCCTATTCATTTAATACCCTATCATTGCACAGCTGCCATCGTCACGCTGGTTAAAGTCAGGTGGCCCTAGGGACCATCCTCTGGGATCTACTGATAGGTCACATCATATTCCAAGTTGATCAGAAACAATCAGAAAGCATGCAAACTGACAGTATCTATCAGATCTGTTCACTTCAGAGGTTAAAGTATCAATGATATGGAAGTGACCAAATAGTGAGAAGTGACAAATACCCAGGAATAAGCTAAACGATAAGATGCCTAAAGCTACCTAGATGAGACAAAATAGAAAAAAAAGATTGTAAATTTCCTTCTGGACTCAGAAGAGCTTTCTCTGGTCCTTATCTAGTTCCAGCCTTGGCTCCCAGGCTTCTCTTACACCGACCATCGGGGTTGCTTGTGAGCCCCCAAATTAGGTCGGATAGATAGAGACTAACAAAGGTCAGCTAGTTGATAATCACTTACTGCACAGGCTTCCCATTTGGCTTTTCAGATAGACAGAGAGAGACATAGATACAGACATAGAAAGTTTGGAACAGCCAGGAAAAAGGACAACTAGCCTATAATCGCTCAGCCAGTACTTACCGGTCAGGCTCCCTATTTGCTTCTCCTGGACTTTACTAGGTAGGATGTAGAATTAAATTCTTCCTCCCTCACTGGATTGTTGGGGATTTCCCTGCTCACCTGCCTAAAACTTTTCTAATCTTCAATTGTTAAAATCCAAAGTTCTATAAAACCATGCTTAACCACTACATAGTGCAAAGTTTAAATTGTGGCTTACTTTTCTCCCCAAAAAACTTTCTCAATTTATGACTGTTAATGCTAAACAAGATGTAACTGCATAGAAACTTTGATGTTAAGTTTGTACTCAGCTATTATATATAATATGATGGATGTTAATGTTGGTCCTTCCACTGCTCCTGTGCCACTCTGATTTAGGTTAAATTCAAAAACATGTTAGCTTGGGAGGAAAAGAAAGGTACAGAGCAGCCGGTGTACAAATACTAAAATTGAGCTGCCAAGAAAGTAGTTACAGGATGTGGTTAAAAACTTGCATTTTCTAACATATTGGTCACTCAATACCATGTTAATTACCTTCATGATGTTGTTAATTTTGATGTTTCTTCCTGTTGTTGAAGTTGTGAGTGACATCTCATCGGAGGGGATGATATTCTGCCAGCTCTACTTTTAGACCAAGGATGGTCTACCAATGAAACTACTGGATTTATCTAGACAATAAGATACTGGGCTCTCCGCATGGTCCACACGGGCAATGAAGAAACCACGACTGGATATGATCTGTACTACTGTAACAATATGGAGGAATTCAATATGGAGAGCTTGGGGAGGGGCTGGGGGAATGCCAGAGCCTATTAAATATGAGCCTATTAAACTATGTCATAAAATAATATAAAAGAAAAGAAAAAAGCATAATAAACATGGCTGGTTCAGCTAACAAAAGTAAAAACTTCTAAATGAGAGTATTTTAAGTACTTTCTAAATCACTTCGTTGATTCATTTATGTTACACAATAAATGGAGAGGAATGTGTAGAGGTTTAGAGTCATTCTGCCTCCATGACTGGTCCTTTGGCACCTGAATTCTTCTCTTTACTTTATGAATTAGTGATAGTAGACCCCAGAGCTAATAAGCAAGGTATATTTCAAGGAGGAGTTAGATTATTCCACATATCTAAATTGAAAATGTATCATATCGGTTGCTATACAAAAAAAAGTGAAGCTTACATTAATGTTATTTTGCAGAGGTAGAGGGAAAAAAATATCTTTACATTGCCTAATGCCTTTGAAATCTATAAAAACATGTTAAGATGGGAGTCTAACCTAACAGGTAAGATAATTAACATGCCTGGGTCCCATGCCAGAGAACGTAGATTTACACCTGCCTCCAGCTCAATTCCAGCTTACTGCGAAGGCTGATCCCGGAAGGCATCGGGCATCGGTTCAGGTGGTGGAATCCTTGCCACCCACTCAGACTAGGATGGCACTCCCAGCTTCCAGCGTTTGTCTAATCAATATGTGGTTGTTGCAGGACTGTGGGTGATAAGCCACCACACGGAGGTTTGTTCTCTCTCTCTCTCTCTCTTTCTCTGCTTTTTGAATGAGGAAATATAAAAAATTTCTTCAGCCAAAAAATGTTTTGGAGCAGGCTTGTTAAGATGCCTGCAAAGCATGTCTGAGTCTGTGGATCTGAAGCCTGGTTCTGGCTGCTGAGTGTTGACATCAGCATCCTGCAGACGCTGGCAGTTGGGAATAAGGGCTCAAGTCCTTGGGCTCCTGTCATACACGTGCAAAACCTGAATCCAGGTCCCAACTCTTAGCTTTGGCCTCCAGTCTTCTGGCACTGTGGGCATTTGTGCAGTGAAACAGCAAAGACAATCTCTCAGTCACTCATGCTCTCCCAAAACAATACACATTTTATTGGGTTAACGTTTCCAGATAACATATCTATTTTCTTAATTCAAACAACAATCATTAATTCTAAAAGATAGTAATGGACTAACTCCAGCAATTCAATCTTAATGTCAAATAATGGGAAACAAGAAGAAGTGACAATATATTTTTTGTTCTAATTAACTCAGCAACTTCATGCACAACCTGACTATGCTCTTTTTTAACTGAGGATAATGAAAAGCTAATTTTTCTTCCTAATTAGGGAATAAAAATGGAAGACAATGCAAAGGCTGATAACAGAAAGAATTGTTTATAAACAAAAAGAAAAATAGGAATAAATGAATTTAGGATACAAGCAAGAGATAGTTACCCCCAAATTCTTAGCAGCCTTTTTTAGCACAAGAGTTGAAATGTGGGAAATTTGACAGTAAAGTTATTAAAGGAGGGATGAATAACTTCTTTACTACCATTTTTCAGTTACAGAATAGAGTATTTTTGGTGTTTAAGCTATTTTAGAGTACTCTTAGAGACATCCTTCAAATATGGTTTATCAAGTCATAAAAAGCATATATTTTAAAGTAACTAAAAGGCTAGTTATTTTAGAGTTTAACCTTACATGAAAATAGTTTAAAAACTCATATTAAAAAGAAATTAAGGGGCCCGGCGGCGTGGCCTAGCGGCTAAAGTCCTCGCCTTGAACGCCCCGGGATCCCATATGGGTACCGGTTCTAATCCCGGCAGCTCCACTTCCCATCCAGCTCCCTGCTTGTGGCCTGGGAAAGCAGTTGAGGACAGCCCAGTGCTTTGGGACCCTGCACCCACATGAGAGACCTGGAAGAGGTTCCTGGTTCCCGGCATTGGATCGGCGCACATTGGCCCGTTGCGGCTCACTTGGGGAGTGAATCATCGGACGGAAGATCTTCCTCTCTGTCTCTCCTCCTCTCTGTATATCTGACTTTGTAATAAAAATAAATCTTAAAAAAAAAAAAAAGAAATTAAGAAACCAATTCCATTTGCAGTATTAAAAAAAAAAAAAAAAAAAAACCTAAAAATTTAGGAATGACTTTAACCAATCTGGTGAAAGATCAGGACACTGAAATCTACAAAATATTGATGAAGGAAGTCAGAGAAGACACAGCTATCAAAGATACCTCGTGTTTATATGTTGGAAGAATTAATGTTATGAACACATCTATACTACCAAAATCAATCTTAAAGGCATTGTCAATCAAAATTCTAATATTATTTTTTCACAAAGTTTTTTTAAGTCCTAAAAGCCTTACATTATCACAGATGGTCTCAAATAGTCAAAGCAAAGGAACAAATGGAACACGCTGGAAGTTCCGGTGCCTCTTACAGTATTACAGCAATCCAGACAATGTGGCACAGGCATGGAAACAGACACAGGGAGCCATCAAACAGTACAAGGAGAACAAAAACACTCACAGCGTTCATCAGCTGATTTTCCAGCACACTAGAAGGAATAAACAATGGGCAAGGGATCGTGTCCTAAACAAGTGGTGTAGAGACTGATCCCCACACAGAGAAGAATGAATGAAAATAAGCATGCACTTGTCCCTTTCACAAGCATCACAACAAAATGGACTGAAGATTTAAACATAAAAGCTGGAACTATAAAATTTTTAGAAAGACACACAGGGAAAATTGTGCTCATCTCCTAGAGCTGGTGTGGGCCTACAGCAGGACATTCCTCGGAAGACCTCAGACATCCGGCACATGCGCAGATGGTAACGACAAGTCTTACTGAAATTCAGCGTGTCTGCAAGACATGTGTAACTGGTATACGAAGGACAGCAGTTTAGCTTGGTCTGAGCAAAAAAAAAAATCCTTGGGTATGATTTCAAAACTACAATTAACAAGAGCAAAAACAAATGTGAGTGAAAAGAACTAGAAAGTTTGTACACACACAAAAAGCAAGCAATAGAATGAAGAAACAACCCATGTGTATTTGTGTATCTGATAAGATGCGAATAAACAAAAATATAAAGAACTCCAGTAACTCAATAACAAGAAAACAAGTAACCTGAACAAAACCTAGGCAAAAGAGTCTACACAAACACTTCTTAAAATCATACACACAAATTAGCCAACAGATAAAGAAAACAAAGTATCAGAACCATTGATCAAGGATAAGCAAATTAAAAGTATAACGAGATGTCAGTTCCTTGCTGCTAGAATGGCTATGACCAAAATAAACAAGGGTAACAATTGTTGAATAGAAGAAAAAGGAACTCCTATGCATTGTAGAAGATGTAAAGTAACACAGTCATTATGGAAAATGTTTGCAGGGTGCTCAGAAAGCTAAAAGTACCATTACCATTGGATTTAGCACTTGGGATGAATATCTAAAGGAAATTAACTAACTTCGCAAAAGAAAAATCTATTTCCACATTTACTGCAGTATTATTCACAGTAGTCAAGATATGGAAGTGACCAAGGTCTTCATTGTGCCATGAATAAAGAAAATGTGAGATGCAGACATGTTAAATAATTGCATTTACTCCAATACTTTATATTCATGGTGACTAATTACAAGAAAATGATAAGAAATTATTTAACAAGGCTAATGAGAATCAATGTAAGACAGATGCCTTATTAGCAAATACTGCTGCTCATAGTAGCCTTATTGTTGGGGTTTCGGTTTGGGTTTACTTTTGTGTTTACTTGGTTTATTCCCAAATCAAACAAAACACAAACGTAGCATGTTAAAAAAGAATCTTAGATAAATTTAGGCTGCAAACTTGAGAAAATCAAAAAGACTCATAAGAGAAACGAAACCAAGTCAATTTTTTCTTGCTTATTTAAAAAAAGTATAAGAAAACTATAAGAAACACAATTTTTTCAGGAAAAACCGAAGTAAACTAAGAAATACGATTTTTTTTCTCAGAAAAAAAATTGAAGAAAGGAGAGGTTATAGAAATAGCAAAAAAACACATTAGTCGTTACAGAAAATCAACTTACTATCATATGTTACTACACGATGACAAAAATAGCTAAAGTAAAAATGCTAATAATATTTTACATGAAATGCTGGCCAGGAAGCAAAGGAAGTGGAAGACTCGTACATTGCTGGTGGAGATGTAAAACAATACAGCCATTCTGGGAGTCAGCTTGGCAGTATCATTATGAGACTAAACGTGCAACTCCCAGGCAACTCAACAATTTCATTCCTGGGCATTTATCCCAGAAAAATGAAAACTTACATTTACACAAATGCCTATACAAGAATGTTCATGGAAGCTTTAATTACTACTGATCCAAACGGGAAACAACCCAGTTGTGTTTGAACGATAATGGCAGAATACACCTTGGTCCATCACATCATGGAATAAGCCTCAACAACAACAAAAAAGAAACAGTTCCCGTGAAGACCTAGATAAAAACCCTAGAGAATGTTTCTGAATAAAAAAAAGTCAAGCTCAGAATGTTACAAAGATTTCATTTGATAGAATTCTCACAGGACAAAGATTAAAGGACAAATTCATGGCTGCCTGGAGTTAAGAATAAAGAGCAAGGCGAATGGTTAAAAAGGGGGAATCCTGGGGCCAACAATGTGACGCAGTGGGCTAAGCTGCCACCTGCAGTGCCAGCAATCTGCTCACACATATGGGAAGGCAGCACTGGATGCTCCAATACTTGTGTCCCTGCCTCCTGCTGCCTTTGTCCTGTCCCCTTCCTGGCGGCTGTTGTCAACCAGGCAGTGAATGAATGCACGGAAAATCTGTTTCCCTTAGTCTCTCCATCTTTTCTCTGATTACTTACAATTTTCCTTCTTTCTTTCTCTTTCTTTCCTTCTCTCTCTCTCTCTCTCTCTGTTAAACAAAGGGAATCCTAAAGTAAATGGAAGCTATCTGTATCCTGGCTATGGTCCTAGAAACATAAGCATTCACACACAGACAAACACACTCTAGAAGTGGTGCAATCCAAGACATGGGTGGATTTTACCAATGTATCAATTTTATCATGGTGACTGTGTAATGTAACTATGCAACCTCTTAACAGGGCGGTAAACTTAGCAAAGAACACATGAGGCCCATCTATATTCATACAGAACCCTCTTTGGTTCATAAACATGCATATGATCAAAGACCTTAAAAAATTATTTTATTAAAAGTTGAATACGAGGAGTCATGCAAATGAAATCAAATGAATGATTCCAGTCATTTTTTTCTAAAGCTGTTGTTTTATTAAAACCTTGCTAACAGTAGCAGTTATTGTATATAAGAAATACAACTCTACTTTTTAGTGTATTTTTTAAAAGAAGAGCAAACATTTTTTAATCCGCCAAACGAAATAGGAAACACTACACCCAGCATTTAGTAGTCACAGAGGAGTACAGTATGTCCCAATACATGCTAACTACTGAAAGCGATGACGGGGTAACCCGTCACAATCTCCAGGCCCAAACACTTTTTACAACACTAGTAATCTTACAGCAACCCAAGTCCTGTTTTATAGATGAGGAAAATTATCTATGGTGAGAAGCAATTTGCAAGTTATATAAGGATTTCCCTTTGGTCTTTAGAGTGAGAACCTGGACTAAAAAGCAGAGTGGTTTTCATTCATGTGCTATGCAATAAGGATAAGAATGAATTCATCAGGTGCAAGGGTAGCACGTGATCTCGAACCCAAGCACAGGTGGTAATAAAATCCATGTTATTTTTGATGCACCACAAAGCCATCCCACTATGCATTTACGATTACTTAACAAGGCAATGTGAAATACATGGGTTGCCTAAGCCTAGTGCATGACTCTTGCAGGGTACTAACACAGAGCGGACATTTACACAACGGTTAAGACATTACCATTACAGCCCTAGTTACAGGTGCAAGTTTATGTTCAGTTACAGGTGCAAGTTTATGTTCCATCAAACATACTGTGATGTATCCACACTTCCTGGTATGCTAGTCTCCAGGATACAGTTCCTCTAGGAATGCAGAGTGCCTTAGATAAGGGAGAACACATGATATTTGTCCTTTGGGGACTGACAAATTTCCCTGAGCATCTCTGTTCCTGAACAAAAGATGGATTCCCAATTTAACTGTTAAATGTATCTTGACAAGAGGATGCTGGACTTTCTGCCGTTATCTATACCCGCAATGTCTGGATACTCTTACATAGCATCAAGAAGGACTTGTGATTGTTGCTGAAGAACCGCACGACGGTAATAATGTAGGGGTAAATGCTGTGGGGGAGGGTAAAGGGGGAGATCCCTGAGCCTCTGGCACTCTATCAGGAAAAATAAAAAAATTAACAAAACAAAACAAAACTTGTTGCTCAAGCGCGTCCCCGGGACGCAGCACATGAAGGCTCGGGTACTTGCATTCCTGCCACGTAGGTGGGAGACCCAACCTGAGTTCCCCATGGCTGCTTTCAGGGGGGCGAAGGATGTTGTAAGCATTTAGGGAAGGAAGCAGCAGAGGAGAAAGCGCTCCTTCACTCTCACATCCCACCATTCCTCACAAATTAAAGACAAGTAAAAACCAATCATGCTTGGCACAGCTGAACATCCAATGCACCCAGAAGTGGTATCTTCCAAAGATGCAACTCCAGCTGCACTGTCACGGAGTAGGCAATGAAGTCTGAGTGTGGAGCTAAGAGGTAATAAACTGATAAATGCCACTAATAAAAATAGATTGCTCGAGGGCCCGGCGTGATAGCGTAGTGGTTAAAGTCCTCGCCTTGCATGCACTGGGATCCCATATGGGTGCCAGTTCTAATCCCGGCGTCTCCGCTTCCCTTCCAGCTCCCTGCTTGTGGCCTGGGAAAGCAGTCAAGGATGGCCCAAAGACTTGGGACCCTGCACCAGCGGGGGAGACCCAGAGGAGCTCCTGGCTCCTGGCTCGATTGGCTCAGCTCCAGCCATTGCCGCTGCTTGGGGAGTGAGCCATCGGACAGAAGATCTTCCTCTCTGTCTCTCTTTCTCTCTGTATATCTGCCTTTCCAATAAAAATAAGTAAATCTTTAAAAACATATACCTAGATTGCTCGAAAGAACTATTCTAAGAGAAAATATTAACTCATTTAGTTATTTACCAATATTTTCAATTCTTAAAAATTAAGCCTTTTTCTCCTTTTCCCTCATTTTCTACTCTCTCCTGGTCCCCCACCCCATGTCTGCCCTTACACATGCAGTAGGCATTCTGTAATTACTTGTGCAACTGAACTGAAATGTGTCGCAAGCTAAATGTCTTTTTTTTTAATATACTGGTTACTCAAAACCATGTCAATTCTATAATATTGCAAATTGCTGTTGATGTTATATTGGGACTCTTAATTGCCTGGGATGATATTCTACCAGCTCTAACTTAGGACCAGAAGTGGTCTCCCCAAGAAACTGTTCAACCCATCTGGACAATAAGTAGCTGGACTCTATGCTTGGTATATGTTTGCAAGGAAAGAATCTTCATTGAATTTGAACTGTAATACTGCATCAAGGTAGAGGAATCCACCAGGGGGGGAGGGGGAGGGGAAGGGGTGGGGGGGATTCCCAGAGCCTATGAAACTGTCACATAATGCAAAATAATTAATAAAAAAAAGACATTCAGGTTTATAAAAACTGTTGTTCTTAACTCACAAATGTATGAAAGACTGCTTAACACTGACTGCTAGGTATATTCTTGTGAATTAAAATTGTAGCCTGAAACGTGCAAGTTCAATCAGTTACATAATGCACTTGTGTACATCGTAAGGCTACGTTACTTGTGAATTCTTTCCCAGCCAAGAACCAATGTCTTCGGCTGCTTTTCCTAGGCTGTTAGCAGAGAGCCGGATATGAAGATCAGCCCACACACAAATCAACAAACGTGTGGGAAAGCGGCATTACAGCTGGAGGCTTTACCCAACAACCATAATGGCAGCCTAGAAACTAAATTTTTATTTTCAAAAATACATGTAGACCTTAACAAAAAATTTTCTTTAATGCATAAGATGTATCTTACAAAGATACATGAAAGAAAAAAGAACAATGTGTCTATGACTTTCACCTGAACTATTTCTATCATTCAGCAACTTGTACCACAAGAAAAATACGTAACATTTCTCTTCACTGGATACTTCTCCGATCCTCCAGTTGCTGGGTTAAGGGTGGAGAGTCAACACAATCTTCAGCTACAAGGTGGGCTGGCAGGACACTGAACATGCCCTCAGTGGTGGTTCTCTCGAAAAGGTCATCAGGGTTTTTTTTTAAGGCTTATTTAATTTTACTGCAAAGTCATATTTGTAGAACGAAGGAGAGACTGAGAAAAGAGAGAGATCTTTGTCCCGTGGCGCACTTCCCAAGAGTCTGCAACGGCCGGAGCTGAGCTGAGCTGAGCTGAGCTGAAGCTGGGAACCAGGAGCCTCCTCTGAGTCTCCCAAGCAGGTGCAGGGTCCCAAGCTTTAGGGTCACCTTCTACTGCCTTCCCAGGCCACAAGCAGGGAGCTGGACGGGAAGCAGAGGGAGTGCCTGGGACACAAACTGGCATCTACAAAGGATTGTGATGCTTGCAAGGGGAAGATTTTGCCACTAGCCTACTGTGCTGGGCCCAAGAGGTAGACCATCTTACCCTAAGTCTGCCCTATGTTTTATCTCACTTTCTGTGATAGCGCTGCACGCCATGATCAATTTCACAGACACAGGATGATGGAGCCATCTGATCCTGAACTGAAATTTCAAAACCACGACCTTAAGTAAACATGTTCTTTCCCAAAGAAGCTCCTCTCAGATATTTTAAGTAACAAAAGGTAGATTATTATATTACATGATATCAAAATAAAACTACCAGTCTACACCAAGAGAAGTCTTACTGTTTAGATAGCAAACTAAATGGGACACGGTCATCCTCTTCTGTGTTAAGTAAGAACACACAATTACTTGCAGATGAAGTTAACCGCCACTACAGCGGCAGAAGCTGCTCCGTCTGTCAGTAAGTGCAGAGCGCTGCTGATAATGCTGTGTGTGAGAAGACGCAGGTGGAGCCCAGGGAGCCCAGGGAGCCCAGCTGCTGTCGGCTTTCCTTTAAGTTACTTCTCTTGGCTCTGCCTGCAATAAATGCTGGGAACTTATTTTTCTTCAAAGATTGTCCCCACTGCTCTGACCTAACTGACACAGGCAGGGTCCTGGAAGTGCACTGGTAGGATTGACAAAAAAGGTGACAATATAATTAATAGCTGGAATCAATTACATGATAGCATATGCATGTGTTCACTTATTCACGGGTGGACACATACTGAATAAGCCACGCTTGTATCTGTAAGTGCAGGATTGCAAACCTCAGAGAGCCTACAGTCTGGAATTCCTAGCCATGGGTGGTGTTGAGGCTGTGCAGCGTAGGTCTTTCCAACACAGGGGAGCTGCAAAGGTAAAATATACACTGGATTTTGGACACCTACTACCAAAATATCTAACTTATCACTTAAACTTATATTGGTTATATGTTACATGATTTTCTGAATATGTTAAATTAAAAAACACATTAAAACTAACTTCTCCTGTTTCCTTTTACTTTTTAAATGCAGCAACAAGATCTCAATTTCTATATAAGGATGCTCCGAAACACTCACGGGAAATTCACTTCACTTTGAGTCCCACTTCCCCATGAACATTTTGAAGCTTCTTATGCGGCTTACCGTGTATTTCATTAGCCAGTTCTGTTCAAGATGGTATCAGACACAAACGCAACAAAACAGCAAGACAATGCCTAAGGTGAATTCGTGGCAAAGCCTTGGAACAAGTCTAGAAACCTAATGCCCAACACGTGGACTTCAGGTAATATATCTGTCCTGTCATTCTGGCTGTTCTTAAATTCTTCACTACCTGAGTGTATCCACAACAACGAGGCATATCTTCCATATATCCAACAGAAATTATTTGAAAAAAAAAAAAAGCTCTAGGAGGACTTGAATTCAGGTAAGAGCACAAAGCAAGTCACTCACACAAGTAGGAACACAACGAATTAAAATAACTTTGATTAATAATGTAAAAGTATGAGCAAGCAGGCGAAAAGCATAAAGAGGCAGGAAAGGAAATCATTCCAGGCAGCTCAGGCAAGAGAACAAAAGAGCTTGATTCCCCCAAACCAGACCAGCATAATCACACTCACCTTGGCACACTGCGACAATAAATAGCAATGATCTTTATGCATTATTTCTTATCTAGAAGAATCATCTCTGCACAACTGAAACAAAACTCCAAGCACACAAAAAAGTAATTTTTAACCGTTTATCTATTTCAGACTATTCTCTACAATATGAGGGGATTTCAAGGAGTTTCATGGGAACTCTTTCTTTTTTTCCCCAGCATGCACTACCTGTATATTTGTGTCGGGTACTATTTGATACTTCCACACACATCTCTACAGCCACTTCCTTACTTTTCTGTGACTCTGCGGCCTACTAGCTCCTATGTGCATGTCTTCACACAGCATCCCCGGGACCACACGTGTCCCACTCTGCTCTGTGACACTAGGACTTGCTGTTCCCAGCAGACGGAGTTTTGTTCCCTACTAACACCTCTCCCTCTACACTCCTTAGACTTTTTTCCAGAACATAAGAATCACTATTCTTGGTTCAAATAATAATGTAAAAACATATTCGCCTATTTCCTTTATGTTTGAAAGCAGAGAGAGTGAGATCTGTCTGCTGGCTCTCCAAGTGCCCAGAATAGCCAGGGCTTGGCCAAGTCCAACTTGGAAGGCCAAAATTCAGTCTAGTTTGGAAGCAGAGGAATTGGGTCTTGAACCAGGCCCTCCAACACGGAATGGTGATGTGACAATCAGGGTCTTAATCGCTGAATCAAACACATAACCCCATTATTAAAACAATGAGAGAATCTGGAGTGTGTGTCTTCACATGGACCAATTGCATTTGTCTATTTGGTTTGTTTTGCCTGACGTGAGGATACACATTAGCACCCACCTGCACATTACCTTTTAGCTGTTTTACGTGAACTTGCTGAAGCGCCCTTATCCTTTGAAAATCATCAAATATAAAGGACAAATAATTGCAAACTAACACACATTGCATTAATGTATCCGCTATTCCTAAGTGAAAAAGACAAAGATGTATTTGACAATCTTCTAACATCTTGCTCCAAAACTACAGAATAACAGGATCTTCACAATTCAGCAATAGAGGAAAACAAAAGAACTAACGTTTTTCCTGCATTAGGGCATATACGTTTTTAGATTATGATTATGTTTTTAACTGAAAAATGAAACAGATGTAAAATAGGACTTTTGACCAACCAGGTGAATGATGTGGTGAAGGAAACAAACACAGGAGCTCCTTTTATTTAGTCCAGCCATCACTGAAAACCACATTTGTTAATGTGTCTGTAAAGCCAAGGAAGGAGTCAGTAGAAAAGAAAACCACCACCCCCCCCAAAAAAAATACTCCTGAATGTTTTTATTAGATAATAGGTTTTTACAGACCTTAACAGCAGCTTTTCCAACAGCTGGAAATTACATTTGGCTCATACTAAAGGCACGTTAGCTGCTGCTGTTTGCAAACATGATGAATGGGAAGCAGCTTGCAAGCACGATGGATGAAAATAAATATTTCATTATGCAAAATGTGTTTCACAGTTTTGTTAGTAAATTTGAAACAATCATAAGTACTGCATGACAGCACTTGCTGTTTAGTCATTTCTACCGGCTTCCAGGCTGTGGGGTTTTTCTTTTTAAAATTTTGCCATAGTGTATCTGAAAATAACTTTTGGTATCTGATGTTAAGAACTAAAACCACTGTCTTTTCTATAATCAAAACCAATAACTGCATTTTTATATACATATTTGATCCTTGAAACTTTAACAAGCAACAGTAAGTTGGAAAACTACGAAGAATTTAATAAGAAGGAGAAATGAATGCTACCAGAAGGGATGACTGGTAAGGAAAATTAACTCCTGTTCTTTTTCAAAGATGAATTCGGGCTTCCTTCAATAATTCATAATATATCCAACTCATAAATGCACAAAGAAGTATAATATAGCCCAGAGAAATGAACTGAGATGGAAATATTTATCCTTATCATATTTTTAATAAATGTACCAAGGTATGCCCTCAAAACAATTCCTGAGGTAGAGTAACACCCCCATTATGCAGAATTGGCTTACATGGGCCACCATACCACAAATAGTGAAATCCAATCACCAAACGGCACAGTGAATGACAGGAGAATCAGCAAGCAACGAAAGGACAGAGGCAGCCAAGAGGAAAAACCCTCAGCATTCCACCAAAGAAAGATCTTAGCTGGAGCAACTTTGTCAAAAGATGCAAAGGAGACAAAAACTTGTTTTAAGCCTATAGAAAGCAAACTGTCTGTTCTTTCTTCATGTTAATAGCAGATTAAAATGGCAGAATTAAGATTTCCTTTTTAAGAACATTGCAAAACCAGAAGTTTTACACAATCACAATCTATAGGAGCGTGATGTGGGCATTTTAAACTCCTAAGCTCTCCCAAATGAGGAATAACATTAGTAGCAATAAATCCCTAGATTTTCATGAATCAACTAATATGATGTTTAACAAAAAAATGTCTAACTGACTTTACTGTAGGTAACATACTTCAGACACGATAAAACTAAAACTCGACTCCCATGTCATCTCATGTAATACCAGTGTGTTTTGCTTCCCCGCAAATGACAGTGTTCATATGGTTAACTAAACTTACTGAGCTCAAACAAAAGAGTTCAGTGGAGTCCAAAATCACACACATGGAGATACATGGTTGTTTTGCACATACCACTGAGAAAAAAACCTGTTTAACTATGAAGTTATACTTATTTACAAAGGCCTTGCAAATACACTCAAGTATCTTAATTAAATCAAAGACTAAAACAAATTGGATTATGAAGAAGAAAAAAAAACTGCAATCATTCATTCTTCCATTCTTGTTTCATTAAATATAAGCATTTAAAAAAAAACTTAAGTAATTACTTCCTTCTAACTTCCATTTTTGGAGGCTCTTCAATTAGGATTTTTCATTACTTGGAAGAGCTGATACATGTATATACATATTTACATATATAATAATGCACATATACATATCTACACATGTGTGTAAAGTGTGTTTGCGTGTACAATGTGTGCATGTGTCTGTGTTTGTGTGTGTTCAGCACAGATAAAGAGCAAAGGTACTCCTGATGACTGAACAGCCCCAACGATCGAGGCTATTTCCTGCAAATTAATAAACACCACATAATGTGCGGATGAAAACAACATTGTTTCTTGAAGAGGTTAATCAAACTCTCCCAAATTCAGAAAACCATGTCAGAATTCAGAGTGCCCATAAAGCATAAGCTAGGTCTACTGTCAGACCAGCGCCCACCCCTACTCAGCTGAAGCAACTTTAACATCTGTCAGCATCTGAGAGGCTGCCAAGGCTTGTAAGCCGCGAGTGGATGGTCAAGTGTAGTGTTCAGCAAGCTTGTGTGGGAAGAGTCCCGTCTGGTGCTAGTTAAAAATGACAGCTCCTGGGGTCCTCCCCTGGAATTGGCGATGCGCTATTCGAAGTAGGCAAAATGGAAGAACACTGCACGAGGATCTGAAAGGCCTCAGAACATCTCATTACAGCAAACATACAATAATCAAGTCATTGCAAAATAAAATTTGGCTTTTGTCTTTCCTTTGCCGGCACTTCTATTGTAAGTCAAAACAAAAGGAGGCCAGGGAATTTGTATGTCTATTTAGAGTCCATCCAGTAATTCTGAGGACTCTAACAAGGCATCTAGAAAACATGCGCACAATGACACAGCGTAGGTTCAGAAATGAGGAGAGAGAGAACGATTTCAAATTCTACGACGACAATCTTCTTACATTGCGTATAATTGATAGCACTCTATTCTAACAGGAAAATTTACTCTTAAAATATGAACATACTATGCTACTCATGAAAGTACAATATTTGCTGGTTTAACGCCACATTAAAAACCTGAGAGTTCTTTCATTTATGAGTCTAATAGCCTAGAATTCTGCAATAGAAACTTGTGTGACATGGCAAGGTTTAATATTTGTGCTGTGCAAAACATGGACTCTTGTCTGCACCTGGTCACTAAGCACTTGAGACGTGGCTGAGATATGAGCTGAAAAGGCCACAGGGACTGGAGGCCACCGTATGTCATATATCAAGCAGGAATTCAGAAAGTGAAGTGATTCCACATCTTAAAATCTCTTAGTGCTGTTCGGATCCTACTGAGCTGCAGAGCAAAGGAGACAGCATGACTTGCAAACAATACAAAATGAACAATCAAAGTCGCCAGCCCTACCAGCAGCCTAAGAGTTCCAATGTGATTGGTCATCATTTATTTACAAAAGTTGTGTCTGCTAGGAACCTTTCGCAGGTTTCTGTTAGGTTTCCCCATCCTAATACTTTCCTCTTTTAAAGCAACAGAATCGAAAGTTATTTAGATTTAACACGAGAGCCCCTAAAGCAAGGATGGCTCTAATTTTACCTTTAAATTTCAGGATTCTCTCGACACCTTTAGTTTGCATTACTATTTATTTGAGAGGCAGAATTATGAAAAGCAAGGCACAGAGGGAGAGAAAGATATATATATATATATATATATATATATATATATATATATATATATAGAGAGAGAGAGAGAGAGAGAGAGAGAGAGAGAGAGAGAGAGAGAGAGAGAGAGACTTCATCCACTGATTCACTCCACAGACTGCCCCAATGACTGGGGAGGGACCAGGCAGCAGCCAAGAGACAGGAATTGCTCTAGGTCTACCATGTGGGTGAAGGAATCCGAGCATGAGCCTCCACTAATGCTTTCCCAGGCCACTGCAGGGAGCTGGATCAGAGCAGAGCAGTCAGATAGTGGCTTTAGCTACTGTGCCACGGCACATCGTAGCATTATGATTATTTTCGTTTTCACCTTACCTCTTGCTCTCGATTTTCACAATCCCAGAAGTATTCTCTCAGGCTGCTCCTCCCTGCTCAAAACTGAACACTAAATGTATTCTTTCTGGCATTTCTTTTCAGATTCTCACTACATATTTATTTTTCTCTTAACTTACTCTGTCGATAGCAACTTCTATTTTTTGTTTCCTCTCTTTTGCCTTATGACACATTTTCTGTGAAAAAAAAAATCCTGAATTTTTTTCCCTCATTTGATGAGCCTCCACTTTAAAATCTCTACAAAGCAGTTTAATTAATCTCAGAGCCTCCTTTTAAAACTGCTTCTTGAAAAACGAGACGAACATAGAATTTGAGGAGCGGCAATAACTAGTTGAAAACACAAGCATTATCCCATTCATGAGAGAAGAGGCGTGATGATGATGAAGGAGAAAGGGAACCATGATGATAAGAGCAGTGTGCAGGTGTCGGCTGCCCATCCTTCTTGGTTCATCCTTATAAGAACTAAGAGGCCTGTCCACTGACAAAAGCGTAAGAGGCAAATACAGCAGAAGAAAGGAAATGGCCCTGGGAAAAGGACAAAGAAATGTGTACTAAAATAAAACCTACATGATCACTTAAAATAGCACAGGTTTTTTTTAATTAACACCTCTGTTATTCCTGTCTTTTGTGGTTTTTAAAAATGCTTGCGCCCAAGAAGATCTTTACTCAGTTGGGACAAAAATATAAAGTCCGTCAAGCCATTAGAAAATAATACATGCAAATTGCACAGTGGGAATAGGAGGGCATATTTGGCGAGGAAGTGGAGGCATTGTTGATGATGCCTACGTCCCATGAGGAATGCTTGGCTTTGGGTCTACACTGTAATCCACCTGCCAGCCTCCTGCCTGTGTGCGCCCTGGGAGTCAGCAGGTGACAGACCAAGTTGTGTGCTCCTCACATACATGGGATAATCCAAATTGAGTTCTTTGTCCAGCCTGGTCCCAGCTTGGCAGGTATTGAGGGAGTGAACCAGTGAATGGAAGATTCTCATTCTTTCTCTCTCTCTTTCTCCAGTGAAGAAAAAACAAACCAAAACTGTTTAAAGCACAAAGATTCTACTTTATATCAACAATTGATTTTGGACATTCGGGAAAGGGTAAGATTAGTGTAGGTCTGCAATCACCACGTAGGACTTGACAGAAGAGGAAGAAAGTAAGCCAGAACTTGACAGAAAGGTGGGATATAAATCAAGTCAGAGCAAGGAGCATGTGCCAAAGCAGAGAGGCAAGCTCGAGCGTAACACACGTGAGGGGCATTCAGGAGGGCGGCCAAAGAGGTCTACGCTGGTAAACCGGAAGAGAGGTCGGGACAAGGATCAGCTTATATAAGAAGCTCAGAATTACAAGATGGGGGAATTGAATAATTAATAAGCACCATGGATAATGAAAAGGAACAGCAACAATTAGCAGGGCATTCTGACTGAGAGCTGTATTGCAAAAGAAAAGAAAATGTTAATAGGAAATTGCTAGGCAGGAGTACAAGATCAGTGAAGTCAGGAGGCAGCAGTGGATACGCAGAAATAAGGGTGGATCAGAGACATTTAAAGAATGAAATATATCAGTGGAGTTTGAAGACAAATCACAAAGAGGAGGACAACAGAAAAAAAGGAAGCATCAAAGATGATGCACTATTTTTACCTAGAAAAACAGAATGAAAGATTGGTAGCACATTTGATCACAACATCTAACACACATAAAGATTCCATCTGCTTTAACACCTTTCCTGTGCATCTGGCTTAATCCATGCATACCAAATGAAAAAGCCTAAGTACAATATACTAATATTAAGTGGAACAACATTAAGCCTAGGAATAAATTTTTGAAATAATGTGCTTATTTATGGATTAAAATGATATGACAGCTAGCATTTGCATTCATATAATCCAGCGGGAAAGAGGCAAAATCGGCCATGAGTCAGCGTTTGCTGAAGATGGACGATGCACATATAAGCTATTCTCTCCACTTCACCACAAAAGCCTCCTCATCATTTTTATCTCCTCGCATGCATCGAATCATTCACTTTTTCCTAAAGCAAAAGACTGTAAAATCTGACAATGTAATTTGTAAGTAATCTCAACTAAAAACACAACCATATCGCAATGGAGCTATCACTAAATGTAACTGCAATATATAGATATAGATAAAGATATACATATATAGATATAACTGCAATATATATATAGAAAGCAAACCACAAACCCTATTTTATCATACACTGCTCTTGTATAAACCTGTACCTCTTAGCTGAAGTTAATGGGAATTAACAGAAAAAATAATTAACATGTAAGTTGTTCAAGCACACATCCATAAAGTAAAAGAACACGAACTGCAACCTGCACTGTAATCAAGCATGGCAGACATTGTATAGACTACAGGATAAAACAGGAGGAAAACTGGCATCTGAGTAGGGACAAATTTATCTCTAAATGTGACCTGATATAAACATTTTGCCTTTTTGTCATCACATCCTAATAAAAAAAGGCATATAATTGAGCACATGAACATTATGTATTAATTATTCATTTTACACCATAGTCCTGATTCCCTTAATTAAATAGAAGGTGTTACCTTGGACCTTGAGACAACTATAATTGTAATAGGCCTTTAATGAATTGCTTTTGTAGAACTATTCTGGGATACAGAGCATGATACTTTTAAGCCATTAAATGTTCCAAAGGTATTGCATCCCTAGCACATATCCATCCACTAAGGCAAATCTATACTTTATAAAACCCAAAGTCTAAAAATATTTTAGCATATAAAAGATAAAAAATGTAACTACAAAAGCTTATAGCTTTACTTTTTGCCCATTAAGCTGTGTTAAATAATTAAGACCAGATGCAGGTGTTGGGCACAGCAGGTAAGATGCCCCTGTTGCATATGTTGAAGTGCTTGGGATAAAGTCTAGCTCTGCATCTGATGCCAGCTCCCTACAGTGATGGCTCACGTAGGCAGGCTTAGCTAGGCTTCCTGTCACTCATGTGGGAGACCCGGATTGGGTCCTGGCCCAGTCCAGGCCAATGAATGCATTTACAGTGAACCAGTAAATGAAATCTTTCTCTTTCTCTCTTCTTCCCTCCATCCCTCCCTTCCATCCCTTCCATCCATCCCACTCCTTCTATCTATCTCCCCCACTCCCTTCATCCCCTCCCCCTTCCCCATATTTCTCTGCTTTTCAAAAAAAAAAAAAAAAGAACTATGCACACTGTGGAAACTTTGAAAACAGGCAAAATTAATTTTATATACTTAGAGCATGTAAAGAAAATCTCCCCAAAAAATAGATCACTAGTTTCTAATGTACTAATCATTACCTTTTCATATCCCAGAAGGAAATTAACTAACTTCCTCATAGATGTAACTTTCATTTTATTTGAGGATATATAGAAATTAGGGAATGTATCCCTGCTCTGCCACTTGCTGTGTGACCTTGACCAAATGTGACTTGATATATGATGTGGAGCCAGCCATATAATGTCTGCATCTCAGTGACTCCTTCTCAGACACTTCTCACAGCAGTCACTGGCATACAGGGAGCTATCAGCCATCATTGACATTGTTAAGTAACTTCATTTACACACACGCAAACTTAGGTCCTTCTTAATGTTTTGTTTTTCGATAAATCATGGCAAATTTGGAGATTTAAACTTCCCAGCCTTTCAGCAATAAGAACAGTCAACGCATCAAAGCTAAAGCAAATTCTAAAAAACACAGCAGTTCCAACTGACTGTTCTTGTTGAAGGGCTTGGGCAACCGGATACTCATAGAGACAATGTAGAAATTTCCCAAATCCCAAATAAGGATATAGCTCACAAAGGACTTTTCTTTCTAAAACTACATGAGAAATTGCCTATCCTCACCCCTACTGCCCTCCCTTTACCTTTGGTTTCTCAAACACGCCAACCTGGCTCCTTTCATAGAGCTCATGCACCTGTTATTTCACAGCCAAGTGGGGTTTCCATCTGGACTTAACCTGGCTAGTTTCTTCTGATGTTTAGACTGTAACTCAGATGTGATCTCTGCATGCAGGCACTACTAAGCATTCTCATTTTCGCTTTTATTTCACTTCATTGCCGCCAGATATTCTCCTGTCCTCTTTCCATTTTTATCATCTGTCTTCCTCTCAAATCCATCTTCCCCCAAAAAACACAAAACGGCAAGCCCCATGAAAACATAGATCGTGTCTTTTCTACTCATTACCTCAGATTTGAAAAGGAAATAGCAACTGATTTGTGTATAGCAGCATCCAGCTAAATTTTGGTGAATTAATATTTAATGTTGAACTTCACACTTCTTGAGGTTATTGCCTTGTTAGGGTTTTCCATTCACATGAATAATCACGTTCCATTATAAGGGCTACTTGTTTCCATTCAAGAAACTATTATTTCCCCCTGAATATCTTTGTTTCCAAACATAAGAGGGTGTCCTTGAAGAGATTAAGCAGTAGAACCTTTCAAAAGCTTGGCTTCATTTAGAGCCAGAACCCATTCACCATCCTAATTTTCAGAATATTTTTTCATTTTTCAGGAATTAGATTAGCAGATTGAAGGGGGAAAAAACAGGCAAAGGGAAATTAGTGTGAAAGAACAAAAAGGAGAGAGGGGAGTGGGAGAAGCAGAAATTACACAGTGACCCCTCTGCTAACATGGTGTTTCTCTTGGACACACATACACACACCATCATGGGGCAAGCATCTGGCTTAGTGGTTAAGAAGAAAGCTAACACGCAACATTCATTATCAGAGGATCTGGGCTCCCTCCTCCCCTCCAGCTTCTGATTCCAGCTTCCTGTCACGCAGACCCTGTAAAGCTGATGTTGTCAGCATCCACAGAGGAGCCCTCACCTTAGGTTCTGGCCGCCAGCTACAGCCTCGGCCCATCCCTGGTCATCTCAATCATTTGGAGAGTGATCCACTGAATGGAGTTCTCTCTGCTCTCACTCTGTCTTTCTCTGATTCACCAATAAATCAGCACCATTTAAAAAAAGAAAACAAAAAGTTGTTCTTTTAGTTACTTTTTAAAAAGCAGTACAATTTGCTAGTGAGTACAAAATACAGTTAACAGAGAACTAGTTAAATCAAGTTTTAACTTCCACAATAAACAGAGAATTAGTTCTCAAAGAAAATGGCATTTTATAAGGCGACAATAAAAAATATTCTGGAAGCAAACTATAGTTACAGCATGAATCCTATTTTAATAAATCCAGTTGGCTGCAGGGCTTGGGTGATGCGAGCTTCCAGCAGTGTGGTAACTGCTGGGGGTACTTGAGTCAGGTTGGACTTAATGTTTGGGGCCCTGGCCATGACCTATGCCACACAGTGAATCCTGGGCTTGCCCAGGCCCAAGAGATTTCTGCCCTCATGATAAGTATGCCATGAGGGAATCTCTCAGGATCTAGACTCAGTCCCTGGCTCCACCCTGCCGCCACCCCTAGGGAGGTGCCTTAGTGGGAGTTCAGCCATGGAGCTTGGGTGGAGGAAGCTTCCAGCAGCATGAATGGCAGCTGCTTGGAGTGCCTGAGCCAGGTCAGACTCAATGCTCCACCTGCTGGCCACCCGGCAAGGAGCTCTAGGGTCTTGAAGGTATTTAACTGCTGTCTAGGGACATCCGTGGTTCAGGCTGCTGTGCGTGTAGGTAAGGAATGAATCCTGGATGACTCCCAGCGATGGGATCACTGAACTTGCTGGCAAGCGTGCGGACTGAGACCTAGTGGTTTGGAAAGGAGAGTCCAGAAGATCCGTACAGGTCAGACTGATTCACCAGCCCACATGGGAGTCCTGAGATGGACTGACCACCACACACCAGCCCACGCAAAAGCTATGACTGGGGGGTCTGTCTGGCAGAGCTAGATCCTGGTATCTGACTAAGTGTCAGAACAGGAAATGGGTCACATTAGGCAGGGTTATGACACTAACCAGCATGCGAGAGAACCAGATCCAAGGGTAGATTCTGGGGATAAGTGGGTCCAACCCTGTGGAACTACAAGTCTCACCGGTTAGATTACGAGTTGGGGTGGTGATGGGCTGAGCTAGGAGTGACCATGGAACCCACCAACACTCACAGGTACTGGGGCTGGAAACAGGATAGGCAGGCCCAGGCTGCAGCACCCACATGAGCATCCTGAAATAGGGTGTGGGTCAGGATGGGTCGCAACATCCTCCAGTTCATACAAAGTCCAAGATGGAGGGGCAGGCTAAGCCAGACAAGGCCCTGGCACCAGCTGGCAAATGTGAGATCAGGGTCAAGGAGTGAGCTGAATGGGGGAACCTGGGAAACTCCCCTATTGGGGTCAAAGCTCCCATTGGTGAGCATGTGTTCCAGGCCTGGGTGGTGGGCAGCCTGAGCAGAGTAACTCCAACTGTCGGCTAATGTGTGGGTTGGTTTTGGAGGGGAGTGGGCTGAGCAGGGCCAAGCCAACCTTAGCTCACTGTCAAGAGCAGAAACCAGGCTGAAACCAGCAGAAACCAGGGCTAGGCTCTCACACCTACCAGTTTGTATGAACCTGAGATGGGAGCAGACTGAGCAGGAACAGGTTCTAGCACCTGCTAGTGAGTGGTGGGACTGGGGCAGGCTGGGTCACGCCAGGCTACAACATCCAAAGGCAAAGGTCATGACAAGTGAGGGGCTATGCCAAGCTGGATCAGAGCAACTACCACCATGTGCAAGATCTATAGCTGGAAACAGACCTGGTTGTGGAGCCAAGGGGACACCCTGGCTAGGTTGTGGTTCCCATTGGTGAGCACGGTGGCTGAAATGGGAACCGTGTTCTGGTCTGGGCAGGGTTGCAGTGTCCCTTGGCACAAGCACAGACTGGAGCTGAGTGCGCCGAACTGGGCTAGACCCCAGCACTCAATAGTGCCTGTGAGAACCTGGGTAGATACAGGACAGACTAGGCTAGGTTTTTGCCCCTGCTGAGCCATGTGTGAGCTGTGTCTGTGTGTGGACCAGGCTAGGCTGGACTGTAACACTGAACAATAATAATCGGAATGGGTTGAAGGCTGGTCAGGAAAGGCGATTACTCCTGCTAGGTCAGGAGGTGGACTGAGTAGGGCTGGCCTATGGACCCACCCTGTGCACAAGATCTGGCACTGGGAGAGGTTCTGATGGAGCAGCCTGGGAAACTCCTCTGTCAGGACACTGAGCACAAGAAGCACAATAGGGAGCAGCCCAGACAAGGCGAGGGAATGGTACCAGGCAGCACTCACTTGGCACAGGTTGGGGAAAAAACAGGCAGGGCCAGTTCACATCACCCGCTGGTGAATCCAAGCACCAGAATGGAGTGTGGGTCAGGCCAGGTTCAGTCGCAACATATGCCAGTACACATGAGGACTTGGACTGTGTGCCGGCTGCACTGGGCCAGGCTGTAGCCCCCACCAACCTGAGCTGGAACTGGAGGTGGGCCAGGCCAGGCTACAGCACCCAATGGTAAACACAAGGTGAGGCAGACCTTGCCAAGCTGGGTCATGGCACCTAACCAGCACACGTGAGACCCTGGGGGTGATGGGGGCAAAGCCGGTAGTGGGGCAGCAGGGGGCTACCCTGCTGGATCACCATTCCCACTTGAGAGCATCAGTTAAGATGGGGGCAGACCAGACCGGGAAGAACTACAACATCTGTTGGCCTCAGGTAAGCTGGGCCAGGGAAAACCCAGGCTGGATTGACTGTTCCTACTGGTGCAAGCATAAGTCAGAGGGGGTGTGGGTTGGTTGGGCTCTGCTGCAGTATCAGCAAGCAGATGCTGGCATGCGGGGCTAATTCTGTGAAGTTAAACTGCAGAATCACCTGGAGAGTGCATGACCCAAGAGTGGGAGTGGACTCATTGGGGAAAAAGTAGGTACCTCCCTCTTGGGTTGCCACTCCGTCTAGTGAACATGAGAACAAGGTCTGGGGCAGGAATGGCTAGACAGAGAGTGGAACCCACCAGCATGTGTGTGGGCTCAACAGTGGGACTGGTTGGGTTGAAGTAGACTTCAATGCCCATTGACATGTTTGAGAGCTGAATGGGATGTAGGACAGACTGGACCAGTCTGCTGTACATACTGGCAAGCACGGGAACCAGGGCAAGGGGCTGGCCTGGTGGGAGTTATTGCGGATCCCTCCAATTAGACTGTAGCTCCCACTGGTTTGTGTGAGGGCCGAGTATGTGGTGGGCAGGATAGCATTGGGTTCAAACACGCATTGGTTTGTGTAGAAGACAGGGCTGGAGGCAGAACTAACACAGCAACTACAACCACCAGCATATGCATAGGCTGAGTGGGGCGAGGACTGTGCTGGACCCTGTACTGACAAGCACACACAAGGATCAGGTCAGGGATCACCTCAGATGAAATTTCTTTGGGGATCCCCCCAGTCAAACTGCTGGACTCAGAAACCCAACCATGAAGAGAATTGCAGGTTCCAGGATTTGCTCCATGGAGCCTCAGTGGCTCAGTCAGAGCAATGGACAGCATATCCTGGTGCACATGGAGGACATGACAGTACATTGGAGCCTGCAGAGGACACCCAGTACCAGAACAGAGGACAGAACAAATTGATGAACTACCCCAGCCAAGTGTTAGCAGTGAAAATCTGGACAAGTGGAGATGCTAAGGTGGACTATGTCAGTCAGTGGATTCTAAAGAGATTTCATTGCGCTTGGAATGGTGAGAATGGCAGCAATTCAGAACAGTTGAACTCTCAAAATCACTTTCACAGTGTCCTTGGAGCATGTCCCACATTGGGGACTCTGATGGTCGGGAGGGTGGGTGTGGCTTCTCCCTATGTCTCTCTCCTTCCCCCCAGTACAACAAGGAAAAAAGAGAATGTGGAAATAACGTTCTTACCCACTTTCTGGTAGCCCTTGACCCTTTGAGCCCTAATCAACTAAATAAAAAAAAACAGATAAAAATTAAACACAATTACACATCCACATGCACAAATAAGAAATATTCCACCATGTTACAGAAGATATTTCTGTATTGTACAATAATAGATTCTACTATTTCTCCTTTGTGCTTTCTCTGCTTTGTCTAAATTCTTAAATTGCACCTGTGGCCTTAATTTCTAAATAATAATAATAATAAGAAGAAGACAAAGAAGAAGCAGAAGGAATTTTATCACAGTCCTTAAATACAATAAGCAGGATAAAGCTCGGCTATTCACAACGAATGGCCCTACAGACAGACACATCATCTATCAAGAAATCTGCTTCAAAATGGAAAGGATGGAAACTGTACGGTGTTCTTAAGAATCAAGATCCCTGGCACCATCATCCCAAACGGGCACTGATTTTAGCCCTAGAGGCTCTGTTTGCCATCTAGCTACCAGCACAGGACAGCCCAAGACCTTGGGACTCTGCACCCACACGGCTGATCTGACAGAAGTTCCTGCTTCCTTGTTACAGATCAGATCACCACTAGACGTTACAGACATGTGGAGAGTGAATCCCAGCAGAAGGAACACTTCCTCTCTCCATCCCCCTCTCTCCCTTTCTGCTTTTCAAATGAAGATAAATAAATGATTAAAAAGAGTAAATACCCAATGCTTATCATTGATTATTTAAACCTTATACATTCTCTCATTTCATCCGGTGTTCCGGTAAGGTAGTTTTTATTGTTTCCATTGTAACACAGGAAAAGATGAAGTCTTTCAGAAACAGTGAGAGGTGTGCACGCACAGAGTATAGCTTTGTGGGGCACAGTGCAGAATCAACTGATCGGACAAAGCGATCGGCATGTCCCCCTCCCTCCTTCCCTCCATGTCTGCAGCCTATCGGGCCCTCCTCAGTCCTTCGTACAATAAATTACAGCTCTCTATTAAGCTGAGGAGCATCAGGACTTAACTACTTCTTGTGCTCTGCCAACCTGTATCCCTCTTCCCTCAATCACTGTCCCACATTTCCCTGACTCTACCAATTATTATTCTAAGCCAATACTGACGTCTCACATTTTAAAAATAAATTAGAGATAGAGGGAGAAGAAAAGAGAAAAGGAGAGGAGAGGGGGAGAAAAAGGAAGAGGAGAGAGAGAAATTTGACCCCATATACTGGTTCACTCCCCTGGGTAATGACCAATGGTTGAAACTAGGACAAGAATGAAACCAGAAACTCAAAACCAGTCTCCCAGAAGCCAGGAGCCTCCTCCAGGTCTCCCACACGGGTGCAGGGTCCCAAAGCCTTGGGCCATCCTCGACTGCTTTCCCAGGCCACAAGCATGGAGCTGGATGGGAAGTGGAGCTGCCGGGATTAGAACTGGTGCCCAAATGGGATCCCGGCACATTCAAGGCGAGGACTTTAGCCGCTAGGTCACTGTTGCGGTCACTTGGGCAGTGAAGCATAGGACGGAGTATCTTCCTCTCTGTCTCTTCTCCTCTCAGTATATCTGACTTTGCAACAAAAATAAATAAATCTTTTATAAAAAAGCCTTCCAAGTGACTGGCAAGAATCAGATTACTTGAGTCACCATTTCTGACTTCTAGGGTTTGTATTAGCAATAATTTGGAGTCAGGATCCAGCACCAGGGATCAAACTCAGGTACTCAAATACAGGTTGAGGACACTATAACCAGCAGGTTAACTGCTAGGCTAGACACTCGACCCTCTGCCGTGATCACATATTTAACTCCCACATATGGAAGAACATACTCTATTTGTCTTTTGGGTCCTGGCTCAATGCATTTGATATAATGACTTCCACCTCCATCCATTTTGCAGCAAATGTCAATATCTGACTCTGGCTATGATTGAACAATATTCCAATCTGTGTATGCACCACATCTTCTTTAATATTTAGCCACCGACAGACATCTGGGCTATTTTTTGTTTGTTTTACTTTTTGATTGTTTTTATACACAATCTCCCCTCTGTATCCATATGTTCTACACTGAGATTCAAGAATAACAGGTAAAATGTATTCGGAAGGAGCATTCTGTCATACACTCAAATTTTATGCTAGCTTATACGCCAGTACTGTACCTAGAAATCTCACCTGGATCAGGGCCGTGATGACAAAATCTTTGGACAGTGATTAAGTCTACTGATCCCAGAGTAAAAACTTTATTAAAATGATTAATCATATGCCAAGAGCATTCACTGCTGACACACTTTAAGGATGTAGCTAATAGTCTCTTAAAAATATTTATTTATTTTTACTGGAAAGGCTTTATGGAGACAAGCAGAGACAGATAGATCATCCGTTTGCTGGTTTCACTCCCCAGGTGGCTGCAATGGCCAGAGCTGTGCCCATCTGAAGCCGGGAGCATCTTCTGGATCTGCTACACAGGTGCAGGGTCTCAAGGTTTTGTGCTGTCCTTTCCTCTTTGCCCAGGCCACAAGCAGCGGGAGCTGGGTGAGAAGTGGAGCAGCTGGGACTGTAGTCAGCACCCCTGTGGCTCTTGCAGGGTGAGGATTTAGCCATTGGGCCATGGTTCTAGGCCCCGCTAGGAGCCTCTTCAGAAAGCTAACTGCCAGGCTCCAAGGCCATGTATCCAAATACTAACAGCAGGGACAGTAGAGCCTGCTTCATCATATCTTTCCCTGTATGAAAAACAAGCCAGAGCACCTTCTCTTGCTAACCCCAGAGTATGCAACAGCAGTGAGCCAAGGACAAATAATCACATCCCTAAATGCAACTCTTCAGAAAAGAAGAAAATCAGAAGTTTTAGACAAGTATTCATTCAAAGCTCATTATGATAGAAGGGGAGAAATGTTACTGGATATGCTGCATTTTTATTGCCATAATATTTGATTACCTAGAAAAAATATACACATAGTAGTTTCTATTGACTGATGTTGAATTTAGAGAAAAACATGGCTCACATCTATCTTCTTCCTTTTCACTCCCTTTCTAAATGAGAAACAGACACTAACAATGCTAAGCAAAATGGAATTCTCTGCATTTACTCCGAACTGCTTCTGTTTCCAATGGGCTCATTTGACTTTGTAAACCACAATGCAATCGCACCGCCTAGAGTGGCATCAGTTCGGGGGTAAAATAAGATCAGGTGGTCATGGACTCATTAATCCCAGTGTGTTAAAAAAGATTACTGAACCATTTAAACAGTTCTTTGAAATCAAAATGACTATTGATTTACCTTAGATAAATAATAATTATAAAAAAGAAATTTATAGTAAGGGAGCTAATAGCAAGAATCCCTGAGACTTCTGTGACTTTTAACAGGTCAGTGGATGGAGGCAGTTGGTTCACGGTGGAGTCTGGCAGTAGAAATAAATACACAGGCCACCTCCCCACCAGGAGCTCCTGTTTTAGGATTCCTGGCCTGAGAATTCCCAAAAGATTTCTCATAGGCGTTCTCCTGAAGGATCTGCAGGTAAAACAAAACTCAAATCACTATCAATGCCCACTGAATATGCACATATATAACTCCGTAATTTGCATTTCAAACCCTCTAAGCACGTACGGAGATGTAGTTTTGCCTAAGTTCAGGGAGGAATCACCTGCCACACTGGGCTCTGAGATAGGCTAGAGACGCTTCCATTTACTCCCCGGCACTTCATTACAAAGCATTAAACACACTCCGTGTGCAGCCGCGGTCAGCGTGTCTCACTCCTGTCACACTGTTAGTTACAGTGCATTGGAAGGATAAAATAAACAGCTCTTCCCAATTCCGCTCATCAAGCTTGAATAATAAAACGTCATTATTGAATCATCATTATTCTGAACCAAATGTGATATAACCATAAAACACCACATGGAAGGAATAAAAATGCACATTTCCCCCCTAAACTTGTTAAGGATGACCATTAAACTCCACTTTCCTCAGACAATTGTGATTTAGATGATAGCCAAAAAGGCATGAAAATAGATTGCCTATCCTGTCTCTTCTCTCTCTTCATGCTTTATTTATGGTAGTCGTAAGTCTGCAGCCCATAAAGAGTGGTAGTGAATTGTGTGAAGGCAGCAAAGCTGACATGAACTAATAAAGGCGGTTCGGAAGGGAAGGGCAAGTTACCAGCCGGGCTTAGGTTACCAAGGAAATAACACTTTCTAGATATGAATCTGTATGCTGACTGCCGAACTTCGCCAATATAATCACGTCTAAACAGATGATTAAATGAAAAAAGTCAATACTAGAATTCATTTTAGATGTCATTAACTAGATGTCCAAATCATTATGCTGAATATGTGTCTATTTAGAAAGAGATAACACCGAGCAATTTTAGCAGCAAAGCTGATCAAGCTAATATTTGAAGGAAATAACACACATGGAGTCATTTAACCTTTTAAAAAGCAGGGAAAAATTAAACTTAAATGATTTGTTTTGTAGACATTTTGGCATAAATGTACTCTAAAACCATTGTGCGTCACAGACCATTCATTCAGATAGAAATTATTTTCTCTACATAAACATTTTATTTTTAAACTTTCTGCAAAAATAAATGTGTATAAAACATAATTTTGCAGTATAAGTAAACATTATGCAAAAGTTTATTTTAGAATGAATATTTTTGTCTAGATATGAAAATTCTTTTGTTTCATATTTTCCATAATAAAGTGTCATTTTTTTCAAATTAGTATCCATTTACCATCACACAAAAATCAATTGCATTTCTATATACTAATAGTGAATCGTAGAAAACAAAATTCAAGATACAGTATTTAAAATCACTTTTAAAACAACAAAAACATATCTATAGGATGCATATACTAAAATTTTAAAATGCTTAAGAAGGAAATCAGAGGATCTAAATAAAGAACTATTCAATTTTCAACAATATTTAGTTTCTAATATGTTAACTTTAAAAAAAAACCAACATGTAACTATGTTCCTGAAAAATTTACATCTACTCTGACTAGTTATTCTACTCAGGCTTCCTAGCAATTAGGAGAATACAAATAAAAGCCACCTAACTCCAGTGAGAATGGCCTACACTCAGAAATCTACTGACACCTGCTGATGTGGATGGGAGGAAAAAGGCACCCCACTCTATTTTGGGGGGGAGATTGTGGCCAAACACAGCCACTATGAAAGCCAGGAAGCGGAGCCCCAAAACAAATGAAAACTGGTCTACTGTATGACCCAGCTGCCCAGTCCTGGGAGAATACCCGGATATACAAGAGCAACCTGCCATCTTATGTTTCTAGCAGCACAATCCATGATAGTGAAGACACGGAAGCAACTGAGATGCCCATCAGAAGGGGGATGGATAAACCAACTGTGCTACATATACTCCACAGAATACTGCACGGCCAGTAAAAAGAATCAAATTGTACCATTTTGCAATAAAATGGTTCTGACTGGAGACCATTATTCTCAGTGAAATAAGGCAATTCCAAAATGACAAATAGCATATTTTCTGATATAAAACAATCTTTATGCAGAATACAAAATAAATAGATATATAACATAAATTCATAAAGATGGACTGTATAATGGAGACTAGCATATCAGAATGTAAGGATACATTACAGCAAGCATCTCTACCCCGAAAAGAATCCCTGTAAATAGTCAAATATACCCTGACAAGATGATACTAGGTTTTCTCCTTTTTTCTGTATACTACCTTGCTGTGATGCGCTAAAAGAGCAGAATGTTAAACTTTTAACTATTACTAAGCAACTGTACAACTACAATGATATGGGAGGAGATGGTGGGAGGGGAGAATTTGGAGGGAAAAGGGGAGGGAAAGAGTGAAATTCCTATGACTACAAAAACTGTACCATGAAAAATAATAAAAACAATTCTACAAATATGCATGTTCTATATATACACAGGCATATGTGTATTTTTCAAATACTGACCCATATTTCCATGATGGGAAGTTAGAGTAGTTGGGAATTTCAGAACTGAAGATTTGCATAGTTTTACATTAATTGGGGTTGCCAGATTACAATCCCAGACATGGATACTATGAGTCCCGTCTCTGCTCACAATATCAGATTGTATCTTTCCCTTTATATTGTCAATCTAATAGGTGGAAATGACGTCTCAGTATTTAAACTCACCGACTACTGTGACTGTAGGCATCTTTTCATATGTTTGGGCTTGTTTAAATAATTTCTTCTCAAAAAGGCCTACTTATAACAGCAGTTAACTTTTCATGCGTAGATTTGGCTACTTAATCGCAAGTGTTTTCCTATCAGATAATCATCTCATGTGTGTTACTCCTCGAAGCTTGCAATTTTGCAGCTATAGTTGTTCTGTGAACACTGTTTATAATACCTGTGCCACAGACAGTTTGCTAATTTACATGCAGTAAAATATACCACGGGTTTAAACTGTTACTTCTGCTATCCTAGAAGAGGAATGTTTCCTAACAGGAAATTCATGTATATTCTTAGTCATCGTCACATATTCTTGTTACTTTTTTTTTTTTTTTTTTTTTTTTTTTTTAGATTTTTATTATTATTGGAAAGTCGGATATACAGAGAGGAGGAGAGACAGAGAGGAAGATCTTCCATCCGATGTTTCACTCCCCAAGTGAGCCGCAACGGGCCGGTACACGCCAATCCGATGCCGGGACCAGGAACCTCTTCCGGGTCTCCCACGTGGGTGCAGGGTCCCAAGGCTTTGGGCCGTCCTCTCCTGCTTTCCCAGGTCACAAGCAGGGAGCTGGATGGGAAGTGGAGCAGCCGGGATTAGAACCGGCGCCCATATGGGATCCCGGGGCTTTCAAGGCGAGGACTTTAGCCGCTAGGCCACGCCGCCGGGCCCCTTGTTACTTTTTTATATCTACATGTCTTGTATCTTTGGAAATATTTTCACGTGTGATATAGTGATCATCCTTTTAAAATCTTCATAGGAGAAGAAAAACGTTTGTACATTATTTGATTTACAATGCTGGAATGCTGATTATGTTTAAGTGATCAATCGTTTCCTTATTAAATCATGTTTTGGAACCCTGTAAAACTGTGTGTTTCATCTATTCATCACATCCATCGGCTATTGACTAATCTCTCCTTAATCTAAAAATCTGGCTAAAGCAAGGAAGCATTTTTCTCTGAAGTAAAAGTCACAAGGTCCAAGAGTCCCAAAAATCGAACTGCGTTCAATGCCTAAACCTGAGACATGTGAAGCTCAGTGTGTTTAGCAATGAGGCTCAACTATGCCCCACAGCATTCTCTACACAAGTCCTCCTCTGTAACTCTCTAATAAGAGAGAGACAAACCAGTAACTGCCTGAGAATAGATGTTCAAACTAGAATTTTCCCAGGTTGTTTATTATCATCTGAGATTTTTCTAACATCCAAATGTGGCAAACACATTGAGTAGATAGGTTCATTCTAATATTTTGTTATCACCATATGTTTCGTTCTACTTCTTCCGTTCATAGAGTAAGTCTGAATCCTGCTTGCATACTTATTTCAATGGTCCGAAATATTTTAAATACAAGCTAGTTGTTTTGGGTTTTTCTGCTTTTCCAGAAGGGTCTCGCAACTCCATGGAGTCAGCCAAAGCCGGACATGAAATGTCTTCCTCAATACATTAGGCCAAGAGCGAGGCGCTGAGCTGGCTGGCATCCGGCAGGCTGCCTTACTTTGATAGATAACAGCTGCTCCCTTCCATACCAGCATAATAAAGAATTCTACACCCTGGTGGGTTTTTTTTTTTCCTTTTTTTGAAACATCACTTTTGATCTCTCCACAATTTATTATCAGAGATGGCATTTTTTGCCGGCGGCAGTTTTTCAATGAACTCCTGATGGGTGTGCATCTACCCAGATCCTCAGCTCGCGCCCCCAAGTCCCTTCGGAATTCTGCTGCATGCGTAGCCGCGACCACATAAAATACTATTTGTATACAGGAGGTTGTTCCTTGTGCTGGGTCTTATTTTTACTACAGGCTAAAAACTCTCAAGGGCAGGGCCTTCGTTATCTGCCAGTGAAGGTGCTGTTCGAGCACCCTCCCAGGACACAGGTAAAATCCTGGATGGTACGTAAATCCTCACCAGCCGATCCACAACATACACACCAGTGGACTGTAAATCTCTCCATGGTTAGGATGCCTCCTCTTTGTGTAATCCCAGCCATCTGCAGGACCACAATCACAGCTCATTCAGTGATTTGATAAACATTTTGAACCACGCCTAACTTGAAACATTAGACAATGGGCTTACAGACATAGCGACAAGATTCCAAGGATAATTCTTTCTCATGGAATGTTTTTGCTGTAGTGTCTTACATTGGGGAGATGAGTTTCCTCAGCAAGCAGGTTCCATGATCGAGCGTTTAATGCTAACAATGAACAGTAGGCATGCTCTTCCACACAAGGTTTGTCTTAATAAACACATTTTCAAAGAGATGCCATAATTAAAAAACAGTCATTCCTTGATCTGGTGTTAAACTGGTAAGTGCTAAAAACAATGAAATTCACCAAAATATGGCAATAACTGACATTTTTCTCTAGCTTGCTCAAATAATCACTTTATAACAAAAAATCGCTTTTTCTGCTTGAAATGTTTTATTTTGTGAAACATTATAGAATTCCCCAGGATTCTAAGAATGCGGAACTATAAATATTGAAGAAACCCAAGAGCAAACAGTAGGATGATGAATACAAACCATTCATTTAAACATCAGGCACATTAGGTAGAAAGGAGGGACGTAGTCATAGAACTCAGACACTCAGATACAAGATGCAGGAATCAAGGAGAGGCTTCATCCGCGGTGTGTACCATGCACAACTCGAATGGTCACTTTCTTATTGTTGTTGTTGTAAGAGTCTTGACAAATTCTTAATATGAATCCCTTACCAGATCTATCACTGACATTTATTTTTACCATTCTTTGAATTGGTTTTTCACTTTCTGAGAAGCATGCTTTAACACACAAAATGTTTATTTTAAAAGTTCCCTGGGGCCAGCAGGATGAATCAATAAGCTAATCTCCACCTTACAAGTACCAGGATGCCATATGGATGCTGCTTCATATCCCAGCTGCTCCACTTCCCATCCTGCTCGCTGTTTAGGACCTGGGAAAGCAGTGGAGGACGGCCCAAAGCCTTGAGACTTGGCACCCTCATGGGAGACCCAGAAGAAGTCCCTGGCTCTTGCCTTTGGATCAGCTTAGCTGTGGCCATATGAGCATTTGGGAAGTGAACCAGCAGATGGAAGATCTTTGTCTCTCCTCCTCCATTGTAAATCTGCCTTTCTGATAGGAACAAATAAATCTTTAAACAAAGGTTTCCTGAAAATTAGCAGTTTTGAATTCATTATGTAAAGCTAGCTTACGGTTTTTTTTTCTTTTTTGATTGTAGATATTAGCAAATGGAATTTATGGTTTATGCTTTGGAAGCTTTACCACATTCAGATATTATTAACTACGGAACGATGCCCAATCACTAAGCAGCTAATTTAACCACCACAATACATGGGTGCTGCCAGTCTCCAATGAAAATATAGGGGAAAGATTTGGGGCACTGCTTTTTTCTTTTCATTATTCCCTAAACAGCACATTTAGTTGTAGGCAACATAATCTGAAGATTCTCAAGTCCTTCATATAAAATGCCCAGCAGTTACGTTGCTTTATGCATTATGAATAATCTAGAAATAATTTTTACCACAAAGATGCAACAGGATACGCATTATATAAAGTATTTGAGCACTCACACATTTTGATAAGCGTACATACTAGAATTAATTGCCCATGGATGTAAACGTTAAACTGCATTTATGATGGGTCTATATTTGAACATAAAAATAAAAGCTTGTGTGACAATACCGTCATCCTCCATGTTAATGAATCACTTCCATTGTAGGGAGAAAGTAAAAAATGCAAAGATATATAAAATGAAGTGTTGATGACGTACTCAGTGAAATTCTTAAACAGATCAGGTACTCTACAAAGATACATTTCCAGAGACAATATGTAGAGAGTAGAGTGTTCAGGACCATACCATCAGGCACTCAGCTAGGCAGGAAAGTGCTCCAGGAAAAAAAAAAAAAAGAAAGAAACAGTTGCAGAAATAATGACATTTTGGCAGAAGAGAAGCAACTGCAATGATTCGATTCATGAGCATCTCAAAACAAGGGCCCAGAAGCAGTCAGCTAGTTCACACTAGTGTTCCTCAAACAGGAAGATTCAGACATGATACATCAATAAAGAAACAGCAACAAGGAAGCAGACAGGTTGGCTAACACACACACACACACGCAGGAACACGGCTTCGCTTTTTCACCGTACTCGCTGACGGTTCACGGTGTGAAAGGTGCTATACTAAGCCCTGAGATGAAGACACAGAAGCCAGAGACCTTACCTCCCAAGGCAGGCACCTACCTGTGAAGACATGCGCATAAAGGGAAGTTGGCATGGCAGAAGGAAAAGAACCAGAAAAGAAATCTCAGAGAGCATAGAAATGCAAGAGAGGCGAAAACATATTTTAAAATATAAAATGACAAAAATCTGGCTCTTTGAAAAGGTAAACATAATGGACAAATTCTAATGCAGATTAAGAAAAGAAGAAGACTCAAATGAGTTGAGAAGGAAACCATTACAACCAAGTCCCAGAAAAGCAAGGTATCAACGGGGATCATTCTGACCAATTCCATGCCAACTGATAACCTAGAATAAACAGGAAGATGCATGGACACACTCAGAGAAAAGTCAGCAAGGAGAAATGAAGGGTTTTTCTGAAATTGTAAAGTGGTCCTCATCCCATCCAGATTCGGTGATTTAGTTTTTGGCATATTGAGATATACCTATATTTTCTCTCGATGACATTGGTTACCTAAGTCTATGAACTTAATAATATAGTAGATACTCATGGGGAAAATACATTTCCCAATTTTCAATAATTAAAATATTATCAGTATAATGCCAATTTTGATAAAATAATTAAAAGATGATCAATTCCATAAATTAAAAATAACAAAAATACTCCTGTTTGCTGCTGGAACAAGAAGGCGAAAATAAATTTTATATATAGGTATTACGCATATTAGTTTATCGCCATCAGATATCTTTCTTCACATTCGATTTTGCCACCAATTCAAGTGAAACAGACAATGATAGAAACATGTTAATCAATCAAGTGTAATAACCCACTAATCTCATGTGACAATACATCAATCAAGTGTCATCTCAAGATAGTCTCCATAATACTTGAGGTAACAGCCATCATGGAATCACAGTACATATTTCGTGAGATTAACCCAGCTGATCTCCTGGTATAGCACTTAAGACAACACTTGGCATGGCTGCATCCCAGCAGAGTCCCTGGGTCTGAGACCCAGGTCCATTTGCTGCTAATGCTTACCTTTGGATGCAGTAGATTGTATCACTGAGAGACCAGATTTGGTTCTAGGCTCCTGGTGATAGCCTGACACAGACCCAACTGTGAAAGAGCATTTGGGGAGCAAGCCAGTGCCTAAGAGAGCTGTCTGTCCTCCCAGCCCTACCTCAAATAATTCATTTTTAAAATGCAGTCTTGATATTGGTGGCAGGAAACATGCTTGTGGTTTGGTGAGGTGGTGGGGAGAAGGAGAGCAACCTAAATCCATAACCATTCTGCAAGCATCAACTAGATTGTTGTATCTCCACTAACCATTTTGGGGCAACCAAGCACAAAGAATTACTCAATCAGCACTCTTTCACAGAATAAAAGTTTTGCCTGATCCACATTTAGGAGTTTATAGAAAAGCACAATGTCAATTTAGTTAGAGCCACCTCCTAACAGATGAGTAAACTCCATAACATTAATAATTACTCTATGTGGAGACCTCATGTAACAAACATCCATGGCCACGTATGTCTTTCCAGAGCCTCACGAGACACACACATGACCATTACATGACCAGCAGCTCCCACTATCACAAGGCTTTCGTTAATAAATGCTAGTTACTAGCATTTAATTCACAAACTTGAGAATGGGTGATTCAGAGAGCAGAAAGGAGTGTTACAATCTTACAGTGATAAAACCACAGCAGAGAAAAATACAAGAATGACTCTAGAAAGAAACGGGAGGAAAAAAAAAAAAAGAAATGAAACTGGAAGAAATACAGTGTAGTCAGCATGGAATTATCCTTTCGGAGAAACATGTAGGCTCTAGGAATACAGAAAAGCATTTCTCAACATCCTGGGAGGAATACCGATGACTAAGAAATCTCCAAATGAAGCAACATTCTTTGCCATTAATATGAAATGTTTTAAACTGATATGCTGTTGCCAGTAAGTGATGATATATTATGGGACCCATCTCTACACTGAATAAAAGAAGAATTCCTAACAAAACAGTTAAATATGCCTTGACAACATAATACTAGATTTTTTACTTTTGTCTGTACTTACAATGCCATGATATACTTGAACAGCATGATGCTGAACTTGTAACTGTTGCTAAGGACTGTACTACTGTGATAACATGAATAATGATAATAAAACCAATACAAATCTGAACTGCCACAATCACTTCAAAAAGTATGACTCAAGATAGAAAGAGACCACAGTGACAAAGAGCTCAGTGATACCCTTCACATACATTCTTTTTTTTTTTAAAAGATTCATTTTCTTTTTATTACAAAGTCAGATATACTGAGAGCAGGAGAGATAGAGAGGAAGTGGAGCTGCCGGGATTAGAACCAGCGGCCATATGGGATCAAGGCGAGGACCTTAGCCACTAGGCCACACTGCCGAGCCCCCACATACATTCTTAAGGTCAATTCAACTTCATAACATTTTGATCTCACAAGTTAATAATGTGTTATTTATCTCCTTATTTTTCCTTACCCATTTTCCTAAAGTATTTACTATGAATTTTGGATTAAAATGAGTTCTACAATGATAGATTAGTATCAATCATTAAACTGAAAGAATTTAAAATTTATGATTTCTACTTTTACTTGATACTCCTTATATTTATGGAAGAGACACTATGTATATGCTATCATTAATAAGCATATTTTTAATTTTATTCAAAACTGAAAAATAAGGAAGGAGAAATTAAAATTAGTTCAGGGTTGGTTCAAAAATTATATGAATAATATTGTTTTAAAGGGAAACAGGATGTTTACTAGTAGAATAAATTTTAGATTAATAATAAAGCTGAAATGCTAAAAATGGCTGCTACAATGAAACAGAAATTCATGCAATATATAATCATTTTGGGCAAGTGTTTAACAACTGTAAAAATCTTCATAAAATAATTTAGAGCATTTTCAACATTAAACACTATATAAAATAACAATTGGAAAACACTCTAAAGGCAAAAATATCTTGAAGCACCAAGGTCAACACCAAGACTACAAAGTCTCATTAGTGTAGAGACAGAATAAATATGAGCAAGACCTCTTTCCCATGTTGCAAGATGGCAGGTGAAAACGCTCAAACTCCAAAGCCAGACTAACAACACATCGCCAGCCATTAAGGTAGACAGCACAGCAGCAAAATTAAAAAGAACAGGGCCCCTAGTGGCCAAAGTCCTTGCCTTGAACGCACCAGGATCCCATATGGGCGCCGGTTCTAATCCCGGCAGCTCCACTTCCCATCCAGCTCCCTGCTTGTGGCCTGGCAAAGCAGTCGAGGACAGCCCAAAGCTTTGGGACCCTGCACCCGCGTGGGAGATCTGGAGGAAGTTCCTGGCTCCAGGCTTCGGATCAGCGCAGCACCCGCCATTGCGGTCACTTGGGGAGTGAATTATTGGGCGGAAGATCTTCCTGTCTGTCTCTCCTCCTCTCTGTATATCTGAATTTGTAATGAAAATAAAATAAATCTTTAAAAAAAATTAAAAAGAACAAGGATGAAACTCCCTGGAAGGGGAGCCCCCGCTACAGCTGGAACTCCGCGAAGCTGGAACCTCCGTGAGAAGGACTAACAAATGCTTCCCCACTGCCAAGTATCCCAAGAAGGTCTGGTACACGAGGAAGCACTTGGCTCCCAAATCCAGGACTGAAAGGAAGACCGAGAAGGTTCTGGCTACTGAAAAGCAGTTGGTGGTGACAACAACGGTGGTGCCAGGCAGATTAAGCTGGACAAGATGCCTAGGGAGCATTCTCAATAAAATGTCCCATGGAAACTGTTGAGTCAGTGCAGAAAGCACTTCCGGCAGCACGCGAGACCACCACAGACCAGCATCACCCCTGGACCAGCGAGTCACCCCCACTGTGCGCCTCACCAGTCAGAGTGTGGCTTTCCCAAGGCAGCTGGGCAGGGGTCTGCCAGCTCTGAGTGGATCTTTTCCCTTGAATCGGGCTCCTCTGCATAGAATGCACCAGAAGGTTGACAGAAAAGCGCCAAACATTCCACAAGGGTTATTTCAAGGAGTGGGTGAAGGCCAGGCAGTGGGAAGGTGAGAGACTCCACAGGGAGAAAGACAAAAAAGGAGAATGCAGAGCAGCATGAGGTTGATGAGAAAGCTGTGGGTTTGCAAATGTTACCAAAAATTCTGTGCTGTTCCTCTGCTCGAGGGCCACCTGCTATCTGTTTTTGCGCTAGTGAGTGGAATTTACTCTCACTAATTGGTGTTCTGAATTTCACAGGAAGAATCTCATTAAATAACTGATAACGCCTTGACATAAAATCTCCTCCACATGAAAAATTCTGTCTTCCGGATAGTTGGATTTCAGTTGGAATAATCTGCAAAGTTCTCTAGGTAATGATTAGCAGTCATTAGATTTAAAAATTCCGTAATACTTTAGTAAGGCTTATGACGGTTTTATTGACCTATAAACTGACACAATTGTGTTTTATTCTCTGGTTAGTGTTTCATGAAACTTATGCCTTGAGAGCATTTAAGTGAACGCTGAATCAAAGATGTGATGAGCTATTTGCATACTTGTTTCAGGACCACTGAACAAAGCAGTAATTGACGAACTGTGGCTTCTGTAAATAAGATTGGCAGAGCAGATCTACCCCAGAAGCACAGCAATACTGGTGTCCACAAGGAACATTAAGAACATGTATAAGGCATTTTCATGTATCAGTGGGTCAGAATAAAATATACGTGACTTGCTCTAAGGTCAGAGATAGATTCTATCATTCGTACAGTTCAAGATGATAGCTCATTTCTACTTCATTAGACCTTTAGTCAGCCTGGACATTATGAAGCAAAAACCACGAGATTTTCAGAAGCCCAGTATGGCTTCTCCCTCCTGGATTTACTTATAGCTTGGGGCGAGCCTTCATTCTTGTATACAGTGCCACTTTTGATCATATTCCTCTACCACAATAAAGTGCTATCTTTTCATAATTGCTTCACCCTCACGGTTCTTTTAACCCTGCTGTGTTTTCTCAACAAGTAACTGCCTTTGTTATAATTCACTTCTCATCATTGAAATAAAAACTATCGTTCATTTTATACAATGGTTGCCAACACACAGACCGTGCTTACAATGCGCCATTCGAATTCTAAGAGTTTTATGTGGTTAACGCAATACTATATTTAACAGCAACTGGATCCCCACTGCTATTTCATAATCTTTATCTCTTAATGCCTATTTTCCATAGTAGTTGAACCTAGGGAGAAATTTGAGGAATCAATTTAAGAGAACAAAGTGTTTTGTGATTGTATACACCATCAAATAAATACTTTGCTTACAAGTATAAAATTGCCTAACGAAAGACATGAACACAATTTATTAAAATAAATCTGCTGAGAGCTTTCCTCCCATCTCAAAATGTCTGTTTCTATGCTGCGTTCATTTCACAATTTTCTTCTATTTTTTCCCTATCTTCTCATCTCAGTGTGCTCTCTCTCTCTTCTTTTTTCTTTCTTTCATTACTGTCTCCCGATCCTCATTTTTTTTTTCCCATGCTATAGTTTCCATATCTGTCACTTTTTCCTCTGGAAGTCTGTATTAACATATGCTGTCTCCCATTCTAGGTTCTTTCTAAATTGGCATTGGTATTAACTTTTGAGTTGATAATTTCAAAAGAAATAATGATTATTCTATGATTTTTACCTGTATTATTTTAATTTTGTTTTCGTATTCATAACGTGTAACAATTACAATTAATATCAACAGCAATTTCAATCGCAAAGTTACTCAGGGACCACATCTGATTTCTTCATTAAACTGAAGTGAGGAGAAATGACAAATGTATTAAGAACTAAAAGATCACAATTTGGAAATGGAACTAAGATGTCATCATTGGATATAATTATCAATGCATACATAATATTTAAGGGGATGTATAGTAACTGTGTAATGGAGACTATCATATCCAGATGTGAGGATACAATGTAGTAGGCATCTCCACTTCCAGACGAAAATGGACTCCCAGTGAAACTGTTTACTATATCGTGACAATAGGATGCTGGACTCTGCCATTGTCCATGCCCGCAATGATGGGTATAGGGCCGTATATGAAGAACTATACCATAGTAATGATTTAGGGGAACTCAGTGAGGGGCGAGGGAATTGGGGAGAGATAGGGGAAATCCCAGGCCCTATGAAACTGTATCATAAAGTGATAATAATAAAAAGAAGTAAAAAAATTATATTTATGCAAATAATATTGATATAATTATTTCCTACTCCTTCAGAACTAAGGAGCTGATTTGCTGAAATGTATAAGCTACAGAAGACTGTAATTTATTAATGGGTCATGAAATTAGTTTAATGGAGTGAAGGAATAGTTTAGGAAAAATAAAATTGAAGACCTAACAACAGGCAGCATGTATAGTTAGGGTGAATATTGTTCCTTGAGACACATGAACAGTAAGTACCTATATCCACTCTTACATACATTCAAACTTACTTGAAAAAAAAATGAGGAATGAAATTAAAAATAGGTGTGAAAACTGAAATTCAGACATCCAAGGGAGATTCTAAAAGTTCAATAAAATATATAATGAAAAACACTGTAAATGGATTTAAAATTGATTTTGCACCAAATTATCTTTTAATTCCATTTTCCAAGAACTCCAGTTCCCATGAAATTTTAAAATGTCCTCCCTTTTCCGACCTTTTCTTTTGTTTTCCTCCCTTCTTTATTCTTCCCGTCCCTCTTTTTCCCTTTCCCTTCCCTTCTTGCTTCCTTCCTTTATTTCATTTCTTCTTTCTGACACTAAACATAGTGAGCAAAGATCAGCTCTTCATACTTTTCCATGGTTCTGAACATAGAAATAGGTTGTGTGTGATGGAAGATGCGTCTCCTTCTGAAAGGTCAGGAATAAAGACTACTAGGCTAATGATAGCAATGGCTTTTGACTACGTATTCAGGCTTCACATTGCCCAAGCACTGTGCATGTAGATTGGTCTATAGCCACAACACTTAGATGGCATAGTTACTAAAAGATTCTTCTTTTTTCAATGAAGGACTGGAGATGTAGAGTTAGTGGATCCAGCAAGTGGCTGAAGCAAGGGCTGCTGGCTTCAGTACTGCAGGTCACAGTGACTGCAATGAGCCACTTTCCCAGGAGTTCTCTGGGATGCGGAACTTTTGTGGAAACTGGAAAGGATAGCACTAATTTATAAAATATTGAATCTCCATTTGCATATTCTCTTGGGCCCTCAATAGATATTCTTTCTAGCAGTAGCTGTAAACTTTAGACTGCATATTTTTCTATTGAACAGATCATTAACTCCAAAACTTATCACTTATGAAGAAATATTAAAGTGATTCTAAATCTCTCTTTTTATTAAATGTGTTGTCTTAACAGATATAAAACAAAATTTGAAGTTAGTTAAAAGAAAAACCTGAGTGGAATTATTCACAGCCATTATTCTAGAACAAGTGAAGTCAGTGGATGTGGAAGTAGCTAGGGACCATTGAACTGTTTCCCAAGTGCAGCTGATGTGCATGCGCACTCCTTCTGATGAGATTTTATAGTCTAATGCCTGTTTCTTCTGCCATAGTAATCACAGTGTCACAGAACATTTGGAAAATGTATGCCGAAATCTCATATACTTTATATTTGAAATGCACTGTAGGAGGACATTGTGACCCGAAAAGGTCAGTGAGCACAGGACTACAGTTGGTTGGATAATATTTGGAGGAGAATAACCAAATGGCTACCTTTTGTATACCTTATTGGATATCATCTGCATATGTATATGAGAACACCTGGTGGAATATACAAGACAAAAGGAGTTCCAAACAAGCATTAATGGTTTTGTTGATAAGCTCAGCACTTCCTCCCTTATCCTATATGACCCTCAGAGTATAAAGTCTGATGCTACTAATAAACCTCGGCTTTTGACCATCAGTCAGGGTCCACGCGTGTTATTATCGGCTCCGTGCACCAAGTCCATCGCTGCAGGACAGCGACAACTGGCGCCTGAACGGGGACTTGAAAGAAGAAGAGAAAGTGCAGCGGAGACCCCCACAGAAAGTGGTGAGTGGGACAATGGGCCAGAACCAGTGTAGGGCACAGTCTTTTATCTCTCTTATGCAGAATTTTTTAGTGAAAAGTGGAACGAAGATAACTAGGCAGCAATTGCATTCTTATTTAGAGCTTGTTAGTGAATATAATCCTTGGTCTCCAGATGAATGGACACTAGAAACTGGACTTAAAAATTTTACTCAGAACAATGGTGAAAAGGCCGGAAGGATAGAAGATATTCAAGTTAGTTGTTGGATTATATCGGCTTTAATTAGAGCTATTATTATAATTTTAGAAGGGGAATCTGCAAGAAATTCCTCTAAGGGGAGACACCCCCAAAATGTAGCTAAAAAAGAAATGTTTCATAGTATGGACAAGGAAGAAAGAGAAAGGGAATCCTTAAGAGGCCCACCTAACAGGAAAGGACGCTGTAATATGGCTAAAAAAGAAACGCCTCATAGTACAGATGAGGAGGACAGCAAAGAGGAGCCTGTGAGAGATTTCCCTAATGGGAGACGCCACCGTAATGTGGCTAGGAAAGAAATGGCTTATACTACAGATGAAGATGAGAAAGAATGTGTGAGAGACCCTCCCACGAGGAGATGCCACTGTAACGCAGCTAAAAGAGAAAGGCCTTATACTACAGATGTGGAAATTAGGAAAAGAAAACTTGGAAGATGTTACCATAATGTGACTGAAAATGAAATCAGAACTAAGAAAAAGAAAATTTTCAGTGTTAAACCGCAGGATTTCTCTAGTGAGGTAAATGAGGCTGGGATAAAGCAACAGTTAAATATCAGCCCATGCCGTCTTGCTCTTAAATCTGATCAAAAACGTTTCCAAATGACTGATGTTCCCCGGAGACCTCATGAACTCCGATTGCTTTTTCCAATCATACTTAGTCAAGAAAATAACCAACCTACCTATGAAAGCCTAGATGTTAATGCCATCATAGCTTTTAAAAAGGCTTGTGTGTCCTATGGACCTACTTCTTCTTATGTGTGGGAATATTTAAATGGCTGGAGCCAGGGAGCAAACTGGATTCCTTATGATTTTGAAGTAATAGCAAAAATAGGGTTTTCTCCTTCTCAATATTTACAATGGAAAATGTGGAGAAGCGATATGGCTAAAGAAAAACTGCGAACCTTAGGAGCATCAGGTCGGCAACTCCCTGGTGGAGGACAACTGACTTATGATATGTTGGTTGGAGATGGACAGTGGGTTACTACAGAGCAACAGATACAGCTACCTCAAGCTGCGCTCATGCATATACGAGACGTAGCATTGTGGGCATGGGAGAAAACTGAAACTGGGTCTGAATTTGCAGGCAGTTATACAAAAGTCATTCAAGGAGCCAGAGAATCTTATGCTGATTTTGTAAGACGTTTGACAGACTCTATAGAAAAACAAGTTAAGGGAGAAGGCACTAGGAAATTGTTGTTAAAGCAACTGGCCTTTGATAATGCGAATGAGGACTGCCAGGCTGTTATTCGTCCTATAAAAGAAAGAGAGGATCTTCTGGGTTACCTGAAAGCCTGTCGCAACATAGGGACATTTAAACACCGTGCCCGCCTAGCAGCACTTGAAACTTTTGCTATTCAAAAACAAATGAAGGCTAAATGTTTTAATTGTGGCAAGCCAGGACACCTTAGAAAAGATTGCGGAATGCGTCCTTCAACTCAAAAATACCATGCGGATACTTTTAACAGTCACTCCCCTGGAATATGTCCTAAGTGCCAAAGAGGCCGGCACTGGAAAAAAGAATGTAAATCCAAATTTGACCGTGATGGCAGATGCTTGTGGCCAGAAGACTCCGGGAGGGGCCAGCCCCAGGTCCCAAACATTCACAGGTTTACAAAATGGGAATCTGCAGAGAAGCTACAAACTTAAAACTGCCACTGTCTCATTGCCCCACCTGTGCTCCTCACCCTGCAAGTATAAATCCTGGAGGCTGAAATTCCAATCAGTTGTGGTGTATGCATGTTATTCATATAGTGCTTTTTCCTATACAGCATTGCTTAATCATATATACTAATTTTTAAGTACAAGTCTTTATATTAAGTTAATTTTTATGTTCACTGCCTCATTACATTCTCATTGTTTAAAATTAACAAAAGCGATGTTCTTGCTTTAAGGAGTGTTTGGGTGATGTCATTATATCATTATAAAGTGAATGTTTGCTGTTGTTATTGTACCCGAGTTGTAACCGCATGTCTTTTGGAATATTTTATAATGCTGAGGAAGCTGGCCTTCAGTTTGATGGCTAGCTTTCACAATAATCACCAATTTCAAGGTCTTTTGTTGTGGTAGATGTTTAGCAAACTGACTTCATCTGTATATCCATTGCAACTTTTGGGAGCTTGGAATTCAAAGAAGATACTAGGCTTTTGTAAATCCTGAGGGTTTTTTGGGGGGACATTTAATAAAAATGAAATTTTATCATAAATAATTTGGTATAAAATTGAGCTCGAACACTATTTGATTATTTCAAGGTATAAGTTAATGTGATATTCATTGTCTACAAAGTGTTTGCATGTATTAATTGCATGTATTAATGTAATTCTTGTGTTTTTGACTGGTTATCAAATCTCTCACTGCCTTTAATGTGTCAAGGTTTTGTATTTGTTTTAAAGATATTTGAGTGATGATCTCACATCAATAACCAATTGTAATCTATCATATGTTATGCTAATGTCAACAACAAATCTTGTTTCAGATATTTTTAGCTATCCTTAAAAAAGCATTTAAGAATTCAAAGGTTTCAAATCCTAGGGATTCCCTTGGTATTCTTACGAGGCCTCAAGAATGCCAACGGATCTATCTCCCGTTTTGTGGAGACAGTTGACCAGGCTATTGGATTATACTAAGATTATTGCCAAATAACAAATGGAGTAAAATTTTATTGTGTCAAAACGTTGTATACATCCATGGAGTTGTGAAGGTTTAATTTTAGTTTGCGTTGCTAATTATGTATTCTTAGCATGGCTGTATTGCTGGGAAGACTGAAATTTGCAATTTTAGATTGATGGAGGGATTTCATAGCATGATCAATGTTTTTGTCTGAGTTTCTCAGTTCAAAACTATTGATTTAATGGCGTTTCACTTAGTGGTTTTTGGTGAACACTACTACTAAGCTTGGTTGAGAATAATATTTTCAAGTCTCCAAAAGTGTGTGTGTGTGTCTGTGTGTGTGCGCGCATACATGTGTGTCTTAACATTTTGTCCTTTGTAAAAAGTTGTTTCAAATTGTTATCATGTGTTGCTGTTTGTTTATCAAGAGCAGGTTGCCTTGGGGCTGTGGCAACCTGCAGCCACGCCCAGAGCTTTCTGATAGGATTGTAAAATCACATAGATGTTAAAGTTATGCTTTAAAAGCAGAGGGGGGAATATGCTACCCCTGTAAATGCATTAATTTGGTCTTACTCACCTTAAATTTTGTTCAGATTTTGTCTCCTGGTGAGCACCAGCTCTGCGTCACTAGAGGCTGCTTGCAGGCCCAACACAGATGCCTTTGGTTTGATGGAGGGACCCAGCCACTCACAAGTGGAGAGGTCCTGACCCCTTGCTAACTGTGGGAAGAGGGTTTGTTTGTGTTTTTCCAGAAACTGAGCTGCAGCCTGTGTGGGTGCCAGCTGGTAATGTAAAGCCCTGGACTCCATTCACCGGAGGAAGCGCCTGCAGTAAGACAAGTTCGCGACTTCATCCTGAAAGATCCATCTCCATCAAGGAGACATTGGAGGAGGAGGAGGAGGCCAGACCCCTCCCAACACCGGGTGACGTGAGGGATCCTAAGAGATTGGTGCATCAAGCGCAACTGTCCTTGACATTATGATGCATTTGATAAACACTAATAATCCGTGGGAAAGGTTATGCTCTTGTCCCTAGAATTTCCTGATGAATCCTCAAAACTGGCTCATCTGACCTCGAAAGTGCTGCAACTCCCTTGAACTCAACACTGCCCCTGGAGAAGATGGAACCCCCAGTGGAGCTGCCTCCAAGAACTGAAAAGCTAAATTTGTTTAATATTCCTCTGGTTCCACTACAGGTCAGGAGTGCAGAGAAATTCTCCACCTTCTTAGAATGTTTAAGGAAGACTTGAAGTGTAACTTGTTATTTATAGATTTTAATGACCTTAGACATTAGAAAAGCCATAGAAATTTGTGATGGCATCCAAGGACGACTCTGACACCCTCTTAAAGGAGGTTGTGTGTATAGAGCAAGGGGGATCTCAGGGTGGAGCAGGAGGATAAGAGGAGCCCTCTATCCTAGTCCCGGAGACCCCTGGAGGCCTCCCATGTGCTTTCGCTGCAGAAGCAGTGGATATCTGCCTCATCAAGGACATCGAGAACCGTATCCCGACTGCCAAGGAGATCACAAGGAAGATGAGTGTCCTTGGAGGCCGAGAACTCTGAGGTCAGTCCTTTCCTATTGGATTTCTCGCAAGGGATTGAAGCAGCCCAGTACCCTGCTCATAGGGTCTGGTGACCTGGGAACTTAAGCCAGGAGCCCCGGGAGGCACTCAGAGACAAAAGGATTGTAGGAGGAGCTTCCTCTAGTTCTTAACTAGTTCCAGCCTTGGCTCCCAGCCCTCTCTTACACCAACCATCAGGGTTGCTTGTGAGCCCCATGTAGAGTTAAATTCTTCCTCACTCACTAAGTTGTTGGGGATTTCCCTGCTCACCTACCTAAAACTTTTCTATTCTTCAATTGTTATTTTTTTTTTTTTATTTATTTTTTTTTTTATATTTATTATTTAACTTCAGTAATTACATTGTATTATGTGACACAATTACATAGATACTTGGGTTCTCCCCACCCCTCCCCATATTCTTCAATTGTTAAATGCAAAACTGTGCTTAACCTCTATAAACTGCAAAATTTAAATTGGGTTATGTTATGTTTGAACTCAGCTGCTATGTATGTCAATGTTGGTCTTTACACTGTTCCTGTGCCACTCTGCTTTCGGTTAAATAATATTGTTTCTCCCCATTTTTCTGCTCTCCCAAGAGCATGTTTCCCCTACATACATCATTCAGGCCTAATTTTACAAAACACAGAAGGGGGATTTGTAGGAGGACATTGTGACCCGAAAAGGTCAGTGAGCACAGGACTACAGTTGGTTGGATAATATTTGGAGGAGAATAACCAAATGGCTACCTTTTGTATACCTTATTGGATATCATCTGCATATGTATATGAGAACACCTGGTGGAATATACAAGACAAAAGGAGTTCCAAACAAGCATTAATGGTTTTGTTGATAAGCTCAGCACTTCCTCCCTTATCCTATATGACCCTCAGAGTATAAAGTCTGATGCTACTAATAAACCTCGGCTTTTGACCATCAGTCAGGGTCCACGCGTGTTATTATCGGCTCCGTGCACCAAGTCCATCGCTGCGGGACAGCGACAATGCACTTCCTAATTCATGTTATTTATGAACTGTTTAACTTGTTACTTTCAAAGGGAAGTGCTTTTAAATACTCCATTTCATACTATAACATTTTTAAAAACTGCTGAGACAAAAAAATTACTGTAATTTCTTAATAATATTTATTTTAAAAACACTAAATTTTTAAAAATGAGAGGCAGAAAGAGACAAGAGAAAGAGACAGAGAATGCGAGCAGGCAAGAACAAGAGAGTATTATTTGGCACTGCGTCTCTCTTCACAAACCTGCAGTGGTTGGGGCAGGCTAAGGCCGAAGCCTGGAGCCAGGGATGCGATCCCAGTCCAACACAGGGGTCACAAAAACCACATTTCTGAGCCATAACTGATCTCTCCCAAATCTGTACTGATGGGAAGCTGGGGTCAGAAGCCACAACACTACAATATGGGATGCAAACACCTTAAACCCTAAGCTGACCCTATCCTCTGCACTCCTTAATCAATACTCTTTAGTCATCTAATGTGTCAAGCAACGTGAAAAGCCTAAATGTAGTACAGTGGAAAGGAAATAGGTTGTTTCCAAAGGGTTAGCACTACTATTAACAGTCTAGTTAGTAACCACACTAATTAGTAACTAGTAACAGAAATAACACTGCCCTGTTGTGTACGTCATCGTATTTTCTACAAATCCTAGAATTTCATATGGAAGTCTTCTTGCAAATTGTGATTGTTTCAACTTTCTTCTCTGCACAGGAATGGTCTCTAAGGTCTTCTTCATTCCTAAGTCAGCTGGTAGGTATTCTTAGATGTAAACTCAGTTATATCCAAGTATTTTATATTCTCAACCAATTCTTGGTAGATCTTAAATCTTCTCTCAGGATCAGTTGTAGAACCTGTGACTGATGTTGATTCTTTTTAGTTTGTAAAGATATTTCACTAATTTTAGAGAGCAGGGGGAAGTGTGTCGTGTCATTACACATAACACTGATTGACGAAATTAAGAATCAGGAAATAGGTTTTTGAAGCAGATGTAGAACAAGGCATAGACTAACTAGGTTAAAACACAAATGTGAGTAACTCAGCAGCTGATGGCTGTTTGGGGCATCAATCCAAAGCTCTTGATACTGAAGAGAAGACCACTTTTCAATAAAACATGATTTAGAAAGATTAACTGAATTACTGCAGCACTGTTATAAACACTGGGTTTTCTGTGGTCACTGCATATTAAACTATTATAAACTCTAGGTTTTCTGAAGTCACTGCACGTTAAGGGCAATCTGCTTTTATGGGATGTGACCTACCAGCGGGGTGGCTGCCCAACACCACATTGTAGCAGATTTGCTCATGGAATCAGAGGTGAGAGATTGCAAATTTATCACCACCATAGTAGAGGAACTCTGTCAGCACTAGGTTTGATCTCTAGGGATTGTAGCTTTCAAAGACTTGCATGTCTTCATAAAGAATGTTGCTTTTGCATATGCTCTTTTTTTTAGAAAAATTTATTCATTTTTATTACAGCCAGATATACACAGAGGAGAGACAGAGAGGAAGATCTTCCGTCCGATGATTCACTCCCCAAGTGAGCCGCAATGGGCCGATGCGCGCCGATCCTTTGCCGGGAACCTGGAACCTCTTCCGGGTCTCCCACGCGGGTGCAGTGTCCCAATGCATTGGGCCGTCCTCGACTGCTTTCCCAGGCCACAAGCAGGGAGCTGGATGGGAAGTGGAGCTGCCGGGATTAGAACCGGCGCCCATATGGGATCCCGGGGCGTTCAAGGCGAGGACTTTAGCCGCTAGGCCACGGTGCGGGGCCCTGTATATGCTCTTAATTTCCTTTTTTGCTAAACAATTTTGTGTTTCTGACTTGATAACATAGATATAATCCTTTAATAAAAATATCTCTGTCTCACGAACATTTTCATAAAGATAATTTACCCCTTTCCTCTCTATTCCTGTCACGCTAATGCCAACATAGAAAAACATTTCTGTTTTATGAAATTAACAGATTCATTGGCTTATCCTTGATAAACATCATCATAGAGGTCTTCCACATATCTGGTTAGTGCTGGGATCTGTGCAGTGGGTGTTGGTGACATGATGGTGTGAAGAGAACAGCTTTCCTGTTGGGAAGGCTGCAAGGAGCATCCAGCTGTTTGGCAATGCCCGGTCGCTGTCTCTCCAATCAACTTGATGCAGTTTCACCCCCCTTTGCATGGATACTCAACCATCCCCGTAAGAGTTCTTCAATTTACTGAGGCATTGCCGGTTGCCCATATGAGATGGTTTTTGGAACTGATGTGAGCTTGGGAGCTAACATTGCTGATCGTGTCTTGTTGAGTGGGCCTTTAATAATTTACACACAGGAGTACAATTAAGCCCATGCTGTTTCTGGACAATTGATTGTGTGCCTACCCATTTCCCTGGAATCTGGATCAGACATGTAGCATGCCTTCTGGGAAAGGGCTTGATAAATACCCTAAAAATCAATGAAAGTGATGGGAGTATAAGCTAAAACTACTATGGCGATAAATACAGTTACTGTGACCTTAAAGGTTAGCCTGTTTTGGCAATTTCTTTAGAGCATAGAAAATGTATCTGTTTTAGTCACTTTCATAATTTTTTGCTAGAGGTATTAAAGGATGCTTTTATTGATGTTACAGAGATACGCTTTTAATTATTGCTTGACTCTTTATGGAACCGTAGAGTCTGTAGTTGTAGGGGGATCTGATATTAGAAACTCTTGTCTTGGATCTTTATTTCCTTCCCTTGTGAAATAAGTGATGGGTAAATTGTAGAAACAGAACTGCAGTAGAAATGCATTACTGATTAGCACATAATTGCATGTGCTTTGGCCTTGGAGTCCTGGCTGTCGCCCAGTGGCTACGACTGAAGAATGAGTAATGGCTTCCTTTGTAGAATATGAAGATGGTATTTTGCAGAATTATCTTTAAGAGCACCTGCTTAGTCATGAAGTAAAAACAGAACAATTAAATGTCTGTGCAGAGGCTTGTGATGTGCCTGAGTAGATAAAATAGACAGCTTGTTGAGCTGTTAGTGGAGGGTGCCGAGTGACAGTGTCTGTGTCTCTTTGTGCCTATTCCACACCCTTCTCGAGCTCCAACCATGGCTGGAAGGTACTTAAGATTCCTCTCCACTATTTTAAAGGGGACTGTACTTACAAATTCTTTCTTAGCCATGCAGTTATTTATGCATACTATTGCCACCAATTTGTGTTCATTCATTTTGTATCCTGCTAACTTGCCAAAGTCTCTTATGAAGCCCAGTAGTCTCTTGACTGAGCCTTCTGATTCTACTATGCAGAGAACTATATCATCTGCAAACAGGGATACTTTCAATTCCCCATTTCCAATTTGAATTCTTTTAATTTGTTTTTCTTGACTAATAGCTTTGGCAGAATCAACATCATCAAAATGTCCATATTGCCAAAAATAATACACATGTTCAACGCAATCCCAATCCCAATCACAACCCCAACACCCTTCTCAGAAATAGAAAAGAAGATACAAAAGTTCATCTGGAAAAACAAGAGACCATGAATAATGTGGCGAGCGGTGCGCCAGAGCCGACCCCACTCATATGAAAGGCTGCTGCAGAATGGCGACTGGCCCAGGGCCAGGAGGCGGGGTTGGTCCCACCAGTAGGCAAACAGAAAGTCATGGGGATAGCTTGATGCCCTCACTGCAATTATGCCATTGCTACTGGCCTATCAGGTAGTGCCCAGTGGATCTACAGGGAGAAGTGATTGGTGGAGGGCTGTATATAAGCAGCCCACTTTAGGCAATAAGGGTTCGTTCGTCGTGTGTTCTGTTTATGGTGGCGGTTCCTGTTTTTCCAGACCCTCGACAGTGTGCCTTGTCATTTTAGTGGTGCTGCTGGTTGGCGACAAATAACCAAAGCTATCTTTAAGGATAAAAATCAATAGACCTAGGATCATTATAGTCCCCAATTCTTCTCGGTTGAATAAACTATTACTGCTGGAATGAGATATGGATATTTTATCATAATACATTCATTTATGTCTTGTGTTACAGGACAAAGCAAAAATACAACGTGTTAATGCCACAGATTTGTATAAAACTAGTATTTTCCTCCCAGTGGCCACAGAGTCATACGCAAGCTTTCATAGCTTGCTAATATTTTCATGGAGCAGTGAATCACTGATCTTTTCAAAGTACAAAACCAAATCTAGCTATGTCTGCTCCTAGTGTTCATGAGGCAGTACTTCTTTTCTCCATAGGGGAAAAATAAATAGAAAGCATGTGCAAACTTTTTTTAAAAGAAAAAATAGGAAGTAATTTTTTTCCAGACTTAATAGAATTAAAGGCTGCGGATGCAGTCTCCCACATGTACTTAGTTAAATGGAGTGAGCAAACGGTGCTCAAGTTTTCCCTGCAGAAAATCATGTCTCTGATGTCAGCGATATTTCTATCAGTGTACAACTATGAACAGAGATGCCACCGGATGTGACTGAGTTAAGTGGTACCCTACTAGAATCCTGAGGCCCTGCAGAGCAAGTGGGAGCATTTTCTGTTTTGCTTCTAAATATTTAACTGAATGAAAATTTGAGGCTGTGATATAAATTCTTCTATGTTACTCTTTACTAGGCACACTTTGTGGTGAAGTCTGTGACTCCCGGAGGAAGGCAGGTTAGACTATTGGATCATCCGGAGTTTTGATTAGTTGCATGCCTTAGAAAAGTAGTTTCCTCTGCTATATATTTTAGAAGCTGTAAGTAATACACTTCAGACTCCCATTCAGTATAAAATACCTTTAAGGTATAGTCTGTTTTTCCTTTACTTAGAATTCATTATTTCACCTCCATGGCAATTCTCCCACATAATATTAAAGAATAAAAAAAGGGCCCGGCGGCGTGGCCTAGCAGCTGAAGTCCTCGCCTTGAAAGCCCCGGGGTTCCCATATGTGCACCGGTTCTAATCCCGGCAGCTCCACTTCCCATCCAGCTCCCTGCTTGTGGCCTGGGAAAGCAGTCGAGGATGGCCCAATGCCTTGGGACCCTGCACCTGCGTGGGAGACCTGGAAGAGGTTCCTGGTTCCTGGCTTCGGATCGGAGCGCACTGGCCCATTGCGGCTCACTTGGGGAGTGAATCATCAGACGGAAGATCTTCCTCTCTGTCTCTCCTCCTCTCTGTATATCCGACTTTGTAATAAAAATAAATCTTTAAAAAAAATTAAAAATAAATAAATAAATAAAAGAGGTCATACTGTCCAGCTGTTAAATATATTAAATCACAGGATATTTCTTCCCATGATCACACCTGTCCTAGTACCTTCAACAAGCGTCTTCCCCCATCACATCCCATTTGGTTTTTTCTACTCATCATCAGTAAATTCTAAACACAGGAAGAAGGTAGGTCAGATTTTCTCTTGATCGTTTTCTTTCACTTGCTTTCCTGCTCCCCAAAGGAGATTTCTTTCCAAAACAGAAAGTCCCCAAACTGTCCTTTACTGTAAACGGAAAGCTTGGAAACAACAAAACAACAACAACAAGTCAGTGGGCCAGCATTGTGGCACAGATGGCTCAGCTGTCTCTATCCCACAGCCCATAGGGGCATCACATTGGACCTGGCTGCTCCACTTTTGATCCAGCTCCTCACTAATGCACATAGGGGAAGATGACCCAAGTGCCTGGGTCCCAGCCACCCCCACGGGAGACCTGGAAGGAGCTCCTGCCTCGGCGTGGCTCGGTCCCGGCTTCTGCAGCCTTGGAGAGAGTTCAACAGTGAGTAGAAAAACCTTTCTCCACAACTCTCCCTTTAAATGAAATAAATAATTTTAAGTACACAATTTTATATACAAATATTAACCAGTGCCAATGTTCTGAAATTCATTTATACTCGATTAAACGGCATAAGCTTAAAAATAAACTGCCACACATCGCACACCATAGAACAATTCATTACCAGGAAGATGCCTCAAAACAATGCGGAATGCTGAAATATACATAGAAATATTAATACTTAACACATATATTATATAGAATTCATAGTAGAGCCAGGTTAAAAATATGTTTTGTGTGTATATACACACTGCATATATGCATATCACTACACAAGGCTACTTCAAGCTCATTGGAAATGGAATCAAAAGATAGGGTTATTGGAGTACAAAATAATTGAGTCGCAGCATAATTTTTCATAATATGGATTCCACCAAGCTTTTAGAAGTCCATGCACAAACAACTTAAAGTGTGAGAAAATGAAAGTAAACAGTTTTCCCAAACCCTATCCTTCCTGAAATCACCCAAGCCAACTGTGTACATGGCATACTGGAAAAAAAAAATGATCTTTACTTCTCAACAACAAACTTTTGACAAAGAAATAAAAATGTCTGTGTTTTAGGAAAGGTCACGGGCAAGCCAAGAATTTGATGGGTGGAGGGCACACCTGCTCAAGAATGAGTGCCACATAAGAGCTGCAAAGGGCTGGACTCCCCTGCAGGGGCCGGGCTAACACTACCCTCCTCTAGCTAGTTGACTAGAAGGTCTACTTCATGCTGCTCTCACATTTTCTAGTTTCTATTGATTAGTTCCGTCATCTGCTTAGTGTTTTTCCTTTGAGTTTCTCTAAGGATATAAACCAGAAAGGACACAGCTCAGTACCCACCCACTGCAAACGATTTCTCTATAACTTCTAACTATCACAGTGACAGACAGAATGTGAAGGCACACAAACACATAAAATCTAAAAATGAAGAAATTGCTATCGCTTCTCGGCCTTTTGACTAATAATATCAAGTGTAAAACGAAGACACTGTTGAAAAAGCATATAAGATATTTTGAAAGTATGGAAAATGGCTCAATTGAGTCATCCCAAAGGGGTACTGACATCCCATTGAGCTCCAGTTCATGTTCTGGCTGCTCACCTTCCAATCCAGGTCCCTGCTTACATGCTAGGGAAGCAGTGGAGGACGGCCCAAGGCATGGTGTTCCTATGCCAATGGGGGACCCAGAAGAAGCTCCTGGCTCCTGGCTTTGTCACTCCTTTCTCTTTGTCACTGCTTCTCTTTGAATGTCCGGCTTTCTAATAAAAATAATGAAGCTTATTTTAAAAGTAGCTATACAAACTTGAAGCCATTTTCCGATTAAAACCTGAGTTACCAATTGGACTAAAATATGTCATAAAAATGATGCAAACAAGAACCTAAAAATATCTACGCTAAAACTGTCATAAACAAAGCCCCATGGCCTTTCAATCACCCTGTTGAGGCATTTTCCTGATAATACCAGTATTTCCTTTACTAACCTAACAACTAAAAAATGATATATAAACTCACTTTATAACAATGAAAAATATATAATAAAAGCAGAAAGCAGATTATGAAGGCAATACTAACTGATGAGGAATTAATTTTTGCATTATAATTATGATATTTTAACTTTTCATAATTGGCACATTTCTACAAAAAGGGATTTTTACAATATAATTGATCTAAAGCTCTCAAAAAAAAGTTATTTCCCGGGCCTGGTGCAGTAGCCCAGCAGCTAAAATCCTCGCCTTGAACCCACTGGGATCCCATATCGGCACCGGTTCCTGTCCTGGCAAACCCGTTTCCATCCAGCTCCCTGCTTGTGGCCTGGGAAAGCAGTCGAGGACGGCCCAAGACCTTGGGACCCTGAACCTGCATGGGAGACCCGGAAGAGCTCCTGGTTCCTGGCTTCAGATTGGCACAGCTCTGGCCATTGTGGCTGCTTTGGGAGTGAATCAGTAGATAGAAGATCTTCCTCTCTGTGCCTCCTCCTCTCTGTATATCTGACTTTCCAGTGAAAATAAACATATCTTTTTTTAAAAAAAATTGTTTTCCAAAAGAACCCAATATACAACAATCTCCCCTAACAGTGACATCAGAAGATAAGGGTACCACTCAATTGTAATTTTACAGTAAATCATTACTAACATGATATTTTACCATGACACAGTGATGGATGGGGGTGATACATTCCGCCCGGAAATCTGCTGAAGGTCAGCACCTGTCACGGTGCGCTGTGGGTGCGGGAACTCTTCTACCCTGGTGGGAACCAGCTGTCAAAGATACAAGCAACTGAGGAGGAGGTGGAAGAAGAGATGCCATGCGTATTCACGAGATACACAGAAAGAACAAGAAAAGAGTGAAAGTACCGCTTCTGATTGCTTGCAGCAGGAAATACCAGGCAGGTATGTGGAAGCCAGAAAGCAAAGAAATAAAGAAGCCACAGAGCTCAACTTCAGCCAGAGCGAGTCGCCACATCAGAGAGGAGTCTGGTGCTTGCTAGAGAACATGCCCACCCTCTCGCTGTGGCAAACTGGTTCGCACCGGGTCGGGATTTCCAGGAGCCACACGCACCAAGACAGACACTGACCTCCCGCACTTTCCAGGGTGACCTGCAAGTGATAGGCCTAGAGGCGCAGAAACTAAGAAAACGCCATCACATGAGTAGAAGTTCACACTACGATAACCAAGAGTTTATTTTACGCAGAAAAAAAGAGTCAATTCTATGAGTGCAATTATTAAATACATGGCTAGGAGTAGCAGCGGAAAGGAGATGAGAAGAGAAGGCCTAACATATAAACCCACTCTCACACACTGAGACGCCATTAACAAGAATGGTGCGCTGACTGTCCTATTACCAGGAAACCGATGCATCCGGGGGAATCACTACGCTTGCTAAAATCAGCCAGGCCCCAAAAGACACATGTCACACTTTCTCTGTAAGAGACAGTCACATAGGAAAAAACATTCGTAAGCATGAAACTGACAGCAGTCCAACCAACGTACAGATAAAGCTGCTGTGTTTTATGAGGACAAGGACCCTGGACAGCAGGTGGGAGATGAGCAGGTACCACTGAGTAGGCAAATAGGAGTACAGAGGAAACAGACAGGGAAGCCACGTACAGGAAATGTGCTGATGTTGGCTGGGTTTAACTTCAGCTAATAGGTGAGAAGAGGCTTGCCCGTGGCAGTAGCATGAAGGAAAGCATTCGGGCCAATAAAACCACTGGGGAAGTAAGGTGATTTATAGTAACTTCCGCTTCATTTAAAACTTAAATCTACGGGCTGGCATGATGGCTCAACTGGCTAATGCTCTACCTGCAGGCCTCAGCATCCAGTATGGGTGCTGATTCACACCCCAGCTGCTCCGCTTCCCAGTCAACTCCCTGCTGCGGCCTGGGAAAGCAATGGAGGATGGCCCAAGTCCTTGGGCTTCCCCACCCATGTGGAAGACCCAGACGAGGTTCCTGGCTCCTGGTTCCTGCCTTCAGAGAGACTCAGCTCCAGCTGTGGCAGCCATTTGGGGAACCAGTGAATGGAAGATCTTTCTTTGTCTCTCATCTCTGTAATTTTGTCTTTCCAATAAAAAAGGGCCCAGCGCAATAGCATAGTGGTTAAGGTCCAATAATCAAAAGAAAAACTTTTAAAAAGAACAACAAAAAACTTAAATCAAATGGCAAAACAAATGTTTAGCACAAGATCAGTATAATTAGTGGAGCAAGTTTGCTTCCGTTAAAAACTGCTATATTTAGGTAAGTTATTTTGTTTTAAAAATAATAAAAATAAAAGCATACACATGGGCCCAGCACAGTAGCCTAGCAGCTAGAGTCCTCCACGTGCACGCACCAGGATCCCATATGGATGATGGTTCAAGTCTCTGCAGCCACGCTTCCCATCCAGCTCCCTGCTTGGGCCTGAGAAAGCCATTGAGGACAGTCCAGGGTCTTGAGACCCTGCACCCACGTGGGAGACCTGGGGGAGGCTCCTGGCTCCTGGTTCCCGGCTCTGGATCGGTGCAGCTCTGGCCAGTGGGGAGTGAATCAGCAGATGGAAGATTTTCTTCTCTGTATATCTGACTTTCCAATAAATATGAATAACTCTTTTTTTAAAAAAGGAATTGGCACATGAATAAAGTGGGGTGAATCACCCAGTTTCTTTGATAATAGGAGCTCTTATGAAGCAGGGACAGAGCCAGTGAACGCTAATGACTCGCAGGTGGGACGCAGTTTCTAACAGGAACACCCCGAACCTGTGCACCCCTAACTCCAGCAGAGTCAGAACTGAACACCATCATAACCTCCTCAGCTCCCAGGCCAAGGCCTGCTCGGAAGGACCCCAACAAATGTCAGTCAATTACAAACGCAATACTGGAAATAAACTGATATGAAGTCCAAAGTCTCCCTACATTCAGTTCATGAATGCTAACTGTGCCTTATTTAAATCCGTAAGAGCAGCCAGATGTGCCAGATGCCTGTTGAAATCAGCTTATCAGAAGTGAGCCAGGTTCTACTGCCCATGGCCTGGTGTGATCCTCACCATGGCTCTCAGGGAACGGAAGACAGCACGCACGCGCAAGGAGAACGAACAAGCCAGGAAGTCAGAGAGCGAGCGAGAGAGGAAAGGGAAAAAGAATTCCTTCTCGGAGGAGAGTAGCCTTGCGCTTGTAGTGCCGGCCATCCACCTGTAACCATCTATTAATCATCTCTTGAACGGAGCCACACTTTTCTGTGGGTTGTGTGGGATAGACGGGAAAAGCTATCAACCCACAGTTATACGGAGAGCATGTCTAAGGATGCTCAACTCGAAATCTGACACCCAGCCCAGCTGCATCAACGTGCTCCAGGTAAACATGTGCTGACGAGGTAGGGCTGTTTTTCAACTATTAATTCGAAGCTCAAAGTTCTCGGCCACTTACCTGGACAATCTCAGTGCGATTGTAGCCCCAACGGAGAAGAAGTTATCTCTGAGAAACAGAGCACCTGTCCGACAGACAACCTTTGGGGGTTGTTTTGTTTGTCTATTTCACTTATCACATATACAGATGGTTCAGGCTGAGAAAAGTATTTACTGGAATAGGAAAGCCAGCCTTGAAAAATAAGTTTGAGCCCAGCGGCGTGGCCTAGTGGCTAAAGTCCTCACCTTGAACACCCCGAGATCCCATATGTGCACCGGTTCTAATCCCAGCAGCTCCACTTCCCATCCAGCTCCCTGCTTGTGGCCTGGCAAAGCAGTCAAGGACAGCCCAAAGCTTTGGGACCCTGCACCCGTGTGGGGGACCTGGAGAAGGTTCCTGGTTCCTGGCTTCAGATCGGCACAGCACCGGCCGTTGTGCTTACTTGGGGAGTGAATCATTGGATGGAAGCTCTTCCTCTCTGTCTCTCCTCCACTCTGTACATCTGAATTTCCAATAAAAATAAATAAATCTTTAAAAAAATAAAAAAGAAAGAAAAAGAAAAGTTTGTCAGGAAAAGAAATCTGAGACCAACAGCTCTTCACGGAAGTGAGCAACCTCTGACAATAACAGGAACGTGAAATTACTAAGAATACTTCTGCCTACCAGTCTAGCTAAGAAACCACTCCTCATCAAGCTGAACCTGTGAAATGCTGGAAAATGGAGCAACGCAGCCCATCACTTGCAAATCAAGAAGATACCACAGTTTAAAAACTTAAAAACCGCGAACATTTTCATTGCCCTTGAAGTCTTTTTATTTAGACATTCCAGCTACATTTCAGAACCCCTAAGCACCGAAGGAAGAAACAGCACATCTTCAGAGTGGCCTTACTGCTGCGACAGCTGTTGGGAAACCACTACTTGATGGAAGTACCGGGCACTGTGTCTCACCTAAGGAGCAACTTCTCTGCTTTTCTCCATCTGAAGCCCAGCCTTTCTCCCTTCAGTTCTGCTCTTCCACAACCTTTCTATCACAGAAGTCAGAGAAATGGGTAGGCTTCAGCTAAAAGGGATGGCTGCGAATATCCCACGTCCCAGCACTGCTTTGACTCCCAAACTCGGGGTGCTCCCCAACATTTTTTTGCTCAGCCTTTTCTATGTTAGAATCAGGAATTCAAGCTCAACGTATCTCTGTTATGTTGCCTTTACTGAGAAAAGCACAGGCTGTATTATAAGTTACAAAACTCCTTGTCTTTACTGTGTATTCGTTTATGTATTTATCAACCTGCATCTTACAAATAAAGAACTACAAAAGCCAAGAATTCACCTAGAAGACTAGTAAAAAATTACCAGCACACTAAGGGGGTGAGAGCTAGCCATTTCAATACATCTGTTGGTTTAAATACTTTTATCCATCCCATGTACAGATGCAAATCTAATCACTAATTGGTATAAGTCAACTCTTTTGAACCTAATTTCTCTGCTGAAAATCTAAGAAAATGAAGAGATTGTCACGTTAAAAATTTACAGGATTTTATTGTGCATGTAAATCAGAATCCTTAGCCACTTAAAATGTAAAAATCTTAAGATGAAGCTTTAAATATCCATGGTTTCCAAAATTTCATACCAATGATAGTCAACTAATACTAATTTTTGTTGAAAAAAAGGATTTATTTATTTGTATTAGAAAGACAGGTCAGATCTATAGAGAGGAGGAGAGACAGAAAAATCCATCTGCTGATTCACTCCCCAAGTGGCTGCAACAGAGCCAATCACAGGCCAGGAGCTTCTTCCAGGTCTTCCATACAGGTGCAGGGTCCCAAGGCTTTGGGCCGTCCTCTACTGCTTTTTCAGGCTAAAAGCAGGGAGCTGGATGGGAAGAGGGGCCACCAGGACAGAAACTGGCATCGACATGGGTTCCCTGTGGTTGCAAGGCAAGGATTTAGCTACTAGGCTATTCTGCAGGGTAACAATAGGGGTACACATGGCTTTCTCAATAATCAAAGTGTTTTACCTGTAAAACTCACACTTGACGGGACAATAAGATGCTGGACTCTATGTTTGGTATACGCTTGCAATGGGGAAATCTCAACTGAACTTGAGCTGTGGTTATGCAACAAGGTGGAGGAATCCACCATGGTGGGAGGGTTTGGGGAGGGGTGGGGAGAACCCAAGTATCTATGTAATTGTGTCACATAATACAATGTAATTACTGAAGTTAAACAATGAATAATTGAAAAAAAAAAAAAAAAAAAAAAAAAAGAAAAACCATGATAGGGCCCAGCGGCATGGCCTAGCAGCTAAAGTCCTCACCTTGAACGCCCCAGGATCCCATATGGACGCCGGTACTAATCCCGGCAGCTCCACTTCCCATCCAGCTCCCTGTTTGTGGCCTGGGAAAGCAGTAGAGGACGGCCCAAACCTTTGGGACCCTGCACCCGCGTGGGAGACCTGGAAGAGGTTCCTGGTTCCCGGCTTTGGATCGGCGCGCATAGGCCCATTGCGGCCGCTTGGGGAGTGAATCATCGGACGGAAGATCTTCCTCTCTGTCTCTCCTCCTCTCTGTATATCCGGCTTTCCAATAATAATAAATCTTAAAAAAAAAACAAAAAACAAACAAAAAAAAAATGCAACAAAAATATTCCTTTAAAACAAAATCTCAAAATTGCTTGAAAGAAAGGCAGAAGTTCAAAATTATGTGATTCCGGGCCTGGCACATGGTGGTCTGGTGGTTAAAGTTCTCACCTTGAATGTGCCTGCATCCCATGTGGTCGCCGGTTCTAATCCCAGCAGCCCCGCTTCCCATCCAGCTCCCTGCCTGTGGCCTGGGAAAGCAGTCGAGGACAGCCCAAAGCTTTGGGAACCTGCACCTGCGTGGGAGACCAGGAAGAGTCTCCTGGCTCGCACCTCCAGATCAGTGCAGCTCTGGCCGTTGCAGTCACTTGGGAAGTGAATGATCGGACAGAAAATCTTTCTCTCTGTCTCTGTTCCTCTCTGTATATCTGACTTTGCAATAAAAATAAAAAAATGTTTAAAAAATAATAAAAATATATAAAAAATAACTATATGATTCCATAAGAAATTTAAAGGTAGATAAATAAGTATGAAAACTGTGACACTGTCTCATTTTTGATCATATTTTCCAGCATCACAAGAGGTGCCAATGTACTGGTAATCTGGTTTCTTTTTAATTGTGTAAATCTGGTTGCCCTGTGAGCATCTCACAAAGAGATGCTCTGGACAAATGAAGCATGCAAATGCATTTTTGCTATCACTGATACAAAAATATTTACACTGAAACAAATAAGTGTTGAATATTCAGAACCAGTATCCACGTAGCGGCTCTGAGATAAAGCACTCTGTCCTTGTGGGTCCAGGCCGTGGACACGACCCACAGGAACGTGGCGAAGAAAACCATGCGCTTGTCTGCTGACAATTCGTTGATTGAATCACCGCATGAACGCCTCTTTCTGGTCGTCCAGTTAGGTTGCAAGGTGTTTAACAGTCATGTTAGTTCCCAAATAGAGTAAGAAAGCAAAGACATAGAACTGCTGAGTGTGATTACCTTTGTTCCAAAGATGAAGAAAACATCTGTCCAAAGGTTGATTAAGGATCACGAGGCAGTACTTCAAATTCCCTAAAGAAAAATCCAAAACAGCAAAATCAAGTAAATAACTGAAAACTTGCTTACCCCCATCCAGTTTGTAATCATAATCTACTAGTCAGGATTTCTAATATGAGAAAGTCTAATTTCAAACATGGGAGTTCATTTCTCAAACTGTAATGCTAAAACACATCCCTTTCTTTTTCCCACTCATTTTTTTGTTTAACAGTAACAGTACCGTAGGCTCAGGGATTTCCACTTCCATCTTCCCCTTTTCTTGTTTCCTCCAATATAACACACATCCTATAGTGATGGGACCTAATTTAATTATCTGTCATGTTCCTATATTGCTGGGGAATTCATATATTAAAAAGCAGGGCATGTTGAAACAGTAGGATATGGAAGGGGAATTCTACACAGCAATTGACACACTAGCCCTGGCTTCCCTCATGATTTCATCATCTTATTGATGCCTGCCCTATGAGAGAGCAAGTAACAGTTCAAGGAGCTGGGCACTTGCCAGTCACCCAGCTCATCCCTACCTCTCGTAGACACTTGGAGAGTAAACCGAGTAAGTGAGAATGTACTTTCCTATCCCCTCCACCTTAGCTGCTTCTCAAATCAACAGGATGCGTACACATTTCTGGACAAAGCAACGGGAGGGAGTGGGCATTTGGCACAACAGTTAGGATTCTGCTTGAGATGCTCACGTCCCGTATGGATGTGCCTGGGTTGAAGTACAGATTCATCCTCTGACCCCAGCTCCTGCTAACGATGGCTCCCACGTGGGAGAGCTAGATGGAGTTCTGGGCTCCTAGCTTTGCCCTAGCCCAGCCCTGGTTATTATATGTACTCATGCAATTGAGCTTTCCTTCAGTCTCTTCTCCATCTCTGCATTAAAAAGAAATAATAAAAACAATTTTAAAAATAACTTCTTAAAAAGTAACTGCTGCATCTCCCAAATAAAAGATGGATTCCGAATGAAATAAATCTGACGACAGGGTGCTCAACTTTCTGCCTTTGTCTACAACTACATCGTCAGGATACATTTAAATAGCAGAATGATGGGCTTATGACTGGTTTTGAAGAACTATACTATTGTAAAAATATAAGGGAAATTGGGACTGAGCCTAGGGAACTGTACCATTAAATAAATAAATAAGCGATTGATTAAATGTGTTTTCATAAAGGTTAAAGAACATAACTGTCCCTGATTTGAATTCTCATTCTTATGATATATGCATTACTGTGATCCAACCACTCTTCTACCCTTTGCTGGTTTTCCATCATCCTGACATCGTTCAGCAAGTGTGGGGGTCTTCTCAGTATGCCTTTTCACATTCACTTTCATTTAGCCATAGTTTTTATTTCCTCCGCACCTAGCCTACCTTGAGCTTTCTAATTCAAAATCCTGTGTTTTCACATAATCCTACGCCTTTCTTCCCATGACTCTCTGAAGACAAAGAAGGAATACAGTGGCTTATCCCACAATTCCACCATGCATTTTTCCAAAGCACTTTAAGTAGCACAGAGCATAATGTAATCAGTGTTTGTTTTTTGGGATGATTCAATCACTTTCACTCATGGAAAAGAAACGCTTGTTTGGGGATAAGGAAAATTAATTATTTTTGAGCAATATCACTATTAGAGATGAATCAAAATAAGAAAACCCAACTCACATGCATGCCTACAAGTGCTGTAGTCTTGCCCAGCCCATTTTTCCCCCCAGCCCCAGATCCTATGCTTACCCACGAGAGCTACAGACTAGCAGCAAAGTTCCCAAACCCATTCCCAGATCTGGATGTTGAACATACTGGCAGGGGACTCAACCCAACCTTGTATGGCCCATCCACAGACTTAGCTCTCACTGGTGGGTTTTGCAGCCTAGTCCAGCCAGGCACAGCTCACACCATGTCCCAGGACTCGAGTATGCCAATGTGTGCTGAGGTATGGCCAAGTCCAGCCTGCCGCCAGACCTGGCCCATACAAATGTTGATGAGTGTTGCTGTCTTGCCTGGCCTAGCCAACCCCCCAGCCCTGGCTGCTGTGCTCCCCAGCAGGAGGTGTGGCCTTTCCGGAGTTCCCCAAGTTCCCCTACCAGGCTCACTCCCAGCTCCATCTCATGTGTGCCAGTAGGTACTGCAGCTCTGCTTGCTTGGTCTGTCCTCAGTCTTAGACTTTGCATGTGCCGACGGAGGCTGCGGCCTGGCCCTGCCTAGCCCCCTCCCAGCTCTGGCTCCCATGAGTGTCAGGTGAGTTCTGTGGTCCAGCCTGGTTCAGCCTGTCATCACCCCCAGCTCTCCAGGTAAACCAGCAGGTAAAGCAAGCTCACAAGTCCTCTACAGAATCTACCCCCAGATCAGGTTGTCTTGCATTCTGGTGGGTGCTGTTGCCCACAAATTTGGCATTAACCAGGTCCAGAATGCCTGCCAGCCATTGGCTCCTTTTCTCCCAGTAGTGTAACACTTGGCCAGGTACAAGGCAACGTAGGCAGTTGCCTACATCCGGGAGCACTCACAGCATAAACTCTAAAGATGAGGAGAGGGAAAGAAAAATCGTCATTGGCTTCCTTCAAGAGATGTTTACAGAGCACAAGCCTCTAGTGCAAACACTGTGCCAACGTGGCAGTGAACCGGATAAAGGCCCCCATCAGAGTACTGCTGACAACAGGCATGGAGTTTGAAGCACATGAAGACATTTCCTGGAGACATGCAACATGGAGGTGCGTTTACTTTTACGAAGGAAGAGGACAGTCTATAGAATTAGAATGGAATATGAGCATTTTATTTAAAAAATTTTTGAAAGTAGGCACCCAATTGGGAAACTGACAGGTGTATGAAACTGGATCTGTTGTAACATCAGGTACTTCTCCACCAAAGAGAGGCATAACCCATGAGAAAGTAGGAACAGCTGGTTTTGAAAACTGGCATTTATGCAAAAGTGATGGAATCCAGGATGCTCATGTACATGATGATGGATGGTGACACTGACAGATCAGTCGTGGCCTCACAGCACCTCGTACTTATTCACAAAGTCTTAAGAGATTTTTTTTTTCATTTGTTTGCTCCCTGGTTTTTGTTTATTTTATGGAACACATTACTCCCAGGGTCTTAGAAACAGCTTTCTGCCTCTGACGTTCTTCCAGCGAATGAAATCGTGGGACTAAGCTCTGGTGAAGGGAACACATCTAGACCCTTTCTATGCTACTTCTCAGAGTCTCCCTAAAATGGAAGGAGCTTTCCCTTCTACCTCTTGTCTTTTTCCACCCCAGCTGTGGGGAAGGATTCATGGATTCACTCAATCATTCCAACACCATGCAGAATCCTAGGACCAAGATCAACAACGCCAAGGATTCAGAGAAGCTGATGTTCTCACAAACCATCCAATCTAGCACTTCTGAGGGAGAGAAAGTGCTTTTGAAAGTCTTTGTATGCTTGCTCTTAATTCTGGGAAGCTCTCCTGGAAGCAGCAGGATCACCTTTGTGTTAGGACCAACTGGAAGTGCAGAACCTACCACCGCTGTATGAAAATGCATGGAAAGGCAGTGAAGCCACAAACCAAAGTCATCTTCTCTTTTATTTTCTTCCCCTCCTTTCCAATGGTCCCCAAATCACCCAGGAAAGCTTATGGGGCATGAAAATTTCTGAGAAAATTTTTGAGCCCAGTCTTACACCTGCCACATCACATCTGGTCATGAAGCACAGGAATGTACATTTTACAAGTGGCTTATTTTGACACAAGAGATTCACAGACTATACTGAGAAGTCCTGCTTTGTAATCACCATGCAAGTTCTGTTAAAGAACTCCAAAACTAGTTGGAGGTGCTGTTGCAAAATCCCCACGTCTGGGTCTGCATGCTCAGCTTGCAGAAAGCCAATCAGTTATATTGTGGTAGTAGAAGAAAGTCAGTATCCATTAATTGGAGAGCTAAGGAGCTGGGATGCTATTGATTTCCCAAGGAATCAGATTACTTTTTTGGTGAAGATTATTCTGGGGGCAAAGGGCATGGGGATGGGGATGGTTTTTAGCAACTGAAGGTGGGCACGTGGGCTTCAGCAAGACTGGGATGTTACATTCAAATGCTATTTACATTCTGTCCCAGGCATGGAATTCCCCTTAACAAACATCTGAACAATACCAGTTAACAGAGACTTAAATGACTTCTTTAGTCCACTAGAATAGATCCTTGAAAGGTTAACTGTACCACTTTCTTAATTCAATGAATTCCTTTTAATAAGTGGTTAGCTCTAAAGGACAGTTCAGGACTAATGGGGCGAAAGGAGACAGATGAGAAACTGGATGCAGCCTTCCTGTTCTAAGGGTTCAGCCCTAGTTCTAAAAGTTCAAGTGCTTCCGGTTTCACAGGCTGAAACCTAAAGACACAGCAGGGGGCAGCAAAGCTTAATAGTGCTGTTCTTTCAAACAGCACCTGCTAAACCATGAACAAGAACTAAAAATACAAAAACAAGCAAAGAAACAAAAAATTTCCACATACTTCTATGCTTAAGCCACTGTTACTTTGGATTTCCATATTCTATAGGAGGAAACCTAATCTTAATAACTGCCATGATCATGGACTAGGGTGGATGAAGGTGATCATGCCCTACAGAGAAGCTGGGGGGAGCAAGCAGCAAAACAGAGCTAAGAACACATCGCCCAGTCCACTCAACCCAAAGGCACATCACTGTTCAAGGCGTGAACCTGGTGGGAACTTGGGTGGACAACAGAAAGGGCCATTTGGATAAACCTATGGCCCTTATCTCTTTGACAAGATGTATTCTGCCAAACAAGTTATTCAACAAATAATGCAATGTTTGCTTAAACAAATGAATGAGATTTTTTTTTTTTCTGTTACTGACTCCTTGTGAACTCACTGTTTTTATGAACTGAAGAGCGGTCCAATCAGAGTGGGGTCTCACATGGGTGGTAGGATCCTAAGTCCTCGGAGCAGAATCTACAGTTGCCCTAGTATGTTAGCAAGAAGCCGTATGGCAGCCACAGATGGAAACGGACCCTTTTCTCCCTGTAACTCTTCCAAATAAATAAATATATTTTTTAAAAAATGAAATAAAAGTAAATCGAGGTGTAATGATCTTTAATAAGCAGGTGGTCCCTAGGGGGTCCCCTGTCCTTACCATAGGTGGTCATGGGCAACTTAGGGGTGAGATCTCTCGAGGAAGCCTGTAAGTGCCACATCACGAGGCACTGCTGAGGCTCCCTCTGCACCTGCCGCAGGGCAGGACGACCTGTACTTTACATGTGCCCAACAGAGTCCAATTAGTTATTTTGTGTGTACATGTAAATATATACCTATATTTTAAATTAAGATGATAGATAAATCACTTTTACATAAAATAATCTTCACAAAATCAGGAAGTAACATAAAAATTTTCTTCAGTACTCATTGAAGATCGTGTTAATTTCACAAAAGCAAAGTCATGTAAGTAAGTGGCAGAACTGGTCACTTTTACCTCCTAGAACTAGCTCTTAAAATGCTCCAAAAAGGGAATCTAACCCGCTCTGACAACTACCAGGCTGAAGGAAGAGAGGAAGGGAGGGAGATTAGAAAGATAAAAAATGTGAATTACATCAACCATCACAAATCATAAATGTACTCTAAGTACACAGAACAATACATTCTGTATGTGAGAATCAAATCTTAAAAAAAAAAAAAAGGTCAGTTTGTGGAGATGTGAGCCACGGAGCCTGTAGCAGAGACTGTGCGGCACGATTTCAAAAGCATCACAGGAGAGTCTGCCGGCCCCAAGGTCAAGAGCACTGTGGAGGCTGGTGAAGCTGCCGTCCACAGTGCCCATATCCCACATGGGCACTGCACACACCCCACACGGCACTGCACACACCCCACATGGGCACTGCATACACCCCACACGGCACTGCACACACCCCACATGGCACTGCACACACCCCACATGGGCACCGCACACACCCCACATGGGCACTGCACACACCCCACATGGGCACCGCACACACCCCACATGGGCACTGCACACACCCCACACGGCACTGCACACACCCCACATGGGCACTGCACACATCCCACATGGGCACTGCACACATCCCACATGGGCACTGCACACACCCCACATGGGCACCACATGGGCACCACACACACCCCACATGGCACTGCACACACCCCACATGGGCACCGCACACACCCCACATGGGCACCGCACACACCCCACATGGGCACCGCACACACCCCACATGGGCACTGCACACACCCCACACGGCACTGCACACACCCCACACGGCACTGCACACACCCCACATGGGCACCGCACACACCCCACATGGGCACTGCACACACCCCACATGGGCACCGCACACACCCTACATGGGCACTGCACACACCCCACATGGGCACCGCACACATCCCACATGGGCACGTCATACATCCCACATGGGCACTGCACACACCCCAAATAGGCACTGGCTACCTCACTTCTGCTCCAGCTCCCTCCTAAGTGCCTGGGGAAGCAGTGGTGGGTTATACAAGTGCTTGGGATTTGAGGCTCTTGCCTTCAGACCAGCCCAGTCCTGGCCACTGTAGACATTTGGGGAGTTACCCAACAGATGGAAGATATCTCTCTCTCTACCTTTCTCTCTCCCTACCTCCCTCTCTCTATCTCTCTGGCTCAGCTTCTCTGTCTTTGCAACTCTGTTTTTCAAATAAGAAAGTGGAATTGTTTTTAGACGACAACAACAAATAGAACCACTGATATGATGCCTAAATATACTAGCTGGTGACAACAGAAAGCCTGCGAAAACAGTAGTATTGTTTCTGAAATGATGTACTTATGGGAATTTATATCCAAACAGAACACAATAATCAAGCTCTTCTGAAGTTTGATAAATAAACATAAATGGGTTGCCTTTCATAAACAGATAATCTATGAGATTTAGAAAAAAGATTAAGACAAGTGATGTAAATAAAGCATATTAAAGGAAAACACAACTTGCAACTGGAAAAGTAGAAACATCCTGGCAAATTATCAAGGACTTAAACACTCTGAGAAAAAAGTGCTGGAATTCACAGAAGATCAATATTAGCCCAAACATATGCCAGTCATTATACATAACAGCTATTTTGTCAAAGGCCTAAAGACCATTATTATGAATCTCTCATTCCTAAAGACTATTTCAATTAAACAATAAAATCTCTAGGGCACTGGGTTTCATTTTCATATTGCACCAACTTCTTCTATATTTAAGCAAATTTTTTTAAGTGTGCACAGGGAAATCAAAACTGTCAAGTCAATTTATTCTTTGAGGAAATACAGTACATGTGGAAAAGCAGAAGTATTAAAAAGCTCTGAACAAATATTCCACACAAAAATCCATTAAAGTATTTGAATTACCAGTAGGCTGAGAAAAATTGTAATTCACATCTAAGAAATTGCTTCAGAAAAAAGTAAACAAAGAACGGGAAGCATCAGGCACTTGATTGTCATCCTCTAAGAGTGACCACAGAGTACATCCCTCTTGTGTCAGAACAGTAATGGGTGTCCCCTTCCATTCATAAAGACTACTGGTTTGGACCATGGAATACATGGCCATTTTACCCTATATTATCTTGTTTCCACTCCATCTCTTTGTTTTAGTCTTCAGCAAAAATCACTTCAATGAGGTGTTCTTTCTACCACATCCTGAAAACAAGGCTTGTCAGAGTCACCAGTAATCTGCTGTTAAAAAGCTCAAGGCTAATTCTTATTTACCATTTGTCCAATACATCTCAGTAGCAGGCCTGAATACATCACTTGACTCTTTGGAAAATAGTCTCTATTGGGATCCACCCATGTGACTAATGACGCATTTTTGGTCTCTCTTGATGCCTGCTCTTCATCTTCAGAGACAGTACTGAATGTGTCAGTGTTGAGTATTTCTGGGCGCTTATTACAGTGATGCTGTACAAATCCTTGAATAATCCCCTGAAGTTAATTCCCTCCAGTCATGGTGACTGCCCTCTCCTCTCGCTAACCTCCTCTATCCCACAGTGCTGCCCAATCCAATGCCAACTCTACACAAACACCCTATAAGAACTTTTTTTCATCTCTAGATTTTATAACATGATCCCTTGATTGGTCATCCTGCTTCCAAACTTGCCCCTCAAATGTGTCTTGATAAAATATGGTCAGATCAAGTGATTTTTCTTGTTCAGAAATCTCCATGAGTTTCCTTTCACAATAAAAGTAAAATTCTTAACACACTGCCATCAAGGCCTTAAAAGATGGGCGTCTGTTTATGTATGTATGTATCTATCTATCTATCCATCTATCCATCCATCCATTCATTTGTTTTGTCTTATCACCTCTCATCTTCCTCCTCAGATTCTGTGACTTTCCAAGCTATGATACACTGCCCTCTTTGTCATTCCTCAAATACATCAAACTGTCACACTCAACTGTAGATAATTACATATCCATTCACTTCACACACACATTCCATTTTTTAAAGATTTATTTTATTTTTATTGGAAAGTCAGATTTACAGAGAGAAGGAGAGACAGAAAGATATTTTACCCACCGGTTCACTCCCCAAGTGGCCACAATGGCCAGAGCTGAGCCATTCCAAATCCAGGAGCCAGGAACTTCTTCCAGATCTCCCAAGTGGGTGCAGGGTCCCAAGGCCTTGGGCCATCTGCCACAGCTTTCCTAGGCCATAACCAGGGCACTGGATGGGATGTGGAGCATCCAGGCATGAACCAGTGTCCATGTAGGATGCCAGGGCTTGTAGGTGGAGGATTAACCAGGTGAGCTATTACGCTGGCCCCTCAATTTCCCTGTCAGATGATTCCTGCAGATCTCTGCTCAAATGTCAGTTATTGTAGAACCCGCTTCTATTTATGTAAGACAGTAACACCTCCACCATTTTGTTATCACTCACTCTTAATTTGACTTGCTCTTTTTTTTTCTAACAGGTATATCATCAGGTTCTCTCTCGTTCTTTTTCTCTTGTCAGAACAGTGCATCATAAGCTCCTGGCTCTATTACCTGCAACGGTGCCACCACAGGGTAAGTACTCAATAAATATCTGAGGAGCTCTTCAGACACTGACTTGATGTCCATTTACAAGAAATTGACTCCAGCTACTTTCTCTCATAATCAATGAGTCCCTACAATTTATCTAGATTCTTTCCCTTTACAGCTTGCCCTGTTCAATTCCTCACGGAATGAATCACTCACTCCTAAAACTCAACGGCCCATTCTAGGTACTGAAATCCGAGTAGCACACGTAAGTGAATATTATACAGAATATTCCAGGAATGATACGAGAACCATCAGCAGCAACAACCAGTCGTCTTGCCTTCAGACAGCTAAATGCGTTCGGATCATTATAGCTCAAGAGGCAGCTGATGAACTCAGAAAAATGGTGCACAGCAGTGCAACTACATATTTACATAGTTCAGAAATATTTTCTTTGAAAATAGATTGTTTGCAAGCTAAACAGATGCTAACATTTACTTCCTATTTAGAGAAGAAAGTCATGTAATATGCCTTAAGCCATACAAACCTAGCCACAAACCTAGCTATTGTCATCCTAGCCTGTCTGTTTCAAAGTGTAAATAGATTTGGAATGGTTTACGTCAATTTCCATCTGAGAGTATTGTCTACCATGATGCATATGTAATGGGTCTGTCCAGTTTTAGTTGAAATAAAAGCTGTGACACTACAAAGTGTGCTAAAAGACTCTCACAAGTATCCATATATGCTAGTAAATGCATGTCAATTAAGAAAAGAGAGTATTTTACAAATCATATGTTTCTATTGTATAGAAAGTAGGGGATTAATTTTGACAATGTATATTTCTTGACGTGAGAGTGGAAATCTATATAAACCAAGAAATGCTTTCTATTTTTATCCTTTCAAAGGTTAGCCATATTCCGGTTACCAATAAGCTCATTGTCACTATAACCCACATGAATAAACTCGAGTTCTTCATCCAGCACACTGACACTTCTGGAGTTGCTGAGAGTTCAAAGCTGCTCTGTCAACTGTCCCTTGCCCTGATGACCTGGGCCACAATCAACTATGTTTCCTGTCAATCAAGAAAATCAATCATTGGCCAGCAAACTGTAGACGTAATGCCATCACCCTAAGGGTTCACCACGAAGTACTAAAACATTATAGTCCCTCACATCTGCTTTGATGTGTCTGACAGCTGGGCCTACAATAGTCTTCCGCCTTCAAAAGTCAGTTCAAAACATCTCCTGAAGGTAGAAACCATAGAAGTTTCTAACGTGCTTCCAAAACAAACAGGAAGCCTCACTTCCATCCAAAGGCAGCTCCTGTAACCTTAACCCAGAGATAACCACATCAAAAAGCACAGAATCCACTGATGGCCACCACAGATGGGAAGGGTCAACTTGGCAGTAAATACTCCCTTTTACTGCTCTTTCTAGGTCTTCTAGATAAGACTGGCTAGATCAGGTGAGAACTTTTTTGGGGGGCGGGGAAAGTTTTGTGAGCTCTACAGGCAGTAGTACCAAAACATAAAGAGTAAATTGGAGACCACTTATTTCTACTAATTTTTAATATTCCTTATAAAGCAATTTAGCTCAAGAGCCATACCAATGTCTGTAATCAGAATTAATCCACATGAAGCCAAATAGGACATATTTAAATTACAGACTAACATTCTCCAAGACTACACTTTGCAAGGAGAAAACAACAGACAGTATTTGGAGTTAATACTGTTGACTTGGTACTCTGAACTGTCTTCTTTGATTTAATTCCATTACATACTACGATGTGATTAAAGTACTTCTATTCCATTTTTAAGAAAGGGAAGATATAAACTTAAATTTAAAAGAATTGTGCATGAAGAACAAATTCTTACCACACAGATACAATCCATTATATCAAGAGTCAAGACCATCTTGAAGGAGATATTGTTAGATCCAAAGCAGGCAAATGCTTTTCACTCATTGGTACCATGGGCTCCGATAGAAATTAACAGGAACTTCTACTATCAATAAAAATGTCTGGCGACACCAGTGCATAGCACAGGTATGGATCCTGGCACATAACACTTCAGTTCCAGCTTAAGGGAAGTCAACAGAAGGTCAAGTTTTGACTTCTGTTTTCTCCCAATAAAGATAATGCATATACAAAACAGGGTGCTAAGCAATGATATTCCAAGATTTGGGGTTATTATTCACATAAAAAGTGTGGCCAGAAACCAAAAGCCCACAGATAGGATTATGCTACATCCAGAAAGGGAAGTAGCTGTATATGAGCTCAAATACAGCAAGCCTTCCATACTCAACTGTAGACAGCCATATATTCATTGAGGACCTCACTTTCTCTTTCAAAGTAATCCTGAAGATTACCATTCAAACGCCAGTCATTGTAGAACCTGCTTTACCAACTTATGTATGATAGTAACACCTCTACCCCTTGCTGCTACCGCACCTCAAGATAAAACTACCTCCATCCTCAAGATAAAAGTAAGTGGAGGAGCTGATAGCAGGTTAAGTCACCACCTGCAGCATCCAAATCCCATGTGGACACTGGTTCAAGTCCTGCCTGCTCCATTTCCAATCCAGCTCCTTGCTAGAGTGCCTGAGAAAGCAGAAGATGATCCAAGTACACAGGCCCCTGCACCAGAGTGTGCGGCCTGGATGACTCAAGTGCTACAACCCCGGCACTAAAGCAGGGAACCTGGATGACTCAAGTGCTACAACCCCGGCACTAAAGCAGGGAACCTGGATGACTCAAGTGCTACAACCCCGGCACTAAAGCAGGGAACCTGGATGACTCAAGTTCACGGGTCCTGCACCAAAGCAGGAAGCTCCGGACCCCTGCCTTTGGCCAGGCCAAACCCTGATTACTGTGGTCATTTAGAGAATGTACTTGCAGATGGAATGTCCCTGTTTCTTTCTCTCCTCCCTTCCTCTGTTCTCTCCTTCTCTTTCTCCCCCCTCTCCCTGTATAATTCTATCTTTCAAATAAATAAGTAAACAGTAAGTTATTAAAAACTAAGGGGCCCAGCACGTTGGCCTAGCGGCTAAAGTTCTTGCCTTGCATGCACCAGGATCCCATACGGGTGCAGGTTCTAATCCTGGCAGTCCTGCTTCTCATCCAGCTCCCAGCTTGCAGCCTGGGAAAGCAGTCAAGGACGGCCCAAGGCCTTGGGACACTGCACCCATGTGGGAGACCTAGAGGAAGTTCCTGGTTCCTGGTTCCTGGTTCAGATCGGGCACAGCTCTGGCCGTTGTGGTCACTTGGGGAGTGAATCATCAAACGGAAGATCTTCCTCTCTGTCTCTCCTCCTCTCTGAATATCTATCTTTGCAATAAAAATAAATAAATCTTTAAAAAATAAAATAAAAACAAAAATTAAGTAGAAAGTATAATAATATGGATATAATAAAACCATATCACAAATTTAAATTAGGTATATTCTAACGTGTCAATATTTATCAAGTAGAAAACTAATTAGAAGCACAAAAGTAACAAAAAAATGTTATGCTGTACTTCTCATTCCTGTATCAAGGTTTGGTACCTTATGGCAAATGAGGGGAAAGATACACCACACAAAGACAGGCCCAGGGACACACACTTTGGAACGCATTCCTGCCTCCCGGGTTTGGTCACAGTGTGGGCTTTGTGGAGTGACACGCAGACAAACGTACTCTGTCTCTATCTTTGAGTCACAACCTCTCTACATCACAAATTAATTAACAAAATAGGCATTTCTACTGTTGAAAAGGGAAAGAAACCATGCAGGGTTATGTGCCCCCATGCCCAGGAAGCTCCTGGCAATAGCCCTTCAACAACGCTCTTCAACAGAATTAAAACAATAGGTTGGGTTTCAGAGTAGAGACTCATAGCAGACAATTTGTAGATCACCATCAAGTGCTATTCTCCCAAAATTATAAAACAACTTATGCTGATTAGATTGAGTAGACTTTAAAGTTTTAAGAGACTAGGCAAAGTGACTTGTAACAGTAAATTCTGTGGACAGCTAAAAGAGTTGTAATTCACTCTACGCTAGAAAACGAGATGGAGGGGTTTGTATCCGCCAGTGAAATATGTTATAGAGAACTCAGAAAAATGCTTGTTCTTCTAAGCCTATGGTAAGATTTTTACAAAATGGCCAGTACATTTAAGAATTTACTGCTGGCTAGTTCCCAGCTCTATTCATATGGTTAGACTTCTCTCACATGGAAGTTTCCTTTATCAAAAGTTCTAGAAATGAACATAGAAAAAGATGTATCTTATTCAAACCATATCTGAGGAAATTGAAAATTTAAAAAAAGATACAAGGCTATTTTTTACCTATGTCTATACTTGTATCTGATAAATGCTTCTAGTCTAGGCTTCCTGAGGAGGTGGGGAAGAGAAGAACAGACATTTGGCACAGTTATTAAGATGCCCCATTTGCACGGCCACATTCCATATCATCTTTCTGGATTACAGTCCCCCCTCTACTTCCAATCCCAGCTGCCTGCTAATACACACCTTGGAAAGCAGCAAATGATGATTAAGCAGTTGGCTCTCTGACACCTATGTGGGAGACGAATTCAGTGCTAAGCTCCTGCTTTGGCCTGACCACGGGAATTGAAGAATAAGCCATAGATGGAAGATGTCTCCCTCTCCCCACTCCTTCTCTCTGTGTGTCTTTCTCCCAAATAAATAAATGTTTTTAAAAATACTTATATGAATTAATTTTTTAAAAAGTCAGTGGGAGAAAATAAAACAAACAAAAATCTTTTAAATAAATTAAAAGGAGGCAACTATGAGAAATCTGTGAACAAGAGTAATAGAGTACAAGAGACCAGAAAACTGAAATGACAAGCTGGGGTGGAACCCAACACGGTACTGCTTTCAGTGAAGGGAAAGGAAACCGCACCGGCCATGTAATCAAAAGAAAAAATAATGCATACTCATTGAGTCATAAAGTTCGTGGAATATTTGCTTCTGACAATGTTTGTGATGAACTTGAGCAGCATGAGCAACGCCTTTTCAAAGTCAATATCGCCGCGCTGCAATTACAGGAATCCAGGGCACATGTATCCGAGTAGCAGCTCCCCAAAGAAAACAAAGGGGGCTCTGAGCAGAAAGTCAAAGGGACAGATGCTGAATCTGTGCCTCACACCACACACTACACCCGATTTCAGCATCATCTTGTAAAACCACATACATTTATTACACGCTGTGCATATACATGTGTGAACCTAACCAGTCCTACGTTGGGATGGCCGCACAGGACACCACAGTAGAGGCCATTCATAAGTGAGCTGATTGTCTTACAGTCCTGGAAGCTGAGAAGTCAGGCCAGGCAGGGCTTCACAGGACAGGATGCAGAAGGCAGAACAGGGGTGAGTATATTCGTACTTCAAATGGCACAAGGAGGCAAACCCTTAAAATGGCATTAATCCATTCATCAGGACAGAGCCTTCATGATCTATGATCTTCCTCAAAAAGCCTTATCTTCCCAAAACACCACACTGGGGATCAAGTCTGAATTCTGGGGACACATTCAGACCAAAATACACTCTTATATATAGTCATGAAACTGTCAGATATTTTTTTAAACGTGGACATTGATCTAAACACTGAGGGAAGAAGTATTTCTAAGCAAATGGGAAAAGCAAGAAGACATGAAAGAAAACATGTGGAAATAACTAGATGCAGTGTTTTACAGGCAAGTGCCTGTACTCATTTCCGAGGAATAAGATCTTCACCAAGCACAGCCTTCTGCCCACAGCAAGGCCCACTTCTCTCGCAAAACCTGGAGGAGTCGGTTTGCTTTCCTTTCTCTGGGTTTCTCTCTCTTCCCACTCATACCTGTCACCTGAAACCATGGTGTTCAATTCCTGCTGTTCAGAAAAGCTTGTAAACTTCACACAGGTAAAAAAAAAAAAAATACAATTTAATCATCCCTATGTCTTCCAGATTTGATTTGGACCTGACACCAAACTAAGTTTTTTTTTTTTATTAATTATTTTGCATTATGTGACAGTTTCATAGGCTCTGGGAATCCCCCACCCTTCCCCACGCCCCTCCCCCCTGGTGGATTTCTCCACCTTGGTGCAGTATTACAGTTCAAATTCAATCAAGATTCTTTCCTTGCAAACATATACCAAACATAGAGTCCAGCTACTTATTGTCCAGATGGGTTGAACAGTTTCTTGGGGAGACCATTTCTGGTCCAAAGTTAGAGCTGGTAGAATATCATCCCAGTCAATTAAGAGTCTCAATATAACATTAACAGCAATTTGTAACATTATGGAATTGACATGGTTTTGCGTAACCAGTATGTTAAAAAAAAAAAACAAAAGACAAGTTCTTAACCACAACCTATGATTTGCTCATTGACATTTCAATTTTAGTTTGTATACAGGACCGGCTGCTATATACCTTAAAATGGCTATAAGGTACCATTCAGCTGTCTTGTGTCTATTTCATTTTAGTATTTAGCCATTTGTTGTGTTGAAGTATAATTTTGCTGATCTTGGCAGATTTCAGGATAATCTAGACTGGCTTGTAACTCTAACAAGACATTTGTCAACAATTAAGGTGCAGAACATTTTTTTTTGGGGGGGGGTGTGCAGGAAAGTCCCCAACACCACGGTGAAGAGTGACTAATCTTCGTGTCCCACCCAGCGAGGCATGAGCAAATCCATGCCAGCTCTTTCCTGTCAGATTCCAAGCTCTACTTTTTGTTGTTTGTCTATTTATTTTAGGCTTTTTTAGTTTGTATGATTGTTTGTTTGCTATGAGGGGTTTTCGGAGCGATCCTGATGGTCACTGCAAGGGAGGGTGGGGGTCCAGAGGTGGAGCCAGGCTCGGACCAGAGAAAGCTCTCCTCCCTGGTCCCGAAGGACGTTTATTGTTCTTCTGTTTCTGCGGACCGCTCAGGGCTTCTGGTTGTCTTTCCGATGACGTTGGTTTCTGTGCGGTAGTGTTCACCAAACTAAGTTTTAAAAAACGATCTGTTTCTAATATGAATTCTAAAAGTCACTAAGAATGCTTTGTGTAGCACTAAAACAGTTGCACAAAAAACGAAACATGGGTCCACGCACACAAACTTGATTGCCATTATCTAAGCTTTCTACCTTTCATTCCAATTAAACTTTAAGAAATCTAATGGCTTATGAAATTGCTTCTAATGACACCCTACCCTGTATGAACAGCAACACAATCTTAGAACTCCTGCGAGAACAAGCCACGACAGGCTCGACAAGGATGCCCGGCATCTGAAGCATCATGTCCTGGTTCTAAGTCAGCTACGAATTGTTTCTTCCCACGACATTCATCATACAGTCGGTCACGAGGAGGCAACACGAACTAACCAAAGACTTAGGGGCCCAGTGAGTAATCAAAGCTGCTTAGGGTTGCACAGTCCCACCACCACCACCATCCCGGCAGTCAGGAACACGTCTGAAATGATACAGACAGAGATCACAAAGCTTTTCAGATGTGTTAAGACACCTGCTTGTAATTTTTAAGAATGCAAAACACGACTAATGAATTCTTCACTTATCATTCTGTTACTTTGCTTATTCATAGGATTTAAGTATCAAAAGAGAGATTACATTACCTGGGATCCAAGATCCCTCTGAGTCATCCAACATTCAGTTGTGTGGCCCATGAGAAGTATACAGATCACGGGCATATCCACCAAAAGGTAAACAAAAAGGAAAAAAAGGAGAACCAATAGAAAATCAATCATTCATTTTGGTTCTTGAGAGACTTTCTTAAGTCTTTCTTAGAAGATATAGCACGATGACATTCCAGTGACTTAAAAATAAACACTTCTAAAAACTTAGAAAACTTCTTAAATGTATCCTAACATACATTTAGAGTTTTAAGTTGAAGGCACTGTATCATAGTGTAATTGGAAATGTTTCCTTCTACTGGTACATAAAATGATGGCTCCTGTTCCAACAAATGGCATTAGGGACACAGTGAAAACCAGAACTTGCCCTACACTATCATTCTTCGTGTCACACCAACACCATGAATACTGCAGGCTGTAATTGAAGTTTATAAATAAACAAAGTCTGTGAGGTGAGATGCCAAGTTTACAGACAGCAGGCACTAACAGCGTGCACATGGCAAACACTCAAGCTCGTACCTAAAACTCATGCTTCCAATCTGATAGAACTGAAGCGGCTGAGACATCAGATGGTCACTGATGCTCTGGAGCCAGTGATGAAAGCGGCTCCCAAAACACACACAGTGAGAAACAAGGGGTTTGAACGAAACATCCTCTAGGTGTAATGAGGTCACCATAAGTGTCCCAGGGAAAGTGTCATAATTAGTCTTCCAGTCCCCCAAAATAAGAGAATCATATGTAAACAGGATGCAGTGTCCTTGGAAGAGGAAATGTCATACGAAAAAGGTCAAACACACTCAACAAGTGGTCAGCATTGTGAATAAGAGTAAAGAGACAACAACAATGAGAAGAGTAGAGAGACAAGTGGTGGCCACAGAATCAATACATTTTATACCATTAAAAAAAAAATGATCTCTGGCTTCCTTTCCCAATTCAGCTGGAAAACTAAAAGCATTTTTTTTTTTTTAATCTTCATTTTGGTTTAGCACTTACTGGCCTTTTTGCTTAGAGCAATGTCAAGGTGCTCCAGATAGCTGTGAGGTTGTGAATGTCTTCTTTAGATCTGAAACACGAGAATTAAAATGAAACCATTCTTTAACACTGCTTTGGTTAATTAACTCGTGTGCTTCAGCGTTATGATTCAGCAGCGAGTGCTTCTTAAATTACAACCTTCTGAAACAGGCTAAAAGGAACTTGTGAATAAGATTATGAATGAACTCTCAAGAAGACAGGATAGGTCTGTTCCCAACTATAAAAGCCAGAGAATGTGTTCCATTAGCATCTGCATAATCAGTGCCAACACAGCAAGCTGTCACGTGGAATTCCTGGCAGGTCCTTCCTTGGAGCCCTGATGAAGTGAGAGCCATAAGGTAGGGATGTGTGAGGAGATAATTAGAACTCTCATTTCCTCAAGCATTGTCAGCCCCCAGAGAAAGCAAGGCACCACTACTTGAATGCACACTGCATCCCGCGTTCCCTGAGCTGTGTTTTCGTACAATAGCTTCTTACGCAATGTGACTAAGTAAGAAATGCTGTGATGCTCTCCCACTAGGCAACAAGTTCGTGGGAGAGGGAAGTTTGTGTCCTATTTCGTGCGGCACGCCTAGCTGCCTGGCAGACATTGAGCAAGTAGGCCATGTATACCGGAACGAGAAGGCGGGAGGCGGGGAGGCAGTAGCAACAAAAGCACCGTACGTGTGTTCTTTCCTTTAAGTCCTGCACATGATAGGGAACATTTCTATTACTTCTTCCAATTTGACAAAGAAAAATATCAGAGCGTGTGAAGCAGAAGTCTCCTGAGGTCATGCAGCACCCAGGGTGGGTGCCATGGTCAGTCCTGAGCCTCTGGGCTGCCCCCCATGCATATACATTGACTGAGGTGCCTAATCAAAACTTCATTCGGCCCAAGCCCCAGGAGGCCGCTGGTGTTTGATTTATCAGGAAAAAAGATAGAATAAGACTAAGTGAAAGTGTCACTAACTAACCCATCAGCAAACACCAAATTACCAAGAGTACCATGTTGCCTACAAAACCTGAAGGAAACAGAACACGCTGTGCTGACTTGGCTGTAAAGCTTGTTTTGAACTGAAGGCAGCTAGAAAGAAGTAGATGGAAGAAAACCTCCCTGCTTTCTCCGCGTTTGGCCCAAAGCAAATACCTACTAAGGAGAGTTAAGCACCAGGGATGCAGTTAAACCCCTTTCCTGAAGAGGGCAGCAGAGACTCTAGGTAACAGGCTTTCATACATTGGCCTTCCCACAATTTACACTCAGCAACTGAGGCCTAGTTTCACTTTCTCTTCACTCCTGAAGACTTGATATTGTTTCTGGAATATGTAGGAGCTGTAAACCATCTCCATGAGCCTCACTCTCTCCTTGAATCTTTTTAAATGCATGTGAGATATGTATACAGAGGCTCAGGAAGTTCTGTTTGATTTCTCTTTTGTGTGTCTTTTGGTACAGGAGTTCCAGTTAAGAACTCAAGAAAGTCAATCGAAAAATTAGTTTTTATTTCCTTCCCTACAAACTACAGGGATAAAGGACAATTCTGGTGGAAATTTCAGAACTAATTTTTTTCTCTTCAATTTTCCTGATGATAAAGTTGTTTTTTATTTTGTATTCTAAATTTGGTCTTTTACAGCTGCTTCCCCAACCACACATAACTTACTATTTCAGTGGAGAAAAGTAACATCACATTTCATTAAATCTGAGCCAGAGCATTCCAGAACCTTTCAAGTAACCATTTTTCACACAACTGGGTAATGACTGCCACCTGGCTGACGGTCACTGCAGAATGTCAGCTCAAATCGGGAAAGGCTAAGGAGAGTCTCTCAGTCGGAAGCAGCACCAGAGAGCATCTCCCAAGAACAAGAGCCTGACGGCGTCCTTCTATGAGCCTTCCACAAACAAGAGCATCGAGCAGGCACTCAATCAATACCAAATCAAAACAAACTTCTGGGCTGTTGGGAAATTCCCGTATGCAGAGAACTTCCCTTAAAATAAAATAAAAAGGAATCAATACAAAATAATACCTCAGGTAAAACTTTCAATAGAAAAAAAAGTTATTAAATTATTTCCTTAAAACAGAAAACCTGAAAACCTTGAAAAATGGTTTTTTCGTAAATGTGTGGAAGTATTAGAAAGTAGAAAGAACGCACAGCAGGTAACAATTGTTTGACACAAAGCTAAGCCTTGGTGATGGGGACTCCAAAGAACGCTGAGTTTCCAAAGGAAAATGACAAACTAATCTTATTTGCAGAAACCAGGGAGCATACATTGACTGTAGATAACCACAATTATTGTAATTGCATGTTGTCAAAACATAGTTAATTTATATATTATTCTACAGCACATCCATAGAAAATTAATCTTAACGCACACTGGATCAATATAAAATCAGCAATAAAAATGTTGGCATAAAGCTTAATGTAAACTCAGTCCATACGCATACGTCCTCAAGGTCACTTCAAAAACTTTATAGAAAACAGAATTAAAGATAAGTTTATTTTGATGTAAAACATTTTTGAAATCCTTACATAGTTTTTCTCTTTAATAAATATTTTTTTTCAAGCGGAAAGTCAGATATATGGAGAGGAGGAGAGACACAGAGGAAGATCTTCCGTCCGATGTTTCACTCCCCAAGTGGCCACAATGGCCAAAGCTGCGTCGATTCAAAGCCAGGAGCCAGGAACCTGTTCCAGGTCTCCCATATGGCTGCAGGGTCCCCAGGCTTTGGGCCATCCTCAACTGCTTTCCCAGGCCACGGGCAGGGAGCTGGATGAGACATGGGGCCTCTGGGATTAGAACCAATGTCTGTATGGCATGCAGGTGCATGAGAGGCAAGGACCCTAGCCGCTAAGCTACCGTGCCGGGTCCCTTACATAGTTTTTCTAAAACACATTTTCTATGAACTTCTTGAAGAGCCTTCATTTATATGTGTACGTGTGCGCAGTATTTTGCATCAGAAGAAAATTGTACAAATCAAAACCAAAGTGCAAATGATCTCCCACTCAAATGGGATGCTGCCTGTTAGAGAGGGAGTGACCATTTACAGTAACAGTTAAGATGACCACATTTCACACTGGGGCTTGGGGGCTGGATCCCCACCTCTAGCTCCCGAGTCTAGAGTCCCCCACATGCAGACCCTGGGGAGGGAACAGAATTGACCCAAGTCGTCGCTTTCCTGTTCACCAAATGGAGATCTGAAGGGATGCCCAGCTTTGGCCCTTGTCTCCCTCCCTCTTGTCTGTCTTTGGCCTGAAAGTTCCTGGAATGGGCCACCAGTTGTCGCTGTCCAGCAGCAACACTAAGGACGAGGCACACTCTTGAGGGTCTGGGCAAAGCCGGAACAGCAACCAGACCACTCACTGCCCAAAGCGGCCATGTTTAAACCCTTTTCTCCGCTGCCTTTTTCCCCATTGGTCTTAGCTTTACTCTGCTGCTTTTCTAGCCCTCTCTCCGCCACCCTTCTTCCTGTTCCTCTCCTTGTAGGTCTGCTTTGCTTCCGTACCGCTTTCGTACCCCTCTCTGCTGCTTTTCTCCGGTCTTGTCCCTGTACGTAAGTCTTACTGCTTCCGTAAGGCTTTTGTATCCCTGTCTGCCGCTTCTCCTCCCCATACGCCTTAGTTTTTCCAGCCAAAGGTCTTAGCCCCTCTTCCCCTCTCTGGCCCCGTTCTTCCGTTCCATCCGTCATTCCTCTCTCCATCTTTCTCCCTGCTGTCCCCCTCCTTAGCTTTTACTGGCTGCTTTTATACCACTCTCCACCAATCACTTCTCCCCGTGGGTCCACTGGGCGCTACCTGATAGGCCAGTAGCAATGACATAATCGCAGCAAGGGCATCAGCCTATCCCTGTGACTTCCTGCTTACCTGTTGGCAAGACCAGCCCTGCCTCCTGCGCCTCCTGGCCCTGGGCCAGCCGCGGTTCTGTGACGGCCTTTCCTATTCCGGCTTTCCTATTCCAGGGAGCAGCTTCTGCACCCCGTTCCCCACAGGCCCTACCAGCTGGGCGTTTGAAGCTGGCTCATTCCCTCTCTTCTCTCTCCTCCCTCTCTGGACTTTGTATAAACAGAGGAGCAAACAGAGCAACAGAATAATAATTACGCAAGAGCAAACACAAAAGTATGTGGTGAGAAAGTTCCACGATCTCATTATGACGGCATAAATGGAAAACACCAAAAAAGATCCTGATAGAACCTTATATAAAAGAAGCTTAGGGGCCTCTGTTGTGGGACAGTGGGTGAAGCTACCATCTGGGGTATCTGCAGCCATATCCAAGCACCAGCTGAATCCCAGCTGCTTCATTTCCAGTCCAGCTTCCGGCTTACACACCTGGGAAGGCAGCAGACGAAAGCCCAGACACTTAGGTCGCTAGCGCTCACATGCACAATAGGATGCAGTTCAAGGCTCGTGGCTTCAGCCTAGCCAACTCCCAGCTGTTGAAGGCCTTTGGGGAGTGAGCCCAAAGAGGATGATCTCTCTCTCTCTCTCTCTCTCTCTCTCTCTCTCATCTTTCAAATTAATAAACAAAAATCTTTTAAATAAAGAAGCTTAAATGGTTCTAAAGAATTTGGGAGACTACTTAAGGAGGAGTAGGTTAGGAGATGGTAATTAGGCTTGGGGGTGAATGTTTTTTTAAACAGACATCTTGGTTCTTCCACGGGGAGGAAAAGTTTAGTAGGCACAGATGATTAACATAAGGCTGTGTAAGAATAGAGCATGCATGAGCCCAGGACCAAATTAATTCACTTAGTCAAATCTATCCTGAAAATTTTCACCAAAGCTGATATTAATCTAATGAGTGAGATAACTCCTATTCATTTTTCAATGTATAACTACCACCAACTGTCTTGAATGAATTAGAAATTATATCTAATTATAAAATTGATTCATTCAAGTTCAAGCTAACTTTTTGAAAAGATTTAGAGAGAAGGGAGAATTGCCATGTACTTGAATCATATCAAGGGCACTTTTTTTTTTAACAAGGATCCTTTCAAATACCCCACTGTTAATGATAAAAATGTATGTATCCTACAAAGTCTCTGAATTTTGGATTGTGGATCTGGTATTTGAGAAAACCTACTTACAGGAAGATCAAGAACAGCCTAGTGCTGAGGTACAGTGTGTCAAGCCACAGCCTACAGTGCTGACATCCCATCGGGCCTCTGCATCCCTGTGGGCTCCTGGCTCCTGGCTCCTGGCTCCCGGCTCCCGGCTTGGTTTGGCCACTCGGGGAGTAAATCAATAGATGGAAGTTCTGTCTCTCACTCCTTCTCTGCAACTCAACATTTCAAATAAAAAATGTTTAAAAAGCAATCTAGTTTAATCAAGCAAGTGTTACATTGCCTCAATCATTCAACTTGAGTCCACAGATACTTAGGAAAAATACTAAGGAAAAAGGTAAATGTACTACAGTCACCACCCCAAAATGATAGGGCACGAAGGAGACCTTTCAAAAAAATATGCTCAGAGCTATGAAGACACTATGTCTATAATAAAGAAGCAACCGACATAACAGGAAATGAAGGGGCCAGTGTGGGCAGGCTCAGGGGGGGCATGGTGACTTGTGCCCAGGCAGGTAGAGCGAACCTGGGCATTTCCATGTATGCCTCATCCCGAGTGGGGTCGGGGGGAGAAGGCAGAGCTGGGTTAGCATGCTGGCATGATGTGCTGGTAGACCAAGCTTGGGGAACTGTGAGCATGTTTGGGTGTCAGGTGGGCAGAGAAGGATCCTAAGTTGGCATGTGTGCCAGAGAACTAAGTCTAGGAGAGCGAGCATGCACTTGGGTCCTGAGTGGGCTGGCAGGGCCCCAGGCCAGCACACTACCCAAGCTGTGGAAATCACTGTGGACTGCTCAGCGAGAGGGGTAGGGGGACATGTGGGAGGAGAGACTGCTGAGGGAATGTGTTACTGTTGAGGCATGACTTCTGGGAGACTTCCACTTGCAAGTAAATGAGGGTGATGTGACTGAGCGGTTTAGAGGAGGGAAACTGGAGGGCCTCTCAGGGCCAAAGTAACACACCCACCCACATGGGAGACCTAACTGGGCTTGTGGTTATCAACCGCTGCCTACCAGCACATGAGAAGGCCATGAGTGGGGGGCCTGTCTGGCAGGGCTCGAGCATAGTACCTGCCACTGAGCGTCAGGACAGGGGGTGGATCATGTCAGGCTGAGCCATGATATTAATCAGCACGCAAGATCAGCAGATCTGCAGCAGATTCTGTGAGGGATCGTGCGCTTACCCCATGGGACTGCCATACCAGCTGATTTGCTGGAGGGCTGGTGGTGGTGACAAGCTGAGCTAAGCATAATCATGGAACTCACAAACACTCATGGGTACTGGGATTGGGAACAAACTGGGCGGGTCCAGGCTGCAACCCAAAGGAGCACCCACTAATAGGGTATGGGACGGGTTGGGCTACAACATCCACCAGCTCACACAAAGGCTGAGGCAGAGAAGCAGAATATATCAGGTAAGGGCCTAGTACCTGCTGGCATGCATGAGGTCTGGGAGTGGGCCTGTTGGGGGAACTTAGCTAACTCCCATGGTGGGCAGTAGCTCCTGCTGGTGAGCACATGAGACAGTGCTGGGCCAAGCCGGGTCAGGACAGGCAAGGCAGTGCCACTTGTCGGCAGGTATGTAGGCTTGTTCTGGTGAGGAGATGGAGCGGATTGGGCAGGGTGGGCCAAACCTTAGCACACTGGCATGTGCAGGAGCCAGGATGGAGTGCGGCCCATGCTGGACTAGGATATTACACCTGCGGTTTGCATGAAAGCCAGGGATGTGGGCAGGCTGGGCAGGGCCAAGCTACAGCACCCACCAGTGACAGTTGGGATTGGGGCTGGGCCAGGCCGGGCCAGACAGCAGGAACTGATGGCAAAGGCCAAGATAAGTAATTGACTACGCTGGGTTGGGTTGGACCAACCACCAGAATGAGCAAGATCTGTGGCTGAGAGGAGGCCTTGTTGGGAGCTGAGGTGTCACTCTAGCTAGACTGACATTCCCACTAGTGAGTGTAAGAATCAGAAAAGGTGCAGCAGAGCTGTAGCAGCCAATAGTCAGAGCAGGATTGGCGACCCAGCTGGGCAAGGCCACTGTTCCTGCCAGGACGGGAGGTGGGCCAAGACAGGCTGGGCCAAAAAAACCCACCGGTTGTGCAGGATTTGAGACGGGAGATGACGTGATATAGGAGCTTAGAGAACTCCTCTGTCAGGATGCTCTCCCTGCAGCGGAGCACAAGAACTTATGCAGGGAGCAGCCCAGACCAGGCCAGGGTACAGGATACAGGACCCACCAGCATACAAATGGCTCGGGTCTGCAGGCAGGCCAGGCTGGGCCAGTTCGTAACACCCACTGACAAAACCAGGATGGGGTGTGGTATGAGCCAGGTTGGGCAGCAACCTCAGCCAGTTCACATTAGGGTCGGGACTGGGAGCTGGTTGGCCTGGGCTAGGCTGCATTATCCACCAGCATGAGCTTGAACTGGAGGCAAGCTGGGCCGGGTCAGGCTATACAGTACCCACCAAGGTGAGGCAGGCCATGCCAGATTGGGCCACAGCACTCAGCAGCACAGACTGGTGAGCTTGAGAGTGGGGACTTGGGCACACCAGGCTGCGCAGGGCTACAAAACCCACTGGCCTGCAAGTGAGCTGGGTTAGGGATAGCCAGGCTGGGCTAAGTGACCATATCCATGGGTGCATGCATAAGCTAAAGCACAGGCTGGTTGAGTTTTACTGCAGTATCAGCTGGCAAGTACTGGGACTGGGGACAAGTCCTGTCATGCTACATTGCAGTACCATTTGGAAAGTCAAGATTTGGAGCTTTGAGTGGGCCTAGTAGGGAAAATATTGGTACCCCTCTGATGTGCTGCAGCTCCCACAGTTGAGCATGAGAACTAGGGCTGGGGGCGGGTCTGGCATTAACAGGAAGCAGCACCAGCCAGTGGGATGGATAGTAGGGTCAGTTGGGCTGAACTGCCTGAAGCATTCATTGATGCGTATGGGAGCCAAACAGAATACAGGACAGACCAGACAAGTCTGCTGGACAGACCAGCATGCACAGGAACAGGGGCTGGGGGCAGGCCTGGTGGGATTTACTGGTGTGCATGAGGGCTGGGTGTGTGATGGGCTGGGTTGGAGTGGGCCACAGCATCTGTCAGCTTGTGTAAGAAATGTGGCTGGCAGCAGAGCTGACTGGATGACTGCAACCACCAGTGTGTATGCAGGCTGATGGGGGTGGTGGACGGAGCCAGATTCCACAGATTGGCACACGCATGAGTCAAGTATGGGGCCACCTCTGGTGAGGTTTCTTTGGGGATTTCCCCAACCGGACCACTGGACACAAAACTCCAGCCACAGTGAAAATCGCAGGATTCGTGGTTTGACGGTGGAGTGTCTGTGTCAGAACTGCGCCTCAGCTGCTGAAGCCAGTGCAGTGTACAGCATGCTCAGATGCACATGGGGGACATGACAGACCACTGAGGCCATCAGAGGACATCAAGTACCTTCGAGTGAGGACCAAATTGGACAACTCTTCCAGCCAAGCTTTGACAGCAAGTCTCTGGGTGAATGGAGACCCTGGGGTGGTCCCTCTCAGCTAATGGATCTTGGGATTTCCTCAGCCTAGGAGCAACATCTCAGAACTACCAAGACTACTAAAGCAGTACCCTAGGAATATGCTCCACGTCAGAGAACCTGGGCTGACACTGGATGGCCGTCCTCCATCTCCAGGTGATTGGGCAGTTAGGCTGCTGGGAGCAGCCCTCTCCTCTCCCCCTACTGCTCCCAGATACAGGAAGAAAAAAAATAAACTTAGAATACAATTTTCTCACTCACTTCCCCCATGCCTTGGCCCTGTCCACCCCAATCAGTGGCCCACATGGGTGTACATCCTTTTCAACTATGTAAACATCACCAAAAATAAAATAAATGTATTATTTATAAAAGAGGTAGTGAAGAGAAGGAGGGACAAATTGAGGGAAGGGATGATATTAGAATATAAAGCTAGAAGCAAAGAAGTGGTCATGAAAAAGTCACGAAGGAAGGACTTAAATACAGTTCTAGAAGATGCATCCAGAAAATTTAAAGCCAAAAAGCAAATTTACAAATATAAAGTCTGAAAGAAACAGTAAGAGATATAAGGAAATGTAATGAATAAAATTAAGAAAAAATTCAGCTCAAGGGTTTTCTTTCTGGGGAAAAGATCATAAAAATAAAATGCAAAACCTTTTTCTTTTTTAAGGATTTAGTCATTTTCATTGGAAAATCACATACACAGAGATGAGGAGACACAGAGAGGAAGATCTTCCATCCAATGATTCACTCCGCAAGTGGCTATAATGGCCGGAACTGTGTCAATCTGAAGCCAGGAGCCTGTTCCAGGTCTCCCACATAGATGCAGGGTCCCAAGGCCTTGGGCCGTCCTCAACTGCTTTCCCAAGCCATAGCAGGGAGCTGGAAAGGAAGCGGGTGCCCGGATGAGAACCGATGCCCATATGGGATCCCAGTGCGAGCAAAGTGAGGACTTTAGCTGCTAGGCTACCGGCCAGGCCCAAAATGCAAATCTTTAAAGAAGAAATGAAGATACAGTTTTTCTAAGAACTTAGTAACAGCCTCCACTGCCTTTCTTTGAAAGCAAGAATACTCAGCCTTCTTACTCTGCTCAGTGTGTATTCATAGCCAGCCAACTGTGAGAGTCTTCATTTGCTTTTACATTCAGCTCACTGACTTGTCCAATGTTTATTAAGCAACTGGCTTCTGCTACTGTTCACATAAAATGTTCATGTTATTTTTGGGAAAGATCTTAGAGTCAAATGATTTAGTTTTACTCTTTGAGGACAGATTTACAGCATCAATCCATGAAATATCCATAAATGAGAAAGTCAAACACCAGCTTCCCCCATCAGCTGGTAGAAAAGATTGTTTTCTTCCACTTATTAAATAAGCATTTTCTGTTTGCTATGCCATCTGTCAGGCTACAATCGTACAAAATCTGGAATAAAAGTTTTATAGGATAGAATATTTAAACATCTTATGAGTCTAACTTTGTAAGATTTTCCAAAAACAATGTAAGGTATGAAATATAGCAAATTTTGAACACTTTTACACAGAACTTCATGAAAGATTAGTTCTGTCTATATAATTGGTATGGGACAATAGGTTCGGGTGCCAGTCAGGAGGCCAACACTCCATGTTGGAGTAATGATTTGACTTTCAGCAATATCACTGCCAATCTACATCCTTCCTAATGTGTCCTGGACAAGCTGTAGGTGGCAGTCTATGTGCCTGGGGCCCTGCACCCCACGCAGCAAACCCTGGCTTCAAGCTTTGGCCTTAGCCCTGCCCTGATCTGCCAGTCTTTTGAGTACTCAAGCAACAGGTGGAAAAAAAAAAAAAGACTTTTCTCTATTTATCTCCTTCATCACTTCTTTCAAAATAAATGTGTTTGCATGTATGTGTGTGTGTATATTTTCCTTTCTGTCAAACGAAAATAAACAATTTTAGATTTTATGAGCTATAAAGGTTCTTGCAAATAATCTAGAATCCTCAAATTGTCCAAAATTGTAAATATTTTTCAAGTTTTATTTATTTCTATGACAATTTTTTAAAAATTTATTTATTTATTTACAGAGAGAAGCAGAGAAAGAGAGAGAGAGATTTTCCATCTTCTGCAACGCTCCCCAGTTGGCTGTCATGGCAGGAGCTGAGCCTGTCCAAAGCCAGGAGCTTCTTCCAGGTCACCCACACGAGTACAGGGGCCCAAGGAACAGTCATTCCCCCATGCGTCCCAGGCCATAAGCAGGGAGCTGGGTGGAAAGTGGAACGGCTGGGACACGAACCAGCACAGGGATGCTGGTGCTTGCAGGAACAGGATTAGCCTGTTGAACCACCACCACAGCACCTCCAATTTTACTTATTATATGAATTATCAGTGTACATGAATTTAATGTTAAAAGACACGATCAAGGGCTCAGCACAAAAGCCTAATGACTAAGTCCTCACCTTGCATCTGCCAGGATCCTATATGGGTGCAGGTTCGTGCCCTAGATGCTCCACTTCCTATCCAGCTCCATGCTTATGACCCGGGAAGCAGTGGAGAGTGACCCTGTCAACCTGGGCCCCTATACTCATGTGGGATGCTGGCCGACTGGCTAAATTGTCACCTTGCAACTGCTGGGATCCATTGTGGATGCTGGTTCCTGTCCTGGTTGGTGTACTTCCCTTTCAGCTTGTGGCCTGAGGAAGCTCCTGGGTCCTGGTTTTAGATCAACTCTGCTCTGGCCATTGTGACCACTTGGGGAGTAAACCAGAGGACAGAACATCTTTCTCTCTATATCTCCTTCTCTCTGTTTATCTGCCTTTCCAATAATAAATAAAAATAGCATAAGCTTAAAAAAAAAAAAAAGACATGATGGCCTGGCGCAATAGCCTAGCGGCTAATGTTTTCACCTTGAACATGCTGGGATCCCATATGGGCATTGGTTCTAATCCCATCAGCTCTACTTCCCATCCAGCTCCCTGCTTGTGGTCTGGGAAAGCAGTCGCGGACAGCCCAAAGCCTTGGGTCCATGCACTCATGTGGGAGACCTGGAGGAGCTTCCAGGCTCCTGGCTTCAGATCAGCCCAGCTCCAGCCATTGTGGTCACTTGGGGAGTGAATCATCAGATGGAAGCTCTTCCTCTCGGTCTCTCCTCCTCTCTGTATATCTGACTTTGAAATAAAAACAAATAAAGCCTTCAAACAAAAGAAGACATGATTAGACGTGGAGTGGAAAACACTTACTTTCTCTTACTCCCATCCCGTTCCCCTTCCCCTACTCTGAGGTTAACCACTGTGTTGGATTCTCAGAACTAGTGTTTTCACATCATGGGACATTATACTTCAGCAGGATAAGCTGTCGCTTGGGTCTCCTGTATCCCAACTGTGAGTACCAGATACCCGGCTTCTCCGCCTTCGAAGCATCTTCCTGCTGAAGCATCCTAGCACATAGCAGATGATGGCCAAAGCACTTAGGTCCCTGCCACTCGGGAGACAGGGATGGAACCCCAGCTTCCTCGCTTCACCCAGACCCAGTCCTGGCTATTGTAGAAATTTAGGGAGGGAACCAGCAGATGGAAGATATCTTTCTCATTCTTTCTCTTTTTCCGTAACTTCGATGTAGATAGAAAAGAAAATTAAAACCAAGGATCTTTAGTATTTCATTGCGAATATTCAAGTATCCTTATGTATCAAAATGAATTTAAATTTTTTTTTAATTATTTATTGTTTAACTTCAGTAGAATTTAAATTTTTAATCTGAGAGAATCTATGTGGAATCATTCCAAATGTGGAAAACATCTGGTGTCAGGACTTATAAACTCTTGTCATAACCTTGGTACACGCAGAACCACAAGTGCAATGCAAACTCCTTCTATAAGACTCCTAGAAACCGATGACATTTTGGCTAAAGTTGAATGTAAAGCTTCAAATAAAACAGAATAAGTCAACAATAAATTCTAAAACTCCAGATGTAACAAAAAATGATCTCACAAAATGAGTTAGCTTTTTTTAATTAAAAGAAAATATCTCATCATAATTCCTGTTCAGGTACTGTACTTGACGGTGGTCTCCAAAGAAAATTTTGTCGCTGATTTTTAAGGAAATTTATGAACTATCTCTTTTTTAAAATGTCCCTATAGGTGCCCAGAATGATGGCTCGGTTAGTGAATCCTCCACCTTCAAACGCCAGGACCCTATATGGGATCTGGATTGTGTCCTGGCTGCTCCACTTTCCTTCCAGTTCCCTGTCCGCATGAACCTCTCCAAGGAAAAGTTCTCTCATAGGAACAGAGAGTCACGGTCACTGTCTCTGACAGAAACATCTGCTCCATCTTCCACTCCCTGAGTGAGACTCGATACTTGATCCCACTCTGGGAACACAAGACAGCATGTGCCTCACTCCAGCATTCTACTGGAGCTTCACCCTGGGGAATGTAGCCAGCATCTTCTGAAAGCAGTCATTCCTCTTGAAGCCAACTGCCTGATCCACAGAGGCCTTGAGACTCTCCCTCGAACTCAAGAACCATCAAGATGGGGAAGAGCCTGGTTCCTGATGGTGCGGATGACACCTGAGGTCCACCAGGCTGCTGCGGCGGCTGCAGCTCAACAACAAGCTCACAGAAGTGAAGACTCTGTTTAGCAGGAAAAGCTCAGCCACCGTCTTAGCTCCAGGCTATATGTGCCCTGATGAGCTTTATTACCTTTGTGCTGGTGGTTCAGATATTACCTGTGTCCTGCTCAGCTCGGCGTCCCTGAGCTGCCTGCACCATTGCTGATAGTCCCTTTGATTAGGTTTGTATCAAACACATTGAACAGATATGGTCTGAGTCTCTGTCAAATTTGATTAATCAGAGTGGCTATCAGAAGGCGTTATTCATGGGAAAATTCTTCAGAAGCAATGACAGGGGCTTGGCGTGGTGGCCTAGTGGCTCAAGTCCCCACCTTGCATGTGCCAGGATCCTACATGGGCACCGGTTTGTATCCCGGCAGCCCCGCTTCCCATCCAGCTCCCTGCTTGTGGCCTCGGAAAGCACTCCAGGATGGCCTCAGGCCTTGGGACCATGTACCCACGAGGGAGACCTGGAGGAGGTTCCTGGCTCCTGGCTCCTGGCTTCAGATGGGTGCAGCTCCGGCCATTCCGTCTGAACCATCAGACGGAAGATCTTCCTCTCTGTGTCTCCTCCTCTCTGTGTATCTGCCTTTCCAACAAAAATAAATAAATCTTTATTTAAAAAAAAGCAGCAGCAATGACAGTATAGAAACAAGTGTGATTATCATTGGGAGGTCACTCCCCGCGATTCTCCGATGTTTCTGCACATCTTATGGGTGAGATATTGACTATTTTGTTCCAAACGACGCCCCTGCTCTCGCGAGGATGTCTGCGAAAACAGACAGTGAGTTGTCTAAAGCAAAGGGCAGCCATGCTTACTCAAGCAATGAATCCTTTCAGGCCATCATTCATCTCCCATTATAAAAATTCCTGGCTTCTCTCGCTTAACCCAGAGGTACCAAACTGGACACTCTTGGCATTATCCTAAAGGAAATGAGCCCCCAGAAAATGCTGATCCTCCTGCCACAGTTATGGGTGTAAATAACAAATTGTCCTTCGTCTCTGCCTTAGGAGTCCCAAAGCTTCTAGTGTGTGTGAAACTAAGGCCCAACTTGAGAGTTAGTATGCAAGTGGAGATAAACTCAGAAGTTACTCACTGTTCCTAGTATTTAAGAAGTCAAAATCTTTCAGACTTTCACACACAAAAATGTTATCTTTTGCGATCTCGAAGAAAGCTAAAACATGAATATATTTAATGAAAAATGCACATTACTGTCCTTCACTTCTCATTTTGCCTTTACTCACAAATGTCACCCATACTTGAAACACCCAATTTGATTATATGTACCATGAAACTCATACTCCGTACCTTTCTAATATGTTACTGGAAAGGGGAGTACGAGGGATGGAGGGGACAGGAAGCAAGGTGGAAAGGGAACCCATTAGATTCTTCTAGTTGTAACTATGAACTATAAGTGAATCTGTCTAAGTCTAAAAAGCTAAACAAATTTTAAAAAATCAATATTTTGCTTTCTGCTCTGAGATGATTAAGAGTGAACTCATCCAGGGCTAAAGAGTCCTGGAAATTAACCATCAAAGACTTCGGTTTCAGAAACTTTCAGAAACCAATCAAGGCACTAGTATCTACAAATATCTCCTCAAAATGTATATAGTTGTTTCTGTAGACATTTTTTCTCGGACTCTACACCTCTGGTTTATACCATCAATAATATATCAGCACAGGATAAATATCACAGAAGTCACATTTCTGGAATGTTTAAGAATACCATGGTTTATAGAAACAGTAAACATGTCAGAAGAATACATATTCAGGCTTCCAGAGAGAAAACGTATGTCGAAGTCAACAAGACTGCTGAAAATGATAACTGACTTTCTTTCCTTTTGTAAGACAATATCAACTATCTCGTAAAACATCAGACATTTTTGTTCTGATATCATAAACTATCAAAACAAAACACAGGCACGCGAGTGTAGCCGTGGTATTTGTCTCAGTAAAAGCCAGTTATCGTCATCATAAATTTCTCACAACTCATTATAAATAAAATCCAAGAACAAGATCTGAAATTACATTATTCTAAAGACAGGTCATCACCACTGATGGATGGCTCCTGCACACAGCTGAGCTAGAGGGCCACTGCACAGTAATAAACAAGGTATTCTATATAAAAAATCATGCTCACATTCTTGAGGGTTTTTTTCAACACAAGGCAACGAAGACATTTCTGACGTAAATCCCACACAGCACATCACCTCATTTATAAATATTTCACCACGTGCTTCAAAAAAGTTCCTTAAAAATAATATGCCAATATCACAATACCAATATCACATTCAAAAAGTGGATAATGAGTGCTTACTATCAAATATCAGTATCTTCTAAATTTCTCTACTGTCATACTTTTTAATATTTGGGTCATTCAAATGAGATTTCCAATAAAATCCAAGGATATCTATCATCAGTCTTATTTAATCCAGCCTTCCTATCTGTGTCTTTTTATGCCTTTCCTTGTAGCTTATTTGGTAAAAGAACTAAGCTGCCTATGTCACATCCTGGATTTTACTGATTATACCTAGTGGTATGCTTTGGTTGATTCTACCATCCTCAGAATTACTTAGAAACTGATGGTTTGTGTCCATTTCTCGCTCTGCGACAGTGAAACTGAATCGGGTAAATATTTCTGGCAACCTATCTTAACACTAGATTTTAACAGAAAAGTAGTAGAAGGACGCTTATAGGGAAGGGATGTCTCTCGGTTTCGTCCATTTGTCTCACTGGGCTTCATCATCGTAAGGGGTTCTGTCCAACCAGGCCCAAAAACAAACACCCAGAAGTACCTTTCTATGGATGGCTTCCTCCCAGAACATCCCTCCCAAGGACGTCAAAAAGTAATACCCGACGCAGGGCACCTCCCCACTGCCAGCTTGCCCAGCACAACCTCACTCTCAGCCGGTTTTGTAGGAGTATTGATACACTTAATCTGATTTCCCTGTGCCCCAACACACGAGAATAGCAACGTGCAAGGTCCCGCTGAAGGACTCCACACTGACAGGCTGTCATCGACTCTCTCGTAAGCAGAGCACCGCTAAGCAGGTACCCCCATCTGAACATATTCTCCAGTACCTGCCCAGTGAATTCCAAGTCATGGCAGCTTCCTACAGATACTCTTCCCCAGCATTCCTGAACGGATCTCCTGAGAACACAGCATTTCAGTGAACCCATGATTGCATTTTCTCCAAAAAGGTGTGGATGTGTCCAAGAGTGGCTGGCTTCTTCCTTGGACAGCTCGCCTCAGTGCTGAGGGCGATGGCTGCTCTCCACGTATCTGTCACCTCACACAACTGCCAAGTCATCTATTCCTACTTCCCAATTAATTCTTTAGATAAATGGTTCCATTTTCAGGAAACTATATGATTTCTATCCATATTTCAGATTTAGTAGAATCAAGTATTCCCATCATTAATCAAAAATATCTGCTTTTCTTTCTTACAACATAATCTATAACATTTTGTTAAGAGTTAAAAACTATAATTCTGCTATTTGTTAATTTTATAATTACTCACTAAGGGTGAACTTTTAGTTCTGTTTTGACTCATTTATGAGAGATCTTTAAAAATTCTTGAAAATCAGTATCAAGGGAAAACTATAAATTGTAACACATTTTTTTGCATCCAAACTAACTAGTTAGTCACTTGCTATATTATGTCTGAACAGGATCTAGCTTGAACCAACAGGAAAGATAAAATGCCCTTTAAAAAAAGCCCCACTCGGGCCCGGTGCAGTGGCCTTGAAGCTAAAGTCCTCGCCTTGGACTCACCAGGATCCCATATGAGCACTGCTCCTAATCCTGGCGACTCTGTTTCCCATCCAGCTCCCTGATTGTGGCCTGGGAAAGTAATCAAGGATGGCCCAAGGTATTGGGACCCTGCACCGCGTGGGAAACCCAGAAGAGCTTCCTGGCTCCTGGCTTAGGATCGGTGCAGTACTAGCCACTGCGGCTACTTAGGGAGTGAATCATCAGACGGAAGATCTTCCTCTCCGTATTTCCTCCTCTCTATATAATCTGACTTTACAATTAAAAATAAATAAATCTTTAAAGCAAAAAAGAAATCAGAAAAGGCTCAAATAAATGACTTATTAGTACATCCCAAAGATCTAGACAAACAACAAAAATAACCCCAAATGAGTAAAGACAAAAATGATTAATATTAGAGAATAAATAATATTGAAAAAGATAGATGAGTAAACTTTCTAGAAATTTTTACAAATAAACACAATCAATACACCATTGGCCCAATTAAACAAAAGAAAAAAAAGAGGCAGAAAACCAAAATTAATAAATTAGATGAAAAGGGAAATACAACAATAGACATCTTAGATAAGCAAAGAATCATCAGAAATTATTAGGAGCAGATACGTTTCAGCAAATTGGAAAATCTAGAAGAAATGAACACTTATGATGTAGCTGCATGGAATCATGATGACATAGAAAAAACCTCAGTAGGCCAGTAACTCAAATCGAGATGAAATCAGTAATAAAGGCATCTCAAAGAATATGCCTTCGCCCATGAATTCTACCAGATTTTTCAGAAAGAACTAATTCCAATTCTCAGACTATACAAAGCAATTGAAAGGAAATGAATCCCCTCAAACTCCTTGTATGAGGTATCACCTTAATTTCAAATCAGAAAAAGGTACAAGAAAGAAAGAAAACTATTAGACCAAAAGCCTGATGAACACAGATACAAAAAATCCCCAACAACATACTAACAAATGGAATCCAACAACACATGAGAGAGCTCATTCACCCGGGCCAAGTGAGATTTATCCCTGGCATGCAAGGATGGTTCAATGCACATAAATCAATCATCACGTTAACAAACTGAGGAAGAAGAGGGACATAATTAGCTCAATAGATGCAGAAAAAAACATTTGATAGAATGCAACATCATTTTGTGGCAAAAAAAACAAGCAAGCAAAAATCCCTTAAGCAAATTGGGTACAAAAGGATCAATCCTCAACACATTTAAGGCAATATATGAAAAACCCATAGCCAGCATCATATTGAATGAGGAAAAGCTGCAGACATTTCCACGGAGATCCAGATGGGACAAAGATGACCACTCTCACCACTGCTCTTCAAGACAGTCCTGGTAGTTCAGCCAGCACTATTAGGTAAGAAAATGAAATCAAATGGATATGAAGTGACCCATTTGCAGACAACATGATCCTTTCCATGTGGGAATCACAAGACTGCTAAGAGGCTACAGGTACTCATTAGATAGTCAGTAAAGTTACAGGGTGTAACATCAACCCACAAAAACAGAAAGTTTTGTAAACTTCTTCCAGTGAACTGGTAAGGACAGCCCCATTCACAATAACTGCAAACATGAAAACCCAGCTCTATGTTGCTCATTACTCAAATAGCTACAACATAAGGATCCAGAAAATCTCAAAGTGTAAAAACAGAAACAGAGCAACAAACAAGAGAAAAAGTTTATAGAAACAAACAAAAAAGCCTAAACCAACTGTATTATAACGGGCATCATTACAACTAACTTGATAACTTTACTCTCATTTCAGGACACGCTTCGTCAACGTGGCACCATCTCACGTACATACAAATCTATGCTGATCACATCTTCTGCAACATCTGTCAGGGTTCCTGGTTCCCGGCATCAGATCGGCGCGCACCGGCCCGTTGCGGCTCACTTGGGGAGTGAATCATCAGATGGAAGATCTTCCTCTCTGTCTCTCCTCCTCTCTGTATATCCAGCTTTCCAATAAAAATGAACAAATCTTAAAAATAAATAAATAAATAAAACCTCTGAGGAAATCAAAGACAAAAGTTAGATATTAGCAGGTCCCTTATGTTCAAAAACATGCATGTGAACAGCAAATGCTTTAGTTTTACTTTAGCAAATAATTTAAAAGAAAATATATTTAAAACTTCAAGCTGAAAATGAAATTTTCCCTAAAACTTAACATTGCCTTTCTAAGAACTGATTTTTTTCCAGTTATGATGAGTTTATCCAAGAAGCAGTTAAATTTTATAACACCGCCATCCTACTTCAGTTAACCTTCAGTCAATCCTAAAAGTTATGAGATAATAGTAAAATATTCCATTTTATTCATTTCCATTAAGTATTAAAACACTACTTTAAAATCCTTATTTAAACACTTCATCATACTAAATACCGATACGATTTTCACTATCATTTTAAAGCAAATTTTACAGAATACTTTATTCATCCTATAAGTATATATTATCTTACCTCAAGCATTTAACAATTTTCTCAGAGTAACAATGAAATTCACTTACAAATAAGAACAAGATGCAAATTTCGACACTTGAAACGTAATACTATTGCCAAAAATGGAATTTTAATCTTTAAAAGACAGTTATAAAACGGCTAAAAACATTATTTTAACAATGTCTAAGGAACTCTGTAAGCAACAAGGTTTAAAAAACAGGCTGAGGGCCGGAGCGGCAGCCTAGCTGCCAAAGTCCTCGCCTTGAATGCGCTGGCATCCCTTATGGATGCTGGTTCTAATCCCGGTGTATGGGAAGCTGACCTGCTGGCTAAATCATCGCCATGCAACAGCTGGGATCCCATGTGGGTGCTGGTTCCTGCCTTGACTGCTCTGCTTCCCTTCCAGCTCCTTGAAGGCAGCAGAGGATGGCCCAGAGTCTTGGGTCCCTGCACTCACATGGGAGACTCTTAGAGGCTCAGGACTCCTGGCTTCAGATCGGCGCAGCTCCGGCTGTTGCAGCTGCTTAAGGAGTGAATCGACGGACAGAACATCTTTCTCTCTGTCTCTCCTCCTCTCAGTATATTGGACTTTCCAATAAAAATAAAATAAATCTTAAAAAAAAAAAACAGTTTTAATAATGAAACTCAAAAACTGAAGCCTACTTGTTGATATTTTTCAAATTGCTCACACTACCCTCCCCCACAACAGCTCTTAAACAGATCAAATGTTATGCAAATTGAAAATGCAATTATGTGATAATTGCTATAGAATCAATTAATTAAATTCTGATTAAAAAATAATGATTCTGGGCCTGACATGATGGCTTAGTGGCTAAAATCCTTGCCCTACATGTGGCAGGATCCCATATGGGCACTGGTTCCTGTCCTGGATGCTCCACTTCCACTCCGACTCCCTGCCCGTGGCTCCGGAAGCCAATGGAGGATGGCCCAAGAGCTTGGGACCCTACACCCACATAGGAGCCCCAAAGAAAGCTGGCTCCTGGTTTCCGATCAGGTCAGCTCAGCTCTGGCCGATGCGGCCACTTGGGCAGTGAACCAGCAGACAGAGGATCTGTCTCTCCTTTCTGTAAGCATGCTGCCCCAATACGAATAAATCTTAAAAAAAAAATTCTATAACCTGTTACATGTGTTGTGCTATCCAATCTCATGGATCCACCAACACATCACAGAATAATTTTCTGTGAGATTTATGTATTTTTATTTGAAGGGCAGATTTGACAGAGGGAGAATCAAGAGAGGAGAGGTTTCCGTCTGCCGGTTCACTCCTCAAATGGTCACAAAGGTCAAAGGCATGCTGAACCGAAGCTGAAACACAGGCACTTTTTCCATGCCTCCCACGCAGGTGCAGGGGCGCAAGCTCTTGGGCCATCCTCCTCTGCTTCCCTAGGCCAGACACAGAGCTGGATTAAAAGTGAAGTAGCTGGTGCAACTGCTCACCTAGCTAATCCTCCACCTTCAAGCACCAGAATCCCACATCGGAACTTGCTCATGTCCCAGCTGCTCCACTTCCCATCCAGTTCCCTGCTTGTGGCCTGGGAAAGCAGTCGACGATGGCCCAAATTCTTGGGACCCTGCACCCATGTGGGAGACCCATAAGAAGCTCCTGGCTCCTGGCTTCAGATCAACCCAGCTTCTGCTGCTGCAGCCACGTGGGGAGTGAACCAGCAGATGGAAGATCTTCTTCTCTATCTCTCCTCCTCTCTGTATATCTTTTGAAACTATGCCTTTCCTATGAAAATAAACTAAAAAATAGTAAAGGAAGTGAAGCAGCTAGGAAATGAACTGGCATCTGTATGAGACGCTGGTGCTGCAGAGGGAAGATTAGCTCACTTTGCCACCACGCCACCCCCAAGTCATGGTATAATTTCATAATCACTATAGAGTAAGAAGTTATCTGAGCACTGTGACCCCAAGGGATTTAAAGAGGGAGAAGAGACTGCATTCAGTTCTGATAAGTACAAAGTTTTGATACCATCTCTACCCTGACCTCAAGAACTATAACCCTGTATTTTGTTTCCTTTCGGTCCATCGCATACAGGGTTTTAGGCTCAGCAGGTGACATATAAATGCCTACCTGAAATACAAGAGCAAGGCCACAATATTCCAGGAATGCTGCTTTCAAGAAAGACTTTCAGTAGCTCCCATGCCACAGCCACATAGCTCACTGAAACACAATTACAGTGAACTACTTAACACACAGTTTCATTTTAACAAGTTTCTCTCTCCTGTTCTCAGTAAAATAGAATGATTTGCACACTGCAGTTTAAATTCTCTGGTATTTCTGACCTGTCCTGGTGCACCAAACAAACTTTATAGTAAATAAACATCCCAGAATGTCTTTGTACCTTAGAATATTACTGAATTCTGCAAGGGTTAAAAAATTTACAAGTCATCACTTTAGCAGGAAAAAAAAAAAAACAACTTCCAGTTTAAAGTAAACACAGATTGTTCCCCAAAGTTGGGTATTTTTCTTGGGGTATTTGATTATGCTAAAGTGAATGGTGTCCATATTTCAGATGTCCTTTATATTCTGTCAGAACTTGACTTTAAGCCTGTATGATTGCGGAGCCATGTCTATGTGTTCCTTAAACCTCTGCTGTACATCTGAGATGTACTAGGCCCACTCCTCCCAGAATCCACAGGCTGAAAGACTCCGCCTAGTCCTCCCAGGATCCACAGGCTGCCAGAACACGCCCACTCCTCCCAGGATCCACAGGCTGCCAGACCACGCCCACTCCTCCCAGAATCCACAGGATGCCAGACTCCGCCTACTCCTCCCAGAATCCACAGGCTGCCAGACTCCGCCTACTCCTCCCAGGATGCCAGACCACGCCCACTCCTCCCAGGATCCACAGGCTGCCAGACCACGCCCACTCCTCCCAGAATGCACAGGATGCCAGACTCCGCCTACTCCTCCCAGAATCAAAGCAACAGTTCCAGCTGCTGTCCCCCCAAGTAGAGCATGGCCTGACCTGTCTGCATGATGTGGACTGAATATTGGGGAGGATAATGATGGAAAGATCTTCCTTCCAGTTCTGACAACAGCAAAATTTGGAACATAAAAGCATTTTACATTTGAGTTATACAAATCCTTGATTACATGGAGATTAATGAGAATAGCCACACTTAAAGCAGATGAGAGAATTCTCATTAGTGCCCGGTAGGCAACTTAGGGACTTGCCAACTCTGAATCAAGTGGGACACAGGTCCACATGACCCCATGTACTCTTCCATTCTCTTTTGACTATGTAGTTTACATCGTCTCTTTCCTCCAACCACTGTCCCAATTCCCACTTCCACTTTGCAACCTTGACACCTAAGTGCCAGTGATGACACCCAACTGATCAGAGCGCATCCACATAATCACGCCAACACATCGGACCACTTAGCAGCATTCCTGTGCGCATGCGCTCCTGCTCTCCTTGCTTCAGGGCCGGAGCTGAGCTGCAGTGTCTCATCCCAAATGTGTGCTGGAGCATGTCCCCCTACTGAACGCACAATCCAGCTCCCTGCTAATGTGACTGGAGAGCAGCAGAGGATGGTCCAGGCTATGCACCCTTTGACATTCATGTGGAAGAGCGGGAGGGAGTTTTTGCCTGCAGGTTTCTCCTGTTCCAAACCTGATCATTTTAAACATTTGGGGATTTAACCAGCAGGTGGAAGATACTACCTCTCTGTTGAGCGTGATTTCTCTTCTTTTCACTTTCCCTCTCTCTGTAACTCTGCCTTTCAAATAAGTAAAATAAAAATAAAAAAAATGAATGGGCTTGTGTTACCTCATTATTTTGTCGTGGACCCATCTGCTCTGGACCAGATCACACCACTACAGCATTCTGACAGCTCTTTCCTCTTTTCTCTTACGTTTGATTTTTCTTCCTTCTGTTGGATGATTCATATCAGCTTGATTCATGCACTCAATTCTCCATACTTTAACACACACACACACACACTCCCTCTTCAGGCCATCTATCCATTTCTTTACTCCACATTATACTACAAGGATACCTTTCCTTTTGTTAAGGTTTATCTTATTTTTTTTATTGGAAAGGCAGATATACGGAGAGGAGGAGAGACAGAGAGGAAGATCTGCTGTCCATTGATTGACTCCCACAAGTGGTTGCAACAGCCACAGCTGCATTGATCCAAGCCAGGAGCCAGGAGCTTCTTCTGGGTCTCCCACATGGGTGCAGGATCCCAAGGCTTTGGGCCATCGTCGACTGCTTTCCCAGACCACAAGCAAGGAGCTGGATGGGAAGCAGGGCTGCTGGGATTAGAACCAGCACACATATGGGATCCTGGTGCATTCAAGGCAAGGACTTTAGCCACTAGGCTACTGCACCAGGCCCTACAAGGATACCTTTCGTGTGTGAATACTGATCAGGGTAAACATTTTCCATTTAAGCCACAGAGTGGATATCCAAAACATTGAAAAACACTTAAAAGAAATGTAAAGTTACACATATCTTGAGAGTAGGATGCTGGATTTTCTGCGGTTGTCTATACCTACAATGTCAGGATACATTTAAACAGCAGAACTGATGGACTTATAACTGTTTTTGAAGAACTATACTATAGTTAAAGTATAGGAGAATCTGTATGGGGAAGGAACTCGGGGAAGGGAGAAGGAAAAATCCCTGAGCCTATGGAATTGTATGAGAAAGTTAATTAATTAACTAATTAACTAAAAGAAATGCCAGGGGGTGGGCACTGTGGTATTGTGGGTTAAGTTACTGTTGAGGTGCCTGTACCACACACTGGAGTATCTGCCTTGTATCCTGGCTACTGTTTCCGACTCACCCTCCACAGGTGCATCTGAAAAGCTGCAGAGGGTGACTCAAGCACCCATGTAGGGGACCAAAGTGCCACCTCCAGCTCCAGGCCGCAGCCAGGGCCAGCCAACCACACTCGTTAGAGGCATTTACGCAAACGGAAGACATTTCTTCTCCCTCTCCCTTCCTTCCTTCCTTCCCTCCTCCCTTCCTTTTATTCTTTCCCTCACTCCCTCTGTCTTCCCTCCCTTGCCTTTCTCTCTCTCTCTCTCTCCCTCTCCCTTTCACTCTGCCTTTCAAATAAATAAGTCTTTTTTTTTTTTTACAAAGGAGAAAAGAAATGTTAAGAGACTTATTTTTAGAATACAGGCAAATTTTCTCCAGGTTTGGGCAAATATTAGTAGATTAAACAGGTCAAAAATAGGTGCTTGGAGTAATGCGCATAGCTTAAACCATGAGCAATTTGTTCTGGCTGATAAATTAGGCAGCTGCTCTGAATTACACTTCATGCTGTTTTCAAAATAGAAAATTTCCTGCTGCCAGTACTAAAGCTACCTGGAGTTGTACAAAGTTACTTTCATCGCCATTTATTTGTCTTTCAGGAAAGATATCAAATGTGCTTACAACTCATTTTGAACAGATCAGAAAATATTCTCCATCGTCAAAATATTGCTGGCTACTATAGCAATGTCAAAGTTATCACAAAATTATGCACAATCATTAATGTTATAATATTGTGGTTTAAAAAATGTTACTGCTGCTGTTGATGTCTCAGAACTACCAAAATCACTCCAGTAACTCTGCCCGTTCTTGCCAACACTGCGGCCTGTAAGGCACCGTGGAATGACTTCCCCATCACTACATGCTGCCGCAGTTTGACTGTAGGGAGCAGTCCTCCTTTACGGATAAAGACCTGAGCCATTTTCCCCACCTACCTTCCTCCATACCTCAGCCCTCCCCGCCCTAAGCAGAAACACACATGGGCATAGATCCCTCTCAACTATAAATATTAAAAATAAAAATTTTAAAAAATTTCAATGAAATGTGGGGGGCCACGATGACAGTTCAATAGGTTAATCCTCTACCTGCAATTGTCAGCTTTCCATAGGAGTACCAGTTCATGTCCCAGCTTTCCACTTCCCATTCAGCTCTCTGCTTATGGTCTGTGAAAGCAGCAAAAAGATGGACAAGGACTTGGAAGCCTGCACCTGAATTGGAGAGCTGCAGGAGGCTCCTGGCTCCTGGCTTCCGATCAGGTAAGCTCTAGCCATTGTGGCCATTTAGGGAGTGAACCAGGAAATGAGAGATTATTCTCTCTGTTGCTCCTTCTCTCTCTCTCTAAATCTGCCTTTCTAATGAAAGAATATATAAACCTTTAATTTAAAAAAAAAGTTATTCTCTCTTTTCCACGCTAGTTTTGTTTACTTCTTTGTTTGAGAGGCAGAGAGAGAAGTCTTGTTTTCTGGAACAATCCCCAAATGCCCATGATGGGCTCTGTGATGACTGAGGCTGGGCAGAGGCCAAAGCCAAGAGCCAACAGGCATAACTCCCTTGGAGGTGGCAATACCTTAGCTACTTGTGTTGTCGCTGGCTCCTGCTAGGATCTGTAAGAAGGGTAAAGTCAGGAGCTGGAGCCAGGTATAGAACCAGGATCCCACACGTGACACAAGCATCTCAACCAACATTCATTCTTTAATGGGAAAAATACCTACTCCTGCAAGTTTTTTAACCAATGTATTCTTCATTTAACTTATTTCCACAAATAGTATATATTTCTAAGTTAAAGGGCCAAAAAAAATCACCACATTGTAACAGTAACAGTCTTATTGACTGCAAAACCAATTTTCATTTTTACCTTCAATCTGAACCAATCAGCATTATGCAAATTACAGCATAACTGAATGCATCATAAACCTCAATTCTGCCTAATGAGAATTTAAATAAAAATATCTTCAGAGTTCATTTTTCAAAAGCAAGATTATTCCATTTTAGCTTGATATAAAAGAAAATAATTTAAAGTACTTCCTAAAATACTCTCATTTATAAACTATCAATCTAATATTCCTAAATGAACAGCATCAAACTCAAGAAATAGGTAATTACCCAGATTCTATTTCCTCAACAACTTGAACAAATTCATACTTCTGTGTTTGTTAATAAACAATCGATTAGGTTTATTCAGAGCCTTTTTATAAGTGACATTTTACGGTAATGGAAGAAGTTCTGACTATGAGTGAAGAATGGTGAGCCAGTATTCACCCTGGCGGTTATGACGGTCTATTAAAATAACTTATCCTCCTGTAATTCAAGTTCCATTTCTGCATTCTTTCGTTAAGTGTGCAGACAAAATGTAACATGAATCCCACACGAGTATTTATAAATACTCATTGGAGATTCCACATAAAAATATTTTCATAGCAAATTATACTCATTCCCCTAAGTGTGGCCTGTAGCAGCAGTAGGAGGCACTGACTTTCCTCCACAGTACATCATAAAGTTCTTCCACGTTATAAAAACAAGACATGAGTTTGTAAGAGTCTCTAGCCCGTAGGCAATTCCTACTAAGCATTTCCCTTACTAATACACCCCTGCACACCATACCACAGATGATGGCTTTGCCACTTTCCACGCATCTTCACTGCTCCTTTAGAGCACCAAAGCTTCGTGATAAATGCTTAATAAATTCTACTACAACTGCAATTATATTCAATGAAGTCTCCACTATTGTTTTCTCTACAAAATGCTTTCTTCGGGCCCGGTAGTGTGGCCTAGCGGTTAAAGTCCTCACCTTGAACGCCCCGGGATTCCATATGGGTGCCGGTTCTAATCCTGGCAGCTCCACTTCCCATCCAGCTCCCTGAAAGCAGTGGAGGACGGCCCAATGCATTGGGACCCTGCACCCATGTGGGAGACCTGGAAGAGGTTCCTGGTTTCCAGCATCGGATCAGCATGCACCGGCCCATTGCGGCACACTTGGGGAGTGAATCATTGGACGGAAGATCTTCCTCTCTGTCTCTCCTCCTCTCTATCTGATTTTGTAATAAAAAAAAATAAATCTTTAAAAAAAAAAATGCTTTCTTCTACACATGGGCAACTTCTCATAGTGGAAGCCCTGAGTAATCGATCATCAGTGTAGGCGATCCAACCTGAATAATTAGTGAGCACTCTCTGTGATGTACTGGATCATAATTCTTGCCTTCACTGGCCTTTTATCAGAAGAAGTAAATCAGATGTCTTCACCTGCCAGGGACAACCTCTGCAGAATCCCTGAGCATCTCCTGAGACCGGAAGACAGCTCTAGGCTGTACTAACCAATGCGCATGGTGACTTCCTCATACCAGCTGCTGTCTGCTGGGGCAAGCCAACACCACAGGCTCCTCCACAGCTGAAAACCGACACAACCTGATCCAGGTCAACACTACAGTTTCTTCCCAAAAGAGCTCTGCTTGAACACCTCGAGATGAGTCAGGACCAATCAGAAAAACAAAGAGAACGTGCCTCCTACAAGAACAAAAATGTTCAAGCAAAATTTAGAGAAAAAAAATGCTAACCCTGAATTTAGATGACTATTTCTAACTAATCTTATGACATCTATAGAACACAAATTATGGTCAGAATAAACCAGAATAGAACTGTAGTTATCTGAACCAGGCTACAGCCTCCCTTAAACACCACACACATCTCAATATTACTTTTCTTTATAATAAAGAAATCTTATTCTCTCAAACACTGCCCAAGGATTATTGGAATAATCTTAGCAAGGCAAGCTTAGCAGGAAAAGTAAAAGAAATCTGCAGGTAGGAGCTTTTTAAGAAACTTTACGCCACCATTCCTTTGAATAAGAGAGACCTACCAGAAAATCACAAGACCTTTAATTTAGGAGGAACTCAGCCTATGGTATTATTCCTTAGAATACTAGCTCAATAGGTTAATCCTCCGCCTGCTAGTGTCAGCATCCATTATAAGTGCTGGTTTAAGTCCTGGCTCCTCAGGTTTGGATCCAGCTCTCTGCTGATGATCTGAGAAAGCTGCGGAAGATGGCCTGAGTCTGAGGACCCACGCAACCATACGGGATATGCAAAAGAAGCTCCTGGCTCCTGGCTTCAAATCAGCTCAGCTCCAGCCATTGCACTACTGGGGAGTGAATCAGTGGATGAAAGATCTCTCACTCTCTACCTATCCTTCTCTCTGTAAATCTGCCTTTTAAATGAAAACAAATTTTAAAAAAAAAAAGTCATTTCTATAAAGAGCACATGAATATGCAACAGTATCAGATTCAGTTCGGCAAAAAGCCAAAATTCAAAAAGACCATTCTGTTTGAACCAATCACATACATGGAAATTTTCAACGAGAAACTTGGGGCCAACGTTGTGTCACAACAGGTTAAGTGGCCTCCTGCAAATGTCAGCACTCCATGTCACACTGATTCGAGTCCCAGCTGCTCCACATGCAATCCGGCTCCCTGTCAACGTTCCTGGGAAAGCAGCAGAAGATGGCCCGAGTCCTTGGACTCCTGCAAACTACATGGAAAAGCTTACTGGAGTCACGGACTCTCGGCTTCCGCCTGGCCCAAGCCCCGCTATCACAGTCATTCGGGGAATGAAGAAAAGATGAAAAATATCTTTCTCTTTGTCTCTCCCTCTATCTCTATCACTCTGCCTTTCAAACAAATAAAATGAAAATTTTAAAGAATAAACTTTAAAAATCTTGACATGTGCAAACTATCATATCAGCTGCTTAGGATTGAAGTTTTCATGAGGATTGAATACACCTAAGATTATATGTGTAGGATAGTCACGGTTACAGCCCACAAATTCCACCACTGGCTTGACTGTGTTGCCACTAAAATAAAAGAATTACTTTTCAACTTTTCGTGAAAATTTAGCCTGCTATCATGATGTGGGATTCTGACATTAGCAGAAAGAAGAAACAGCTCTTCTGAAAATTAGTTCTTATTTTAAAAACTTCTGTTAAGATACGGAACAAAGATAAAAGAAATTAAAGTAATTTTAAAAGAAAGAAACTGTCAATATATTCCAGGCTTCTTCAAGAACACTCAGATTTCAGCGTCACATGATAATTAGCTTTCAGAATTGAAAGTTACAATTGCTCATGCACAAAGACTACGAGGAGGAAAAGAAGATTAAAATATTACAATGCAGTCTGTGATTTATGGGGCAAGTAGAGCTTTAGCACATCAAAGGAAGCCCAAAGAGGGAAGATGAGTTGGAATTTGTAATCGCAATCAAAAGGATTTAGGGCTCATACATGCAAAAGGTCCCCTGCTCCAGCATTCTATAGGGAAGCTTGGAAGGCTCTCTCCCCTAGCCTGGAAATCTGATCCCAGTCTGCCAGCTTCCGCCAAAACTCTGGAGGCGGGACCCTTGTCTCGTCACTGGTAACCTTACAATTCTGCTACATTATCAATAAAGCCGATTTCCAGGGGGATAATCTGAGGTCTTACTGGACAAAGTAAATTAGTCACAGAAGAACAGATATTTGAGGGCCCAGCGGCATGGCCTAGCGGCTTAAGTCCTCGCCTTGAACGCACCGGGCACAGGTTCTAATCCTGGCAGCCCTGCTTCCCATCCAGCTGTCTGCTTGTGGCCTGGCAAAGCAGTCGAGGATGGCCCAAAGATTTGGGACGCTGCACGCGCGTGGGAGACCCAGAAGAGGTTCCTGGTTCCTGGCTTCAGATCGGTGCAGCACCGGCCGTTGCAGTCACTTGGGGAGTGAATCATAGGATGGAAGATCTTCCTCTCTGTCTCTCCTCCTCTCTGTCTGACTTTGTAATAAAAATAAATAAATCTTTTAAAAAAAAAAGAATAGATATTTGAGTAGAAAACCACACACACACACAAAATCTTAGGCTTACATAATTTAAACGTATTATTAATTAAAGCTAATCAGCACAGCTCACACAGTGATTTTAAAAAGGTGAATCAGATTCTTTCCAGGTTTATACCTTACGAATAAGTCGGGGCAGTATCACTTCCCTGACTATGCATAAAGCACAAGAAACAGCTTACAACTCCGAGTGCCCGCAACCAATGCCTAGGAGCATGCTCACGGCCTCCCATGCCTGTCCTTACGCTACCATACAGCTGCTTGAAGTGAGCGGTCACCACGCAACACCACACGGGTGACTTCATGGAAAGTGATCTGGGCTTAGGCTTCTGTTTTTTCAAATACCACCTAGTTTTGTCAAAAATACAGTGACCTCTTGAAGTATGTAGTATGCTAACGGGATTGTGCACACATGGAGGGTACTGTCCACTTATCAAAGATTCTGTGATGAGATAGGGCTAATACAGAGAAAAGACTGTGGTTTAGACAAAGGGACAATTTATGTTATGAAAATCTCATACCATTGTAATAAACAAGGGCATATGTCCGGAGATGCCTAAAGCCATGGGTAGTATCACGCACTATCAATTAAATGAATACAAGCACTACCACGCAGGGATGAGCTATGTGACAGCCACGACAGCCATGAAGTGAGTAAGCAGTGTGACTGAGGTAATTATGGAACAGGGCCGGTTTCCGTGTTATTGAGTTAGCTGTAAGGCAGGTGGCAGAAACAAGGTGAGAACAAGACTTTCCAGCCAAGCTTTTGCTCATCGCATGGCCACCACACCCCCCAAACAAGGCCAGCGAGCTCCAAGCGAGGAACCACTTCTTCCTGGTCTCCCGTGTGGTTGGAAGGAACTTGAACACACGAGGCAGCACCGTGTGCTTCCCACGAACATCAGCAGAGAAAGGGATGACAGGCGGAGCACTGTGCTATGGGAGGCAGGCACAGCAGGCAAGCGCTTCCACCTGCCACCGCGCAGCACCGAGCCCGGAGGGAATCCCTGCCCAGAAAGGCACACACTCTGAAACACTGCTTCCGGAGATTTTTTTGTTGAACATTTTTGCTGACTAGAAAACCATGGGAAGTGAAACCACAGTTGGGAAGCGCTACTAGAATTTATTGGCAGATTTCTTCATTGCGCTTTATTTATTTCTCAATAATTAGATTCCTAAAGTTACCAAACAGGTTGGAAGAAAGCATGAAACAAAAGAAAGACGAACATTAAAACAAATAAAATTGCAAAAGCTGGGAAGAGGTAAAAGCAAAAGGCGTGAAAGGTGGGAATAATGCATAATCCACCTTTTATTAATAACACAATTAATTGCAACATAAGGTACAAGAGTGACAATTCCAACTTAGACTGACATTGCTAAGCTAATGAAATAACTCATAACTTTTCTGAGACTCCATTTGTCCTTTATGAACTTTAGTGGAAAGTCAGATAGACAGAGAGGAGAGGAGAGACAGAGAGGAGAGGAGAGACAGAGAGGAAGATCTTATGCCTGCTGATTCACTCCCCAAGTGTCCGCAACGGCCGGAGCTGCACCAATCCAAAGCCAGGAACCCTTGAGACTCTTCTGGGTCTTGCACACAGGCGTGGGGTCCCAAGGCTTTGGGCCGTCCTCAACTGCTTTCCCAGGCCACAAGCAGGGAACTGCATGGAAAGTGGGACCACCGGGATTAGAATCGGTGCCCATATGGGATCCCGGGGTGTGCAAAGCAAGCATTTAGCCACTAGGCTACCATGCTGGGCCCTAAACTTTCTGTCTGATCTAACTTCAACAGACTCAAACTAACACTCCTAACCCAATCAGTTTTGTTGCCTGGCAAACCTTCCTGCGATATACGTTAGAACCTGAATGCTTTTGGCAGATACTGCACTAACACACAGTTATGAATATATTTATGTTTTCATTATACTTTGACATCTTCTGTGTTCTTTAATAAGCTAATATACTCACGCTACCAATGTTAAATACATGTAATTGAGTTCTGCAATAAGCATTCATCCACATGCTACTTACTGGAGTTGTTTCCCAAGCTCACTAGAATGACACTATGTATTCTATGAATTATGACACACAGAGCAAATACAGCTGCTGTTATTTTTCAAACTCTTTAAAATATCCTATATGACTATCTCTCTTCTTACAACAGTTCTCCAGTTAAAATGTAAATTTACTCTGTGTTCCAATCAGTGTAAGAGAAGGATTTAAGGCATTGTTGTTCACATTCTGCAAGAATATCAGGGCATTCTTTTAACACTATGGCAAGTTAATCGTTATTTTAAGTTTTTATAGATTTCTTTATTTTTATTGGAAAGTCAGATATACAGAGAAGAGGAGAGACAGAGCGGAAGATCTTCCATCCAATGATTCACTCCCCAAGTGGTCACAATGGCCAGAGCTGAGCCAATCCAGAGCCAGGAACCAGGAGCCTCTTCCGGGTCTGCCACATGGGTACAGAGTCCTAAGGCTTTGGGCCGTCCTCCACTGCTTTGCCAGGCCACAAGCAGACAGCTGGATGGGAAGTGGGGCTGCCGGGATTAGAACCAGTGCTCGGATCCTGGCACGTTCAAGGCGAGGATTTAGCCGCTAGGCTACTGTGCTGGGCCCAATTTACCTGTCATTTTAAACAATCGATAAAAGGAATCAAGCTGAGATAAATAATGTATCATTATACTTATCTAATGTTTTGCCTGCATATCAAAAGGATATTTTATAGTCTTATAAATTTTAGAGTTAATAATGCATGGATACTACGCATAATCAAATATAAAAAGTGTAATCCTTTTATGTCCTCACTTTTCCATTACACTGATAACTGAATTAAAGTACCTAATATATTTTTTGTAACATTAAAGTCAAAATGTACAGAAATTAAGAAAGACACACCATCTCCTCAAATCAATAGCCTTAAATACGTTCAGTTACTCCACAGTTTTCCTATTTTACTTAATGTACTCCTGTTTCCAAATACTTCAAACAGCCACATGGTTTGTCAAATTCCACATTAAAACAACTGAATCAACGGTATTCTGAACAGATACTGTAAGGCTGAACACCAAAACAATCACATACAGACTTTGCACTCCAGGTAGTAACTCTGTCCCTTACGGAAATAAGGCTAGACATTTGGAAGCCACTTCTGAATAAAGGAGCACATTCTAGGTCAGCACTGTGCTACAGCAGATGAAGCCACTTCCTGTGGTACTGGCATCCCATGTGGGTGCTGGTTTGTGACCTGGCTGCTCCACTTCCGATTTAGCTCCTTTCTAATGGCCTGGGAAAAGCAACAGAAAATGGCCTAAGTGCCTGGCCACCTGCTACCAACATGCAGGCCTGGAAAAGCTCCTGGCTCCTGGGTTCAGCGTGGCCTAGGCCTAGCTATTGCGGGCATTTTGGGGAGGAGTGAAGGGAGCCACCGGATAGAAAATCAATCAGTCTTTCAGTTTGTGTCTCCCTGTCTCTCTCCACACCCCATCCCCCGACCTCTCTCACTGTAACTCTATATTTCAAAATGAAAAACTAAAACTTTTAAAAAACAGGTAAATTCATGGACTGACTCAGAGAGAGCTCTTAGCTGGTTCACTCTTCAAATGCCTACAATACCCAGGATTGGGCCAGATGTAAGCAAGGAACCAGAATTTAATCTGGATCACGTACGTGGCAGAAATCCAACTACTAGATGATCTGCTACCTCCAAGGACAGCTGGGTATTATCAGAAAGCTAGAATCAGAAGCAGGGCTGGAATTAAAGCCTATGTAATTTGATATGGGATGTAGGTGTCTCAAGCAGTGGCTAAGTCACTGTGTCAAATGCCCTTCTAGCATTTGATCATTAAAACCTTAGATTTGATCTTTAAAACCTTAGATAGTTAGAACTATGTTTCTCACTTCCATGGACCAGGTACTACCTTGCAGATAAAGAGGGAACTAAGATGGGATGATTCACAATGGGAAAACAAGAGGGCATGTTTGGGTCAGACCAAGGCAACTTTCCATGCGGGAATGGCCATCGTACCAGCTGGTTTGCAAGAACCAATTCTGGGGGTAGATTCTATAGGTGACTTATGGAACTGCAGTACCTACTGGCTTGCATGAGAGCTGGAGGCAGTGATGGACCAAGCCAGTAAGACCATAGAACTTACCGACTTTCACACAAGCTGGGGCTGGGAACAAGGCATGTTGGGCCGGGCTGCGACACCTACCAGGGCACCCAAGAACTATGTCTGAAGACAGGCTGGGCTGGGCTGCAGTACCCACCAGCATGCCCAACAGCAAAGAGTGTCAGTCAGGTTGGGTTGGGCTGAAACACCCACCACTCCATATGAGGGCCAGGGCTGGCGCTGGCCAGGCTGGGCTAGGCTGTAACACCCGCCATTGTGAGCTGGGACTTGGGGCAGGCCGGTTATAGCCAGGCTGCAGCACCGACCAGCAAATACTGAGAACTGGGGCTGGGGGCAGGCATGGTAGGGGAGCTTCAGGAATTTCCATGCTAGGCCACTCCCTCCACTGGTGAGCATAAGAGCCTGGACTGGAAGTGGACCTGGCCAGACAAGGTTGCAACATCCATCGCCTTGTATGTGTCTGTGTCTGGGGTAGGGCCAGGCTGGTCTTGGCCACTGTACCCACTCATGCACTCAAAGAGGCAGAATAAGTACAGGTCAGCCAGGCCTTACCACAGCATTTGTTGTAAAATGCTGGGACTGGGTACAATCCATGTCAGGCTGGACCTCAATACCCCAAGGCAAGAGAAAGGTCCAGCACCGGGAATGTCCTGGTAGCCGAACCGCGGGCACTCTCCTGTTAGGCAGCGGCTCCCACTGCTGAACACGAGGGTCAGGGCTGGGGAAATGCCAGCCTGGACAAGGCAGCAGTACTGGTTGGCATATGCATAGGCTGGGTTTGGCAGCAGGGCGGGCTGAGCTAAGCCACAGCACCTATAGGTGTATATGAGCTCCAGATGGAATGTGGGATGTGAGATGGGCCAGACTAGGCCATGGCACACACAAAAACTGGGGCTGTGGGTAGGCTTGGCTGGGATTATTGAAGGTCATGCCAACTAGACCATGGCACCCACTGGCATGTGTAAGGACCGGGTCTGTGTAGGCCACAACACGTATCAGTTTGCATGAGACATGGGGATAGGGGCGAAAATGACCAGGCAGCTACATTCATTGGTATGTGCATTGGCTGGTGCGGGTGACAGAGCAAACCTGACCTGGCACTGGCTGGCACACACAAGAGTCAAGTCTCAGGTCTTCTCAGGCAGATTGTCTTGGGGGAATCCCAACAAGACTGCTGGATGCAAATCCAGACACACGGAAAATCACAAGATATATGGTCCAGCTTTGGAGTACACATATCGGGTCTGGTCGTCTTCAGGTCCTGATACTTGTGCAGTGTAAAAGCATACATAGACATGCATCATGAGGGCGTGACAGGCAGCTCATCTAGGCAACCAGAGGATGCTGAGCGCCTCGCTCGAGGCTGGAAAGTAGAGCAGGTCAGACAGATTTCCTGGCCAAGCTCTGCAGCGAGTGTCTGGGTCTGTGAATACACTAAGGTAGACCTTGTCAACCAACAGAACTTGGAGAGATTTTCTGGACCCTGCAGCAATGAAACCAACAACTTCTCAGAACTATCAGATCCATTCAAGTAACACCCTGATTCCCCATATCAGGGGGGTCTCTAAAACATTATCAAATGACCGTCTTCCATTCCTAGGTGCTGATGTAGTTTGACAGCAAGGAGCGACCCTCTCTCCTTCCCGCCACCCCGTGTGTACAAGAAAATAAAAAGAACTGGGATATTTATCTCAACCACCTTCCTCCATACTTCAACCTTCTCCACTCCAGCCTGAGGCCCATGCGGGCATACACCTCTCTCAACTATGTAAACAATATTTAAAAATACAATAAAAATTATAAGAATGGCTGTGTGTGAATACAAAGCCACATGGAGAAAGATGGTAAAATGGCTACTTACATGGATTAGGCAACTTAGTAACTGGTGTTCGTAATCATCATTGTTATGCAAAAAAATATATATATACATAAAAATGAGTAATACAGTTTAGGCCTCTCCTGACTCAAGTAAGCAGCAAGTATTCACATCTGGACTGAGTAGGGCTCCTGTATCTGTTAATAATTGCATGAGCAGCTCTAAATCTTTGATGCCATAAGAATGATTCAATTTCATAAGACTGACTAAACATAAGCCATTTACATTTAAAAAAACCAGTAAAAGGGCAAAAGTGTGATGTCAGATTTTATCTCAAATATTGTTCTTAGCTGGAAAGCAGAAACAGTAATTCATCTCCCAACAGCAACTGAAAGGTTAATTTGTGATAGACTTACAAATTTAACTGCATAATCCTGCATAATCCTGTCACAGTTATCTAATGTCACACTCCCATGCACTTTAACCAAATCCCGAATTTTCATGAATGTCATTAGCATGAGCTGGTCTGCACACGGCTTCCCCTCACTTACATTTTTAATCAACAGGATTTCCTGCAGGCACATTCTAACAGATCCCATGAAACACAATAACACCAACCCAGGTGGGTTGATGAAAGACAAGAGAGAATATTCAAAACAAACTGTTCCTATGATAATAGTAATTTGGATCAAGAAAGAGATGGCAGAAATGGAAGAAGTCAATTTATGATTTTGAACAAAAACTGCATTAAGTTTCCTTCAGGATTCCTGTGCCCAAACTCCTCTGGCTTTGCAGCCACTTCAGAGCCTCGGGTGCCACACACCTGGAAATAGACATTAGCACCTCATTTTCCCCAGTTCTGCTCTATTTCTGATGCCAACATTCGTAGCTTCCCAACGCTTATCTAGGTCAGCATCTTCTATTCTCCCGTTCTTGGACAGCTCGCTGATCCCAAGTGAATCCTATTCTAGTTCCAAATTTCAGATTGGAAAAGTTTAAAACCTGAGCAATGTCAAAACAAAACAAAAAATTAGTTTCAGAAGTGACTGAAACACTCGTTGGTTAAGAAAGGAAAAAAAAAAAAAAGATTTCTATAGTTAGAAGGTAACACAAGGTACACGGGCCTGGACACGAGCATGCAGAAATCCAAACACATAAAACTAGTAATCGTGTAAACAGAAAGTTGTTTGACAACTGCATCCATTTACCTCCTTAGAAAACAGGTGTGGAAAACTAGCGCAAGTCTGAGTGCCACGGAGGTTTATTTTATCACTTTCTTCCATTTTCGCATCGTTTGCAGGAATCAGCTCAGTCAGTCAGAGGTAATGAAACGACAGGTTGGAATCAGCCATTGGTTTTCAGACTCCACTTCCTAATGACCTGGAAGTTCCTGGAATTTCCCACAAGCACACAGGGCATGAGATCCCTCTCCCGGAGCCATCTCCATGGCACTGGGAGTGCCTCAGCAGCCTGCACGCCTTTCCCCTGGATGAGAACCTGGGCTCATGCGCACCGTGACTTCTCTGCTTCTAAGTTTCCCCCAATAATCCCCTGTACTGAACAAGTGTATCTGGTAGCATGCAGATATTCGTCCCTGCCCACACTACACTTCATTTTCTAACAGAAGCATTTTCACTTTCAATTTTGTAGCCTGGAATGGATCATTTACAGGTAAGAAAAATGAGTCCAACAAAAATGCAAATGACCTATTCATTCACCTTTTGAACTGACCACGAAACAGAAATTTTAATCTAGCAAATCATAATTTAAAATGTAATCATGTCTTTCATGCACACATAAAATGAATGTATGTTACACATATAAAATGAGCCAAGGCATTTAGGCCTCAGTGAACTAACAGGAAACACTATCAAAACTATTACTATGCTGTATGGACCTAGTTAGTTAATACGAGTTCAGTGTGTCTTTTGTTCTAATGGTACCACAAATAAAATTACCGAGCAGCTTAGAGCAACATTAAGAGAAAGTTTTGTATAACAGGGTAGTAACATGGTTTGTTACACATCTTTTTAGGGAAGAAATCAATTGTGCCCCTATTGAAAATAATTCATTTGAATTAGTTAGGATATTTGCATAACTATCAACTATAAATTGATATATTATATGTAATAGTTTACCTATTAGATTAACTTCTTTTTTTTTTTTAGAGATTTTATTATTATTGGAAAGCCGGATATACAGAGAGGAGGAGAGACAGAGAGGAAGATCTTCCATCTGATGTTTCATTCCCCAAGTGAGCTGCAACGGGCCGGTAAGCGCCGATCTGATGCCGGGACCAGGAACTTCTTCCGGGTCTCCCACGTAGGTGAGGGTCCCAAGGCTTTGGGCCATTCTCCACTGCTTTCCCAGGCCACAGGCAGGGAGCTGGATGGGAAGTGAAGCTGCCGGGATTAGAACCGGCGCCCATATGGGATCCCGGGGCGTTGAAGGCGAGGACTTTAGCCGCTAGGCCACACCGCTGGGCCCCTAGATTAACTTCTAACCATACAGAATTTCAAAACAGTGTACTCCACAGAACCGGAAAGATGTACTGCCCACATGTGGTCAACTCAGCATCCGTCAGACAAGTCAGGCATTCCATTCTAACGGCACCTAACAATCTGTTTTACACAGTTTTAAGTAGTAGACAATTTTTTTTCAGCTTCAATTATAGCTGGAAGTAACCCTTGGTGAGCCATCCTCTGTGTAGGTGTCCTGAATGCATCACCACAATACGCGTTGGCAGACAACACTCAAAAGAAATCACTGGGCATAGCTTGCTTCAAAGATATTCTGGAAAATAATCATCATTTTCGGAGAACATATTCAGTAAACATTAGAGAAAGGCACTAAGCCCTGGGAAACCGAACCAAGCAAGAATGCAGGTACTCTGACCAGACGGCAAGTCACAGGACACCAGCTTGCAAAAACAAAAGTTCCTGCAACCCACTGAAAGGGATCCAGTTCGGTGAAGCCAGCAGGTTCGTCCTCTGCTCTAAACCTGTAAGTAACTTAACCAGCTCATCTGCCTTTTTCTTGCTTCAGTCCATTTGCTTGCTACAAAGCCACCTTCCTTTGCCTTAGACCATCAGAAAAAAAAAAAAAAAAACTTTCTAATTAAGTGAGCTGTTGCCTGATTCTTGACTTGCACGTAAGAGTCCATTTAGGTCTTCAGGTCACATTTGTTGTCATTGCATCTTTTGACAGCTCCAGCCACAAAGGGACCCAACTCCAAAGACCCTCTGACAAACATAGGAAAGGCACCAATGCACTCCTGGGGGGCTCCTGCCTACATACTGGAATCCTGAAGTTCTGAATTCCTCTCAGGCCAGATATTCTTTTTGCAATGAGTCCTCCATCCTTTTGGCTTCAAACCTTGGGTTACTCTGTGCCAAGAGGGAGCCTCTAACCCTCTGGGGTTTGTGATGCCTGAGCGATCGCTGGCAGGGGTAGTGGTCATGACAGACACACGCCTGAGAGCTCCAGGGATGCTTCAGTTGGATGACTGCCTCGGAGAGAAATCAGTGGTTAGCAGCAATGACTGCAGGAAGCATGAACTCCAGCTTTGCAAATTGATAAGAGATTTGGGGTTCTAGCCTCTCTGTGGTTTTTGTTTGCTTTGCTGACAAAAGGGGTAAGGGGGAGAGAAGAAATTAATTGAAAGGATCTTACAGGCAAAGCCACGATTTGACTGGAGGTCAGGCACTAAAAAGCTGTAAGAGTATGTGACATGAAAAGATAAGACAAAAGCCCAGCGGCGTGGCCTAGTGGCTAAGTTCTCACCTTGCACGTGCCGGGATCCCATATGGGCGCCGGTTCTAATCCCGGCAGCCCTGCTTCCCATCCAGCTCCCTGCTTGTGGCCTGGGAAAGCAGTCAAAGATGGCCCAAAGCCTTAGGCCCATGTACCTGCCTGGGAGACCAGGAAGAGCTTCTGGGTCCTGACTTCGGATTGGTGCAGCTCCAGTCATTGCAGCCACTTGGGGAGTGAATTATCAGACGGAAGATCTTCCTCTCTGTCTCTCCTCCCCTCTCTCTATATATGACTTTCCAATAAGACTAAATCTTTAAAAAAAAAAAAAAGAGAGAAGACAAGCATGAGAGGACAAATGCATATGGAAACAGTGGTATCCACCAGCTTCACGAAAATATACACAGAAAGAGATACATGACCCAGACTCGCGGCACCTCCTTCCAAGGTTTTACTCTCAGCTTATGTGTTACCCTGTACATCTCGTACATCTCTTTTCATGCTTAAGAATTATGTCCCCGGATATTGCACACAATTACAGAAGTGGAAAAAGCTTAACAGACACTTCAGAATTCTACTAAATATTTTGTGAAGCATTCAAGATGAGTAGCATTGCACTTTAAGAAGTATATATTGGGCCCGGCGGCGTGGCCTAGCAGCTAAAGTCCTCACCTTGAACGCCCCGGGATCCCATATGGGCGCCGGCTCTAATCCCGGCAGCTCCACTTCCCATCCAGCTCCCTGCTTGTGGCCTGGGAAAGCAGTTGAGGACGGCCCAAAGCTTTGGGACCCTGCACCCACGTGGGAGACCCGGAAGAGGTTCCTGGTTCCCGGCATCAGATCGGCGCGCAGTGAGCCCATTGCGGCTCACTTGGGGAGTGAATCATCGGACGGAAGATCTTCCTCTCTGTCTCTCCTCCTCTCTGTATATCTGACTTTGTAATAAAATAAATAAATCTTTGAAAAAAAAAGTATATATTTATGAGAGTTCTTAGATTTAGGCCCACCCAGGGGCACATATTTATATCCAAAAGCTTCTGAAAGTATTTCAAAAATGTTGTCCCGGGTAAGTAACGCACAAGTACAGGTTAAGACATTGCCTGGTCATGAGGGGGGAATCGGGAGCGATACTGACAGCCCCTTAACAGGAGGTCACGTGTGTGGAGCAGGGGGGCACTCCAGAGTGGAGCAGGTGGACAGGAGGAGGCTCGGATCCCAACCCTGAGGACTCCCAGATCTTCACGACAGACTATTAATACGAGCAACAAGGACTATATCCCAACTGCCAAGGAGGCCACAGGGAATGGGATGCCCTTGGAGGCCGAGAACTCTGAGGTCACCCAACTTCAGCTGGAGCTTCCGCAGGGGATGGAAGAAGTCCAAACACTACCGTGCAGAAACCAACATCATTGGAACGTCAACCAGAAGCCCTGAGCAGTCTGCAGAAACAGAAGAACAATAAACGTCCCCCCGGAGCAGGGAGGAGAGCTTTCTCTGGTCCTAACCTGGCTCCAGCTGTGGACCCCTACCCTCCCTCGCAATGACCATTGGGATCACTCCCGAAACCCCTCAAAACAAACAAACATACAAACAAACAAACAAAACCTAGAATAAATGGACAAACAACAACAAGTATAGCTTAGAATCTGAAAGGAAAGAGCTAATGTGGATTTACTCATACCTCAGTAGGTGGGACACAAAGATTAGTCACTCCTCACCATGGTGTTGAAGATTTCTCTGCACACCCCTCCAAAAACAAAATGTTCTGCATCTTAATTGTTGACAAATGTCTTGTTAGAGTTATAAGCCAGTCTAGATTATCCCAACATCCGCCAAGTCCAGCAAAATTATACTTCAACACAACAAACAGCTAAATACTAAAATGAAAATAGACATGAGACAGCTGAATAGTACCCTATAGCCATTTTAAGGGGTATAGCAGCCGGTTCTGTGTATAAACTAAAATTGAGATATCAATGAGGTAATCACAAGATGTGGCTAAGAACTTGCATTTTTTTTTAACATATTGGTTACTCAAAACCATGTCAATTCCATAATGTTGTAAATTGTTGTTGATGTTATATTGGGACTCTTAATTGATTGGGACGATATTCTGCCAGCTCTATCTTTAGACCAGAAATGGTCTCACCAAGAAACTGTTCAACTTATCTGGACAATAAGATGCTGGACTCTATACTTGGTATATGTTTGCAAAGAAAGAATCTTGATTGAATTTGAACTGTAATACTGCAACAAGGTGGAGGAATCCACCATGGGGGAAGGGTATGGGGAGGGGTTGGGAGAAACCCAGAGCCTATGAAACTGTCACATAAAGCAATGTAATTAATAAAACTAAAAAAAAAAAAGACATTGCCTGGTATGACTGCAAGGCTTCCTGCCACCCACACGAGAAATACAAAATTCCAGGCTCCTGGCTGCCAGCTATCGTTAGCATTAGGTAGTGAACCTAGGACATAAACAAATTCTCTCTTGATCTCAGTCTCTAGTTCCTCCCTCCACCCCTCATCTTTGCTCTCTTCGTGTGTGTGTGTGCATGTGTGTACATGCATGTGCATGTGTGTGCAAGCATGCCATTCAAAAAAAATATACGTTTGTTAAAACGGTACTGCTCCAGGTCCAGTGTGGTAGCCTAGTGGCTAAGTCCTTGCCTTGCAACCACAGGGATCCCATGTGGGCATGGCTTCATCTCCTGACTGCTCCACTTCCCATCTGCCTAGGAGGGCATTCGAAGACGGCCTGGGGCCTTGGGACCCTGCACCCGCGTGGGAGACTTGGAAAAAGCTCCTGGCTTTGCACTCCATCCCTATGGACACTTGTTTCATGTTCCAGCTACTTCACTTGTGATCCAGTTCCTGCTTACAGCCTGGGAAAGCAGGGGAGGAAGGCTCAGGCCTTGGGCTCCTGCGCACTGTGGCAGGTCTGGAGGAAAATCCTGGCTGCTGGCTTCAGATCAGCTCAGCCCCAGCCACTGCGGCTATTTGGGGAGTGAACCAAATGTACATGAAAGATATCTCTCTCTCTCTATCTCTCTATTTTTCTCTCTCTCTGTCTCTCACTCACTCTCTGATTCTCCTTTTCTCTGTAAAACTAACTGCCTTTCCAATTAAAAAAAAATTTTTTTTTGCAGAGAAAAGGAGAGTCAGCCAAAGAGATGTTCCACCCTGTGGTTCACTCGCCAAGCAGCTGCAATGACCAGAGCTGAGCCATTCTGAAGCCAGGAGCCAGGAGCTTCTCCCCAGCATCCCACGCAGGTGCAGGGTCCCAAGGCTTTGGCCCGTCCTCGACTGCCTTCCCAGGTCACAAACAGGGAGCTGGATGGGAAATGGAGCAGGTAGGACATGAACCGGCTCCCATGTGGGATCCTGATGCATGCAAAGTGAGGATTTAAGCCACTGAGCCATTACACCGGGCCCTCAAAATAAATCTTAACAACAACCACGTTTAAGTAACTGACAGGTTACTTGAGTATGTCATCTTTTCCTCTGAGTAGCAACCCAAGCATAATTGTTACATAAAGTGAACTAAACCCAGTCTCTAAAATATAACTTTCTGGTGTGCAGTTTGTTATTTCTAAGGTATTTGTGGCAAACATAAATAAACAAATACAAACTGTAAAGGACAATTTTGCAGGGGAAGAAGCTATTGATCTAAGGCAGCCTAACTGGGCCCCCTCCCTTTTTTAACCAGACTGACTGGGTTCTTAGGAGCTAGTTGATGATGCAGAATGAAGCCTCTTTAGGCATAGCAAATCTCTTACCATGCAATAAAGGTCTCATTTTCTACTTACCATCCTTATTATTTGAATTCCCGTTTGAAGGCAAAGATACAAAGAAGGAAACATACTCCATCTCCTTTTTATTCCCCAAACACCAAGAATAGCTAGGGCTGGGACAGGCTAAGGACAAAAGCCTTGAACTGCACATGGGTGTCAGAGACCAAAGCACATGACCCATCAGCTGCTACCTCCCAGGTATAGCAGCGGGAAACTGGACTGACAGCAGAGTAGCTATGACTGAAGGCAAGCGTTTCAATACAGTTGCAGGCACAGCAAGCAATGGCTTGATCTACTTCTCCACAACAAGTTCTTTAGGCAATAATGATTCTAATGTCTTCTTAAAAGCTTTTGCCCATAAACAGCCCTTCCAGGGTGGCGGCATGTTGGCAGGAAGCCACAATCATGGAACTGGGTTCTAAACAGGATCTCTAAAATGAGACACAGGCATTCATTCCAAATAACAACCTAACCAGTGTGCCACACACTGGCCTTGATAAGATTTCAACTATTTTTTAAAGGGACCTGATATGACTACTAGGGATTTCTCAAATTTGCAGGAGCTGAAGACTAACCCTGGGGTCTTATTAAAGTATAGATTTTTGTTCAAGCAGAGTTGAAATGGGGCCTGCGATTTGGAATTTCTTATTGCCCCCAGGCATGCTAATGTCACAGGTCCAGAAACTACAGTTTGCAACAAGGCAAGAAAGAATTTGTAAATTAAACAAGGTTAGGCAAAGTTCCATTTTCCCAGATGGCTCTTGCATGTTTTTTTAATCCTAATATAGCATCGCCTCCAATGATTTAGCAAGACATTCTGGTTTAGAATTCTCCAATCCTGCAGTTGTTGCAATCTAAAATCAAGGCAAACAGGCCATAAAAAGCACTGTGGAAAGTACTCCTCATTTTTTTAAAGACTTAATTTTATTTTTATTGGAAAGTCCGATATACAGAGAGGAGGAGAGACAGAGAGGAAGATTTTCCATCTGATGATTCATTCTCCAAGGTGCTGCAATGGCTGGAGTTGAGCTGATCCAAAGCCAGGAACCCAGAGCTTCTTCCAGGTCTCCCACATAGGTGCAGGGTCCCAGGACTTTGGGCTGTCCTCCACTGCTTTCCAAGGCCACAGGCAGGGAGCTGAACGGGAAGCGGGGCCACGAGGATTAGAACCTGTGCCCATATGGGATCCCGGTGCATTCAAGGCAAAGACCTTAGCTGATAGGCCAGAATGCCATGCCCAAAGTACTCCTCATTTTTAAGAGCAGCTAATAATGTCTAGGACAGGAAGTTAGATCAGGAAAGTATGGAACACAGGGAAGATCACTGTACTCAGTACCTAGAATAGCTCCTGGTAAATGGCAGGGAGGCAACTCAAATAATTGCTCAACAGGCAGCAGTAATATTCAGTACTCCTAGGAAAGGAAGAAAAATCTGGGCTGCTGTTGTGATATGGTGAGTTAAGCAATCACTTGCAAAGTTAACATCCTATACCAGAGTGCTGATGTAAGTTTTGTTCACTCCTCTTTCAAACAAGCTCCTTGCTAATAAATGTGGGAAAGCAGCAGGTAAGAGACCAAGTATGTGGGCCCTTGCCCACCACGTGGGAGACCTGGGTAATTCTAGGCTTCCACTTGTGGCCCGGATCAATCCCCGATGTTGTGATCAGTTACGGAGTGAACCAACAGCTGGAAGACCTCTCTCCCTCTCTCTGTAGCGCACGCTCTCTCTCTCTCTATCTCTTACTTGGTCACTTGCAAACAAATCAATTTTCAGAAAAAAAAAAAAAAAAGAGGTGGGCCCAGCATGGTGGCCTAGCAACTAAAGTCCTTGCCTTGAATGCGCCGGGATCCCATATGGGCACTGGTTCTAATCCTGGCAGCCCCGCTTCCCATCCAGCTCGTTACCTGGGAAAGCAGTGGAGGATGGCCCTAAGGCTTGGGACCCTGCACCCGCGTGGGAGACGTGCAGGAAGTTCCTGGCTCCTGGCTTTGGATTGGTGCAGCACCGGCTGTTGCGCTCACTTGGGGAGTGTCATCAGACGGAAGATCTTCCTGTCTGTTTCTCCTCCTCTGTATATCTGCCTTTCCAATAAAAATAATAATAAAAATATATTTTTTAGAAAAAGAGGAAAAGAAAGTCTAGTTTGGTTTCTAAGATTTAAAGGGCAGGTAAGCTAAAACCAATACAGGTCTCCCGAAAGCTGGAAAATAGGAAAACTCAACATAAATTTCATTTCATTTTTAATAATCAGTTTGTGGCACTGACATTGCAGTATAATGGGTTAAAACGCTGCTTGCAATACCAGCATTCCACTTGGGCAGCAGTTAGGAGTCCTGGCCGCTCCACTTCTGGTTCAGCCCCCTGCTACTGAACCCAGGAAAGCAGTGCAATATGGCACCCACATGACAGACCTGGATGAAGCTCCCACGCTGGCCATAGCAGGCCAACCCTCATCTTTGTGGCCACTTGCGCAACGAGCCAGAGGACAGAAGACCTATCCTATCTGCCCCCGTAACTGACTTCCAGATCAACAAAATTCATCTTTAAAAAATAAAAATTATCTGCTATCCATCCAACAAGGTCATGTGTTCTCAAAAACATCAAACTATCTGAACACTAGCGAATGAGGAAGCCACACAGCCTCGCAGAGGACAGCTAGCAAAGGTCTCCACAGGGAACAGCAGTGATTCCCAAAGCGCCTACCCATCCGTAGCTCGCATCACTCACACACTTGTCCTTAGACCAGAAATAGCAAGAGCAGTTCTCCCAGCTTGAAGGAAGAAGAGCTGTCGAGAGCAATTGGGCCAGGAGGCCAAACCCTCAAGACGACTTAAGAGTAAATCAAAAGCTATATTTGCTACAAGTTGAAAAACAAAAGGAAACATTTCCCCATAGAAAATAAATATCAACAAAGACAGCGGTGTAATAAAACCACAGGGAGAGAATTCAAGTGAAATTCATCTGTTCGGAGCATGCTTGTCAGCTACTGTTTCTGATGGATTTAACTAGGGAAAAAAGCTAATAAAGTTCATTTCACGGGAAGCTAATATACAAATACACCACATTTACCTGGAAATCCTCAAAAGACCTCTGTTGTAAATTTAACAACACCTACAGATGTGGGGACAGAAGAGAGGATTGAACCAACCGCAATATTTTAGTCTTGTGAATATTAAAAAATGCTTAATGTTTTCAATCATTTCATACAAGAGAACACCAGTCTGACTGCCAATGCCACAAAGTGTCAACTTGCAAGGTTTTTTTTTTTTTTTCAAGAGATTAAAGGTTTTTAATCTCACATTAGAAATTGTAGCTTCTATACACATATGGCTAGTAAAATGCTAGTGTGCAAAGATGGGGAGGAGGTGACGTAAGACTAAGTACCACTAAGGCACAGAAAACTGATGCTCTAGATGATGTGGAAAAGATGGCTTTCAGGGTTAATGAGACATTTCTTAAGGCCAGAGAAGTAACTTGGCCATGAACACTGAGGATTACCCAGAAATGTTGTCATTCAATATAATGAAATTCATTAAAAGGATAACAAAAAGTGAGGCAAATATGAAAATCAAAAATTAGATAGGGGAAAGGCAGATCGTATCAAGTAGACAAAATGGAGGCAAGCTACTCCATACTACATGGTGCTTTCCCCCCAACTCCCCAGGTTCAGAAAGCTCACAGTCTCATCATACTTTTCAATCTGTCCTTTTTAGGACATGGAAGACAACTACATGTCACACAGCCTGGGCCTGCACAGAAGATGGGAAATCTAGCAACCAAAACCAAACACGAAGGCACCACCGAACTTGCTACCCCAGAGCCTTTTCAAAAGCTGCTGCTGAGGACAGAAACCAGGAAGCCCACATCCAGCTTGTCACCTAGTGGTTAACACGCCTGTGTTCCACACCAAAGGGCCTGGGTTTTATTCTCCAATCCCATTCCCAACTCTGCTAATGTAGACCCTGGGAGGAATGGGGATGGCTCCAGTGACTGGGTTCCTGTCCACCCACAGGACTGTGTACCAATTTGCCAGCTTCCCCGCCTCCCCCCTACCACACTCCCAATCAGGTCCCTGCAAGCAAAAGGGGAGTGAACTGAGATGTTCCTGAGTGGCTGTCTATGTGTGTCTCAAATAACTTTAAACAAATTACTATAAAAAAAAAAAAGTCCACCTTACCATGGTGACCTAACGTCAAATCCCTCCAGGCAGAGCTTGCCTAGCGAGGTGTTTCTGCATCCCAGTGCCCTTCCACTTGATCCATGAAAGCTTCCTGCCAACCCAGCTCTGCAGAGCCCGATGTACGCACTCATGCCCCCGACACCTTGCTAGACCATCCTGTGATATGCTTTTTTCTTTCCACCAAAGGCGACACCTTCAGAAAGCTGGCCTGCTGATGCAAACAGGCAGATGGATATAGGGGCCCAAGAATTTGGATCTTCCTCTGCTGAATTGCTAGGTCATTAGTAGGGAGCTCAATCACATGAGGGTCAAGTGCTAGGTACAGATTTCACAGGGATTTTCCAGATAAGCACTGGTAGCTGGGGTGTGTCCGTTCCCACTCCCAGGTTCTGTTATGCTTTTCATGGATTTAACCAGGTATTTTCAATGGAAACTGAGTCTCTAGAAGAACAAGAAATATTTCCACCAAATTTCTTACTACTTCACCATGAGGCACCAAACAGTGTATTGCGTCACATAGCAAGGATTTCATGGAAACTGGTGCATAGCAACTGGGAACTATAGCATAGCAATACCAACATCCCATATAGGCACCCAGTTCAAGTCTTGCCAGTTGCACTTTCAATTGAGCTCCCTACTAAAGACCTAGAAATTCGGCAGAGCAAGGCCCAAATTTTTGGGCCCCTATATCCATGTGGGAGACCTGGAAGAAGCTCCAGGCTCCTAGCTTCAGATTGGCCCAGCTCCAGCCATTTCAGCCATTGGGGGAGCGAAACATGGACGGGAGATCTCGCTGTGTTGTTCTTCCTCTCTGTGAATCTACCTTTCCAATAAAAATAAGTAAGTCTTTCAAAAAATACTTCATATATCTATCACTAATAGTTTTGCAAGCATGAGAAAAACACAGAACCCAGGTACCAAGAATAGTTCTGACAGAACTATCCAAATATCTTCTCTCCTAACTAGATTGAACACACTCGCTAAAATAAGTGGCTATCTCCCAAAAGAATTAATTACACAAAAAGATGCAGAAATTTCAGAATTCATTAATCAGCACATTAAAGCTTATCTAGTGCAAAGTTCTAATAAGACTGTTTTACATGTAGAATGCGATTCAACTGCTTCAACTTACTTTTCATACTTTATTATATCCTAAATTTGCCCAAGGACTTCACATTGAGATATGAGTAACTCATATTTCTCACAGATAATGCAACCAAGGTTCTAGAAAAGCGACTGGCATGCCAAGGTCACTTAACTAATGAAAAACTCAGCTGAACCTCAAGCCTGGACTGGCCTGCCAGTTCCAAAACTCATGCGCAGACATCATGACTGCAAAGCGTCAGAACACACCTGCCACACAGTGTGACGTCAATGTCAGCTTTCGGAAAAGCCTGTAATGTAACCATGTTGACTTGATCAAGCCGGCACAGGTCATCCTTAAGATGGTAACTCAATTCAGAATCAACTCCCACAGTGGCAGTTAAGCTCCTAAGAAATAATTTCGAAGAGTATCACGGTCTCTTTGAAATATAGCTGCCTGAATCTGCGATCCTTTGCAAAGAAATACAAAGTGACCAGTGAAAGTCTCATTTGCACAGAAGTGATGAAAATAAAAACATGCAGAGAAAATAATTTCTTGACTCACATTTTTACAGACTGCTCCAGTCTGTTGTTGCACCACACCCACTTCGGAGTGATACGCCGGCGCTGATGTTAACATTAAAGATGTGAGTCTTCCTCTCTGTCTCTCCTCTGTATATATCTGGCTGTAATAAAATGAATAAATCTTTAAAAAAAAAAAAAAAAGATGTGAGTGAGGGGTAACTACGCTAGCTTTACAGAGACCCAGGAAAATCCACAGGGCATCCAACTACGAAACTGGCACTCTGGGGACCTGGAAATTTAAAATATGCACAGATACTAGATATTATAAAAGCTGATATGGAAAAGTGGAATTCGACACTGAGTACAACAACTTCCACTAAATTCTCATTGTGATTTGGAAGAATACTGAAGCACATTGTGGCACTAAGGAAGTATCTAGAAGGGTATAAACACACGAGTGCAAGTCCATACGTGCAATGACGGCTCTCTCTGGGAGGCCGGTGAATGCTATTTCACCTTTGTTTGTATCTCTTTGTCTAATGTGCACATGCCATGTTGTGAAGCTTCCAATATTATTTTTTCACTGTGCCTTCATAAGGCTGAAAGAAAAGTGTAAAGCTACAAAAATCAGTGATCTTATTAAACTTGAAATTAAAACCTCTGTAACCGGTGTGTCTTAAGAACTTCCAGAATAAACACATACAAAAGTAATGATACTGACGAGAATGTAGGCAGCGTTTTTATTTTGGCCATTTTTTAAAACGAGTTATTTATTTAATTTTGATTTGAGAGGCAGAGTTAGAGGGAGAAGGGGAAGCAGACAGATCTTTCATCTGCTGGCGCATTCTACAAACAGCTGGAACAGCTGGAACTGAACAGGCCCCAAGACAAGAGCCAGGATCCTCATTCAGGATCCTTAAGTGTGCAGGGGCTCAGGCACCCAAGCGCCAGGACAGCCTCCACCACACTCCCAAGGACATTGACAAAGGACACTCACATGGGATGGCAAGGCTGCTAGGTCACAGAGACAGCCCCTATTTTGGGCTATTTAAGGTAAACCAACCTAATTTTCAAAAACTGTTTCAAAGATGTGCAGCTCTGAATATAAAGCTTCATAATAAAAACCATTATCAGAATTCAGACACAAAGCAAAACGGCCCAAGATTATAGGAACAATTTAAAAACAGTACCCAGAATATATAAGGAACTCCTATGAAACTTTTCAAAAGGAAATAAACCCAACAAAAATGGATAAGACAAATACTCCACAAAATGTGCAAAAACAGAGGGAAGACCAATAGCCATGCGGTACAAGGAAAACATCACAAAAAGAATGGAAATTAAAATTATAGAGATATCTCTACATACCCAACAGCATGGTTAAAACTTAGTAACAATGTTAACGGCTAGCAAAGAACACTCCAGATGATAAAGTTAGTACTAGAAAGCCTTCAAGGCCAAGATAAAGACTTTGAGAAATGTGGGAATTGTGTCAATAGGGTTAAAGCACCACTAGAGATGCCAGTGTCCCATGTCACAGACATTGAGAACAAGTTCCAACTCCACTTCTAGACCGGCTTCCCGCCAGTGTGCCTGCACACAGCCCATGCCCCGAGCCCTCTAATCCGGCTTCCCGCCAGTGTGCCTGCACACAGCCCATGCCCAGAGGCCCCTAATCCGGCTTCCTGCCAGTGTGCCTGCACACAGCCCATGCCCCGAGCCCTCTAATCCAGCTTCCCGCCAGTGTGCCTGGACACAGCCCATGCCTCAAACCCCCTAATCTGGCTTCCTGCCAGTGTGCCTGGACACAGCCCATGCCCCAAGCCCCCTAAACCAGCTTCCTGCCAGTGTGCCTAGACATGGCGCATGTCTCAAACCCCCTAATCCGGCTTCCCGCCAGTGTGCCTGCACACAGCCCATGCCCCGAGCCCCCAAAACCAGCTTCCTGCTAGTGTGCCTGGACACGGCCCATGCCTCAAGCCCCCTAATCCGGCTTCCTGCCAGTGTGCGTGGACATGGCCCATGCCCCAAGCACCCTAATCCGGCTTCCTGCCAGTGTACCTTGGACACGCCCATGCCCAGAGCCCCTGAGTTCCTGCCACCCAAGTGGGAGATGCCAGTGGACTCCTGGTTCCCTGCTTTGGCCTGCTCCAGTCCTGTCTATTAAGGAATGTGCCAAGTGACTCAGCAGATGGAAGACTGGATCCCCCACCCCACACTTACTCCTGCCTGCCTTCTTTATCACTCGGCATTTCAAAAATACATATAATCTTCATCCTCAGGTCATTTCATCTTATGCAAATATCAGAGTATATTTACACAAACCCGACAGCCTAGCATGGTGCAGTCCTAGCCCGTGTGGTCCAGCCCACTGCCGCTACGCTGCTCGTTGCTGTACTCAGTGGACACTCAACTCTAAGACAACAGCCAGCATGCGCATACCCAGACGTAGCTAACTGCAGAAAACGCACAGAGAAAAGACAAGGCAGTAAGAACTTCCCAAGTACTTTATGATGTTTTGGGACCATACCGTCAGACATGGAAAATGTCTGACCAAAAAATCATTAGATGGTGCATAACCATCAGGATATTTCAAAAATTTTGTGGGAAGAAATGAAACTAAAATGCTTATTTCAGTGCAAGAAATATGAAATGTGCTGTTTCTTCTTCTTTTTTTTTAAATCACAATAACTATTTTCCACAAACTTTGTGAAATGTATTTGGTTAGCAAATATTGCAGTACACATTTTGAGTTGTGGGATATATAAAATTCTGCTTTGGGGCAGGCATCTAGAACAGCTGCGAAGACGCTGCCTCAGTCTCCAACATCCTGCATGGGAGTGCCTGGCCTCAGACTTGGCTCCGATCCCATACCAGCCGCCCACTAATACACCCCCTGTCACCTGCACGGGAGACCCTGGCTGAGCTCTGGCCTTGTGACTTAGGCCTTGCCCAGTCCTAGCAGGTACAGGGTTTGGGGGAGTAAACCAGCAGGTCTTTGTTCAGCTCCCTGAATTTCTAATAAAATGGTATTTTTGAAGTTTGCCTTATGGGTCCCGGCACGGTAGCCTGACAGCTGAAGTCCTCACTTTGCACACCCCGGGATCCCACATGGGCACTGTTTCTGATCCTGGCAGCTCCACTTCCCATCCAGCTCCCTGCTTGCGGCCTGGGAAAGCAGTCAAGCACGGTCCAAAGCCTTGGGACCCTGAATCCACGTGTGAGACCCAGAAAAGGCGCTGGGCTCCTGGCTTCAGATCGGCTCAGCTCTGGCCATAGAGGCCACTTGGAGAGTGAATCATCGGACGGAAGATCTTCCTCTCTGTCTCTCCTCCTCTCTGTATACCTGACTTTCCAACAAAAAACAAAAATTAAAAAAAAAAAAGTTTGCCTATGGACTATTCCATAGAGTAATGAGAACAAAACTTTTTTTTTTCCCCTCAAGAACTTTACATCTCCTACCCTGCAATAAATTTCTTTCCTCCACAGCCTGATTCTACCCTCAACACCTCACCAGCTTCTCCCAGCTTCTCCATCAGTCCTCGCAAGCGTCATCAGATTGTCTCTACCTTCACCCCGCAACATTACCTGTGTGTCCTGTGTCTAGATGCAGCCCTGAGCCCTCTCTCAATCCACCTGCACCTGCTACACTCTTCTGATTCCCCTGGGCTTCGCTTAACTTCAATCCAATGTTCCCAAGCCTGGTCCCATAGCCTCCTTGCTAAATCTTCACCTCGCACATGCCAGGATTCGATATGGGTGTCACGTCCTGTTCCAGCTGCTCCACTTCCCATCCAGCTCCCTGCTTGTGGCCTGGGAAAGCAGTGGAGGACGGCCCAAAGCCTTGGGACCCTGCACCCACGTGGGAGACCTGAAACAAGCTTTGGCATCAGATTGGCATAGGTCAGGTCGTTACAACCACTTGGGGAGTGAACCAGTGGATGGAAGATCTTTGCCTCTCCTCTCTGTAAATCTGAACTGCCTTTCCAATAAACTTCAATCAATCTTTTTAAAAAGAATGTTAAGCATCTTATTTTTAAAATGTATCTATGTATACTTTCATACACAAATTAAAATAGTGTATGCATGTTTAGAATATAATCTCTGATAAGTAGGACAAACTATTTACCTTATGCTACTATCGTGTTTGGGAAAAAGTGGACAAAAAGAGATCATACAACCTCTGAGACGAAAAAAATAGTCGTATCTGAACTCACAACGCTTAAACAGTACTTACAAAGTGAAATAGAAGCGCTTTTGTTTAAGACAAGATTAACACTGACTATAGAAGCAAGAGTTCAGGAAACATCCACTTTCTGGATTGTTCTGATTGTTTTTCTTTAATGATATCTACATTAGCTAATGGCAACAACAACAAAAAGAACAAGTCATGACTAACACTGTTTCTGAGCTGATGCTAAGTATTTAGAGATGAATATTTCAGTCTCAGCTTATGTAGTAACTTCTTAATTGGCAGAGAATCAGCTTTAATGTTAGGTTGTTGATCACACTGTATCTGAGGGAATATGAGATAAATGACACTACGAAATTAGATGCATAGACCTCATAATAAAAAACATTACTTCCTCATAAAGGGCTTAGCTTCAAGTTAACTGTGTAACTGAATTCCTAAAGCACCTGGCACTGTTCAGACGTCTTTGTGCTAACTAATCTGTTTTTAAATAATCATCTCTATATCGTCAATATAAACATGCCCCGTGCCCTTGTTTCAGGCCTAAAGGTGAACCCGACAAGAGGAACGCATGGCTTGTTCTACCTGTGGAAATATCAGGAACAGAGAACCGGCCAGACGAGGGCGGGCTCAATCCTGTCTCACCTAAGGGGTATAACCATCCCCCTACAGGTCCACTCCAGCATGAGTTTACAGCGTGGGACTGACGGTCAAGGCCTCCTCCACTCAGCTGCTGAGTGTTTTACTGCAATCCTCGCCCATCTGGGCACTGACCCTCAGAACCAGCTGCCCTTTTGCTCCCTATGGTTGCTGCTGAACAGAACCAGTTCCTGGCTATGACAACAATGTGCTTCCCGCGGGCCAGCTCCTAGACTCCCTCTAACCCTGGGACGTAGGTCTGCTTCAGATAAGAACAAGAATTCTGAACGCTAAGGTCAGACGAGAGAACATGACAGTGTTGGGTTTAAACCCACGCATTCTAGTTTCCCAGTACAACCCTGACTATGCAGCACTGCCTCGACCATACTTCTTTTAAACTAGAAAACCTTGCAAGTTTTCAGTCAAGTCTTGAGGCAACTCAACAGGCCACCTGAATCTAATCCTGATTCTTGGAAATGCTTCCGGTGCTGCTACTGCTGAACGACAGCCAGGTGTGCAGGTACCACGTCAGGCTGCTACACTTCTGTCTGAACACAACTTAAGTCAGGATGGGGAGTAGCTACATGAGCTACAAAACACACCCATGAACACCGTGCTTCCAACTTCATGAAAATAGTGCACCAAGTTCCACACGATGAAAACACAGTAAAAAGCAAGAGTGAATCTATTGCATGCTCCGCAATCAACTTCTACTGCAGCTGAGCACAAAACACTACTTAACAGTGTCATAAGCCGCGTTCACTCTACCTGCTCAGGAAGTACAAGAGTTTGAAAGCTAAATACAAAATGAAACCCCTCTGAGTGCATCTTACACCTTGGGAGAGCTTGCCCGGCTCACAGACTGCACAAACTAAGAGGTCCGTTGACATCTGCCACAATCCTAGGATGGGAAGGGCTCAGGTCCACCTTCAGCTCTGGAATGTGAGGCTGAGCCCTGCACCCCCGGGGTCAGAACTGGGGGACGCGGGAAGCATTCGGCGCTCCTGTGTCAGGTGCCTGTCCGTGACGCGCTAAAGGCTGGGAAGAAATACAGTACCGGTGGGCAGCAGGGGCTCCAACGGTGTTACGGTGTGCTCCATAGTGGATGACTGGCTTCTACATTAAAACAAACAAAAGTGCGAGGTTAGGACTTTTCCAGTCTCCTCACACCGCACGCAGAGCCCCTACCACGCGGCCCAGCGCCACCGGCAGCCCTGGGCGTCCCCCGACCCGGCAGGGCCGCCGTCGCCGCCGCCCTCCTTCCACCCCGGCGCCAGTCTCCATCCGGGGCCTCGGCAGCCAGGCGGGCGGCCGTGCCCTCCCCGCGCCCTCCCACTCGCCGCCGGCGGCCGCACTTACGCGATGGCGGCCGCTCTGCAACTCGGCGCTCGGCGGAGGCGGCCGATCTGCGGCTCGGCGCTCGGCGGAGGCGCCTGGGGCCGCCGTCGGAAGCGGGAGCGCCCCGAGCGGTCACGCCCGTTTCCGGCCGGGGGCCCGCGCTCTGCCTTCCCGCCCCTGACCTCATGGCTGCTCTCCCCTCACGGCCGCTCTTCGGGGCTGCTTCTCCCACCGGGGCGTTCCCGTGTGGCTGCTCTGCCCTCGGCCGGCCCCTTGGGCCAGGAGGCCGCCGTGGGCTCTCGAGCAGCCCGCGTCCCCCCCTCCGTCGGCTTGCATCGTTTGCCCCTCAGGCCTTGCCCTTACTCTCGGGGACTCTCTCGCCAGCCGCAGGTGTCCTCCCTAAACGCCTGCCCCGTCCCTGTTTATTTTTGGTTGTTTTTGCTCCGTGATACGATTTTGTGGGTGTAGGCATTGCCCTCCGTCCGCCCGTCCTCCCTCCCCATGCTCAGGCACGCCAGCGTTTCCCACGTGTTATTACAGTAGTGTATTCCTTCAGAAGGAAGCAGGGATCTAACCTGCTGTGTAACTGCACCATGGCACTGTGGGCACAGCAGCGGTGGCACAGCAAGGTGTGTTTCGCAGTTTCATTGGAAGTCATCCTTTTATCTGATGCGTGCTGCCACTTGGCTTCCCAGTGTGTCAACTCTCCCTTCGAAGTTCATGTATGAGGATGTATGTACATACATGTTTACCTGTATCTGTTTTCCCCGTTTAGCTCATCTAGAATAACGTTTGTCTGTGAATATCTGTCATAATCTGTATTTGTCACGTTTGCATATAATTGATCACCTCAACCACAGCACCAGCGTTTTGAGGGGGAGACCTATGTCTTTTTTATTCATTGCTGTTTCTCCAGCCATGTGGTGTGCTTCATCCAGGTTAAAGGTTAAACTGAAATGGATTAACATAAGATGAAAGAAAATAGAAAACTATGGAATATCGAATCAAAGCGTTGAAAAAATTAAACTGTGTCAGTATAACCCCATGCGCAAAATGTTAGGAGTAGAATAGATTTTGTAAGTGAAAATGGCAAAATAACCTCACAGTTTTCAAACGCACTTGGCTGTGCTTGCGAAATGTGTTGTAGCAGAGCAAGTTAAGCCGCTGTTTGGGGTGCCATCTCAGGGTACTGAGATCAACTCTCAGTACCTCCCATTCCCCTCAGGCTTCCCACCAAACTCCTGGGAGTCCCCAGGTGATGCCTGAGTCCCTGCTGCTCTCTCAGAGGCCTGCGTGGAGTTCTGCCTCCTGACCTGAGTGGGTCTAATGAGCTAGGAACTTATACTCTTATACTCATCTTCACTTTTTTTCTCTCTGTCATTCTGCCTCTCAAGAAGTTAATAAAAATCTTTTAAGATTTATATATTTTTGTTTGAAAGGAAGATTCATAGAGAGAAAGAGAGACATTCTTTTCACCGGTTTACTTCCCAAATGGCCATGACAACTGAAAATGAACCTGTCTGAAGCCGGGAGCAGGGAACTACTTCTGGGTCTTCCACATGGGTTCAGGATGAAGTAGGTAAGAGACAATCGGTTCAAGGAGATACCAGTTTTGTTTATATCTTTTATGTTTTGTTAATAAGGATTTTTAGAATAAGCTTATACGTGAATTTAACTTATTTGTTAAACTGTATTAAAATGAATGAATCAGTGTTGCTAACCCTAAAAACATTTTGGGCTTCCAAGATTAGCAATATAATAAATATGTGATAGAGTCTTCAGGGAAGACATATCATAGCTTAAACAACATTCTTGTAGACCTTAAGGCTTTTAAAAATTAATACTACTGGCAAGTTGATCCACGTTATGAATCGACAAGTTAGAAAGTCTTAAGCTTTAGATAACAGGGACTCTCTAAATTGTTTGGAAGTAACTAGGAAAACTTACAGAATATGAAAACCATGGGAAAATCGCAAAGAATTGAGACAAGGGACAACTTAAAAGCAAAAGGAAAAGTTATTTTAAAATAATAATTCATGGTTACAAGGATCAACAGGAGTTGTGTCGGTCCAAGCTAAACAGCAGTTGTTGGGTAGGTACGCCACAGGCTTTGGTAAGGCTGCGGAGGGCTTCCTGCATGGCTGTAACCTTACAGAAACTTTTCTGATTGTTGTTATTGGGTATACATGCATGAAATCTTTTTCCCAATCATCCAACTTTGTTTTAATTGCTTTTATTACAGCCTAACACAAATGGCTCCCTTTTCATTATGATAATTGACACAGTTCTCTAAGACCTTTTCTCTGAAAGCATTGCTAAGTGACTTTGTTAAGGTTCTGTTTGTAAAGATGATTTATTTAGTTCAAAGAGTGACAGGTAGACATGGAATGTGAGGTGTCTTCCACCTGTTGGTTCACTCCCTGGGAGGCCACATTGGCCAGCATTGGGCCAGGCTAACGCCAGGAGCTAGGAACTTGCTGACCAGGGTCTCACTGGTGGTGGGGCCCAAGCGCTGGGCTGTTCTCCAGTTCCTCCCCAGGCCATTAGCAGGGAGCTGGGTCAGAAGTGAAGCACTGATCACTCCCATATGGAATGCGAGTGTCTCTGGTGGTGGCCTTACTCGCTATCCCACTCCTGTTAGGTTTCACTTATGCCCTGGTGCTGAGATGGGCCTGCCCCAATTTTGTTGGGCTGATTCCAATCTAGAAGGAACTGATTGGAACACTGAATCAGCCACAAACCTTTTAGTGGGTTGGGCATTATGTTGCAATGGGCTATGTTGTAACCTGATAAGGAGGAACAGGAAAGATTGTTCGTGGTATCTTGAGTTCACAGTCTTCGGGCATCAGAGACTAAGGTAGGAATGTATGAGTAAGGATCAGCAGTTGGGCGAAGGTCGTTGGGCTTATGTCTTTCATTTCTTCCATCTTGGTTGTGTATCACCTTCCTCTCCAACCCTATTTATGCAGTGCACATCAAGATAGGTTAAGCTATTGCTTGGGATGCCCACATTTTATATTAGAGTGCTAGCTGGTAACATGCCTGGAAAGCAGCAAATAATGGCCCAAGTATTTGTGTTCCTGCCATCTACACTGAAGACCCTGACACCATTCTGCCCAAGCCCTCGTTGTTCGATGACTTGTAAAGTGAACACAAAGATGGAAGATCTCTCTGTTTGCCTTTCGGTAAGTAAATACATCTTCCCCCCCCCCCAAAAAAAAGCCACATTCTTTATGGATTTTTTTTAGATTTATTTATTGATTTTGAGAGAATAACAGTAAGGGAGAGAGGCAGAGAGAAAGAAATCTCCCATGAGGTCACATCCCAGGTAACCGCAGTGGCCCAGGCTGGGCCAGGCTGAAGCAAGTACCAGGAGCTTCCTCTCTGGCTCCCATCTGCGTGGCGAGACCCCAAATACTTGAGCCAATTTTCTTCTGCTTGTCTGAGGCCATCAGCAGGGAGTTGGATCGAAAGTGTGGCAGTCTGGACACAGACCAGTGTTACAGGTAGTGGCTTAGTCTGCTATGCTGTGCTACAATGCCAACCCCAATTTTGTCAGTTTCATGGGCAATAATTATCATCTCAAAGTGCTGATCCAGCATGTTAGGGATCTTTACAGAATTTTGACAGTCATAGGTACAAAGTTTAAATCGGAAATAATATGAAACAAAGCAAAACGAAAAGTACATTTTATATGATAGTTTTGGGCCATGAGCCTCGACTTGACAGTGACTGACAACGTTAGGCTGCTAGGTAACTTGGTGTAAGCATGGAGCCTGCTGTTACTCAGTTGATCTTGATTTCCCCAGAGGAATTGAGCTCTATAGCATGTAGCATCAGGGATGGCATAGACATTTTCTTATTTAGCCAGTAGTTAATCTAAAGCAATGTTACCATTTAAGACTGGTTGAAATAAGAGCATTACTGAGAAGAAATCACGAGTACAATTTGAGATAGACATTGCCCTGAGCTGTTGTCATAGTTACCTGCCGGCAGAGTCAAAAGGTTTCTTAGCTCAGGTTCTGTGCAGTTCTTCACAGTTCCGATGGACTGTGAAAGCTTAACTGCACCATTATCCTCACTAGTGAAAATGATGGTGTGTTGGTCAGCTTTTGTCTTGTTATACCAACATTCTTGAGGTTGGTTAATGTGGTTCATAGTTGTAAAGGTCCAAGATCGCAGGGCCACAGGTGGTGATGGCCTTCTAGCTAGCAACATCCCTAGGTGGCACAAAGCATCAGGAGTGGGTGTCTGTGTCCCTGTTACAAAACCATCATGATTCAATCATGGCTGCTCCACCCTAATGGCCCCTTAAAAAGATCCAGTGCGGTAGCCTAGTGGCTAATGTTCTAGCTTTGCATGTGTGGGATACCATATGGGTGCAAGTTCATGTCCAGCACCCTGCTTCCCATCCAGCTCCCTGCTTGTGACCTGGGATAGTAGTCAAGGATGACCCAAAGCCTTGGGACCCTACGCCCGTGTAGGAGAGCCCGAAGAGGTTCCTGGCTGCTGGCTTCAAATTGTCTCAGCTCCAGCTGTTGCGGCACTTGGGGAGTGAATCATCGGATGGAAGATCTTCCTCTCTGTCCCTCTTCCTCTCTGTATATCTAACTTGCCAATAAAAATAAATAAATTATCAGTGCAAAAAAAAAAAAAGCCAGTAACTCCACTAAACATCATAGAAAGATCAGGCTTCTGTCCCCTTACATCCATCAATATAGGACTTTGGGGATTAAATACCCATATGCGTTCAGGGGGACAAGCTATGTTGAAATCATAGAAGCATAAGGGAGTGTCTGATCCTCCCAGGGAGCCTAATTCCAATGTCAGTGGTAATCATCTAGATTTACACTTCAAGTAGGTATGGATTTAACATTCTGTGATTTAGTTTCTCTGTGAGTCACACATCAGGAATTAGGTCCATACCCTGAAATAGATAGCAAGTTATTCAGTTTCAGCATATAGAGTTTTAGGAACAAAGTAATTTTTTTTCTTTTTACTCTTAAAGTAATAGTCAGATGTGAGAGAAAAGAAGAATTCTGAACTTAGTAGAGTCCATGGGTAGAAGCAAGAATTCAAATCAATGAACAGAGTGACAATCTAATAACAGGTTATTACAGTTTCTTCAGAAACATAATTTACTTTTCCATAGCCATCCCATTTTTTTTTTACCACAGATAATCAAAGAAAGACCGATTTGCTTGCAAAATAAGTTAGTTTTATCAAACTTGATGATTTAGGTAAGTGCAGCCAGGAAGGGAGAATGGCATGATGCTCTCAGATTGAGAAATCTCTAAAAGCTGGAAAGCCACGGCTAGCTGGGCTCCAGACTGCTACACCTACAAGCATCTAAATACGACCACCCCGTCAAAACCGTGGTAATGGAATCAATATTTTGAATTCTATCCTCAGTTAAGTAGAAAGAGTTGTTTATCGAACTTACGCAAAAAGTCTATTGCAGTCCAGTAACAGTAAGAATACCCACAAATAATTTCTTAATTTTGGAGAGATCTAATAGGGGAAAAAAATAGGTCCACTTTGTTCACAAAGGAATACTGCAACAAACTGCTGTAAGAAATAGAACTTACCAGGCCTGGCGCAGTAGCCTAGTGGCTAAAGCCCCCACCTTACACACACCGGAATCCAATATGGGGACCGGTTCTAATTCTGGCCATCCCATTTCCCATCTGTGCTTGTGACCTGGGAAAGCAGTCGAGGATGACCCAACGCCTTGGGACCCTGTACCCGTGTGGGAGACCCAAAAGAGGCTCCTGGCTCTTAGGTTCGGATCAATGTAGCTCTGGCTGTTGCGGTCACTTGGCGAGTGATCAATGAATGAAAGATTTTCCTCTCTGTCTCTCCTCCTCTGATATACCTGACTTCCCATATAAAAATAAAATAATTTTTTTTTAAAGGAATAGAGCTTACCAAAAAAAAAAAAAAAGCAACTTCACCTTGACTCTAACAAGTTTCACAGAGGAACTCTTTGTAATTGGTTATATTGTTTTCTTTAGGTTAAAGACTTTCCTTTTTCTGTCACTCTGCCCTAATTATCTTTAAGTAACAGAGTTCAAAATGTAAGATAAATTGTTCCAAATGATTCTGTAATACAAGTGTTCAGCAGTGAAATAAGTCTTGAAAACACTGCACATAGTCACCAGCCTCCTTTGGGATTTATAACATTTTAGCAACTTTAGTCATTTTTACAGGAATGTATACTTTGGCCTGGTTTTGAATGCTCAACGATGTGCACGTCCCATTTAGGAGTGCCTGCGTTCAGTGTTTACCTCAGTTTCTTTCATTGCCCACCTCATGTCTCTGGGGTCCAGCTTTCTGCCAAGCCAGGTGGTGGGCGGCAGAGGGCGATGGCTCGAGCACTTGGGTTCTTAGCACCGAAGGGGAAGCCTTGGCCTTTCTTGGTGACCAGCTGTGGCCTGGGCCCATTGCCCTGCTACTGTGGGCATTTGGGGAAGGAAGCAGTGTCTTCCTGTGTCTCAAGTCAATAAAATCAAAAATGGGACTAAATAGCACCAGCAAAGAAGTTGTTGATCTCCAAAGGCAAATGCCATTGGAAGATGTAACAATGTTTTCTTTGAAAACCCATTCAATGCTGCTGTTTTGTTAATAGTAAATGTTACTGCAAACTACTGGGAAAGAGTGAAAGGTCGCTGTATTCCCAGGCAATAGCTCTTTCTTGAGCAAAACCTGTTCCGCCATGCATACTTCAAGTTTTGGAGTCTTTAACTATCAGTTCGTCTATTTCAGCTTTAATTGTAATTTTTTTTTTGTTCAGAAGAATTATTCACTTCAGCAGCAGCCACTTGAACCTAGTTCCACTTGAATATTTCACCCATGTCTCTGACACAAATGATGACCACGAAAGTTACTAATTTATTCCCTTCCATGTGTTTCTTTTTTTTCTCCTTAACATCATCATTTACTTCTGCTGCCTTGACAAGATAACTTCAATGTGCAGTCCCCTCCACCCCATTTTTTAAAAATCCCATAAACCCAGGCAGTTACCCATGTCTTGTCATATTGATCACTTATTTCACCCTGTCAAGGAAAATTTGGATAAGCATTCTATCATCTGGGTCATTTCCCTCATCCACTCATCAAAATTTCCATTATTTTAAGGCCTAGTTAAAACACCATTATCTCTGAGAGTCCGAAGGCCTTCTCAGTTAATCTCCCCCCGCTCTGTGATTTATTGCTCCAATTATGCTTCTGCATTGCCTTTATGCCATGCTGGCACAGTATGGTTCTTGTTAAATGAATCCCACTTTATGGTCCAAGAAGGCTGCTTGAGCTCCAGCTTTCAAGACGTATTTCAAGCCTTACCGAGGAGGAAGGGGGCAAAGAAGCGTATACCACTTGCCTTAGGAAACCATGTGAATGACAAATGCATAGGATAATCAAAGAAATGATTTTATTCAGGTGATTGCAACAAGCACTTCCTGAGTCCTAAGGTCAGAACGTGACAGCACTGTGGTTTGACCTTGGAGTTTTAGCAGAGGCACCCAAGTCTCAGGTGAAGTGATTTGTAGTTACAATTGCTTTATAATCAGAGCAAGTCACTGTCAGCTGAAGAAGCTGAAATAGTTATGTCTGTGTAGCTACACTCTGGTAACATCAGCCAATCATTGCCTTTCTTCTTTGCATTCACGAGACAAAGAATGTAGAGTCGGATGGGTTTTATCTGGCTAGATCAACATGTTTGGTCAAAAGCAAATGGATGCGGAGGTGCTGCTAAGACATAGTAAACCAAGCTTTTGCCTGTGGTGCTGCCCTCCCACATGGGAGCTGCTTCATGTCCCAGCAGCTTCATTTCCAATCTAGCTCCCTGATTATGGCCTTAGGAAACCACAGAGGATGGCCCAAAGCCTTGGGATCCTACACCCATGTAGGAGACCCTGAAGAAGCTCCTGGCTTCAGATTGGCTCAGCTCCCAGCAGGGTGGCCATCTGGGGAGTGAACCAACCACCTGTTTCTCTTTCTCTGTAGATCTATCTTTCAAAGAAAAATAAAATCTTGAAACAAAACCAACCGACCAACCAACCATCCAAAGGGCTCACTGGAAAGCCTTAGGGGAGCTCTGAGCAATACGACGCGGGAGATCTTATCTAAGTCATATGGCAGAGAGGAGTTCTTTGAGGCAATTCATTGCTGGAACACAAATGGAGAGGGATGGGGGTTAGAGAACTAGAAGACAGGAGAGTGAAGCCATCTGCCTTCCAGGAGAATCAGGCCCAGGCAAAGGCCAGCACCGTCAGACGTTAATGCAACGTAGTTCGCTATGATTTATTAAGCACATGTGTCCATCTAGATAATCAGGAGGCTGGAACATGGAGCGTGAAGTGATACAGCCAGGCGAAAATGAAACCCATTACTAAATAGAAAAGTATGGATTCTCAGAGCGAACGAGTCAGCTTACCACGGTCTGTGCCAGGTGGCCATGACACACGCAGACTGCTGTCCTTCTCAGCATTACTCCCTTTAATCTATTCCCCACACAGCAGCCAAAGCTCTCTTTATAAATTGTAAAGCAAATCATGTCCCTGCTTACTCAAACCTCTTCTTATTTTAGAGTAAAACTTAAACCCTGAATAATTTGGCCTTGTCCATCCCAATTTTATTCTGCGTCGTACCTTTGCTTTTGTTATGTAGCTAGGGAGACATTAGCCTACGTGTGTAAGAAGTTTGGAAGAAAATGGGAATTTTCAAAGAAAATGAATTTTTGTGTGATGGAAAGAGGGACTAAGCCCTGAAACAGATAAGCAATTACTTGTAAAATAATTGCTCTTGTTCAATAAGCATGCTAAAGGATTTGAGTTCTCTCCCTATGGGCCATTTAGGAAACTCTGCCTGCCCTGCAGCAATGGGGCAATTCGGTGTGACAACACTTCCCTGTTAAGGTCCTGGGAGGATTTGGGGGGTGGTAGTCTCCAAAACCACTCCACCTAGTGATTTCCCTGCAGAGAGAAGAAAGGAGGCTGAGTACAGTTGGTTAAGGAGATGCCTGCCTGCCCAGTCTGTCAGGCGCATGCTCCTCGTAACCACTCTAACCTAGGCTGGGCTTCGTATCTGTCCTGAGATGGACACTTGATTTGTGAGGTGTGTCTCTCTCTTCGGCCAACTCAGCGCGCTGGTTTACCAGCGCTGCCTCTAAAGTCTGTATTCTCCCCTCTGGGAAAACACTGTGAGGAGTCAGATGGGCTAAAAGGCAGATAGGGTCGCTGGTCGTCAAGTTACTTTTAAAATATAAGACCTTGCTCCTCCCCATTTCTTACCATTCCAAGAGCATGCTCTCCTCTTGGGAGAACCCAAGGACAGGATCCACGTATCAATTCAGAGAGATATAGTCCATTCGAACCCCATCTCTGGGTTACTGTCAAAGAGATGGTGCCTGAGTTTTCAGCTGCTCTTCAGAATGGGAGGCAGCCCCACTCTTCTCATGTCCTTTGGTTCTGGACAAGGAGCTACATTGCTGCCCATGGTCAGTGACTTTTTTCCCTCTCTATCGTTCGTCCCCGTCCCTGAGATGACATCAAAGACACCACCTCCACCATTTCTCCCAGTCTTCCCTTCTTCGTGACCTCCTCCTTTCACCACGCCAGGAGCCTTCTCTCTCACTTTCTCTTACATATATCTTGCTCTTTGCAAACTGAAATCGCGTGAAGATTCTTCCTGCGTGTAAGACAGGAAACAAGGTTGCTGTCATAGCATCACATCCCCTGCACCAACACCTGCCCCTGAAGGGCAGCACTCTCTGGTAACACGTTGATACGGAGTTCCCGCCGAGTGGACTTCTTTAGTGTTTCTGAACAATGCCCCGTTTCACATTTTGCTTTCTCCCAAGATGTTTATTTCCCTTCCCCAGTTCTTCTCTAAATTAGCTCATTTAAGATCAAGATCTCCTCCTCCAAGAAGTCTCCTTTTATTTCCCTATCCCTTTATTCTGCCCCACTCAGTCTTTCTCAGCACACTTGGCCTTCTTTAGCGTACTGTTATCGTGTTGATTGCCTTTCTTCTCTGCAATAAAGGAAACTTTTCCTAATCTGTTCATTGTTTTATTTTCCACGTCACACATTACAAGCACACACACGCATTCTCTCTCTCTCTCTCTTTCTCTCTCTCTCTCCACACACACACACACACACAAACACACACACACATATTCTCTGATGCTCAAATTACACTTTCCAAAGTGACCAAGGTGTCAAAGCTACATTCATTTAGTAGAACCACACTTCCTTGCAAAACCTGATTTCTTCCCTGGTCAGCCCCATGCACTGTGATTCTGACGACTCTAGGCAGAGGCCGTGGCCACAGCTTCCATCAGCCACCTGATCACAGGAGCGTGCAATGCATGTTATTGGCATGTTTGCTAAGTTGGGTGTACTTAGGGAAATTTTAGTCATAGCATCAATTAGACATTTCTTAGTTTCATTTTTATTTATTTTTTGAAAGACTATTTTTATTGGAAAGGCAGATATACAGAGAGGAGGAGAGACAGAGAGGAAGATCTGTCCTCCGATGATTCACTCCTCAAGTGGCCGCAATGGCCAGAGAACCTGATCTGAAGCCAGGAATCAGGAGCTCCCTTTGGGTCTCCCATGTGGATGCAGGGTCCCAAGGCTTTGGGCCGTCCTCGACTGCCTTCCCAGGCCATAGGCAGGGGGCTGGATGGGAAGTAGAGCCAGCACACTTTTGGGACCCTGACACATGAAAAGTGAGCACTTCAGCCACTAGGCCACCATACTGGGCCCTTAAATTTATTTTTATTTAAAAAAAAATCTTAAAAATTATGTATGTATGTGAAGGACTTATTAACACAAAAGTATATATAGATCCTTAAATAACATGTTATACCATAGAATAAATATGACCCAGACGGCCAGTATTATTTATTCAATAGGTGAAAAATATTTAGTGTATTACAGCTTTTTGGGATGATCACTTCATAATTAATCCATAAATTCATAGGCCGTGACACAGTAGGCTAGAAGTCATTATTAATTGTTTTAGGAACCAGCAATCTAGCTTTCGCTGCTGGAAGGCAACAAACTCCTGTGTTGTTTAAATCTCTCATATTTGTCAGCCCAGCATGGTAGTCCTAAGGATTTTTGGCTTTTTTTTTTTTTTAGTTTTCAACAATACATCAAAAAGGTTTGTGGATCCTTTGGAAAAAAAATAAAACTATGTTAAAAACTGATGCTGGGGCTAAAGTCGCTACTTTGCATGTGCCCCGGGATCCCATGTGGGCGCCAGTTCATGTCCCGGCTACCCCACTTCCCTTCTAGCACTCTGCTAGTGGCTTGGAAAAACAGTCGAGGACGACCCAAAGCCTTGGGACCCTGCACCCGCGTGGGAGACCCAGAAGAGGCTCTGGGCTCCTGGCTTCAGATCTGCTCAGTTCTGGCCATTGCAGACACTTGGGGAGTGAACCAGTGGACTTGGAAGATCCTTCCCTCTGTCCCTCCTTCTTTCTGTAATTCCGACTTTCCAATAATAAATAAATAAATAAATAAATAATTCTTAAAAAAATCGGCTCTGGTTCTTTGCAAGATTTTCGTCAGTAACAAGTCACACCTTGTTTTTAATTAACAAAACTCATGCAATTGAAGAAATAAACCCAAGGAATCCAAGATAACACTTTTCAAAATCCCGTTATTTACAAAATAAAATTGATTCTTAAGTTGACTAGCAGAAGAAAATTCAGTTAGACGAACCAATAATTTTTCTTGAAAACGGTAAAAGTATTTTTTTTGCTACTATGCATACAAAAATATGGATCATCCTAGTAATGAAGTGTAGGTAGCCTGACCGGCCTAGCGGTACAGTGGGCTAACCCTCCACCAGCAGTGTCAGCATCCCATATAAGTTCTGGTTTACATCATGGCTGCTCCACTTAGGATTGACCTCCTTGCTGATATGCCTGTGGGAACGACACAAGATGGCCCCAGTGCTTAGTCCCTGCGTTCTTACAGGAGCCTTGGATGGAGTCGGAGCTCCTGGCTTGGGCCTGGCCTAGCTAAGTGAGGAGTAGTTTGCTGCATGACAGATTCCCTGTTTTTCTCCTTCTGTGACTCTTTCAAATAAATAAGTAAATGCAGATGTACACGCACACACCGGCAAGCATGGGCATGGAATTGCTTAGATAGGTTGACAAAATATAGTTGAGTTAAAGACTAGTATACATGGAAACCTAGTTACACAGAATAAACATTTGAGACAAATACATAATAATTATTTAATAACTGACATTTGAGAGAACATATAATATGCTTAATAAATAATGAATCTCTATAACATACTTTAAAATTCAAAATAGAAAAACCAGATTCGTGTTAAGAAGTGATTTATCGGGGCTCGGCAGCGTGGCCTAGTGGCTAAGGTCCTCGCCTTGATCCCATATGGCCGCTGGTTCTAATCCCGGCAGCTCCGCTTCCTCTCTATCTCTCCTCCTCTCAGTATATCTGACTTTGTAATAAAAATAAAATAAATCTTTAAAAAAAAAAAAGAAGTGATTTATCTATATGTGTTTGAAAGGCAGAGTCTCAGAGAGAGACGGAGGGGCTTCCACCTGCTGGCTCACTCCCCAGATGGGGGCTCACAGGGCTGAGCCGTATCAAAGCCTGGAGCGGCAAATTCTTTTCTAATAGAAGGCTTTGACAGTATCTCATTATTTTGTTTAATTTTTAATTTTATTTTTGATGGTCTTCACATAGTTGAGAGGGATGCATGCCTATACGGGCCTCTGATTAGGGTGGGGAGGATTGAGGTAGGAGGAAGGTTGTTGGGACACATGTTCTAGTTCTGTTCTTTCTTCTACTGTGTCCTCCGGGCAGGGAGAGGGGGATGGCGGGGGAGAATGTCAAACTACATCAGGGGAGGAGGGATGGTCACTTGATGACTCCTTAGGAACCACGATAATTTGATGACACCTCAGAGAGCCTGATATGGGGAAGCGAGTTCCCCTCCCAGGCCCGCTCTCGGCCCCAGATCTCATGTGTAGTGTCAATGTCGCAGCCCTGTTTGGCATGGTCTCCCCTTAGTCTTGGCTTTGCATGTGCCAGCAGGTGCTACAGCCTGGTCCAGCTCAGCCTCCTCCCTGCTCCTGTGCATATTGGTGAGTTCTGTGAACCAGTGTGGCTCAACAGGTCACCACCTGCAGCCGTAGGGCAAACCAGCAGGATCTCCAGTTGCACAGAGGCAACCCAATAAGTCCCCTACAGAATCAGCCCCTAGATCTGATTCTGTTAGGTTTCTGTGGGTACTGCAGCCCAGCTTGCTGTGGCCTACCCCCTGCTCTGACACTCACCGGTGGGTACTGCAGTCTAGCCTAGCCGGGCATGCCCTAGCTTTCATACATACCAGCAGGTGGCAGCTGAGGCTTCTCAGCCCAGGTCAGGTCTCCCACATGGATGGGTTCTTTGGAACGACCCAAACATGCCCTCTGGTTCTCCCCCTCTAACTCCTTGCCTGCCTGTGAGTGCAGTGATCCATCCATGAAACACCCCCCAAATCACTCCTCACTTGTCAAATATGCCCTCAGCCACTCCCACACCAGCACCACCCAGACCCCCTTCCCCTGGCAATCTGCTGCCCCTCACCATGGTGTGCCTGGGGGCTTGGGTGGCATGTTCTGGCTTGGCATCCTCCGTCTTTGCCATGTGGCACTACAAGGTGTCGCTCAGAATTCCCTGTGTATCTTTAAGTAAAAGTATGGACAACTATGTTGGCACACTGGTACAGTTAACACAAATTTGGCATTAACCAGGTCCAAAATCCCTGCCAGCTATTGGCCGTGTTCCTCTCAGAAGTATAATATTTGCTTACAGCTGGAGTATCTCGTTATTTTAAATGCATATCCCTTGTGATCTAGATATTCTACTTCCAAGAAAGAATACATTTTCTTCCTTGTAGCTTTATTAAGCTTCCGATAAGAGCTGCATTACTTCAATTCAATTCTTTGGTTTCCTATTTTATAAATGTGTATTTTTCTTTTTCTCCCCTCTTCCGTTCTAATTTTGAATTTAGTCTGTGTTTCATCTTTCACTTCTGAAGTTGAAAGTTTGAGTTCTTCATTTTCAATCCTTTTCATAAAACATAGGCATTTAAATCCATACATTTTATTTATGTATTCTTAATATGATTTAAACATTGATGTTATATTTGAATTATTTTAGCTCAAAGTATTTTCTAGCTTATTTTATAACTTTTTTTTGACATTTACAGAGCTATAATTATGATATTAATGTCCTAAGGATGGAAGATTTCAAGATGTTATTTTCCTATTGATTTTTATTTAGTTCTACTGTTGTCTGAGGACATACACTGAAAAGTTACAGATTTTATCTATGTCCTGCTCAATAGTCTATTTTAGTGAATATTTGATGTGGTTTTGAAAACAAATGTGTATTGTATGACTGTTGTATATAGTGTTGTGTAATTATATCAAGTTGTATGATTACACTTTAGGGCATCTACGCAATTACTGACTGTTTTTCTACATCCTTTGCTAAGAGAGTAACTAAAATCCTCCTCATCAGGAACTGCATTTCTGTCTGTTTCTCCTTTCAGTTTCATTGGCTTCTGCATTCATTATGTGTTTTGAAACGATGATACTAAGCACATTTACATATGTCCTATGATTGCTAAGTTTTGATAAATTGACCATTTTGCCATTATTGTATGTCTTTAAAAAAAAAACCATTTGTTTATTTTCATTGGAAAGTCAGATATACAGAGAGGAGAGAGAAAGAAGAAGATCCTCAATCTGTTTATTCAGTCCCCAAGTAGCTGCAACGGCTAGAGCTGCACCAATCTGAAGTCAGGGGCCTGGAGCCTCTTCCGGGTCTCCCATGCAGGTGCAGGGTCCCAAAGCTTTGGGCCGTCCTTGACTGCTTTCCCAGGCCACAATCAGGGAGCTGGATGGGCAGTGGAGCTGCCGGGATTAGAACCGGCACCCATATGGATTCCGGTGTGTGCAAGGTGAGGACTTTAGCTGCTAGGCCACCATGGTTGGCCCTGCTCCCACTGGAGAGCGTGGGCTGGGATAGAGACAGACCCGACTAAGCAAGGCTACAACACCTGTGCGCTGCATGTGGACTAGATCAGGGCCGCAGCATCAGCTGGCAGAAGCTGGCACCGGGGACTAATTCTGTCGAGTCAAATCACAGGACCACCTAAAGAGTGCATAAACCGGGACAGAGAGACCTGGGAGGGAAAAAGTGGGTTCCCCCTTCTTGGGTCACTATTCCCATGGGAGGGCATGAAAACTAGGACGGGGGCTGGGATGGCTAGATAGAGAGGCAATCAATAACATCCGTGAGGGCTGGATGGATGAGTTGGTTAGATAGAACTAAGCTTTAATACCCATTGACACGTACCAGAGCCAAATGGGATGGGGGACAGACTGGTCTTCTGCTACACATACTGGCAAACCAGGGTAGGGGGCGGGCCTGGTGGGGGTTATTGTGGGTCGCCCCGACTAGGCTGCAGCTCCCACTGGTTGATGTAAGGGCCGAACCAGACTGGACTGCAACACCCATTGGTTCCAGTGCAACTCGGGACCGAAAACAGAACCAACCCAGCAATTGCAACCACCAGCTGATCGGGGTGATGGACTGCACCGGGCCCTGTGCTTGCTAGAACATATAAGAAACTAATCTGGGAATACCTCAAAGTATCTTTGGAGATCTCCCCAATCAAACTGCTCTGGACTCAGAACTCTAACCAAGAAAAGACGGAAGACAGAACAGGACAATCATTCATCTCAGCTATATGTTGGCAGCGAAATATGGTGCAAGCGGAGACTTTATGATGGACCATATCAATCAGTGGACGACCTCATCGAGCGAAACTGGCAGCGATTCCTAACTGGAGAACTATTAACACCACTTGAGCACATATCTCAGAGCATGCCCCACATCCGGGACTTGGGGTGGGCGGGAAACCGGGTGGGGCTTCTCCCTCAATATCCCCCTTTACTTCAGATACATGATGGAAACAATATTGACATAATAGCATTACCCACTTCCCTATCCCCCTGAACCTTTTTTTTTCTTTTTTTTCTTCTTTTTCCTTTAACTGTAATTAACTATGTAAAGATTGTCAACAACAATACAATAAAATAGATTAAAAAAAAAAAAAAAGATCTGTGTTTATCTGTTCACCTGAAAGGCATGGTTGCAGAGAGACAGAGGCACATATGGGGCTTGCTCTTTCATCTGCTGGTTCACTTTCTGTACGGCTTCAGGGGCTAGTCTGGCCAAGGCCCTGAGGCCCAACCAAAGTCCAGGTCCTGGAGCTCCACCTGGACCCGTGCATGGGTATCAGGCTCAAGCACTTCGACCATCTTCCACTGCTTCCCCAGGCACATTAGCAGGAAGCTAGACCAGAAGTGGATCAGCCAGCACTTTCATCTAGTGCCCGGATGGAACGCCAGCATTAGCAAGACGTGGGCTTTACCCACTGTGTTACAGTGTCAACCCCTTCAAAGGCGCTTGGTTCAATATGAGTGCAAATGATCCAGCTGTCTTATAATTATTTGCATGTAATATAATTTCCTATCTTTTAGCATGTCTTTACCTTTGTTTCTTAATTTCATTTGCTGTAGATTATGTTTGAGTACTATTTTCATAAAAATCTGAAAATTTTCACTTTCAAGTGTAGTATCTATAGCATTTCTGTATCAGTATTGTTGTGTTTCCACTGTCTTGTTATTTTTGGTTTGTCTTACTTACTCTCATTTTTTTCTTATTTTCATTTGAATTGAGTATTTTCTAAAATATTTAATTCTTTGTCAGAGTTACAGAATGAGAGTGAGAGATAGTACTTACTATCCTGCATGGGTTTACTCTTCAAATAACACCTTTGGACAGGGTTGAGCCAGGGTAAAACCAGGGGCCAGGACCACCATGTGAGTGCTCATGGGGTGTCAGGGGCTCAAACACATGGGCCATCTTATACTCCTTTCTCCATGTCATTAGTAGGAAGTTGGTTTGGAAGTAGACCTTTGGTGATATGAACTGGCACCCATATGGGACACTGTGGTCAAAGGTGATCGCTTTGCCCAGCACAGCAACACCAGCCATGGATGGAGGGTTTTGTTTTTTTTTAAGCTTTTTAAAAAGTGGATTTGCTTTATTTATTGGAAAGGCAAAGAAGTAGAGACATACAGAGAGATCTCTCCCAGCTACTGTTTTATTCCTGGGCCATCATTTGTTTTCTCCCATCCACCATCTGCTGTGACTAGGAGGAAGCTGTATCTGAAGTGGTAAGGGATTTGAACTCAGGCAGGGTGTTAGGGACCCAAGTACCACCACCTGTGCTTTCCCAGCGTGTGCATTAAAAGGAAGCCAGTCCAGAGATGAGGAGCCAAGACCCTGGCATGGAATGCCAACATCCCAAGCAGCCTCTTGAGCCACAGTACCAAGTTCCCACTCCCAATTGCCGGGTTAGCAGAAAGCAAAGGCATTGCTATCTCAGCCAGCCAAGTCGATCATCTGTGGTTGGTTGGCATCCCCCCATTCTGGACTCTGCATTATATGTGTTCCAGATAAGCAATTGTTTACTTACATCTCTTCATGCCTTACTGCTTGACAATAAAAAAATTGATATACAGTGAAAAATTAAGGTGCTCAGGGTAACTAGGGAACACAGAACACCTATGTCAGCTGCTGAGCAACAGCAACAAGAAATAATGGTAGGCTTGCAGTCCCCATGTACGGCATTGCATCTTGAGTAAAAGGTTATTATGTATTATAATTTTAGATGAGAAGAGGCATCAGAAGCAGTTGAAGGACTAGGAAGTATGCCATCTAGGGATGGGAAGTCATTCTACTGGATTGTTAAAAAAAAAAAAAATATGTCTCCTCCTAAAGCTGACACTTGAACCATGGTCTGGAATGCTGGTATTCTATAATAGACTTCTGGTTCAAGTCCTGGCTGCTCTACTCCCAATCTGGGTTTCTGTTTCCTGGGGAGGCAGCAGAATATGACCTAAGTATTTGGGCTCCTGCCACCCACACAGGAAACCAGGATAGAATCCCTGGCTCTTCTACATCTTACACACCTGCTTTAGCAGCACTGGGTCAATAAGCCAGCAGTTGGAAGATCTTTTTCTCTGTCCCTTCCCCTCTGTAACTCTGCCTTTCAAATAAATAAATAAAACTTTTAAACAAGTGGTTTTTTTTTTTTTCTGGAGTTATCTGCCTCATTAACAATAGTTTTTGTCTTTAAAAAAAATCTCTCTTTGATGTTATCAAACGCTGTGCTTTAATGTTATGAATGCTTTGTCACAGTAAGCTCACCACATGCTTTCACTTTGTTGTCTAAATGCTAATGTGGTCTTTGCTGTCACATCCTCAGCATCATCTTTATTTAGAACCAGTTTGTCATCACTTCTTGGCCTTTTGACTGAGATCAAGTGTAGGACCAGTCTGTCTTTTTCATCATCAGTACGTTAATGAGCAGCCTGGGCCTCAGAACTGATGTTGAAATACTGTTGGATCAGCTCTTCTTCCAGCTGGCTGACTGACAGCTGCGGAAGCCATGTTTGCATTTGCGGAAGTCAGGCATCCCGTTTTTATTTTCTCAGCTGACAAGCAGAATCCTTTAAATCACCATCTTTTACTTCATCATCATCGTCACTGAACGTGGTTTCCGGCCAGAGGATGTGCCAGGCAGACACAACTGTATCTTTGATACTGTATTCCAACTGCTAGTGAAAGTGTATGCGGCATCCTTTAGGTTAAATTCCTTTTTAATATCTTCCATATCCACATTTCTGTTGACTGTAACTGGCTTGCCATTCAAGAAAACTTGCTCTTTTTTTTCTTTATTAAGTTAAGGATAATCTGATCACATTGCTGAGCTCGTGGAGTTAAATTAAACAGCTGGGGAAACCACGTGGATTTTTGAGTTTCAGCTGGAGGAAGAGCTGAATAGTTAAAAAGGAAGAACAGAATCTTGAATTCCTGTTCATGCTCTTCTTGTCTTCAACAGGTACAGGTCACCAGAATTCTCTCGTGGAGTTGATGTTTGGCACAGTGGTTTAGATGATGCTTAGAGGATCTGTGTGCCAATTTGGAGGTATGCTGCTCGGGAGAACTGTGTGTCGTTTCGGAGGGATGCTGCTTAGCCCACCGGCCTGCTATCTTGGAGGCTTGGGCTCAAGATGCAGCTCTGTATCCAGGTCCACTTTCTGCTAATTAGGCCGCTTGGGATGTTGCCGATGATGGCTCAAGTACATGGGTCCTTCCCACATAGAAACCTCGATGGAATTTAGGCTCCTGCCTTTGGCAACTTTTGTGGCATTTGGGAGAGAAACCAGTGGATAGAATATTGCTGTCTGTTATTGTATGTCTTTGCTATTCAAATAAATAAAAATTAGTTAAAAAACTAGTTAATAAGAAAAGGGACAGTTTTATTTTGGACTAGAGAAAACTGCACGTATCTATGACCCAAACACATTTCTATCAAGTGGCCTATCATATATTTTCAGTTACATTTTGTACATTTTCTATATTTCAGACCGCCATGACATTTCGTGCAGTTGAAGACTCAGCAGGTTCCGCTCTAAGTACATTTGATAGCCTTGCATACCAGATTTCTTTAGCACACTGATCTTCAAGTGTGCAAAGTACACTAACCTTCCAAGATCTTTCACACATATTACTTGGTCGATATGTAAGTATTCCAGGAAACTATAATCAAATGGTATCCCTGAAAGTTTTTCCAACTGTCTATAGCTACACATAATTAAGTTCCATAAAGACAGAGGCCAATCTTTACTTAGGCCTTGAGAAGGAATTGGTACATATACCATGCTTAGTTAACATTTGTTGGAGGAAAAAATAGCAAAAAGGAAATGAAATATAAAACACTGCATAAAAGTTCTCCTCCAGCTAATTTGCGTTGCTATAATCTAGGGTAATTGATCATCAATTTTATTTTAGATTTGGTAATGAACTTCTTTTATCTCTTCAGTAGAGAGGGGCTTTAGAAAGAGGAGATTGGGAACAAAATAGAAACTTCATGACTTTTACAGCTCTTCTTGTTTCACGTAATTTACTTCACATAGAATGAACAAGAAAGTTTCAACTTGAGGACTCGCTGCCATTACAAATACAACAAACGTGGTGTAGCATGATTTTTCATGGGTTTGGAACTAACAGTTGGGACTTAAAGCAGCAACTTTGGTAGTAATTTATAATAATGAAAAACCAGTACCTCTTCTCTGTAAGTTGACCTTGGGGTTTTTTCTTTTCGAAGGAGAGTTTTTATTCAGTATTCTGGTAGCCTTGGAAAAACTGAGTCCTTACTTTCAGTAGAGGGCAGCAGAGGAGCGTATCAAAATGAAAATTCTGGCATGTCTCCAAGGTCTTTGTGTTAGGGCTCGCCATGGGACCGTGTGGGCCGTCCTTCTCAGGTGGCTTAAGCAATTTGAGAAGAGATAGTGACTACATATCACTAATGATTTCAAAAATTTGAAAATGCAATTAGTTCTTTTTTAATTTTTAATTTTCTTTTTAATATTGTTTACACAATTGAGAGGAATGCGTGTCTATTCGGGCCTCTGGCGAGGGTGGGGGACGTCAGGTATGAGGAAGGTGGGTGGTACGAATGTTTCACTTTTTTCTCCTGTGTCTGCAGAGGAGGAGGGGCTGGGAGCTGCTTCTTGCTGTCTAACTACATCAGAACCCTGGATTGAGGGTAGTTGATGACGCCTTAGAGATCTGATGTGGGGATTAGTGTTCTGAAGGTGTTACTTGAGTGCTGTTGATAGTTCTGAGAAATTGCTGTTTCATGGCTCCAGGGCTGAGAAAGTCTTTCCAAGGTGTGTTGGTTGACAAAGTCCACCTTAGTGCCTCCACAGACCCAGGAACATGTGGCTTAGGCAGGAGAATTGTTCAACCTATTCTGTTCTCCCACCTCTAATGATGCGGTCAATGTCCCCTGCTGTCCTAGTTGGGCTGGCTGTCATGTCCCCCATGTGCATCTGGAACATGCTGTCCACTGCATAGGTATCAGCAACTGAGGAGACCCAGTCCATCAGGACATGCGCGCCAAGGACAGACAACATATCCTGTGATTTTTTTTCCCAAGGCCAAGGTCTGAGTCCAGTGGTCTAGTTGGGGAGTTCCCCAAGAAACCTCACCTTGGGTGACCTCGAACTTGACTTTTGTGTGTACCAGCCAGTGCAGAGTCAGCTCTGGTCTGTCAACTGTACCAGCCAACACACATACCGGTAGATGCAGCTGCTTGGTCAGTTCTACACCCAGCCCCATTGCTCATATGAACTGATGGGTACTGTGGCTCAGCTCAGTCAGCCCGGTACAGACCAATTTCTCATGCATACAAGTGGATGTCATGGCCTAGTCGGGGTGACCCTCAACAACTCCCACCAGGTCCACCACAGCCCCAGTTTTAGCATGTGCCAGCCTTTGCCCAGCCCAGTCCATGCCCCATCTGGATCTTGTGCACGCTCATGGGTGCTGGGGCTTAGCTCAGCCCATCCCACCCTTGAGTTGGCCTTCATGTTTGCCAACAGGTGCTGCTGCCTTGTCCAGCCTGGCTTTCCCCCAGCCCTGGTTCTCACATTCATCAGTGGTAGACACAGTCTAGCAAGGAAATGCCCACAGTTCCCCTCCAGGTATGCCCCCAGCCCTGGATCTTGCGCTTATCAAGGGGTACTATAATCAAGCCTTGCATGACTTGCACTCACTTCTGGCACTTCCCAGATGGTGCTGTAGGCTAGCTCAGCTGGCCCACACTCATTCTGACTCTCAGGCATGCGTAAGTATGGTAGCCTAGCCCAGCCTGGCCTGCCCTGAGTCCCAGCTCTTGGACTCACAGCAGGAACTGGAACCTAGCAGGAGGAGTTCCCCAAGTTCTGCTACTAGGCTGGCCCCTAGTCCTGGCATTTGCCAGTGGGTACAGTGGCCTGGCCTACTGGCCTGCACCCTTCTGGCTCTCACTAACGGGTGTTTCAGCCTTGGCTCTCGTGTTACCCAGTAGGTGCTGCGGCACAGCTTGGCATGTCCCAGCTGTCATAAATAACAGCAGGTGCTGGATCCTAGTCATTTTATTTTAAAATTTTCTTTTAAAATATTTGGTTCAGAAAACCCAAGCAAGTGTAAACATGTTGATTTTCAGAGTTAAGTTTTATGTCTTATTCTCATGGACAGAAATATAGAAATATTGACTAGTAGATTCTGACTTTTATTGGTCTCTGTCTTTAAAGATCATCCTTATTTTTTTTAAAGATTTTATTTATTTTATTACAAAGTCAGATATACAGAGAGGAGGAGAGACAGAGAGGAAGATCTTCCATCCGATGATTCACTGCCCAAGTGAGCCGCAACGGGCCGGTGCGCGCCGATCCGAGGCTGGGAACCTGGAACTTCTTCCAGGTCTCCCACGTGGGTGCAGGGTCCCAATGCATTGGGCCGTCCTCGACTGCTTTGCCAGGCCACAGGCAGGGAGCTGGATGGGAAGTGGAGCTGCCAGGATTAGAACCGGCGCCCATATGGGATCCCGGGGCTTTGAAGGCGAGGACTTTAGCCGCTAGGCCATTCCGCCAGGCCCGATCATCCTTATTTTTATGGAAAACATGAAAAGTGATGAATTTAAGTAGTTTGGATTTGTATTTGTTACATATTTGAGCAAAATTTAAGTATGGATTGTCAACGTTTTGATCTTTTCAAAGATCATAGCTAGGAATTTGAGTTCATATTAGGTAGCCTAATGTTTCTTACTTGATCTTAGCCAAACGGCTGAGAAGCAATTGTCAAATAATGGCTGTATTTTCTTAAGTAAACTGGGAAGGCTACTGAGCTTAGGGCAATAAATTCTGCACCATTGTACGCCTTGTATTATGAGTCATAAGAAGTGAATCATGGAGGAAAAGCATGTCCCACTGTCTCCAAAGATAGTTCTGTTGATGGAGAAGCAGTTCAATGCAATGTTCAGCTAGGATGAGGCCATCAAGTTAGAATATGTAGGTTGTCTGGAATTTATATAAAGTCCTAAAGTCTGCTAAGCTTGACAGATGGAGCTATCATTATTTTTTAAGGTCCCTCGCCACAGAAAGAGATAGTAGCTGAAAGAAAGAGAAGTAGGATTGACTGGCTTATACACCTGGTCGCATTTACGGGTCAGTGAGATAGGGTCACCGTTAAACGGCAAGCTTGCCTCTTCTTTTGAAGGAAAGTCTATTCATCAGTGATTCTTCTCATAGTATCCAAACGCTTTGATAGCTTCACGTACAAAAATAAAGGAGGGAATAACCAGAGATCAGATTATTACTGGAATTTTCTTAGAGAAGGCTCTGGGAATCCTTTTAGTGAGGAAGAGAGACATGACTATCCTTTTAAAGAAGATTTATTTATTTGAAAGGCACAATGATAAGGATAAATGACAGAGACATACAGAGAGATTTTCCATCTTTTGGCTCACTCCCCAAATTGTTGCAATGGCTGGAGAGTTGGCCCAGGCAGAAGCCTGGAGCCTAGAACTCTGTTCTAGTCTCCCATATTGGTGGCAGGGGTCCAGTACATCGGCCAGCTGCTGCTGGTTTCCCAGCAGAATTAGCAAGCAGCTGAATCAGAAGTGGAGCAGCCAAGACTCAATTAATGCTCCTATAGGAAGTTAGCATCACAAGCACCAGCTATTCTTTCATTGTTTACAAGTTTGTTTGCAATTGTGTAAGAAGAGCATACCATCATAAATACATGCTTTGAAAGATCAGGATCTGACACCATGGCTCAGTCGACTAATCCTCCACTTGCAAAGCACTGGGATGCCACATGGGCACCGGTTCCCACTCAGCTCTCTGCTTGGGAAAGCAGTAGATGATGGCCCAAAGCCTTGGGACCCTGCACCCGTGTGGACGACCTGGCTCCTGGCTTCTCATCGGCTTAGCTCTGACTGCTGCAGTATTTATGGAGTGAGCCAGCAGATGAAAGATCTTTCTTTCTCTCTCTTTCCTTTAGTATAAATCTGCCTTTCCAATTAACATAAATAAATAATACAAAAAGAAAGCCTAGAATTTTATTTTATGCCTATTTAGAACAAAGCAGTAGATAGTACTTATTAAAAAAACAAGTACATACAAAAGGATAGTACATATCAAAAAGGAACAAGTGGAGTATTTTATTACAAACAAATACTCTTGTATCCATAATCTCTTTTTTCTATGTAGAGGCTCAAAATGTGAGACGAAACATGGAAGTCAATACACTTAGGAGGCCAATCGATTCAATAAGTGGTCACTGTGCATGCATTTTTAGGATCACCTGATGTTTTTAATGTCCAAATATTGACTGGTTTTGGATCTAGTTCAAATTTATATTTAATATTTCCTCTGGTGGAAAAGCCTTCATTTGTCACATGCCTGCAATGGAGGCGCTTCCAGTGCTGCGGGTCTGCATCGTTACGGAAGCGGAGAGTTTTATTTGATTCTGTGCAGTGCAAATAAAGATGGAATTCAATTACAATACCAGCATTGGAAGGAGAAAGGCATTTCACTCTGTGACCTTGAGAATAACGTTCTGCAGGAGAGTTAGAAGCCTGGCTCGTGTTGGGTCCTGGTGCTGCAGGCATTATTTCCTAAGGTCACATGCTAATTGCAAATAGAGTGTGGTTAAATGCTGCTAAGCTCTGCAGACAGCTCTGTGTCTTTCGCTCCCTGGTGGCTTATCTGGAAGAAGTGGAGAGGGGAACAACTTCTCAGAGGGAAAAATCACTCGTGTCGTCTGTCCCAAAATATTCACTTGCGTTTCCCAACATCTCTTCAGATTGAACAATGTCATTTGCTTTCATCAGAACGGAACCCAGCTGAAATCATCCCTGGTAGAACGAGTTTTAATTTAAAGGGGGAAAATAGGCCACAGAAGATGGTAGAAAATCTCCACAAATATAAATATACCCCGTGTGCCACAGGCCAGCACTGTATTTTACTGTTGAGGCTTCCCTTATTCACTAATATTGCTAGTGCACACTCAGTATAAAGTTTCTATACATTAAGCAAACCTTTTAATGAACAATTCAAGGAAACCATATTTGAAGAATATTTGCTGATCAGTCATTATTCTATTTTCTCTTGCACTTCCATTTAAACTGATCTGTTTGTCTAAGAGGCAAAATGAGTGAAAGTTAGAAGAATGCATCTTTAAAATAAACACAGGAAGAAGTTTTTTTTTTTAAAGATTTATCCATTTTCATTGGGAAGTCAGATATACAGAGAGCAGAAGAAACAGAGAGGAAGTGCCTGCAATGGCTGGAACTAAGCCAATCCAAAGCCAGGAGCCAGGAGCTTGTCCTGGGTCTCCCACGCAGATGCAGGGTCCCAAAGCTTTGGCCCATCCTCGACTGCTTTCCCAGGCCACAAGCAAGGAGCTGGAAGGGAAGTGGAGCTGCTGGGATTAGAACCAGTGCCCATATGGGATCCCGGCACATACAAGGTGGGGACTTTAGCTGCTAGGCTACTGCATCGGGACCTGGGAGGGAATTTTAAAATCTTTGATTCTTTAATAGCAACCATTCAATTTTTACAGTATTGTGTGTGACTCTCTACACTCACTGGTTGAGTGGCTTCTTTGAGGCAGATGGAGTGTAAGATAAACGTTTACAAGACTGAATATCAAAAATGAGTCTAAAGCTCAGAACATTAGCATTTCCACATTATTTAATAAAACAAAAAAAGATGAGCCTTTGAATAGTTTTATTTCATAGTAAATTTCACTTAAAATGTCATTACACTTTAAATAAATTTACATTCCATTCCATGTGTATAAGAACCAGCCTTTGAGCGGGTTGGTCATGCAAAATTTCACTTCATTGAAACATTTCAAAATTCTGGTTGTCTAATGTTGTCTTAGCTCAACCTGAAACATAAAATGTAAGTTAATTTTTATGTGTATACTTCATGGGTCTAATACATTCCTTGAAGAATAAATTTCTGGGCTGGAGATGATCCCATAGAAGTCAGCCTTGGGGACAGGAGCTGTACTTTGTCATTCTAAAGAGTTGAAGTAACTGTAGAGCTCCTAGGACTTAGAGACTCGGGGCTTCCTTCAGCCATCATTCTCCATCATGCTGTAAGTAGCTTTGCTTATGCGAAAGGGACCTCCTAACTCAGCAGGAGAGATCAAGTGTGTAGCACTTGTGGTTTATCAGCCTTCTTATTTAAGTTCAATTATAGGCTGACTGATGACAGAGTTCCCACCTAAATCTTCAAAGTGAAGAGTGTCAAACACAAGCTTCTTAAGGTTCATAGAATGAGCTTATGGTGAAGCTCACTGCGGGAAAGCATGAACATCTTGGCTAAACTTCTCACCTAGTGTCTTGTCATGGTTGGGTCTCCTGGTGAATCTGCACTGAGGGGTCATAGCGTTCCATGGATGTAGTGCCAGAATATTGAGGAGCTGAAATAAAAGATGTCATTCTGTCCTTCGTAGCATTTTTGCTACATGCGCTTTGCAGACCTGCCAATTTAACACATCTAACATGTTTGGTTAAACCTATGATATAACTAGCTAAAGCTGTAGAAGTTTTGTTTAAGTTCAGATTTAAGCTTTTCTAAAAAGCATACGGAATGTTTTAGTTAATTTGGGGAGCTAAATGTATGGGGGCACATTTTGTTCCTTTTGAAATGCAAATGGAGCTACAAGTCTTCATTTGGTCTGTTCTATTTATGCTATCAGTCCGAGTCACGTTAGGGCATATGGCTGGAAAGGAGTCTGTAAATGTAGAATCAATCACCTCCCTCCAGATGGAAGAATGGGATACTTACTCATATCATTATTTTAAAAGTCTAAACAAACGAAAACATTTAGGACCGTGTACCACTGGGGAAATTTCAATACGCCACTCATTTCACTGTGACTTTCCTGTGAAGTGACCATTTACTTACATTTATTTTTGTAATTCAAATTTTAACGTATTCAGACTGGTCATTCACCCAGCTCTCTAATTAGTGAGTTTCGATGGTTTTATTGCAAGAATTTTTTTACAAGTAACATTAATACGTTTGTGCCATTAGCAGTGTCCTGTAAAAACGAAGACTGAAGTGTCTTAGGAAACCAAATTCAATTTCAAAATATTATTATTGCATAGTAAAGGAAAATTTTATGATATTTTTTGGGTGGGCTGGAGATTACACCTATAGAAGTCAGCCTTGGAGAGTAAAGGTTCGCTTATCATTCCAAACAGGCAAGCTAACACTCAGAGGGCTTAGACACCTGCTGTTTGCTTTACTTCTCATTCTCTGTGATGCCATAAATAGCTCCAAAGCCACTCTTGTTTTGTCTCTAATTAGTGATACAAAGTGAAAGCAGAGTAGGAAACGAAGTTGTTTATCCATTGCTGCATAGTATGCAGGAAACCAAAAAGAAGTTAATATTGTGGTGATGGCCTAAAGACTATTATGCCGGAAGAAAGTGAAAAAGAAGAAATTGTTCTAAAAGTTTGTTGGAGAGAAATATTACTTTTAAAGAAAACATTTACTTTTTGATTTAAGAGAGAGGGAGGGAAAGAGAGAAAGGGAGTAAGAGATAAAGGGAGAGAGAGAGGGAGAAAGAGAGAGAGAGAGAGAGAAAGAGAGAGAGAGAGAGAGAGAAAAAGAGAGAGAGAGAAAGAGAGAGAGAGAGACCTTCATCTCTTAGTTCTTTTCCCAAAGAGCCTCAGTGCCTGGGGCTGAGTCAGGGCAAATTTAAGAGCATGAAACTTCTTTGGGTCTCCCATATTAAGAACCTTGCTTTCTTTTCTCCTTTTGTAGTGCGCTGGCAGGGAGCTAGATCATAAGTGGAGTAGCCAGGACTTGAACCAGCAGTGTTGCAGGCTGTGTCACACCCTCGCCCCTTCCCTTTTTCCCTGGCTCTTAGTCCTCAGTAGCAGCAGAGCATTGTGGCTCTTCCTGCGTGGTTTCCTCTCATCTTGCCAATCAGCTACTATGAAGTGGTGTATCTACAATGTTACTATTATGCATGAAGTTTTAACAATGTAGCATGTGTTTGTACTTCCCGTGAGACACAGTGTTTATGCATGGGAAAAGATAATGCTGTTTAGAGGCGGTAGAGTTCGCAAGGAGGGATCCTTGTGTGGCAGAGCCCTCGTGAGCATCCTTGGGATGCCTCAGGAGAGGCGGCAGCCTCATGCCTGCAGGGAGGAAACCCACAGTGTGCAGCGGAAGGGAGGCTCAACCCCTCCCACTGCACATCCTTTGGCGTGAGTTAATTATTGACTGGTACTCATGCAGCTTTGTAGTTAAAAAATGTTAAGGCTGTTTAAAGCTGGATTGTGAAGAGCCTTGAATTTCAAGCTTGAGAATTATTTTTCTTCGTAAAGCTGGAGACACAAAGGCTTTTTTTTTTTTTGGCTTTTTTTTTTGACATATTTAGTGCTATGAAATATAATTGTGTTGCAATTCTGGAAACACTTGAGCAAGAGAAGGCATACTGTATCAGGCATTTCAGAGTAGAGATATATTTACTTTTCGGATTACTGATTTAGTGAACTTAGAATTTTTCAAAATCGCTTTCCTGAGATATGGTTCACATACTTTTGCTTTATAAAATTTTTTTAAAAGATTTATTCATTTTATTACAGCCAGATATACAGAGAGGAGGAGAGACAGACAGGAAGATCTTCCGTCCGATGATTCACTCCCCAAGTGAGCCGCAATGGGCCGCTACGCGCCGATCCGAAGCCAGGAACCAGGAACCTCTTCCGGGTCTCCCACGCGGGTGCAGGGTCCCAATGCATTGGGCCGTCCTCGACTGCTTTCCCAGGCCACAAGCAGGGAGCTGGATGGGAAGTGGAGCTGCTGGGATTAGAACCGGCGCCCATATGGGATCCCGGGGCTTTCAAGGCAAGGACTTTAGCCGCTAGGCCACGCCACCGGGCCCTGCTTTATAAAATTTGAATGGTTTTTGATCTATTCACTTATATGTGCAACCATCCCACTGCAGAACATTGCATCGTTTCAAAATGAGCTCTTCGTATCACCTCCCTTTCTCTTCTCACGCCCAGCCCCAAGAAACACTAAGCTTGCAGTAGCTTCTTTTCACCATGGTAGATTTCCTCCTATTCTAGAATTTATATGAATGGAGTAACATGCGAACTCTCGTGGCTGGCTTAATTCACTTAGCATACTATTTTCAAGTGTCATCCCAAGTTGATGGACATTAGCTTGTCCCACTTTTGACTATGGGACTTCCTTCTGAACTTTCTGTAGAGATGCACTTTGCATTTCTCTTGGCTATGTTCCTGTGAGTTGAAATGCTAGGCCGTATAAATATAATGTCTTACTTAATGTTTTGCTAGTGTATTACAATTTTCAGAGAATAAGCTTGGCTTTTTCTTTGGACAAATTAATACGAAGTATTTTCTTTCTTGGATGTAATTGTAGATGGACTTTTTTTATAAAAGTTTTATTGTTGGATTCCTCTAGTGAAGTGTATAGCAACACTGTTGGTTTTGTGTATTGAAACTGCATCCCACCATCTTGTTTAAATAATCTATTTATGATACATTATTATTTTTGTTTTTCTAGGACCTCAGCAGGCTTTTGGTGGGGTGACACGGTGTCCAAGGGCGGCTGAGGCATCCTGAATTACAGGGCCAGGATGAGGTCCAGGAAAGTGCAGGCGTGTAGTCATGCTGCTGCAGGTTCTTGTACGTGCTGGTGTGGGACTACTCCGTGGGCTCTGGGGCTGGCTTTTTGGGTAGACCCTGCTTCTGGGGGGTTGGTGGCAGCCCCTTGTCACTCTTTCCCGATTCAGCAGACAGGGACGCTGGAAACAAGTCCAGTGAGGGCTTGAGCTTCCAGGAGCAGCTTTTTCAGCCACCCAGTGCATCCTCACAGCAGAAGCGGGGTGCCCCTGGCGGTGACACAGTGGCCTCCACGGAAAGTGGAAGGATGCGGGCACAGCTCCCCGTACGCTCTCAATCGCTGTCAGTTTATGATGCATTGTTAATACGAAGGAAAAACTCCCAGCAAATATCTGTCGGCTTGAAGGTGCAGGCATGGGTGAGAAGAAGGTCATAACCATCAGAATTTCCAAGGAAAAATTCTTTCTCCTTCTGACTTGTGAAACTGAGTATTGGCATGAGCACGGTCAAAGCCAGTGCCCTGTATAGGGATGGGCCCATGGCTCCTGCCTCCAGACCCATACCTCCGTAGCTATGTGCCTAATGGGATGTCACTACTACCTTTCCTCCAATCCCCAGCACTGGACTGGCAGGCAGGAAAGGGGACTTCTAGTTTGCTTTGGAGTTCAGGCATGGGTTGGCGCTCTGACTGAGTACCACAGAAAACACAAAATCTGTAACCCCTAGCCCCCTCCCTGCTCCCAGCCAGTGCCAGCAGATGGAGCCATCTGTGCTGGGTTGGAAGGATTTCCTTCATCCTCCCCGTCTCACACGGCTCCGGCATGCACCCATGGGACAGTATAGATAGGGTTTGGTGACTATGAGATCCTCTTGAAGCCCAGCTGGGTGGAACCCAGACAGTCCATGGGCTGCCTTTAACACTCTTTTCCCAGCATTCAGCAGACAGTAATACATGACAGGGCTGTGTCGTGGGACTCAGTGTTGGCCTAGTGAACTCCAACACTGGGCAGGTGGTAAGAGCCCCTCGTTTCTAGGTGGCATCTTCAGACCCGCCCTGTTGCTAAGTGAAGTTCTGGGCCCTAGGCGATCAGACTTACATTCTGGTCAGCATATTGAGTGTTGCTTGGGGCTTCCTTGGGCTGCGAATCTATTGCAGCAGCAGGCAGTCATATGAGTGGCGGCTTTCGTCTTAACCGTGTGCTATACCAATTTACAAAAGCTTTGGGCTGCGGATTTGACGTAAGATTGAAGTTGTGGTAACTCCAGGCATCTGGACCTGGCTTAGGTTTGAGGGAAGTGTATAAAAAGAGCACTTGCTTCCCTGCACCATGTTGAGCAGCATGGCAATTGTGAATTTGGGACAGCTCTGGGAAAATTTGGGAAATCCCTGATTGTTCTTGCACCGGCCAAGGGCTCGTGGCAAGCCTCAACGTAGATCGCCACCTAGCGCTGAGTTGGTGGTAGAACCAACAGGTTAGGACAAAATACGCAGAGTGCTTAGAAACACTGGAAGACTAGCAAGACTATAACAAATTCCACGTGCAAAATAGGCCGACAGGCCTCAGGAACTTAGGGGGAACCATGACGTTACCTAAAAAAACAAAATAAGCTACCCTGAAACCAAACACCTAGGGTGTATGTCGAACGTTTGGATGAAAAAATTTAAAATGTCTCTTTTAAGGAAATTCAAGGAACTTCAAGAAACACATAAAAACAATTTAATATTGTGACAAAGACCCTGGATGTAAGCAAGAATTAAACCAAATACTTCTATTAAAGAAACACACTAAGTGAAATTTAAAATGTGATAGAATGAATCAATGGCAGAATGGATCAAACAGAAGACTCAGTAAGCTCAAAAACAAGAAATTTGAAGGTGTACAGGGGGCCAGAGCTGTGGCACAGTGTGTAAGACTTTCCCTGCAGTGCCAGCATTCCATATGGATGCTGGTGTGTGCCGCCCCTTTTGTTTCTGATCCGGCTCCCTGCTTACAGCCTGGAAAAGCAGGGGAGAATGGCTTGGGTTCTTGGGCCCTTTCATCTACATAGGGCACCTGGAAGAAGCTCCTGGCTTCAGTTCAGCCTCATTCTAGCCATCTGGGGAGTGAACCAGCAGACAGAAGATGTCTTTCTTTCTCTGTGTGACAGCTTTCCAAATAAAAAAAATTGATAAACGTAAATAAAAAGGTACATGGAGAAGAAAAAGTAAAAACAAGAATTAAGAATAGTAGAGGCATTTTATAGTAACCTTGCGACAGCATGAAATGAGCAAGTATTCAAGTCACTGGGAAAAAGAGGGGCTTGAAAATGATAAAGAAGATGGTAATTGGAAGCTTTCCAAACATGGAAAAGATGTAACTTTATTGTACAGGAAGGTCAGAGGCCATCCGTGAGATATAACTCAACAAATCCAGCCCCAGGAATTATAATCAAGCTCTCTAAGGTTAAAGAGAGGATTCTCAAACCTTCAAGAAAAGGGCCCAGAGCGATGCTCAGTGGCTGCATCCTCACCTTGCACACACCGGGATCCCATATGGGTGCCAGTTCTAATCCGGGCAGCTCCACTTCCCACCCAGCTTCCTGCTTGTGGCCTGGGAAAGCAGCCGAGGATGGCCCCGAGCCTTGGGACCCTGCACCTGTGTGGGAGACCTGGAGGAATCTCCTTGCTTTGGATCAGCTCAACTGCAGCTGTTGCGGTCACTTGGGGAAAGAATCTATGAATGGAAGATCTTCCTCTCTATCTCTCTTCTGTAAATCTGCCTTTCCAGTAAAATGAAAGTTTTAAAAAAGATTTATTTTTAGTTTTTATTGAAAAGTCAGATAGAGAGGAATGTCTTCCATCCAATGATGCACTCTCCAAGTGGCCGAAATGGCTGGAGCTCAGTCGATCCGAAGCCAGGAGCCCAGAGTCTCCTCCAGATTTCCCATTGCAGATGCAGAGTCCCAAGGCTCTGGGCCATCCTCCACTGCTTTCCCAGGCCACAAGGAGGAGCTGGATGGGAAAAACGGGGCTGCCTGGATTAGAAGCAGCATCCCTAGGGGATCCTGGCACGTGCAAGGTGAGGACTTCAGCTGCTAGACTACCGCGCCAAGGCTAAAAGTGAAATCTTAAAAACAAACAGAAAAATCTTTAGGAGAAACATAACACGAATAAAGCTTCTCAACTCACTTGACTGCAGACTTCTCAGCACATTTCACACAGGTCAGAGGCGAGTGGGATGAAAGTTTCACAGTGTTAATACCAAACTTCAGAAATCGCTAGCTGAGATTACCGTCCCTAGCAAAGCTGTCGCTCAGATAGGAGAGAGAGCTGAAGCTGTTCTCAGAGACACAAAGGCTGAGACGTTGCTACGACAGATCTGCCTTACCCGAGAACTAGTAGAACCAAGCCTCAAATTAGCGGAGAGAAGAAATGCTAAAACACAGAATAAACGGAATAGACTTAAGAAGTTACAGAAAAATGAATGCAATGAGTTGTTTCCTGAAAAGATGAGCTGTATTGGCAAGTGCTTGGCTGGACTCACCAAGAAGGGATATTTAGGTAAATGAAATCAGGGTGGAGCGGAGAACTTCTGCATTGGACACCACTGATGTCCAAAAGTTTACTTAGTTGGAACAATGATATGGCAGAAAATTTGATAACCTTGAAGAAATATGCAAATTCCTGTACACATTCATGTTGCAAAAAATAAATAATGAAGAAGTAAAATACGACTGATGACCAGTGATATTAAATACATAATAATAACTCTGCCACATAAAGAAAACACAGGATTAGATGACTTTGCTGCTGAATACTGCCCAACATTTGAAGAATAATTAACACATTATTCTTAAATAGAATCCCCCAAATAATAGGAGAGGAGGGAATTCTTTGAAACTCATGAGGTACGCATTGTCTCAACACCAAAACTAGACAAGGACGCAATAAGAAAGTTATGTATAGTCCACTAGCCCCAAGAAGCAGAAATGGAAAAAAACCTCAACAAAATATTACCAAGCAAAATCCAACAGCAATTAAAAAAGGTCATTCCAACATTATCAGGTAGCGGTTAGTCCAGTGGCAAAAAAAGGATGATTTAAAACACACAAGTCAAGGAAATGTGATATTCCTTAACAGCAGAATGATAGATAAAAATCATATACTCATTTTAATGAATTATGTCATTTGTCAGCATGCAACAATCCTATAAAGTAAAAGGCGGAGAGATGGGCACGGAAAGAATTAATTAGAAACAGGAATAATTATGAATGAATGACACATGATAAAGAAACAGCAGGGACCGGGGTTATCTCTTGGTCGGTGAGCCAGAACAAGAGCCCAGGGCAACTCACTGAGTCCGTTTTATTCTCTGTGTACAAATCAAACATTACCAGGAGGGTCTGAGATTACTTGCAGGTGGCAACGACAATCATTATGAAATGCATTCGTTGACTAATTGCTTTGGTTGCTGTTCTCCTAAGTGCCAGCGCTAAGTTAGACTCCTCATTAACGCAGATCCATGATCACACATCTCCATGGTCTTCGTGGTAACCGGGCCTAGATGCCAGCATTCTAAAAAGCTATCCCTTACCCGAGGGAGGCAGGCCTGCACCCTGATCTAGCTCCCATACGAAATCCTAAGAGAATTAAGGACCGGCTCTCTGTCAACAAGGCGAGGTCACGAGGCAGAGAGGAAGCCTAATGGAAGCCTTATGGAAGCCTGAACCAAGCTAGAGTTAAAACTAAGAATCTCTACAGATTTAGATAAAACAAGTGATAAAATATAACATCCTGTCATGAAAACAACTGAACAAATTAGGGATAATAAGAATGTGCCTTAGTATAGCAATGTTCAAATCTAACAAGTTAATAGGTAACATACTGACAAGAAAATCTGAGAAGTTTTTCCCTATCACCTGGAACAAGATAAGGATGCTTACTTTGACCTTTTAAATTTAATATAGTACTTCAATTCCTTACAAAAGCAATTAGGCATGAGTTAGAAAGGGCTTCCAAATTGGAATAAAGCTGGCCCGGCATGGTAGCCTCGCAGCTAAAGTCCTCACCTTGCATATGCCGGAATCCCACATGGGTGCTGCTTCTAATCCTGGCTGCCCTGCTTCCCATCAAGCTCCCTGTTTGTGGCCTGGGAGAGCAGTGGAGGATGGCCCAACGCCTTGGGACTCTGCACTCACAGGGGTGACCCAGAAGAGGCTCTGGGTTCCTGGCTTCAGATTGGCTCAGCTCCAGCTGTTGCAGCCACTTGGGGAGTGGATCAATAAAGGGATCTTCCTCTTTGTTTCTCCTGCTCTCTGTATATCTGCCTTTCCAATAAAAATAAGTCAATCTTTAAAAAAGAAACCAAATTGGAATGAAGGAAGTCAAATTTTTATCTTGATAGATAATATGATTTCACATATCAAAAACTTCAAAGATGTGGTGGAAGATTTATTAGAAGCCACAAAATGGCAGAGCCCCTTCCCCCATACACAAAAATTAGCAGTGGTGCTCTGCGTTAATAGTGAATTATCCAAAAACCGAATAAAAAAATCGATGCTATTTGCAACAGCAACAACAAAAATTCCTCATGAGTATATCTTAGCAAAATGATAAAAGAACTCTACACTAAAACTCCCAAAATATTGGTGGGAGAAACTGAAAAGGACAGAAAAAGATCTTACGTACATTCATTAGAATAAGCAATATAATTAAAATATCTTGTATTATTCAGATGTTGACAGACACAGTATAATCTCTATCAAAATATTCATGACATTTTCCACAGACTTAGGAAAAACGCTGCTAAAGTTTGTATGTACGGGGATTGGCATTTTTGCGTGGTGGCGAAAGTCAACGCCTGTGTCACTGGCATCCCATCTGGGCAGGAGTTTGAGTTTGATCTAGTTCCTGGCTGATGCACTTGGGAAATCAGCAGCAGGTGGACTAAGCAGGCCCTTGCCACACACAGGGGAGACCTTAAGAAACTGCTGGCTCCTGGGTCAGTCTTGGTTGTTGGGGCTATTTGGAAAGTGAATTTGTGGATTTAAGATTTCTCTTCTCTGTAACCACATGTTTCAAATAAATAAACCTCTGAAACAAAAGCTTGTATATACCACAAAATACCTGTGACAGTCAAAGGAATCTTAAACAAAAAGACAAAAAACAAAAGGGTGACACTATTTGGCTTTAAAATAAATGAACAGCTTTTAAGAGGAAGACAGGATGTGGAGGGAAGGGGCCCCTCACACACTGTTAGTGCAACGTATAGCTGGTATAGAAAATATATTTCTTTTTTTAAAAAAAAATTAAATTTTTTTAATTGGAAATACAGATTTACAGAGAGAAGGAGAGACACAGAGAAAAATCTATCTGCTGGTTCACTCCGCATGTGGCCACAACAGTTGGAGCTGAGCTGATCTGAAACCAGGAGCCAGGAGCTTCTTCTGGGTCTCCCACATGGGTACAGGGTCCCAAGGCTTTGGGCCATCCTCCACTGCTTTCCAGGCCACAAGCAGGGAGCTGGATGGGAAGTGGAGCAGCCAGGGTATGAGCCGGTACCCATATGGGATCCCGGCACATGCAAGGTGAGGACTTAAGCCGCTAGGCTAGCATGCTGGACCTGAAAATACACTATTTCCTCAGATAACTAAAACTAGAGCTTCCGTGGTCCAGCAGTTCCAAGACTGGGTGTATACCCAAAGGAAAACGAAGTGTATGAGACTGCACGCCCACGCTTACTGCATCAGTGTTCACAATGGCCAAGAAATGGAAACAACCTATGTGCCCATCAACTGATGGATAGATAAACGTGGCACACAGAGACGAGGCAAGAACATGCAGCCATAACACGGAGGAAATCTTGACATTTGCAACCACATGGATAGGTTTGGGGGTCGTTATGTTAAGTGAGATAAACCAAGCACAGACAATCCAGTGCCATAGGACTTAACACATAGGAGGGATATAATAAAATAGAAGTTAAAGATACAATGGTGGGGCCCGGCGGCGTGGCCTAGCGGCTAAAGTCCTCGCCTTCAACGCCCTGGGATCCCATATGGGCGCCGGTTCTAATCCCGGCAGCTCCACTTCCCATCCAGCTCCCTGCTTGTGGCCTGGGAAAGCAGTTGAGGGCGGCCCAATGCATTGGGACACTGCACCCGCGTGGGAGACCAGGAGGAGGTTCCTGGTCCCGGCTTTGGATCGGCGCGCACCGGCCCGTTGCGGCTCACTTGGGGAGTGAATCATCAGATCTTCCTCTGCCTCTCCTCCTCTCTGTATATCTGACTTTGTAATAAAAATAAATAAATCTTTAAAAAAGAAAGATACAATGGTGGTTACTGGAGTCTGGGGATAGTAAAAGACAAGAAGGATGAATGAAAGTTGATGAATGGGCGCTGTAATTGTTAGATAGGAGTAGAGTTCTGTTCCGTTGCACCATGGTAGGAATACAGAGGATCCTAAAGTATCAGCGTTTCCTCTTTTCTCAAATACTGGGGAAATAAAAATGAGAGGACAGTGGATGGTTGCCACAGACAAGTTTCTATCTGTTTTATTGTTGGATTTTTATGAAAATTAAAAAAAAATGCCCACCTTAAGTTCCACATAAACAAAAACAATAGGTGAAAAGTTATTTAGGTTTATTTCATTGCTATGCAAACAGAACAAGTAAACAACCTAAGGAATGTGAATATCCAGGAACATAGAGTATTATCAAAGTATGAAGACATCTCTGACTTCGGTTCCTCTTACGCGGCTAGATACGCGAAGTTTTCTGTGTATTTAAGGGGAGTGAAATGGCGAGATGGTTCAGTTTCCATTCCGTTCTCTCCCTGTTGCTCTACTAAGCAGAGCCTGACAGTGCCTGCTCTTCCAGGCTGCATTGTCAGCTCGCTCAGCAGCAGTCCGAATAGCTCGTGGAGATGGGGTGGGAGTTGTAAGCGCATGGCAACCTCTTCTACGCATCAGCGAATTCCATGCTCTAGCGGTGGCCTGGGGAATGTGAGAAATCCCAAACAGATGCTTTTTCGAAAGGTAAGAGAGAAAGGAAAACTGATCCTGCTGAAAAAGAAGATACAAACGAACAAAAAAACACATCTGTGAATTGTTTAAATCTAGCATTAGAAGGTTAAAGCCGGAGATTTCATTAGAACATTTTAATACTTCTCGGCAGGCTCTTAATAGCTTTATTTGTTCAGCTCTTTTATGAAAGTTCGTCCTCCAGTGGTTTTTCAGCCCCCCCCCCCACTTGTCCAAAATAGAGGACTGTGTTGTTGAATTTCCACTCAAGCATTTGACCACAGGCTACCTTCTGTGTGCCGGAAGGGTGAAACTTGGGAAGGAAGCTGTGTTCTATCTAACTAAAGTCTCCACACATCGCAGCTGGGCACCCTCAGACTGCAGCAGCGCCTTCCAGGTGCCATCCAGCCATGCTAAGAAAGAAGTTTCAGAAACAGATACAAGGTGTGTCGTAAATGTTCCCTAAAAACTGAAGAGGATATTGATGTGGGGGCATCATTTTGGCCCTGAGTGAGAGAAAAGGCTGAATATGCACAGGATGTGGCAAACTCCATTGAGAAGAAAATACCAGAATGCATAGTTCCCAAATCCCTCTTCCTACAGTTCAACTCCAGGGAGAAACAGGACTGCTATTATTCGCTTGTATGAGCCTGCCTGGCTACCATGACAGAATGTCACAGATTGAGTTGCTTAAATAACAGAAGTTTCTTTCTCGTTGTTGTGGAGGCTGGAAGCTCATGGTCCTGGCAGGGCGAATTTCTTGTGAAGCTTCTGTTTTTGGTTTGTGTTTGGTTGTTTTCTTGTTTTCTTTCTGGTATAGACTTCCTCCATGCTGGCTCCCAGTGTCAAGTGTTCCTCTGATAACGACACCGGGCTCCTGTGCTCTGATAATGACCACGGTTAACTTTAACTGCCTCATTGAAGACCTTCCTTCCTAAAGAAGCACCATCGAATTTGAGGTTTTAGGATACAGATTGAAGCAGAAAGGCGTGGGCTACCCGCTATAGGAGAAAGCCATTGACTATTTTATAGGGTGCATGATGAATGCCTTCATGAACTTCCTTCATCTCATTGTGCAAATCTGTTGGGATATAATAACAATAATAATGATGATAGAGTAGGGCTTACTGCATGCCAACAACTGTATGTTTTTTCATTTTCACAGCAACCTCGTGGAAGGGCGAAGGTTACAAGCCCATCATACGGGTTAGGAGATAAGCTATGAAAGGTGGTGGCTTAGCTAAGGTCTCCCAGCTAGTCAATTCCGGGTTGCATGCCAACAAAGCTAGCACACTACCCAGTGGTGATTTCACACGTGAACAAGAAGTTGAGAGGCTTGCTTAACACCTCACATTTATAAGCTTCTGCCTCTATCTGCTACTGTATTGCTCCAAAAGGACTAAGAAAATTAATAAGACACTGCTTCTGGGGGAAGCTCAAGATATAATTAAAGTAGAAAGCAGAACGCCTGTATGGTCCTGAAACAATTTATTATGAAGGTAGCTTTGGGGCGTTAATGGAAAATGAGTAAAAGTTTGCCTGGGAAGGCAGAGGTGTTCTGGAATGAGTCATAGTATGCTTTCAGGTTGCAGTATTGATGGTTACTTCTGGCTCTGTTTTGTTACATTTTAGAAGAGAAACACAGAGAAACATTGGGGCCAGCATTGTGGTGCACTGGGTGAAAGCTACTGCCCGTGACAGCAGCATCTTGCTTGGGCACTGGTTCAAGACACCTGGGGAAGTAGCAGAAGGTGACCCAAGTGCCCAAGGGGAAGATCTGGAAGAAACACTGCATCTTGGCTCTAGCTGCGCTCTGTCGTCACTCCTTCAGCCAGTCCTAGCATTTTCTGCCCTGTGGCTATCTCTCTTGGTTGAAAGTACGGTATCAGAGAATTGGCAACTCACAACTCACGTCTGGAAATCTCACGATTATGCATTTTGGACATACAGAATACCGTTACTTAAATATGAATATGTTATATATTCAAATCCTATTGATTTACAGACACCATAAAATAACAGTTATATCTGCATACGATTGTATCAGTGATGTGATTTTTAAGTCAGACTGAATGGCTTTCCTAATGTCTGCCAGTTTGGTTAAAAAAAAAAAAAGAAAATGTTCACCTACCCAGCATGAAAACTCTCTTTTCTGGTTCATTATCTTACTAACATTTTTATCATGTGAGTTTTATCAGGATCTAGCTTGTTTTGCAAATTAGAATGCTTATTTCAAACGTCTGATTCAGAATCAATTTTAGAACAGCAAATAATCCTATTTCTATGGCTCCAGATTTCTTACTTTCATAGATGATACTGAGACAATCTCTCTCTGTCTCTTCATTTATTTTTCTCATTTCTCTCTCTATTCTTTTTTTTGAAGATTTAGTTTATTTTTATTGGAAAGTCAGAAATACAGAGAGGAGGAGAGACATAGAGGAAGATCTTCCGTCTGATGATTCACTCCCCAATTGAGCACAATGGCCAGTGCTGCGCCAATCTGAAGCCAGGAGCCAGGAACTTCCTCCAGGTCTCCCACGTGGGTGCAGGGTCCTAAGGCTTTGGGCCGTCCTCGACTGCTTTCCCAGACCACAAGCAGGGAGCTGGATGGGAAGTGGAGCTGCCAGGATTAGAACCGGCTCCCATATGGGATCTGGTGCGTTCAAGGCGAGGACTTTAGCCACTAGGCCACGCCGCCGGGCCTTCTCTCTCTACTCTTGATAAAGCATCAGTCTTTTGACCTGAGGTCTGTTCTCTTTCTCCACTCCTCATCTAAGAAAATCTTCCCTCCATTATCTTCCATTTGTTCCCTTCTTGCTGAGCAAGCTGCAGCATCACAGATGAGGCAGAGAGCAGCAGAGAATCCGGTAACATGGTAACTTGTAAACTTTCCGATCCCTCTCCTAATCCTCCAGGAAGCATGTTTCCATGGCCGTATGTGTGGATGATCCCTTCTGCAGGGGTCCGGACAGCAGGCAGCTTGGAGACAGGTGGGAAAAGAAAAACAAGGGACGTTGGGAGGGTGGGCAAAGGTAAAGGATTGAGCGAGATGAACAGTGGAAAACGAGAACTCAGGGTATTTCCTTGGGAATTAATAATGTAGACAGAATGAAAAACTCGCACTGGAAGATCCATTTGAAACGTGAATTCTGTAGGCTAAGGAAACAGCTGCAGAGGAGTCAGTTGGTGTCACATTTCAGTGGTCTAAATTGGAAACTTAAAAGTTAGCATTTTGACAAATGTCTGTAAGGCGAAATGGGATAGTTGAAGAATAATGGCAACTGAGTGCAGGGCCCCCCCACCCCCCATGTGAGGAAGGAAAAGCAAGTAAGAAGAGCTCACAGTTCCCCGGGGGGTGGGGGAGGGGGTGATAACTGAGCCAAGTGTTTTGAGCACTGCTTTCTGCTCTTGGGTGATCATTGGAGTCATCCGCGGAGCGCTTGAAAGTATGCAAAAGTATGCAGTGTGTCCCTTCCCTGGACCTGTTTAATCAGATTGCTAGATGTGAGGCCTGGGGACATACCCGCGGGCGCGCGTGTGTGTGTGTGTGTGTGTGTGAGGTTGGGTGCAATTATTTGTCATCTCAATCACATGGGCGATTCAGATTTTGTGATTTTGGGAATCACGTTCTCACTGACTTTTGCACAAGTCCATGAGTTAGGCTGAGGAGAGTGTGTTTCCTCCTGGAGAAACCACAGGGACCTCTGTAGACGCTGCAGTGCAGAGGAGTTGAAGCTCAAGCAAACATCCCGCACACTGGTCTGGGGTTGGAATGACATGGAGAAGCAGAGAACCGCAGGCTGCATGTTCGTGGTGGAACTTACTCTCTTTGCTGTTCTGCTTCTCTGGTTCTAACTCGGCCTTGGTAGTAGTTTCAGTTGGCCAATTTTGAACAAAATGTTCCATTAGATTAGCCATCCTTTACAGGTAAATCCTGGGACATAGAAAGCATAAGAGAAGCCATATGGCTTATTATCTGTTGAGATGCATTTTCATCTGGTAGACAAGTGTACTGTAATGGTTGAGAGTTAGAGTGTAAATTCCTGGCTTTCCTCCTTGACCACTATGGCATCTTATACACATGGCTTCAATTTGGTGTGGCTCAGAATCCTCTTGGAAAAGGGATTATAATACTGTCTACTCAATAAGGGAGGTGAGAGAAAAAAATTAGGAGATATTTGTAAAGAGTAGAGAATATTGCCCAAGGATGTGACATATAAATTCAGCAAGGAAATTCATGTTGAAGAATTTTCTTTGTTATTTTTAAAAAAGATTTATTTATTTTTATTGGAAAGGTAGATTTACACAGAGGAGAGGCAAAAAAGAGAAACAGCTCTTCCATCCACTGCTTCATTCCCCAAATGGCCACAATGGCTGCAGCTGAGCTGATCTGAAGCCAGATGCTAAGAGCCAGTAACTTCCTCAGGATCTCCCATGCTTGTGCAGGGTCCGAAGGTTTTGGGCCATCGTCTACTGCTTTCCCAGGCCACAAGCAGGGAGCTGGATGGGAAGTGGAGCAGCCGTGATATGAACTGGCACCTATATGGGATCTCAGTGTGTACAAGATGAGGATGTAGCCACTGAGCCGTTATGCCGACTGAAGACTGTTTTGTGTAAAGCAATTGCTTTATACATTGCTTTGAAGATCAGATCATGAGATCATGCGTTTGGTAAATGCCAGATCTGGTTTCATACTTGAACCTGACCAACTTATGGTCAAGGTTTACTGACAAACTTTCAATAATGAATCTTGACCACAAGAAACAAAACTCTAAATCCATGGTGGTAAAGGTAATGTAACTGGAACATTTTGAAGAAGACAAAGATGTCACCTGGATAGAATTGAACAGGTTGGGTCAAAAAATAAAAGAGGGGCACAATTAACTTGACCATCTAGAAAAGTCCAGAAATTTAAGGAGATGGAAACATGGCATGTTGAGGTTAAGAAAGAAAGCATTGGAAGATTTACTGGTTCTTGATAGAAAACAGTGTACGTCAAAAAGTTTGGGGGAAAAGTAATCAAAGGAAAGATACATTTATTTCCATAATTTTTTTTCCATTTTATTATTATTGTTATTTTATGATACAGTTGGATTTCTTGGATTTCCCTTAAAGCCTCCCAAAGTCTCCTAGCCTGCGCACACTGACTTCCCCTATATTAGTACAATAGTATAGTTCTGCATAAGCAATCATAAGCGCATCAGTGTGGGCATGGACAATAGCAGAGTCCGGCATCCTATTATCAAGATTATATGTTTAACAGTTTCATTGGTAGTCCATCTCTGATCTGGAAGTGAAGTAGAGATGCATACTGCATTGTGTCCTCACATTTGAATATGATAACCTCCATTACACAGTTACTGTACATCCCCTTGAATGAAAAGCCACAAAACAGAACCAACAACAGGAAGAAAAATGGAAATTTGTAAGCTATGAAATTAAACAATATGCTACTGAATGACTAATATGTCACTGAAGAAATGAAAAAGAAAATCAAGAACCTTCTTGAAGAAAATGATTCTACAGTATAGTGAAGAATTTAATATGAAGAAAAAAACTTTTGAAGAAATGAAATTAAAAACAAAAACATCAAAACCCATGAGATAAGTTTCTGCTGATCTGTGTTGGTGAGATATGTCTCCTGTAGGCAACAGATAAATAGGTTTTGTTTTTTAATTCATTTTATTAATCTATGACATTTGATTTATGAGTTTAGGCCATTTACATTCAGGGTTAATATGAATGGGTGGTAATTTGGTCCTGTCATTTTAGCAATGGGCTGTTCATTGATTTAGTCTTCTGTTGTTATTTTACTGGGATATTCTTCACATTTGCCTTTGGTTTGGGTGGGTGCTATTCCTCTTCTCTGTCAAGAGAACATTTTTAAATATCATTTCTAGGGCAGGTCTAGGAAAGGTGCATTCTTTGAGCTTTTCTTTGTTGTAGAAGAATTTATTTCATTTTCAAAGACAAAGGAAAGCTTTGCTGGATACATTATTTTCGGCCAGCAATTTTTCCCTTCAGAACATGGATTATGTCACTCTATTCTCTTCTGGCCTATAGAGATTCCTATGAGAGATCTCCAGTGAGTCTGATTGCCATCTCGCTATAGCTCAATTTTTTTTTCATTTGAACATTTAAACATATTTTCCTTTTATCCAACTGAAGAGAGCTTGATCATCATGTGTTGTGGTGACGATCACTTTTGGTCAACTCTGTTAGGAGTTCTGTGCCCCTTCTGAAGTCTGTTTTCCAATTCTTCCAGATTAGGGAAGTTTTCTTTTATTATTTCATTAAATACAATTGTAAACCCAGCTTCTCTTTCTGCATCTTCTAGAACTGTCATAACTCTTATATTTGGCCTTTTTTAAAAAAAAGATTTATTTATTTTTATTGCAAAGTCAGATATACAGAGAGGAGGAGAGACAGAGAGGAAGATCTTCTGTCCGATGATTCACTCCTCAAATGACCAAAATGTCTGGCTACACCGATCTGAAGCCAGGAGACAGGAGCTTCCTCTAGCTCTCCCACATGGGTACAGGGTCCCAAGGCATAGGGCCATCCTCGACTGCTTTCCCAGGCCACAAGCAGGGAGCTGGATGGGCAGTGGAGCTGCCGGGATTAGAACCAGCGCTCATATGGGATCCCGGGGCACATTCAAGGTGAGGACTTTGGCCACTAAGCCACCATGCTTGGCCCATATTTGGCCTTTTAATTGTGTCTCTTTATTCTTGAATACTGTTTTTAGCTTGATCCAGCTTTACTTTCATTTCTTTGGATTGTTTCAGCATTGTGGCAAGAAATATCTTCCAATTCTGAGATTCTTTGTTCTGCCTCATTCAGTTTTGGAGATGTTCCATTGAATTTTTAATTTGCCCTATTACGTCCTTCATTTTCAGTAATTCAGCTTGATTTTGTTTCAGTGTTGCTGTTTCCCGGGTGACATATTTCTGAAATTCCTTAAACTCCTGAATGTGCTTCTCATTGTTGCTAAGAAGCTTTATAATGAGTTTTCTGAATTCTACATCCCCCATTTCCTTGTTGTATTCCTCAGTTAACTCAGATTGGCCAAGGCTTTTGCTCCTTTGCAGGGGAGTCTTCGGTAATATTCACTGTGCCTTTGCTTCTTTTGCTCTTGGCCATTGTACTTCTGGTTAGCAGAGTCTTCTCCTTGGGGCAGGTTTCTAAGCTGTGTCACCCACAGGTCTACAGTTCGATTTTACTTATTGCAGTTGGTACATGGCTTTTTGTTTGCAGTCACTTGTGCCACTCACTCCAGCGAATTTCAGGTCTGGGCTCTTATGTAAGACTTCTACCATGGTCTCCATAGCCCCGGCTTCTGGCTCACCAGTCTCGACCTCCTGTGATCCTGTGCTGAGGCTGCATTGTTGTCTGTACAAGCTTTCTCCCAATTCCTGTTAGAGCAGTCCCTAGGATTAGGGAGACACTAGGTGTCCTAAATAACTGGGTTGTTGGTGCTGCTGATCTTGCCATTATGTCTGAGGGACACTCGGACATATTTTGATCTGTAGGCTGCCAAAGTCAGTATTATTTTCCCTGTGGGACCAGTGCAATGCACTGAGCTGGAATTGAGTTTGCTTCCAGCTTAGTGCATGAGTACCTCACTGTTGTCCCTGCAGTCTCAAAGCCTTTGCTCCACTGTACAAAATGGTGCCTGATGTGCCACTGCTGGAGTTCTGGGTCATTAGGTCTGGGGGCTAACCAGACCTATCTAGGGTGGCACCTGTAGGATATCATGTCAATGCAATGCAGTAAGCCAGAAATGATTTCGTTTCTAACTTGGTTCATGCACAGTGCCATCCCAAAGCCTTTGCCTTCCTATACAAAATGATGCCTGATGTGGCTCTGGTGAGAGGTCTGATCTGTGAGATCCATCCTTTTCCTGCATAGTTTGGTTGGGATCTGCTGCTCTCTCTCTCTGCTCTTGGTCAAGTCAAACAAAGCAGCAGGATGGGTAGCTGTTTTGGGGTTCCCCTGCCGAGCTGCTGGCAAACTCTCCTTACCTGGCTTCTGGTGGAACTTCTGGTGGATCTCCTGCTGCTGCTGGAGCCCAGATCACTGCTCGCTGAATGTCACTGGAGTATCTGGTCACGGCAACAGTACATCATTGTATCTGCTGCTCTCCCACATCTGTCAGTCTCCAAGTGCCCCCTGCTGTCAGCCTGTCCTCTCCTATTTCCTGAAATGTATACTTTTTGCTTCACCCTGGCTAATTATTCTCTGTCTAAAGGTTTTCTTACCCTATTCCACCATTTTGATTCTTGATATTCTCTCTCTCTCTCTCTCTCTCTCTCTCTATATATATATATATATATATATGTGTGTGTGTGTGTGTGTGTGTGTGTATGTATATATATAAGTATATATATATATTTAAATCAAGGCACATGTATGATCTTCAAAAACTTCATTAAAATGTCTTTTTAAAACTACTTGTGTATTTCAAAATATTTTTAAGACACTTATGTGATTATTCTATTTTGCTTGAGTTTTTTTTTAAGTTTGACAATACACTTTTTTTAAAAAAAGAAAGATTCTTTTATTTTTATTGGAAAGACAGATTTACAAAAAAGAGAAACAGAGAGAAAGATCTTCTATCCACTAGCTCACTCCCCAAGTGGGCACAATGGCTGGAGGTAAGCTGATGCAAAGCCAGGAGTAAGAAGCCTCCTCCAGGTTTCCCATGTGGGTGAAGGGTCCTAAGGCTTTGGACCATTCTCTACTGCTTTCCCAGGCTACAATCAGGGACCAGGATGGGAAGTGGAGCAGCTGGGATACACACTGGCACCCTTATGGGATCCTGGCAGGCAGAAGTGAAGGATTTAGCCACTAGGCTATCGCGCTGGGCCCTCCTTAAGCTTTTTGAAGTACTCTCAATCTATGCTAAAACCAAGAAGTTGAAACACTTGTAGACTATGAGATGAAAAAGTATTGGAAGAAAATGTAAAGCTTCAACTTCAAAGTCCAGCAGTACAAATAATTATACAAGAATGGGAAAATAACTATAATATCCTACTTTGCTCTGCTATAAAAAATAGCACATATTAATAGTAACATAACTATGGTTTATTGATTTAACCTAAAGAAAGTTGTTACTGTCAGGTGGGATGGAAGAAGTGGAGTACTGAATTACAGCCTCATTTATTAGAGCAGAAAATCAATAACATGCATAAAATGAAAGGTGGTAAAAATGTTAATATAAGAAACTATGTAAATCAAGGAGACAACAAAAACAAAAAAGAGATCAAGTCTTCTAATTTCATTATTTCCCTCACAGGAAGTGAGTACAGATGCTCTCTACTTTTAATAGTTCGATACATTTTATGTTTCATGTCATCAAAAAGGCAAAATCATTTGGTAGAAACCATACTTTGTGTTTTGATCTTTTTTTTGGACTCCAGATACGTATGTAGCCCTCATCTTACCGTCCTGGACAGAAGCAGCAGGCTGCAATTCCCAGCGAGTTATGCATTCACAAGGAGCACCAGCAGGTGTTTCATAGTATTTTGAGGTTAAGGTGCTATTTTGTGTGTTAGATGCATTGAAATACATTTTAATTTATGATATTTTGAATTTTCATGTGTTTATCAAGATAGAAATCCATCGTGAGGCATGGAAGTATTTTAACTTAAAAAAAATCATCATCAAATAGCATAACTCCCCAAACCCAACCAATGAACCAATTAGTCAACCCATAGCAACAAAGGTCATTTGTTCTACTCCGATGTATCTGAGCTGGCCTAATTTTATTCCTTGAGGCAGGTTATTTGTGGAATCAGAAACATGCTGTCCTGAAATTCCCTTTGTTGAAATCCTGTTTATCTTTGAAGTCAGATTCACATAGCACCAAATCCTTGAGCATTTCTCTGATCATCAAACACAGAAATGGTCTATTTTCTCCAGAAACGAGGAGTATTTCTGTTTGTACTCTGTTTATGGAATTCACATGATATATATTGACTTTTAGTGTGTTTTTGCAGTTTCCTTGAAGTTCTTTAAGAAAATGGTAACTTAAAATCATTTTATAGAGGCTGGTGGAAATTATGGAGATACTAGTTTTTAAAATCAAGACTCAATAGAATATATTAGAACTTTTCTTTTTAAACACATTTCAAAGAATTGTTTTTTGCATGCATTTATCAAGATATTCCCTCAACAGTTTCCAGAACCATCTTTTATTATTAAATTTTAGGCAATCAATACATGTTTTCTCCTTCTAGATCCTAAATTCTTTTTATAATGCTAATTTCATACTTCCGTTAGTTCAATACAATTAATTTGAAAGCACCAAGATAAAGATGAATAACATGGACAAAATAGATAATTTATTCTAATACCTTATCTCTATGCTCCTCACTTGAAAGTGTCTACCACTACCTCATTTTATATTCTGTGTTAGTTGGTTATATGTTTTATGCCATTTTGAAAATCAAAACCAAATTGGCAGCTTTCAGCCTACCTTTGAAATATTCATAATATTAGTGACCCATCATTCAAAATAAGTCCTTTGAAACAATCAGGATGTGGTAATCTTTCTATTTGTGTTATACCTTATCAAGAGATTTTAAACATCTCAACTTGTCTTTGCAGCTTCTGCTTTGAGTCTGTTTTGTCTATTATCATTCTTAATGGGAAATAAAGACTTCTGAAGCAGAGAAATATCACCCGTTTGAGTTGATCTCATAGGAATGGGGGAGGCAGTTTAGGAAAGAGAGTTAGTTTGCCGTGGAGTGCAAGTGTCAAAACTGGGTCTCCATGGTTGCTGAGGCCTGTGCAGTGGGTGTCATTCCCATACGCTCAAAGTGGACATAGCAACCAGTTCATTGAGGCCTGTAGACGACGTCTAGTACCACGGAGGGCAGAACAAATTGAACAGCTCTCTCTGTCAAGCTTTAATAGTGAGTATCTGGGTGAATTGAAATTAAGGTGGATGATATCAGTAAATGGATCTTGGAAGAATTTCCTCAAATCAACAGCATTTCAGAACTATTAAGACCACTTAAGCTGTATCCTCAGAACATGCTCTACATTGGGGACGTTGGGATGACATCAGGGGGCCTTTCCTTATTCCTGGGTACTCATGTGGTTGGGTTGCTGGGAGCCACCGTCTCCTTTCCCCTCCACACTTTACCCAGATACAGGAAGAAAAAATGCAATTGAAGGCAGTTGTCTCCTCCACTTTCCCTCATTCCTTGAGCCTCCCACCCTAATGGAGGTCCACATGGATATGTATCTCTCTCAACTATGTAAACTATCAACTGTGTAAACATCATCAAAAATAAAAAAAATGCATTGTTGTTTAAAAAAAAGAATTTAAATTAGTGAAAAACTGCATTGTAGAAAAAATTATAAATAGACAAAGCTTTTAAGGATGTCAGCAACTATTTGTTAATTTTTCAAGTGGAAGCACTAAAGGCAATTTTAATTAGAAATTGAATGAGCATGAGAATAATCTAATCTAAATAAATGTTATTCAAAATTTAAGTTTATTTTTAGTAGGCAATCTATTTTGTTTAAAACACAAATATGTCATATAAATGGCGTCTCTTTGATAAAAAATGTTAACTTACAGTAAATTCTTTTAGATTCTGAGTTCTGTAGTTGATTCAGCAAAGTACTTTCTATATCTATAAAATATATTTTAGAGATGATACATATTGAATGACTTGAATCAACAGAATAAACACATCATTTAATGTGCTTGCTTGCATTATGACTATGGAGATAATTTTAAAACATAATTCAGTGGCATTAATAGAGAAGCTCAATTCTGTCCATCAAGCTTCATTGCATTCATCTTAGTGATTTCATAGTTATTTTAAAATGGAAAGGTTTGAATAATCATGCCATCTATGGGCAGATTAATTTCACTTGTTCCCAAAAGGGAAATTCAGAGGTTCTCAAGTTTTAGTGTTCATAGGATTACCAAGAGAAATATTTAAAAGAAATTGATATCATCTGCTACCTTAGGTACTGTCTTTAAAACCTAAGCTATAGGGCTGGTGTGGTGACACACCAAGGTAATTCTCCACCCTGTAGCACTGGAAATCTACAAAGCCACTTCCAATCCAGCTCCCTCTTTTTGACCAGAGGAAGCAGGATGGCCTGAGTCCTTGGGACCCTGTACTTCAGTGACAGACTTGGAAGAAGCTCCTGGCTCCTGGCTCCCGGCTCCTGGCTCCTGGCTTCAGATCAGCTCAGTCTAGCCCGTATGGCCTTCTTATCACTAGTTTGCCTAGCAGTTTTTGTGAATGGTTTCAGAGAATCTTCCATTTCTACCAAAAGCTACGTTCAGTCTCATTGCTGTAGTCTCAGAATTACTTCCACAAACATACTAAGCTCTTGAATTCTGTCTTTTTCCCATATGATTTGAAATGGCCTTCTCTGATGAATCAAGATAAACTTTGAGACTCAGTTTAAATCTTACTTTCTCTGGGAGCTTTTCTTGTATCTGTCCTTTGACAATAAATTGTGTGTGCTGCTAGGATACTACGTATAGATTTGATTATACATTTCTTTTTGTATATGTAATTCAACTAAAGGATGAATAGCATCTCATAGATCATAAGCACTTAAAATGCATACTGACAAATTATAGTTAAGTTAAATATTTGTAAAAAATATTACCTTTTTGGTAGCATACACAATCTTTTGTGGTTTGCTTATTTTAATTCACCTCGTGAAGAACTTGAAAAATGTAATGCCCATGCACATAAATACATCTAAGATTTTTAAAATACATAATTTACAAAGGCTGTCATACATTTGTAGAAGTTAAATGGAGAGATAATGAATGTATTTTACAAAGCTTATGCTTTACAAAGTCAAGCCTCAATGTAGAAAGATAGCTGCGGGAATACCTGAAGCTAGGAATATTCCTTGCAGGAGTACCTGAAGATGACGGAATGCTATTCCTTCCCATAGGAATAGGAATAGGAATAGGAATAGGAATAGGAATAGGAATAGGAATAGGCTTGCTGAATGCCCAAGGGTGGTGGTTTCTGTTGATCGTTAATAGCGCCTCTTCATAGTCTCAAAAGCATCTTCGTTTGAATTCCTCTTACATAGTGATTCTACTCAACCCAACTTATTTTTAAGGAATTTAAGAATCTGTTGTGGTTCTCATTTTGCAAGTTCATGGAATTTCTTTTTTTTAAAGATTTATTCATTTTTTATTTATTTTTTTTTAAAGATTTGTTCATTTTATTACAGCCAGATATACAGAGAGGAGGAGAGACAGACAGGAAGATCTTCCGTCCGGTGATTCACTCCCCAAGTGAGCCGCAACGGGCCGCTGCGCGCCGATCTGAAGCCGGGAACCTGGAACCTCTTCTGGGTCTCCCACGTGGGTGCAGGGTCCCAATGCATTGAGCCGTCCTCGACTGCTTTCCCAGGCCACAAGCAGGGAGCTGGATGGGAAGTGGAGCTGCCGGGATTAGAACCAGCGCCCATATGGGATCCCGGGGCTTTCAAGGAAAGGACTTTAGCCGCTAGGCCACGCCGCCGGGCCCAAAGATTTATTCATTTTTATTGGAAAGTCAGATATACAGAGAGGAGGAGAGACAGAGGGGAAGTGAGCCTCAATGGCCGGTGCTGTGCCAATCTGAAGCCGGGAACCAGGAACTTCCTCCAGGTCTCCCACACGGGTGCAGGGTCCCAAAGCATTGGGCCGTCCTCGACTGCTTTCCCAGGCCACAAGCAGGGAGCTGGATGGGCAGTGGAGCTGCTGGGATTAGAACCAGCTCCCATATGGGATCTTGGCGCGTTCAAGGTGAGGACTTTAGCCTCTAGGGTACTGCACTGGGCCCAAGTTTATGGAATTTCTATAACAGTTACACAGCACCTTTTGTGTTCAGAGCACACAGCCTTCCAAGTGGTACAGGTTGAATATCCCTAATTTGAGAATTCAGAATGCTCTAAAATCTAATTTTTTTGAAGGACAGCAGAAGTTACAGGTGGAAACTTTGAAACCTGACCACAGGTGACAGGTCATGGTCAAAATACAGGTGAAGGGGCCAATATTTAGCCTTATGGTGAAGAAAGCTGAATCCCAGGACCAGCATAAGGGGTCAAGCTGCTGCGTGTGATGCCAGCATTCCATCTGGATGGATGTCCTGGCTGCCTGATACCCACTGCAGCTCCCTGATAATGCATCTGGACAAGGCATCAGAGGATGCCTCAAGTGCTTGTGCACCTGCACCCGGGTGGGGAACTTGGATGAAGCTCTTGGGTCCTGGCTTAGACCTGGCTGAGGCATGGTGACTGGGGTCATTCAGGAGTCAGGGAATGAACCAGTGGATGGAGGATTTTTTTTTCTCCCTCTGTCTATAAATCTACCTTTCAACTAAATAAAATAAACCTGAAGGCAATAAGAAACCTGAATCCCATCCAAGGATACTGAACGGTGTCTCATTTCTGCTTTCATAAAATCTTTCCTGCTAAGGCAGAAAATGATGGTTCAAGTGCTTGGGTTTCTGCCTTCCATTGGGAAGAGCTTCTGGCTCCTGGCCATGGCCAAGTCCAGCCCTGGTTGGATTGTGAAGCAACAGACAGATCTCCGTATCTTCCTTTCAAATAAGTAAGTAAGTAAATAAATGCTTTTTAGATGCAGATGTACTAAAAATATTGTAGGTAATTGCCTTCAGGCTATGTGAAGATGAATGTAAAATAGATAAATTTTGTGTTTAGACATGAATCTCAGTCCTAAAATACATTAATTCTCTGAAATATGAAAAATATGAAATTTGAGACACTTGAGATTCCAAGCATCTTTTTCTAAAAAGATTTATTTTATTATTATTATTTTTTTTTTGAAAGGCAGAGTTGCAGAGACATGGAGAGATTTTCCATCCATTGCTTCATCCCCTCCATGGCCCCAATCACCATGGCAGGGCCAGGTCTAGGTCAGGACCCACAAGGTTCTTCTGGGTTTCCCACATGGCTTCAAAGCCTTGAGCCATCCTCTGCTGCCTTCGCAGGCCATCAGCAGGGAGCTGGATCAGAAGTGAAGCTGCTGAGACACAAAATGCTCCCATGAGAGTTGCCAGCACCACAGTAAGAGGCTTAGCCTACTATGCCGCAGCTCTAGCTCCTGCAGGCATAAAAAATATATATATATATATATTTTTTCATCTACTTCAAATCAAAATGGAAGAAAGATCCAGTATTTGCCTATTTACTTTTCAAATTCCTACAATAGCCAAGGATTGGCTAGGCTGAAACCAGCAGCCAGGAACTCCATCCTGGTCTCCCACGTGCATGGCAGGGCCCCAGGTATGCGAACCATTACCTGCCGGCTCCAGAGGTGCATAAATTTGATCCAAGGTGGGTTAGCTGGGACTCAAACCGAGGACTCTGATGTGTAATACAGGCATTCTGCTTGGTACTTCCATCCCTGACACAACACCAGGCTCCACCAAGTGTTTTGAATAAGGAATACTCAACTTGGATGTGCTTTTTGTGTAAGTTCTGCCAGGTTCAATACTCTGTGCATGTCTGTGATTCAGAAAAAAAGTGTGTGTTGTGCAGAGATTCTCAATGTTTCTTGGGTTTCCAAAGTAGGTGAAGCTTGTTAAGTGAGACTGTCCAAGTCTGATAAACTCTTTGCAAGGAAACCACACTTTCAAATGGGTGGGGGGATCCGCCCAGCCATTTCCTAATTGGTTCAGAAACCACCACTGGGGGAATGTCTGGGCAGGTTCCAGTCGGAATGCTGAAAAGCCCAGGACACTTCCTCACACCCCAGTGTTTCTCCCAGTCGCCCGTCAAGTGGCACCCCATCTCCCAGTTCTCTCTCCTGGAAGTGCTTATCCCTTCTGTTTTATTTATTTTTTTTTTTCAAATTCTCCTGTTTACTTTGCAAATAAAACCTCTCTGTCTGCAACCAATCCCTGGCTGTTTATTTCCGTACCAAGCTCTCATGCGATGTAGTAAGTTAAGCCGTCGCTTCAGCTGGTCCCACACCTGAGTCTGAGCTCTGGTCTGTATCCTGACTCATTCCTGTTTCCAGTGCAGCTCTCTGTGAGCTCAGGCGCTGTGAGGCGGCAGGTGATGGGCCACATGCCTGAGCTCCTGTTGTGTGAGTGGCAAATCCACACAGCTTTGCTGGTTGCTGGCTTTGTTCTTGTCTCATCTCGTTTGTCACAAATATCAGGGTAGTAGCTCAGTGAACGGATGATGTGTCTTTCCCTGTTTCTCTCTCTTCCCGTTAGAATAAGTCTCCCAGCCTCCGCAAAAAAAAAAAAAAAAAAAAAAAAAAAAAAGGAGAAGAAAACGGTAAGTAGGGCAAAGGCATCTTAGGCTGTGGGAGGGAGGCTGGGGGGCTGGAACCCGGCAGCATTCATGTGTTTATTCAAGGCACTGCACAGCAGCTCAGCTTCATTGCTGTGGATGATCTCTCCAAGGAGACTGGGACGCAAGGTGTGACGGCCACGCCGAGAGAGATCGGGACACAGAGGATGCAAGGCGAGGGAAGACATGTACACTTTATTGAACTCAACAGGGCAGGTCACCTAAGCAACCACAGAAAACCTCTCTAAAGATAGCAAACAAGGAAATGAAGTAGCAAACACTGTAGCGGCATGGGAGTAATCATGTTTTTCAGGAACGGATTCTAACAATCAAACCGATTAAGTGAGGAAGGGGTTACACTTGGCTACAAGTAACTAATGAGGCAGGAGGCACAGGGGGGTGCCGCTCCTCCACAGCCATGCTTGGCCAGTGAGGCAGCCACAGTACCATGCGGGGAGTCGGCTTCCTGCTAGCACTCTATGCTGGGAGTGTATGAGTTCTGGGGTCCTCAGGCATCTGATGGATGAACAGGTTCAGGGGCACACTTCCACACATTGCTATTATTTTGAATATGCAAGAATACTTCAAAGATCATGGGACAGAGAATTAAAGGATATGCTTAGTGGTGTGCATTTGACCCAGCTGTTAGGTGACTGGGTTGGAACACTGATACCCTATATTAGAGTACCTGGGCTGGCAGCTGTCTGCAGCTCTTCACACTGCCTGCTGACACATTGTCTAGAAGCATTAGTGACAGCTTCTGTAACCAGGTTTCTGCCACACAGACGTAAGACTTGGAGTAAGGTTCTGACTCTTGGCTTCACTGCAAACTGTTGCAAGCCATAGTGAAAATTTAGGCAATGAATCAACAGACTGGAGTTCTCTCCCACTGTGTTTCTGACTCCCTGACTCTCAAAAGTTCTGCTTCAAAGCCAAAAAAAAACCAACCCCCCCCAAAACAAACAAAAAAACCCCTGAGAATCTTCAACAAGTTCATGTAAAATGTGTATTATGCAAAATTATGCATGAATTTTAACATGTTTTGAACCCAAACAATTCATGTAATTCAAATTTTCCAGTGATTTTTGGTATGTCATTATATTTCCATATTTTTGTAATAAAATTATCATTTCCCTTAATTATGAGATTACATGGTTTTCAAAACAGTTTACTAAATTCAAAAGCAAGACTTTATAATCAGCTTTCCAAATTCCCAGAATTTTATGCCTTTTTTGTTTTATTTGAGAATTATTTCATTATTTATTTGCTAGGAAGCGCGCGTGCGCAAGAGAGAGAAAGAGAAAAGACCTTCTATTAACTGGTTCATGTTCCAAAAGCCTGCGATAGTTAAAGTGCTAAGGTAAAGATAGGCCAAATTCAAAAGCCTAACGTTCTCTTTGGTCTCCCATGTGAGTTCCAGGACTCATCTATCCATACCAAGATCTGCTGCCTCCCAGGGTATACATAAGCAAAAACCTGGATCGGAAACAGCTGGAGATTGAACTCAGTCACGCTGTTATAGAGAGTGGGCACATCAGTTGCTAAAGTAACTGTTATACCAAGTGCTTGTTTCTTTCTAAATCTATTTTATTTTAATATTTATTTTATTATTCTTTTAAACAATTATTTTATTTTGCTAATCTTTACATAGCTGATCAGGGCACAAAGGGTCAAGGGCTACAGGCAATTGGATAAGACCATTGTTTCCACATTAATATTATTTTTTTCCCCCTGTATCTGGGGTAAGGGGAAAGGCAAAGGGAAAAAGCCCCTCCCAACCTTCCACCCATCCCAAGTCCCCTACGGGGGCATGCTCTGGGGGTCCCACTCATGCAGTTTTGATAGTTCATCAGTTCTAAATTGCCGCCAATCTCGCTGTTCCAAGCATGATGAAATCTCTTCAGAATCCACTGGCTGACACGGTCTCTTCACGGTTGGGGTTCTGAGATCAGCAGTTCAGTTGGAGGGATCCCCAAAGAAACTTTGTTGAGGTGATCCAAGACCTGATTCTTGTGTGTAAATGCCAGTACAGGGTCCAACATGGTCCATCACCCCAATCAGCTTATGCATATGCTGGTGGTTGTGTTTGCTGGGTCATTTCTGTTTCCAGACCTGTCTTCCATATGAACCAATGATTGTTGCAGTCAAGCCTGATTCTGCCCAGCACATACTTGGCCCTCTCACAAACCAGTGAGAGTTGCAGCCTAATTGAGGTGACTCCCAATAACCCCCACCAGGCCTGCCCCCTACCCTGGTATCCATCCTTGCCAGCATGTACAACAGACTTGTCCAGTCTGTCCCACATCCCATTCAGCTCTCCTCATACATGTCAATGAGCATTGAAGCCTGGTTCAACCCAACCAAGCCCACTATCTAGCCCACACTTGTGCTGGTGGGTGCCATTCTCTGTCTAGCCACACCTGCCCCAGTCCTGGTTTTCATGTTCTGCAGTGGGAGTGGTAGCCCAAGAGGGAGGTGCCCATATTTTCCCTACTGGGCCCACTCCCATTCCCAGATCACGCTCTCCGCAGGTGGTTCTGGAGTTTAACTTAACAGAATTAGCTTCCAGTGCCAGCCTCTGCCAGCTGATGCTGCAGCAAAGCCCAGCCAACCCTCACCCACTCTGATTTTTGCTTGCACCAGTAGGAACAGTCAGCCCAGCCTGGCTTTTCCCTGATCTAGCTCACATGAGGCCCACAGGTGTTGTAGCCCTGCCTGGTCTGGTCTGCCCCCATCCCATCTTACACTGCCCAGTGGGAGTGGTGTTCCGGGGGGGGGGGGTGCCTCCACATTTCTCCTACTGGCTTTTCCCCCTCCCGTGTTGGTTCTCACATGTGCTGGTTGGGTGCTGCGGCCCAGTCTGGCTTGGCCCCCCTCGCTTCAGCATTTGCCAGTGGGTGCTATAGCTTGGCCTGGCCCACCCCCAATTCTAGCTCCCATTGGTGGGAGTTACAGCCTAGTGCAGCCCAGCCAGCACCCCGTCCTAACCGTAATGTGTACTGGTATGTGTTGTGTCTGAACCTGGCACGACCCACACGCTGTTTTGGTGCTTGGATTTGCCAGCGGGTGATGTGAACTGGTTCAGCCTGCTCCGTCCCTGACCTGTGGCAAATGCATGATTGTAGGCAGCTTTCCTTGGCCTGGTCTGGGCTGTTCCCTATCGTGGTTGTTGCGGTCACCAGCAGGAACTGTGTCCTGCCAGAGGAATTCATTTTCTTATTATTTTGTTATTCTTAATATTTCATATTTGAAGTCAGGTTTAGAGACAGAGGAGAGAGAGAGAGCTTTTATCCCTTAGTTCACTCCTCAAATGGCCGCAATGGTTGGAGCTGGGCTGGTTCAAAGCCAGGAGCCAGGAGTTTCTTCTTGGTCTCCCACGTGAGTGAAGGAGCCTAAGCAGTTGGCCCATCTTCTGCTACTTTTCTAGGTACATTAGCAGGGAGCTGGACCATCAGTGGAGCAGCCAGGACATGAGGTGGTGTTCATAAGGGATACTGGTGGCCAACAGGTGGGAGCCTAGCTTACCATGGTATCTGCTCCCCGTCTATGTTTACATGATGATAAAAATGCATGTGTTTAGATAGAAAAAAATCCTTGATTGAATCACTTTCAGCTAATTGTTGCCAAAGGAGAGTTTTCTAAACACAGTGTTTTTCAATATTATAGCTTATAAAAATGTTCAAAATGGGGCCCGGTGCAATAGCTTAGCATCTAAAGTCCTCGCTTTGCATACACTGGGATCCGGTATGGATGCCAGTTCTAATCCTGGCAGCCCCACTTCCCATCCAGCTCCCTGCTTGTGTTCTGGAAAAGTAGTCGAGAATAGTCCAAAGCCTTGGGAACACGCACCCTCATGGGAGACCTGAAAGAGGCTCCTGGCTTAGGATTGGTGCAGCTCTGGCCATTGCAGCCACTTGGGGTGTGAATCATTGGACAGAAGTTCTTCCTCTCTGTCTCTCCTCCTCTCTGTATATGTGCCTTTCCAATAAAGACAAATCTGTTTAAAAATTTAAATGTTCGTTTGTGAAATTCTGTAGTCATGTATGCTTGAGTTACATGCTTGCATGAAAGCACACTTGGACAGGGGAGGTCTGCTCTTCTCATATCCCCAGGCCCCCCTCTTGTTACCTTTGGCTTCTGGGAGAGTGGAAGTTTCCTGAACACACAATACAATATTACTTTTCTGTGATGTTTCTTTTTACACATTCTATCTGGAATACCTTCCCCTTCCATTACTAACTGTGAAATATTGTTTTCCTTTTTCTGTTGAAATTGGAGCCCTCCATTTTCTGCTCTAATATAACCTGGTTATGCCCTAGATCTGCAATACGTATTATCTCAGGTCTTCTTTTAACTAAGTTACTGAGTTGGAATTTGTTACTGGTAGGATTTGTCTTTTCTTTCTTTGCTTCTTCCTCATTTTCCTGGAGTGCACCTTTAGGCATTGTCATAAAAATGGACATGTCAGAAGTAAGTTTTGAGGTCTGTGCATCTTTAAATTTGCCTTTATTCAGCCATCATACTGATTGATACTTTCGTCAAATACACAGTGAATTCTTATCCGATGATAATTTTCCCCTCAGAATTTAATATATTTACTGTGATACATTTATTTGTGCATGCTTACAACACATACGCGTTGCCTTAGAATGTTTGCAATTAAAAAAAAAGTGTATTTCGTTCAATGAGTCAAAACAGCAGGCTTCACTGAGGTACTGCAGCCCCAACTGAGCCACAGGTGTGGTCATTTTGTGGCCCTCAAATCACTGCTACAGTTATTCACTTAGTTTACGTCAGCTGGAGAGCTGGTCCTTTTTTGAGCTTGGCTTTAAGAAACCATTATTATTATTATTAGATAAAATGTCTTAAGTGATGCTTATTTGCGTTTGGCGTTGGGGTAGAAAAAAACAGGTGTCAGTGAATTTTTTTTGAGATATCTATCTATATGTATATACATACATATATAATTTAATGGAAAGGGCAGTCATACACAGAGAGAGAAGAAGAAGAAGAAAGTGTGAGAGAGGAATCTGTCATGTGTTCACCCCATAAACGGACCACAAAGCCTGGAGCCAGGCACTCCATCCTGGTCTCACGGGTGGGTGGAAAGGGCCCAAGAGCTTGGTTCATCTTCTGCTAGGTGCATTAATAGGAAGTTGAATCAAAAGTGTTGTAGTCAGGAGTGACAACAGCACTCCAATTTGGGATGTTGCCATCACAAGCAATGGCTTCATCTGCTCCATGATGATATTTTATAATGTTGATAAGAATCTTCTTTTTCCAAACTCAAAAAATTTAGAATTCTGCTCATCAAGATCAGGGATAAATTGTGGCAGACTCTCTTTGGCATTCTTCTTATATGTCCCGGCCGCTCTGGAAGATTCCTGTGTATCATCTGGGCTTTCTATATCTGAGAACCTTCTCTGGCATAAGAATTAGCTTGTGGGGTTACTTAATTGCCTGTAGATATTGATGCTCAGGAGTGACCTGGAGACGAGAAGTGGCCACAGACTAAGAAACTGTTGATGGTGTTTGCAAAGTTCCTGCAGCTCCTGTACAACTCCCAGATGGCACTGAGGATCTTAACATAAATGACCTTGTGGGAGTTGTGTCTTTAGATACATCTCGAATCAGAATTTCAGGGAATGTTTATCTTAGAAGCGATTCCAGGAAGCCAGGTAAGAAAGCAGGAAGTGATATGGGGAATCATAAACAATGACAAGGGTATGAGGCCCAGATTATTGCTGGATGCTAGTAGGATCAATCTTACTTGGGACCCTTTGAAATATTGCAAAGAACTCTACTCAGTCTTTGCTTAGGGTCACCGCTGATCCATGCTGATTGTACATGACTTCCTCTGAAACAAGTTTTGTTTGTCCGGCTCCCTGCTTGGGGAGCGCGGTCACCTTGTCTCTGGCAGAAGAGGCTAGTCTGGTAGAGTCACTTCTTTCACATCTGGCTCATCTGTGCGAACTTCCACTTGGGTTACCGAGGGTTCTACTCTCAGAGCCCATTGATGGTTTCCAACCGGTAGATCACTGCTTACAAAGCGATCCCAGGGTCACATGTGAGTCCAGTGCCCGTCGCTGTAAAAGGGTCTGAAAAATCTTTTATGCCAGTGAGATTTATCCTGTGGCATGCAATGCAATCTGTAATGTTGAATAGGGGAGAGGCAGGTAGAGAAAGGGAAAGAAGGGTTTTATATCAGAAGAGAGAAAAATTAATGAGGTGCAAGGTTAAGAAATGGATGACTGCTGGTTTTTACTTCTTGGATGTCTGCATCCCTATCTACCTGCTCTTGTATTCATAATCGCAAACATACTCTACTGGTAGAAGAACTATTTATTGTACACATACTCGGAAGTACACACACCTTTTCCTAAAGGGACATGTCACACAGTCTCATCCAGTCCCATGTCCTGGATTTCTGGCTGATGCATCTTTTTTTTTTTTTTGATTATGTGAAGATGTATGTCGTATTGACATAGCAACTTACGCTCAAAAATAAATAGGTGGTCACTTTCCCAAAATTCAGCTGTGTTCTGAGACAGGCAGTGGCTTCTTGGGGAGTCAGCCTCCCTTCTCCAGCTTTGCTCTGGGATCTCCCACGGTACCCTCTCCTACAGCCACTTCTAAGAGAAGCTTTAGGGAACAGTATTCCTGGAAATATTCCTAAGAGTGATACTTAGTGTTTACTTAAATATTTGTTGAGTGAACACCTAAATCAAGAAATATCAATGTACAGTAGGACTGGTAAGATTTATCTGCCCACTGAGCTTGCTAAATTATCACTACCACTTCTGAGCCGCAGGAGGACCCCTAGGGAAAGCTTCAACATTACATTTTAGGGAATTTTGACTTAATAGATCCTTTTCAAACCAAAGTGAGCTAAAACTACTGTACTTGTTCTATTGATCGTCAAACATTCGTCTTTCTTTTTCTTTCTTTCTTTCTATTTTTTTTTTCTTGCAACGTATTGAGTGAATTCATGACATATTCAGCAAACTGCTGGGGAGTGCCAATTAAGGCCCACGTTGAAATGTTATAAAAAAGAACAGTTTATTGTAATCACAGATACTGTACATAACATAGCAATTTGCTTCTTGAGAGCTAATTACAGAAGTTGTTTGAAATAATCAAGGCCTTATTCAGCAGCTCAGGGACAAGAACAGCTGTATAAATACTCAACACCACGGCAACAGCAAGAGAGTAGGGGGAAAATAGGTTAGTTAAAAGTTCAACAAAGAGGGAAAAACAAAATGAAATCCATTCCCTTAGCTTGTGACTGTAATGAACATTCAAGGACAAGGACGTTATGTTCCTGATTTTCAACAAAATATTGAATGACACCTTTGACATGACAACAGCTTCTATTAGAATTACAAAGCTCTGAGTCTGTATTTAACTGATTGTGTCTAAACTTTCTGGAATTCTTTCATAATTATAGTAAACTCTTACAACATGCTGAATTATGTTAATATTCTCTAGAGAAAGGGTATAAAATATGTACCAACAAACAGATGGGACTTAAATTCAACAATCCCACTCAGTGGAATTAACTGACATCTATAATCTAATGTTAGTAAATCTACTCTACTTTTCTGCATGGCCATTTGAAGTGTAAGGTGGGCTAGTCCACCAGTAAGTGATACTTTGTTACAAGGATCTGGGTGTGCATGCAGAGAAAAATCTGTTTTTTGACTGAGTGAGCAGCTGTCCTGGTAGATCATATTTTAGTCACTTCATTTTACCCCGAGATAAGTAAAACTCAGTAGCATTGTCCTCCTAAAGAACAACCACAATTTCACGAGTTAGTGGAGCCCTGACAGGCCAGAACCTGTGCCATTAAGGATGAAGTGCAGCAGCATGGCCATTTCAACAGGACAAGCTTTTCAGGCCATTGGGTCGCTGGTCATAGGTTTCAAATATATGGTAAGAATCACCTGATATATAGCCTTTTGTGGCCAACCCTAAAGTCAGCTTCTACACTTAAAAATAAGCGTTCCTATTGTTCAAGAAGTTTTTTTTTTTTTTTTTTCCCAGAAGAGAAAGTTATTTGGGAAACAGAAAAAATAAGATTATTTGTACAGTTAAAAGAATGCAATGGAGTTATAAATACATGTGCACACTGCATAAATATCCTGTATTGAACATCACTTCCTAAAACTTTACGATGGTTTCTTTACTCACAATACATGCTAACCCGACCTAATAAAACTGGGGTTCAAAATCAGCAGTATTTTATCTTTTACCAAACTTGCGACAGCAGCTCATTTTTTATGAGAGTAGGTGAAATACATGTATAAATAGCATAAAATTATGCAACATTATCTTCTTTCAATAAAGTATTTTTACATTAAGGTAGCAGTTTCTTTTCATCCTAAACTTGGACTTTTTTTCCTGTGTTTAGTGTGATATTGAGCAAACGTGAATGAATATATCAATGAATATTTCCCTTGGATTAAAAATATTTTGAATCATCTGAATGTATAAAATATACATTATATATATATATATATAATTCCACAACTTATGCTTTTTAAATCTGAGAGTTTATGTTTAGATCAAGCATAAGAATTAAGTGTTCAACTTTCTGAAGAAGGCAAGACATAAATTAACACATCAAATAATGAAAAGACATTACCAATCTTTCGTAACAATAATTCAGTGCTAAGCACATATGCCCATGTGTCTGCTTGCTTTGACAGCTCTGCATAATTTGATAACACTGTTTCATATAATTCTCTGTTTATCTAAAAATGGTAATATTTGCTTAGAAAATGTGTTGAAATGGCTCTCTATACAGTAAGAGGAACACCATTGCCAGTTCAGTAGCTTTTTACTTCCCATTTCTGTAGACATAAATGTGCTGCAGAAACTCATTCAGTATATGATTAAATTATCAAACAGTGAATTAACATGTGTGAATCAATTTCCCATTTTATGACATGTTTCTCTGTTTTGGTTCTTCGACAATGAATTTCCTTTCTATAAATATAATGATTTAGTTGTGTTCTGACTATTATAGCAAGTATACTAGGTAAGACTGACATCATAGCTTGAGGATCTTCATCTTTAGGGGATTGAAAGTATTAGCCAACAGTAGGCAATGTGCCAAGTACCACAAAGGTGGAATTATGTACAGTGAAAGGAAAGTTACAAGAGACCAGAAATGTACTCTGGGAAAGTAAAATGTCTTCTCTGTGGAAGTAAGGTACTAATTGCATTGCGAAGGAAGTTGAGCAGGGAAATAAGGGAAGGAGACAGACGCGAGGAAGAGATCTGTTAGAGGGATGAGAACCCTTCAAGGACTTAACAATCTACTTTTTCCTCCAATGGTTCTTGTTTATTCTGCTTTATTCTCTTAGTCATTGCGTTGTTCCTCAGATTTTGGTTCTTGGTTTTATGTTTCTTTGGAAAATTAACTGAATTTCGACATATATGCAGTTCTGAATTGTTACCCGTGGATTGGCAGCTATCCAATTGCAAGTGCGGTTTTGATGCATTGTGCTTGAAACTGTGGAAGTTGCAAAAGATACCTCAATATGCCTTGTGGAATTTGTAACAGTCTTGCTGGGGGAGGACATCTCAAACTGGACATTTAGTTTATATATATTACACATTGGCACATCCTTCAGACCTAAAATGGAAGGATCCCCTGCCTCTGTAATAACACAGGTTAACCTTGAGGTCATTATGCTAAACAAATAAGTGCGACACAGAAGGACAAATCATAAATGGCTTCTTTGTTTAGTAGAAAAAAAATTGAAGCCTTGGAAAAGGAGAGTGGAAGGCTAGATACCAGGTACTTGAGAGCAGGAGGAAATGAGGCGATTTCAGAACAGAGAGGGCAAACGTTTGAAGATAAGAGAGTGCACCATATGCTGACTATAGTTAGTAATGCTGTGATATATGCTTCATATTTACTAATATCTTAACTGTTCTCAACACCATCATCAATTAAAAAAATTGTGAGGTAATGTATGATTAGTTTAGTTTCGTGACCTGTTCGCAATGTACAGCCAAATATCCACAGTGTACATCTAAAATATATAAAATTCCTATGTGCCAATTATAGACCCATATACTCTGAAAAATGAAAGATTTATACACAGGCAGGAAATTGTCATTAATGATAGGTAAGGGTAATACTTAATGCTTTGCACAATTTCATAAATCACATGCTAATTTCTGCTGTGTCTTACAGATTGTTACTCTCAGTAATGATTTTAAACCATTCCCAGGTATTCGTTCTTTATATTTATTTTTATTTGAAAGACAGATTTACAGAGAAGGATAAATACAGAGAGAGATCTTCCATCTGCTGGTTCACTCCTCATATAGCTGCTAAACTGGAGCCGAGCAGATCTGAAGCCAGGAGCTTTTTCCATGTCTCCCACCTTGGTGCAGAGGGCCAAAAGCTTGAGCCATTCTCCTCTGCTTTCCTGGTCCATAAGCAAGGAGCTGAATTGGAAGTGAAGCAGCCAAGATATGAACTGGTGCCTATGTGGGATGCTGGCACTCACAGGCAGGGAATTAGCATGTTGACCCTCTGTGCCTGCCCCTGGACATTAACTTTTTTCTCTCTTTCCATCTGCCTGCACCTCTGCTTTTCAAGTAAACAAATAAACATTTAAAAAGCTTCTAAATCAGTGTCATGAATAATGTGAAATGTACTGTATAAATAGAAAAAAATGAATGAAACTATGAATAGAAAATACAGTTTGAAATCACAAAAAAATTGAATGGGAAATTATGTGTGTGTGTGTGATCTATACGCATACATGTGATATATGTAGTAGGGAAAGTGTTAAACATAATGGAAAGAGTTCGTTTAGTATTTACAACATAAAATGTCTATTTGGTTGTTCTCTGGGATTTGTGAAAATTCAAGTGAAAGCTCTATAAGCTAGCAGGAGCTACATAGATTTGCAAGAAATTATGATGAAGGAAATGAACAACAGAACTGCCACTCCCCACATCAGAAGTTTAGTTTTTAGAATTTATTCAAAAGCTACAAAACCGGCATTGAGACTATTATTTATATTAGCTTGAATAATTCTAGTAGGGTGCTAGATCAAAGTTATTCATAAATGAGACCCAAACAACAGAAAACAGACCTGCTTTTCTGGAATGAAAACGTCCATTTGACCCAAGGGATATGGCAGTCATACACTAATTACATTTTTCTTTCTTTCTATTTGTTTAAACTAAGTCATTTCTAAGTGGTTGGTGAGAGTTTTAAACAGCTATGCTTATGTTAAGGACACTCTGATCAATGTTAAGAACGAGGAGCCTTTGGGTCCCCTTGGCAGCTCCAACAGAGAGATGCTAAGCCCACTTTATAGCAGCATTAGTGCCCACTCCCATTCTCCTTACCTGTTAAAGATCACCAGGCGTTGTCATGGTGTTACTGTTGATTGATGCCTTCTTAGGTGCCCATCACCCTCTTGATTCACACCTGGGGTACAGCACTGGGAAGAATTTTCCACAGAACTTTCTTTCTGTAGGGATGAACAGCAGCTTCCCCACTGGAAAAAGAGTTCTAAATTCAAGTAAGGAATACGGTGTTACGAACTATAGACAGATTAGATTATGTTATTAACGATAGGCACACTAGAGCTCCAGAACGCATTCCTTCTGCAAAACTGAAACTTCTGACCCTTTGACCATAATCTCCACATTATCTTCATCTCCCAATTACTGACAAGCAGCAACAATAGATGAAGTCTTTTGTTTGTGTTCTTGCCAGTAATTTGTTCTTTATTGTTATTTTTGGGATAATAGACACTTTAACAAGGATTGTTGTTTTACTTTGCATATCCCTAACAACTAGTAGCTAATAGTTAATATTTATTAACTATTTGTAATCTTTTTTTTTTTGACAAAAGTTTATTCAGATCATTTGTCCACTTCAAAATAGAATCATAGGGTTTTTTTTGAGTTATTTAGATTCTTTATCTATTCTGGTTATTAATTTCTTGTGGTATAAATAATTCACAAATTCTCTTATATTTTCAGGTTGTCTCTTTATCAAATAACTTTTTGCTAATGTTTCACATTTATTGATTTGTCTATATTAAATATTAAATTATCCTTGTATCTCTGGGACAAAACCCATCTGATAATGCACATTTGTTTTATTGTACTATACAATTCAGTTTTCTAGAGTTCTGTTAAGAAAAAGGTTGGAAATTTAAACAGAAAGATTTAAGAAGACACTTGAGAAATAAGAAACAATAAGCAAAGAGCATTGGGATTTAGGCCGTCCTCCATTGCTTTCCCAGGCCACAAGCAGAGAGCTGAATGGGAAATAGAGCAGGTGGGATATGAACTGGCCCCCATATGGGCTCCCAGTTCATGCAAGGCAAGGATTTAGCCATTATGCTACCACACTGGGCCTGTTGCAATGCTTTAGATCATTAAAAATTCTTGCCTGCTTTAATGACATATTTTAACACTTCCCCTTTATCTGCATAAATTACCGGTGTATGAAAAAAATCATGTAACAGTTGCAGCTTACTCCTTCAAAACCCTGATTGTAGACAGAGAAACCAAACGTAAATTTCATTCAAGCCCATTTCCCCAAATGTAAATCTTGCTTTGTTTCTGTAACTGAGCCTGGAATAGCATAATTACTTTATGACTGCTTGGCTTATACTCACAGTGTCATGGTTCACAATTAGGGCTAGTATGCATTCTGCTGTGTAAAGAAGGCTAACTTCGAAGTTATTTGAGGTATCTGTTCAACATCCATTATGTGATAGGTATACACAAATCTTGGTGAGCCAGGTAAGTGGAGCGTGAGCCGTGTGGAAAGGGTGGCAGTTAAAGATCGTGTTCTAGATGGGACAAGACCCGCACTCATGTGCTTCATAGATGAAGGCTCCAACAACCCAGCTAGATCAGCTTGTGTAATTCCTCACCTTGCCTGGGTCGGTCTGTAGAGCATGAGAGCCCTTCTGTCAGGATTGAGGAAAGAAGCATGAAGCAAGCAATGAAATAAATAGGTACATCACTGCTGTGATTATTCCATAAAAGATAGCGTGACGCAAAACTCACTTTCCTTAAATTATGCCACCTCTTGACATTGGGTAAGTTCTAATCTGACTTCCAAAAGAAACGTAATGATAGCGGTCACTTATCAGCGTCAGAACGTCATATAAATGGTTTTTGAATCATCATGAGATTTTGAAAAGTAAAAATTTCAACATTTTGCAGATGATAAAGCAGAGATGCATGGATTTAATGAATTGCTGCTCAATGCCAAGGTAGGAATCTGAGCACAGGGGCTGTGACATCTAACGCTGCGGGCTTCCCATTACCAGACTGCTTCAGCGGCCAGAACACCCGAGGGGACAGAAACGTGGGGAATTCAGCTCCTTAAAAACTAAATACAAGGTGTTCTTTCTGCTTGAATTTTAATATGGCATTATTGTTAACATCAAGAAATGTGTGCTAATCAACCCTGTTTTGTGTTACACAAATGCTTCCTTCTGCTAGCCCTTAATGCCTTCAAATCCTGCTTGACTGAGAACAGTGCCAGGGGGGAGTCATCACGGAGGGAGAGCGGCCATTTCTTTTGCTCATTTGCTACTAATAAAGCATTTTTTCATGCTTCATCAAAAAGTAGGATTTCATGCACTGTACTTTAAAAATAATGATTCTCCATGGAACTCAATTGTGTTTCTCTTTTTCAATCACACCTACCTCCTATAACAGGAGCTATTGTTTCTACATGTCACTGTTTGTTCAGCACTTCTAATCGCAAGTGAAAGTTAACCCACTAATTGTTGCATTAAACCACCGAATGCTCAACCATACAGAAAATAAGGCATAAGTTTACAATTAACAGTATAATAACACTTCCTAAATTATGACCATGAAGTAATCCAGAGAAGCTGTTCTCCCCAAAGTAAAGGAAATAAATCTAAAACTTAATACATGATTCATAGCAGCAAATTTTCTGTTTTCATTTTAATAAAATAAAGGTGACATAAAATTGACCCTTTGAGTCCTTTTTAAGTGTATGGTCACATTAAGTGTATTCATATTGTTCAGCAACCACCACTGTCATCCATCCTTCAAAAATGGTTTTACCACCCAAATTGCCACTTGATACTTGTTAAAAAGTAACTTCCCTTCCCCCCTTCCTGTGACCTTGGAACGACTCAACTTTCTGTCCTTGTGAATTTGACTACTGTAGGTCTGTGAAAACATCCAGTATTTGTTCTTTTGTTGGCTGATGTATTTCAGGGAGCATAATGTGCAGAATGAATTTCATTCATTTAGGTATAAATAACATTTCATTGTGTGCATGCACACACACTCCTACTTTCTGTCCATTCTATTGAAAGTCATTTAGATAGTAGTCAGTTCTGAATTATCTCAAACATTGCATGAATGATTCTTCGTGCAGGGATGTTAGCAAAAGGTAAAAAATTGTGCTTGAAATAAAAGGATTGGGGATGAATCATAATGTTGAAATATACTATTCAATACAGTAGTCCCAGGTGACTACTAAAAACTTGAAATACAGCAAACTTTAGATAAGGTGGAAAGATAAAATACACACTGGAATTTAAGGATATAGTGTATAAACAAAAAATTTAATGTTACTTGTTGAAATTATATATTGGCCAAGATGGGTTATATAAAATATTATAATTGGTCTGTTAAAATATAGCTTCATATAATTGTCTCATTTTACATTTTGATTAGAAAAAATAGAAATGCACTTCTTGGCAGAGTCAGTCCTGAGGAAAACAGTCCTCAGGTTTTCCTTATAACTCAGATGTAGTCAGGATCTGAATTTCCATTCTAACAAATGTCTACTAGTAAGCTGATGGGAGACAAAAAGACTTGGCAAAGGAATTGGTGTCCAGTTGTGAAATATCAGGAAAGACAAAGAAAATACTTTAAGCATCATTGTTCCTATCAGGGACTTTTTAAGACTGTGAGTTTGCATTCTGGTACCTGATGGTCAGTTTGTCACAAGGTGGACTGTTGGCATAGTGTTGGAGTTTCTGTTTTGGATCTGTTTATCCCATTATCAGAGGGCCTGGGTTTGAGTTCTTGTTGTGCTTTGCTTTCAGCCTTCAGTTAAATGCACAGGCTGGAAGGCAGCCTTCAGGTAAATGCACAGGCTGGAAGGCAGCCTTCAGGTAAATGCACAGGCTGGAAGGCAGCCTTCAGGTAAATGCACAGGCTGGAAGGCAGCTTTCAGTTAAATGCACAGGCTGGAAGACAGCTTTCAGTTAAATGCACAGGCTGGAAGGCAGCAAGTGAAGGCTCAGATACCTGTGCTTGCCACACATGTGGCTGACACAGAAGAAGTCCTGGATCCCAGCCTGACCCGGCAATAGCTATGGCATGTGAGAAGTGACCCAGTGGATGGAAGATCTCTGTATCGCTCTCTCTCTCTTTGCCTTCCAAAGAACATGAAAATAAATAAAATTTATAGAAAAAGCTTTTTGTTTGAAAAATCTTAATTATTATGGATGCATACATTTTCTCTGTTGTATCTACTTTCTCTACTTATGTCTCTTCCTTTGGAACTCTTTCTGTTCACAGGGACTCACTTGATGTATTAGTAAGTGTTAAGTGCCATTGGGCATTGATTCACAGTGTCTCAGGGTGAAAAGCAAAGAGTTCTGGTGCTAATAGACTACTACTGGTTTAGTTGATTAGCTTCTCAGAAAAATAATGCCAATCCTTAAAAGAGCAAAAGAGAACACACGGTCCATCTCTTCAAATCAACACCATTGTAGGAAGGCAGGAATCCTGCAGTCTCTGCTCAGCCCACACAAGCCTCTTTGTGCTTTTGGATCAGAAGTTGCAAGGATAATCAAGGTCAGGCCTTGAAGGTACAGCAGTAAAAGAAACTGTTCAGCCATAATTACTTGAGTAGGCGGAATATTACATACACTTTTCTCTACTTCAGCTGTTTTAATACAGAGTCTTATTACACTGAGATGTTATGGTTTTGCTTCAGAAGACATTTTACCCAAATACATGTTCTTTTCAGTTTGCAAAGACCCTTTCTGCTACCAATTACTATGTCTGTTTTCTTCTTCTTCTTCTTTTTAATTCAGATTAAATAACATTTTTCATGGATGTTTTGGTAACTTTTAAATATAAAGCTTTCCCCCCCCCTCAGTCATATACATATTTCAGAGTCACTGTCCAGAATATAGTACAGTCAAGTTTTACATTTGAAATTTCCCACTTATTATGATCTGAGCAGTGAAAGTTCCCTGGTGAATGAATGGATGGATTATAGATACAGGTCATTGATTCTATTACATTGAGACAGCCAACGTGAGGTGGGGAAATGGAGTGGGGTTAGTGGCAAGGGCAAGAAAGGAGAGAGCAGAATGGAAAGGCAGGTCGGAGGTGGGAGAATAGGATGGAGGGGAAGAGAGAGATGGAGCTGGGAAAGTAAAATAAGAGAGATAAGAGAAAGGGGAGCAGTGGGGAAACAACTGAAATGTGGAGAAAAGGAGCAGAAGTACGAAGGAACTGAGAACGCACAGGAGCAACCTAACAAGGCGTGGGAATACACAAAATTGGATTCCTATGGGCTTTGTTAGTTCTTCCCATCATAGGATTTTACTTGAAAAAAAAAAAATCCAAAACAAAAAAGCACTTACAAAAGCAAAATACTGGTGGTATCATTATTAGGCACTCATTTCAATGTTGTTGCTAAAATGGTATACAGGATTTTCCAATTATAAAATGGCTAATCTTTGGTATTTTTTTTTAAAAAGCATATATATGTAACAGCTATGAACTGCTCCACACGTTTTGATTCCCACAATTTGTTTTCTCTTGATTTAATTAGAATAACTCAGATGCTCCCCCGCTACCTTCCTCGAAGGGGAAAAATTACCAGGGTAAAGAATGCCATATCACTTGCTGAGGTGACCTCTTTTTTTCTTTTTTTTTTTTTTTTTTTATTATTATTGGAAAGCCGGATATACAGAGAGGAGGAGAGACAGAGAGGAAGATCTTCCATCCGATGATCCACTCCCCAAGTGAGCTGCAACGGGCCGGTACGCGCCAATCCGATGCCGGGACCAGGAACTTCTTCCAGGTCTCCCACGCGGGTGCAGGGTCCCAAAGCTTTGGGCCGTCCTCAACTGCTTTCCCAGGCCACAAGCAGGGAGCTGGATGGGAAGTGGAGCTGCCGGGATTAGAACCGGCGCCCATATGGGATCCCGGGGCTTTCAAGGCGAGGACTTTAGCCGCTAGGCCACGCCGCCGGGCCCACCTCTTTTTTTCTTATGAGGAGTTTTTGAACCCTTAAAGAGCTCCGTCAGTTGTCTGTCACATGAAGGAGCTGCATCCAGGGATGTTACCACCGTGTGGTGCCTTCTGTCCTGCTCAGGGCAGGTGGCAGGCAGGTTGCCCACTGTTATTCTGAAACTGCTGAGTTTTATGGCCAGGATGGTGAGGATGTTCTGAGGGGAGCAGATCAGTGGCTGCTGCCTTCTGTGCTTAGGCCTGGCACCTGTAGCCACGCTCATTGTGAGGCAGCCCCACTGCCATTTGGAAACCCTCGTTTCTCTGCATCTGAGTGGGCTCAATGCTCTACCCCAAAGATTCTGAAAATTCCCTCCGTCCAACTTCAGAGATCCATACAATTCCAACTACCACATTGTCTTCAGTCATCCCTTCTCCAACAAAACAAATTCCAAAAATTCACCAAGTACATTTCTTGTCCCAAAGAACTTGTTGATATTCAGCAAACATTTGATTTTTTTATGAAGTCACAATCTGACCCTAGGAACACAAGTGTCTGGTTACTTTTCTAGCTGGTGAAGAAGGCTTTGTACTTAGGACAAAACGCCTTGCAATTTTCCTGACAGGGAAAAAAGTCAGCTTCTTCCCCATTCCAAATCTCTGGAAACACAAGACAGAGCAATCACTTAATAGGCCAACCTTCTGTAACAGTTTTTTTGTAGGTACTAAACAAAATGTTTTATAACTTTGATTATTTAATTCTAAATATTCTGGAAAGATATGTACTATTAATTCCATTTAAACATATTTCCTAGCAGGTGGTTAGCTTTCCAAATGTCCAACATCAAGGGTTGGCTAGGCTGAAGTTAAGGGGCTGGAACTCCATCCATGCCTTCCACTTGGGTGTAACTGGTACCTCCAAGGGTCTGCATTAGCAGGAAGCTGGAGTTAGGGGAGATAATTTGTACCCAAACCCCAAGCACTATTTTATAGGATGCAGGAGTTTCAAGCTGCATCTTAACTTCTTTTTAAAGTTAAAAAAATCATTATTATTTTTCAGGGTGCGGTTTTGAAGGTATGAGTCTTGTCCCTACCACCTCCCTATCTTCTCCTCCCAGTCTCCCCTCATCACTGGTTCCCCCCATATTATTACGATAGTATAGTCCCTTAGCAATAGTCACAAGTCCACATTCTGTTATTTAAGTCTATCATGGCACTGTAGGTATAGGCGATGATAGAAAACCTGGTATATTATTGTCAAGATATATTTAACAGCTTCAAAGGGAATGCTCCTTTTATTCAGGAATGGAGACGCACACTGCAGCTGTATCTTCACTTCATTCTTTCTGCTGAAAGGATTCCTTCATCATTTTTGTGGTGTCCCTGTGCATCTGTTTTAATGCTTTTCACGTTGAAGTCTATATTATTTGATTTTGAGTAACTATACAACCTCATTTTTCTTTTCTGTTAGCAGGAATACCCTTTCCATTTTTTTTTTTACCTTCAGCTTCCATGTATCTTTGTTTGATGTGTCTCCTGTAGGCAACAGAGAGCTGGGCCTTGTTTTTAGATCCAGTTTGCTAATCTATGTCTTTGCTTTGATGAGTTTAAGCTATTCACATTCAGAGCTAATAACAAGTAGTGATTTTGTCCTGTCATTTCAGCATGGGTTTCTCATAATTTGATTTAGGTTTCTTTTGTGGTTTTATTGAAATGTTTTCTACATTTGCCTTTGGGTTTTGGAGGTATTCTTTGTCTCTGTCTCTAGCACATCTTTAAGCAACAATTGTAAGGTAGGTCTTCCAGTTTTTGTTTGCTTTTGTTTTTTCCTTTATTTAGAAAGATTAAGGAAAGTCTTGCTAGGTATGTTAATCTTAGCTGACAAGTTCTTTTCTTTCTTCCTTCCTTTCTTTCTTTCTTTCTTCCTTTCTTTCTTTCTATATAAACTTAAAAGGTCAGATTATTTCTTCCTTGGCCAATTAAAAATCTTCTGGAAATTATCGTATTTTAAAAGAAATTACATTTGAAATTGTTAGATTTGAGAATGATACATAAAATTTAAATTATGGAAAAAAGGACAATAATTAACTGACAAAAATACCTGACATAATGAAGTACAAAGCTTAAGGGCTTAAAAATATTTCAAAGAAAGTAAGGAAAAAATAGACATAAAGGAAATAAGTTTCATGGATTAAGGTCAGTGAAAAAAACATTGTATGCATCAATGTTTGGGGATCTTTTGATGGAGGGTCTAATACACATTTGTCAGGGTATGAACTTTAATATTAATAAATTTACTCTTTTACTAAAAGGGAGAAAGATATTCTTGTATTTTCTGGTTCCTGAGGAGCTTCACTTGGAAATATTTATGAGTATGATTTGTCAAAAAGCACAAATAGAATGCTATGGCTCACAGGGTGCTATAAATTCACATCATAATGTCACAAATACGCCAGCAAAGAAAGCTTCTCTCGCTGCCAACTCATTTTTTCTTTACTTCTTCTTTGACCATCATTTTCATAAATCTCTGAATTAAGCCTTGTCCTGTGCATAACTTAGCACAGGTTAGATTTAGGCTTATTTTGATTATTGGATAAATTCTCCCTCACTCAGTGGTGTACTCTAAAATAACCTGATTTGGTTTTGTTGGCAGCTGTGGCCTCAGCAGCTTTCTTGGTTGGTGTCTACCAGATGGGAGGTACTCCATAACCGTGCATCGAATAAACAGCCTCATAATCCTAGCAGCATGAGCCTTAGAGGATTAACTTTCACTTAGCATATACGACTTTGAAGGAAACAGTGGGAAAAGAAGGCAACAGTGCAGGTACGGGTTATATTCCATAAATAATATTCTGCAATGGAAACTTGGTAGTATGAGTCCAAAGGTTTATAGTTAAATGTAAGGATATAGATATGTGGTTCAAATATATATATTCCTTAACTTCAAGCATGTAAATCTGATAGAAATAAAAATCAGTTTTCAACTGCATTACTTTTTTTGTTTGCTTTGTGACTCTGTGTGTGTGTGATTACACAAGCTGTTTATTATTACTATTATTATTTGCAAAGAAGGATGTTGAGAGACAGGTGGTCTTCAGGACTATATAAATACAGTTCTGGAACCTGTCAGTAGTCCCAACACGAGGTAACATATCCTCTAACAATGTGTAACAAGTATTCGTGAGGAGGTGGAGAAATCAAACCCCTCTGATTGCTGATAGAAACATCATACATACAGGAAACAGTGGAAACAGTTTGGTAGTCTCTTAAATAACCACACACAGTTATCAAACTGCCCAGCAACTCCACTTCTAGGTCCATAGGAGAAACAAAAGCACATGTATGCACACAAACTTGTACACAAAGAATCACAACACTCATATTAGTAAAATGGGGAAATAACTCAGATGTTCATTACTGAATAAATACAACATGATGTATCCATATGTGTCAGAGTTTACTAGAGAAAGAGAGCTAAAAGAAGATAGAAAGACAGACAGAAAGATGGAGATGAGGAGGCTTATTACAGAAAATGCTCACATAACCATGTTGGCCAGGAGGGCTCCAAGCCTGCAGTGTGGGAAGATGATGATATGCTTCAGTATGAGTCTGTAGGATCAAGAACAGACGGTGCCTAGGTGAACCAGCTTAAGTAGAACGCACATTCACCATCCCTCATTTCTTTTTTCTAATTATGCCCTCAGTGTATTGGGTAAAGATGATAGTTATCTTTATATAGCTAATTTAAATGCTATTATCTACTGGAATTTCCCAAAAATGCCAGCAAATGAGGTTTTTTCGGGCTATTTGGTCCACTCAAACTGACACATTGAAATTAAAGACCACATATTTAATGGATAATTATTTGTTCATAAAAAGAATGAATTGCTAATACATACTAAAACTTGTGTGATTCTTGGAAACATGGTAAGTGCAAAAAGCCAGATATGAAAACAGGTGTATTGGCCCACTGCTGCCATGTTGGTGGGCAGAGTTCAGGTAAGTCTGAGTAGCAGCATGGGTATCTGGATCCCCCAGCACATGGCTGTGGCTGGGGGTAGACTTTCTGCCCAGGTTTCCTGCTGGGGATCCCCATCCACCGCCAACATGGAAGTCCTGGGTTGGGCTTGTTAGCATGGAACATGGCTGACTACTACATGCTAGCACACATACAAGCTATGGCTAGGGGCTTGTCTGGCAGGACTAGATCCCAGAACCTGACAGTAAGTTTTGGATTAGGGGATGGGTCACATTAGACTGGCCCATGACACCAACTAGCACGCAAGAAAGCCAGATGCAGGGTTGGATTCTGTGGGGGGTATGTGGACCCAAACCTATGGAATTACAAGTCCCATTGGTTAGCCTGAGAATTGGGATGGTGATGGGCTGAGTTAGGTGTGACCATGGAACTCACCAATGAATACTGTTGCTGGGGCTGAGAACAAATGGGGCAGGTGCAGGCTGCAGCACCAGCATGAACACCCTAAAACGGTGTGGGGCGGGCCAAACCTCACCAGCTCATATGAAGGCTAGGACAGGTAAGGCAAATCGTGACTGTTAAGGGCCAAGCACCTGCTGACATACACAAGGGCCTGGTGGGGAACCTGGGAAACTCCCCTAGTACAACATAGCTCCCACTGGTGAGCACATGGTCCAGTCCTGGGTGTTAGGCAGGCTAGGCAGGAAAGATCCATCCGTGTACAAATGTGTGAGTTGGATTTGGAAGAGGGTGGACTGGGTGGGGCCGATTGAACTAGAGCACACTGGCAAGTGCAGAAACCAGGTTGAAGTGTATGTCATGCTGGGCTAGGCTATCACACTTACTGGTTTGCATGAGCCTGGGATAAGAGCAGAATAAGCAAGGCCAAGTTGCAGAACCCACCAGCGAGAGTTGGGAGTGGGGATTGGCTGGGCCAGTCCAGGCTACAGAATCCAAAGGCAAATGCCAAGACAGGGGAAGACCTATGCCATGCTGGGTCAGAGTAACCACTGGCATGTGCAAGATCTGTGGCTTGGAACAGACTTAGTTGGGAAGCTAAGGGGACACCCTGGCTGGGTTGTGGTTTCTACTGGTGAATGCGGAGGCCAGAGTGGGGGCTGTGGTCTTGATCTGGACATGGTTTCAGTCTCCCTAGGCATTATATGGATTGGGTCTGGGGTGTGCAAGACTGGGCTGAACACTAGCACCCATTGGAGCTCGTGAGAACCAGGGTGGGTATAGAATGGGCTGGGCTAGGTCTCTGTTGCTGCTGAGCCATAATGAGCTGTGGACCAGGCTAGGCTGGGCTGTAGCACCCAAAATTAAGAACTGGAATGGTTGAGGCCCTGTCAGGAAAGGCCACTGTTCCTGCTAGGACAGGAGGGAGACTAGGTTGGGCTAGCCCATGGACCCATAGGTGTGTGCAAGATCTGGCACCGGGAGAGGTTCTGATGGAGGATCTTGGAGCACTCCTCTGTCGGGACACAGTCTCTGTAGCTGAATGCAAGAACCAAGAAGGGAGCAATACAGACCAGGCCAGGTAATGGTACCCATGGATTTACCTTTGGCTCAGGTGTGCGACAAGCCAGGCTAGGCCAGTTCATATCACCCACTGGCACCACAGATGATTCAATGCCAAGAACATGGGCTTGAAGTTAGGTAACTGGCATTTGTCTGGTGGTTTCTGAACCTCTCTGAGCCCCAGTTACTCCATCTGTAAATCCATGAAATAGAGTCATAGCACTTATATTCCCTTATAGAGTTTCGGGGAGCATACTGTACAATGTCTATTAAGTATGTGGCCAACAGTAGACAGAAAATATTGTATTTTGTAAATGCCTATCCTATTCAAATTGAAGAAAAGGATACTTATTCATTTGGGGTTCACCATCAATATTTAAAATATTAAAAAAATCCAAATATTTTTGAGAGGAATTTGTCCTATTTTCAGCCCTCCCACCACACAATGAAGTAAATAAAATGATGGCAAAACAGAGTTCAATGTTTGCCTGTCTTGTTTCCAGAGTTGAATTTGGACTCAGTTTCTCACTTGGCCTGGAGATGTTTCTTATTTCAAGACTGTTGTGCTTTTACTTGTACACAGATGTTTCTCTTCTACGTGATTTGCAATAAGGAAAAGCTGGAAGTATCCCAAGTTTCCCCAAATAGAGGGAGATATAAATTTATTCTCCTAGAGTGTTAGCATTTTTCATCCCTTTTTGTAGTTTTTTGGAGGCTTTAGGATTTCATAGAAAGAAAATGAAGAAGATAATATTAGGAAAGAAATATAGAAAACAATAAACAGATGTGCATACATCAAGCATTGTATCACAGACTTCTAAAAAAGTGTAGATTGATAGCAAACAAGTTTGGGAAGGGACGTAAAATAGATATCGTTATATTTGTTGCTAAGGCTATGCTTTTATTTAAAATATCTTACGTGGCTTTAAATTGTTTTAATATCATACAGAAATTGCGAAAGATACCTATCACTGCTTGTCCTCTATTTTATGAACTCTATTCAGACAGGTAAAATGAAAATTAATTATAAAGGAGAGTAGGCAATAGTGACAAAACTCCTAGCTCCTAGGAAAGAGATTTTCTTCAGGCAATAGGTTAGACTTGACAAGACACTGAAAGGACATTTCTAAGGTTGATGAATGATGGCCTCTAATTAACACGGTCCATCTGAGCAGGCTGTTTAACCTCTAAGGATTTCAATTCCCTAGTTTGTAAAATAAATGATTAAAAAGAGAGGCATGTTTCTTGATATTGCAGAGTTGTAGACATTGCTTGTGCAGTTACAAAACTTCCATCTTAACTTCTTAGCTTCTTGTATCTTACAAATCATAAAATGATGTGATCTTCAATACACTTGGAAGGAAATAAATCTCACGGAAGTTTCACGAGTAGGGTTGCATGAAATGAGGGAATCTTACTGTTACTTTGCCTCCTCGCCAAAGTTGTGACTTCCCGTCCTCTGTGTTGGAGACGCTATCAAAACAGTTTTCCTTCCCTTTGAAAATGATTTGTAATGAAGATGAACAATAAAACTCCAGAAAAGATTACAAAGAAAGAATCCCATTATACAACATTGTCTATAATACTTCTCGTAATCAAGTGCACTTGTTACATATCCTTATCTACAAATGAGGCTGTTTCAGGTGGACTCAGTCAGATTCTCTTCGTCTCTGTTGGCTTTTGATGGCAGGAATTCAAGGCCAGCGATGGACAGAGCAGCTACAGGTCAGTGTTGTGGGTTTTAAAAAATTGTTGTTTGTAATTTTCAACCCAAAACAGCCTGTTTAAAATAAAAGTTCTCCAGAAAAATTGTCTTGAGAACCTCAGTGTCTGATGTACATCCTTTGCTGTTGCTCTTGGGGCTGCAGACCCTGACCAGGAAGACCTGCAGTGGGCTGTGCTGGGCTCTAGGCCTGCTCTTTGGAAAATCTGCATTCAGCCATGCTGGGCTCCAGCCCTGCTCTTAAGAAGGCTTGCAACGGGCATTGCTGGGCTCCAGCCCTGCTCTTAGGAAGGCCTGCAACGGGCATTGCTGGGCTCCAGCCCTGCTCTTAGAACGCCTGCAACGGGCATTGCTGGGCTCCAGCCCTGCTCTTAGGAAGGCCTGCAACGGGCATTGCTGGGCTCCAGCCCTGCTACCAGGCTCATGTCAGTGTTGTGTGCTGAAGCACACACCATCCACTCTCAGAAACACCCTCTCACTTCCAGAAGAAGGATTTTTCTTCTCTTAGTGTTGAAGGCTTTGTAACAAATAGGCCTTAAGAAGCTTGCCTTTGGCTAAATGCTTAAAAATCTATCAGCATATGGTTGTTAGACATTGATGAATTTATGAAAAGCCCTTCCATATAAACAGAGACAATTGACCTCTTGAGCAGCTGCAGGACTAACCACTCATGCATGCAATGAATAAGACTTCAAAATGTGATCAAATGTTCGTAATCTAACAAAACATCCTGGGACTGTTTCCTGCCAGTATCCAGGACAGGAGGAATGGTGCTTGTGGTAGAAGTAGTTATATGAACCTAAAATAGCCCTGCTTTGCAGTTACCTACTAGCTGATTATTAATAGTAGCAACCTGAGATTTCTTTAAGAGTTTCTGATTAAAATAAATGAACAAATCAAGTGAAAAATATTAAAACCACTTTTTGAAGTTTATAATCCTTTTTTTTTTTTAAAAAAAAGATTTATTTTTATTGAAAAAGCATGTTTACAGAGAGATTGAGAGACAGAGAGAAGGATCTTCCAGTTGTTGGTTAATTCTCCAAATGGCCACTGGCTGCAGTTGAGCTGATCTGAAGCCAGAAGCTAAGACCCAGTAGCTGCTTCTGGATGCTTGTGCAGGGTCCTAAGTCTTTGGACCATCCTCTACTGCTTTCCCCCGTCACAAGCAGAGAGAGAGCTAGATGGGAAGCGGAGCAGCCAGGACACAAACCTGTGCCCATATGTGATCCCTGCATACGCAAGGAGAGGAGGCCCTGAGGTTTATAATCTTAATTAAGCAATGAAGAAGCTCATTTCCTTCCACTTCACTGTGTAGGCATAAGCAGGCAAACTTGTTTCAGTGAGTTTAGGTAGGATCATTATCTTATTAAGAGTGTTTAAACTGGAAAACACATTGTGCCCGGCTCTGTGGCCATTTCATTTCACTGGTTAGATTTCCATAATGACACATCTTTCATTGTGTCTATTTGTATTAATGGATAGTGTTAGACTTTGAGTGGTAGTGTTAACTCTACAAGTTCCCAGCATAAACTGAAGAAAACATATTGGACTGGGGACATTCCCATGGCACAGCCAGTCAGGTTGCCACCTATAGCACATGAAATCCCATACAGGCACTGGTTCAAGCCCCAGCTGCTCTACTCCAGTCCAGTTACTGTGCTGTCAGAGCAGCAGATGACCCAAATCTTGGGGCCCATGCCCTCATGTGGAGGGCTTGGAGGAAGCTCCTGGCTACTGGCTTCTGCCTGGCCCTACCCAAGCAACTGTGGCCATTTGGAGAGTGAGACAGTGGATGTAATATTTTTTCCTCTGTCCTTCTGTCCCTGTATATTTGCCTTAGAAATAAACAAGTAAATCTTTAAAAAAAAAGAAGTGACATATGTACTATGAGCAAACAGTGAGGGTTTTTAAAATAATCTCTGATGTGATGATGCTTTCACTCTGCCAAGGCAGTACCTGGGCGAGAAGACTCAGATGTGTAATTGTCAGTGCATAAACTCAGCCATGTCTTAAAACGTCTTAAATAAAGGCTTGCATTCCTTTTGCACCAGCGAGCCAGAACCCATGCCCATGCTCCCTATCTCTCTAATCCGAAGCACACACGCTACGTCACTGATGTAGTTTACACATATCCAGTTCTCTTTCTTGAAACTTTCCTTCTTTTTTTCTCTTTCAACTTTCACTTGATTTTTACCAACTGTGCCTCTGCCTGACACATTCTTGATATAGAATACTACTCAACACAGGCATGGCCACTCCTTCATGGACCTTGTAATCCAAAGTTGATAATGAAATGAGTAATTGGACTGCTCCAAATCAGCATAATAAAACCTGCATGAGGGAACATAGAACCTAGCTATCTAGCCTGCCACTGGGGGTCATATGCGGAATGCTATTTCAGAGGCAACAACGCTTCCTCTGAGATCTAGAGAATGAGGCCTTCAGCAAGGATAGAGACCAAGAGTAGAGTGTGTCTAAGGTAGAGGACACATAAGCAGTTAAGTTCCAGATTTACGGAATGGATTTTGACGTGAACAAATACAGGAAATGTGTCTTACTGGAATGTAAAATGAGAAAGGAGACAAAAGAGATGGCTGGAACTGTAGGCAACGATCATAGAATTCAGTATCATATTAAAAACAATTTACTTTGTAAAAGAGCAATGAAACACTTTGAAAGGTTTAAATAAGAAAATTTCAAGATCAAGCTTGTGTTTGAGGTTCCCTAGCACAGGCAATGGATTAGGGCAGGGCAGTTAAAGTGCTGATGCAACATCACAGTACGAAAGAGCCAGAAAAGTAAGTTCTGTTTGGATTCCAAAATAAATAAGTGTATGAAATGCATGGAACACGATAACCTAATCAATTATGTGTATATTATGGGTCTTCACAAAGGCATTATTACAAAAAAATTTATGAATTTGTACCAAAGTAAGCCTATTTTCAATTCTAATTTCCAAGGCATTTTTCAAGTACACTTGCACGTTATCATTTTGTGCCCCATAATTGTATATGGGTGAAGCCTAATGTACTATTTCTATTTATAAAATGATGGATGTACTCTTTCCAAGTGTAAAAAATGTGGCAAGATATTTGAAGTTAAAAAAAAAATTACATTTTTCTTAACTACAGTTTCCCCAAGATCTAAAACGGGCCAAATATACAAAGCATGCTAAGAAAGTATTTATTGATTAACATTGATCGGGGATGCTAGGATCTCATTTAACATTCAGAAAGTGGACCTGGTGGCTACACATGCACCCAAGGGCAGTGCACAGGGCAGCTGGAAGAAATGAGGTGGTGTTTGGTTCAATGTCCCTGAAAAGAAAATCACTAGCAGGATGGTTTGTTGTGACCCTGAAATATTGTTCACTAACACATTGACTCTTTCATTTCAATAAACCCAGGCAGATTCTTTTAGAAGAAGATAGGAAAACTTTTTTTTTTTAAATTTTCCTGTTGTGCACCAGTGACTTACTGAAACTAAATGAAGTTTTGGTCATAAACAAGAGAAAGTAACAATTTAGTTGGTACTTCAGAAAGAAGTACTATATGCAAATGACATGGTTAGTTACCAAAAAACGGTTAAGGATGTGATAAAAGGTAGAAAAGAATGAGAAAATGTAAAGGGAAAGGAATAAATGGAGGGAGAAGTGGAAGGAGAGGAAAGAAGAGACATAGAAAAAAAGGAGAAAGACAAAAAGGGTAAGAATGCTCAGGTTTTCCCAACCACTATAGTTCCTGTTAATTCTGCAGGAAAAAAATGTTCTCTGCATTTATGTGTTTCTCCTTATGAATGGAAGTTCCTTGTTCCCTAATTTAAAACCATTTTAATGAATTAATTAGTTAATTAATATTTGAAAGGCAGATTTACAGAGAGAAGGAAAGAGAGAGAAAGATACTCCATCTCCTGGTTCATTCCCTAAGTGGCTGCCACTACTTGAGCTGAACTAATCTGAAGCCAGGAGCCGAGAACTTCCGCCAGGAGTCCTATGTGGGTGCAGAATCCCAAGGACTTGAGCCATCTTCTGCTCTCCCAGGAGATAAGCAGGCACAGAAGTGAAGTAACAGAAACTTGAGCGAGTACCCATACAGGATGCTGATCATGGAGGTGGAGAGTGTATGAAGGCGCCCGTCCTTTTCACAGAGAAGGAAATATGTAAGTCAGCAACTCAACTGGAGCTAGTATCCTTGTCTCTTTAATTCCACATCGCCCTGTTTACATTGTGCTTAATGGATGTAAAAGACACTTGTTGTGCAGTTTGCTTGGTTGGAACCTCTCGGAGTAGATTGTCGTCTGATACTACTGGTGCTTTGAAATTCTGATGAGAGTACCTGGGGTAGCAAAGAGCCACATTTTCTTCGATAAGAAAACAGCTTGCCTGATTTTATTTCTGAACTTCAAAGTTTGTTTTTGAAATAAATGTCTATTTCCCCATGGAATTCTGACTCTTTTGCAGGTGTGTGAGGGAATGATTCGGGCTTTAGAAAATTGCTTTGGAACGTTAGAAATATCTCTCAATTTGCTAGCTATCACATGCAGTCCCTTTGGTGCAGAAAACTGTCAGACTGCTTTATTTTACCCTTTCAGTGGTCTTCATTACACAAGAATTAAAGTTTAATTACATAATTATTGTCTATTTACTTTGAAATAAAGGGGTCTTTTCATATATCACATATATGTATACACACACATATACACACATAATCGAAGAGGTAATATTTAAAATATTTTACAACAGGTATGAAAAGGGCAATACTGATCTGAAGAAAGACCTACCTTGCCCGCACATGTTGGCTAAACATATCAACTGTGTTATAATTCTACTGGGAATTACACAGAGTACCTCAGATCTTATGCACTCTCCATTGAGAAAATGCTGGAAGAGTGCTGGATGTTGTGATACCATGGCCATCATCACTTGGAACTCCTTTAACCCATATTGGAGTTCCTAGGTCTGAGTCCAGTCTCCTTTACTCTCCATGCAGCTTGCTGCTAAGGTTCACTCTGCAAGAAAGCATTTGATGGTTCCAATACTTAGGTCCTCACGGATGCCCACATGGAGTTCCAGGCTCTTGGCTTTGGCTGGCCCAACCCTGACAGTAAAAAAACAATTTGGGAGTGAACTAGTGATGAAGAACATCTCTCTGTCTTTCTGTCTGTCTCTGCGTATCTCATCCACTCTCTGTCAATCTGCCCTTTAGCAACATTGAAAATGAATAAATTAAAAATTATTTTGAAAAGAAAACCCTTTTGGAATAAATAATATTAATCACACTACTTACTACTCTTATTCATCTGCCTTACTCTGTCCAGCAGAGTTTATGGAAATGCGGAAATTGAGGTGAAAGACTAATGGGGAGGAGAATGAGCCAGGAGCGCCATGCTATGCTGCTAACTACTTCCCTTTTGGCGTTCTCAAGGGTAAGGATGCTTCACTGACTTTCAGTTCGGTGAAAATGGCTGAGCCCGTGTGAGATTCTTTTTTTAAAAAAAAAAAAATAAAAAATGTATGTGGAAAAGTGCACAACTAAGTTGTGCAATTTAGCTTTTACAAAATAACCACATTTGTGTAATCATTGCTCAGGCCAGGACAAAGACCACTATAGACATCCTATTCTTTTTCTCTCCTATTCACTTTCCGCATTTTCTTGCCAGAGGTAAGCATCATCCTGATTTCTAACATTACAAATTAGTTTCTCTTTTCTATGTTATTTTTATGGAGTCACAGAGTACATGTACTTTTTTGGCCTGGTTTCTTTAGCTTGAAACTGTGTGTGTGTGTGTGTGTGTGTGTGTGTGTGTGTGTGTGTGTGTGTGTGTGTGTGAGAGAGAGAGAGAGAGAGAGAGAGAGAGAGAGAGAGGGGTGGTGGAGAAGAAAGAGAGAGACAGACTTAACCACATTGTTGAATGTTGTTGGAGTTCTTCATTTCTACTCCCATATTGAATTCTCTTGCGCCAATACATTATACAAAATAATTACTCATTTACTGTTCTTTTTAAATTTAAAAGGTTCTTTTTAAAAATTATACTGTTTACTTATTTTACAGACAAAGTGAATCTGATTTGCTAATGCATGTATGTTTGCCAGAGACATTGGTTTCTAGTTCTTTTTGTTGTTGTTGTATTTTTCTCTGGTTTTAGAATTAAGGTAGTGAAGGCTTCATAGCAAATCAAATTCCGAAGCATATCAAAAAGATCATTCTCCCAGATCAAATGGGATTTATCTGAGAGATGCAGAGATACGCAGGTCAATAAAAGAGACACATCACATCAACACCGTGAAGGATAGAAAGCAGATGATTATGCCAATATATGTAGGAAAATCATTTGATAAAATATACCATTCATTCACAATGAGAACCTTAAAAATGGTTGTAGAAAGAACATATATTAACACAATGAAGCAAGGCCGATATCATATTGAATAGGAGAAAACTCAAAGTATTTCCATCAGGATATGAAACCAGGGAAGATGCCCATTCTCATGGTATTATTCAATATGCTTCTGAATGCTTTAGCCAGAACCATTAGGAAGAAAGAAAAATTAAAGGGATACGATTAGAAAGCATGTTAAATTATCCTTGTTTTTTTTTTTTTTTTTTTTTTTTCCGGAAATGCTTATTTATTTTATTTGTCTTGTTAAGAAATTTATCTTAGTGCCAATTGTTTTTTTTTTTTTAATTTTTTTTATTAATTATTATGCATTATGTGACAGTTTAATATGCTCTGGGAATCCCCCCACCCCTCCCCACACCCCTCCCCCCTGGTGGATTCCTCCACCTTGATGCAGTATTACAGTTCAAATTCCATCAAGATTCTTTCCTTGCAAACATATACCCAGCAAAGAGTCCAGCTACTCATTGTCCAGATGGGTTGAACAGTTTGTTGGGGAGACCATTTCTGGTCCAAAGTCAGAGCTGGTAGCATATCATCCCAGTCAATTAAGAGTCTCAATATAACATTAACAGCAATTTGTAACATTATGGAATTGACAAGGTTTTGCGTAACCAGTAAAATTATCCTTGTTTGCAGATGACATGATCTTTTACTTAGGGGAACCAAAAGACTGTGCTAAAGGACTGCTGGAATTCATAACAAAGTTCAGCAAAGTTGCAGGATGCAAAATCAACGCAAATCGATAGAATCCTTATGCACCAACAATACTGTAGCTGAGAAAGAACTCATTGGCACCATTCAAAATACCTACAAAATATTTACATATTCCTTCATGCCCGTACCATGTGTGCTAGTCTAGCGGCTGAAGTCCTCACCTTGCAAGTGACAGGATGCCATATGGGTGCCAGTTCTAACCCCACAGCCCCACTGCCCTTCCTACCTGGGAGGACGGCTCAAAGCCTTGGGACACTGTACCCACATGGGAGACCTAGAAGAGGCTCCCTGGGCTCCTGGCTTTGGATTGCAGCTGTTGCAGCTGAATGGAGAGTGACTCATTGAATGGAAGATCTTTCTCTCTGTCGCTCCTCCTCTCTGTATATCTGACTTTCCAATAAAAATAAAACAAATCTTAAAAAAATACATTTACATACCTTGAGATTAATTTAACCAAGAAGGTGAAAACTCGTTCTAAAATAAAAATTTAAAAAAACCCAAAGAGATAGAAGGTGGCATACAAAAAGGGTGAACTTCTTTTCATGATCACAGGTTGGAAGAATTATTAGCATTAAAATGTCCATACCATGGAAAACAACTTGTAGGTTCAATGCTATCTTCATCAAAATACCAGGGACATTATGCACAAATCTAAAAACAAAACCTTAAAAATTATATGAAAACACAAAAGACCTACAATGGTCAAAGCAATCCTAAATAATAAAAAACTGGCCTCATGATACTAGATCTAAGCACCTGTTACAAGGCAGTTATAACCAAAACAATCGAAGGCTGGCACGAAAGTAGACACGTGTACCAATGGGACAGAACAGAAAGCCCGGAAGTTAACTGTGTATCTGCAACGAGGTAATTCTTGACAAAATAGCTGAAGTCACCTCCCAGAATGAGGGCAGGCTCTGCAACAAATAGCTTTGGGAATTTTGATTTCTACATGAAGATGTTTGAATCAAGAGTCTATGCTTCCCCCTATACAAAAACCAAACTACCATGAAAAAGGACTTAAATAAAAGGCCTGAAGCCACATAATTACTGGAAGAAAACATTGGATAAACATTGTAAGCCATTACCTAAGCAAATACTTCTTGAATAAAGCCCAAGAAGCACAGGAAATGACAATAAAAATGAACAAATAGGGTAACATCAAGCTAAGAAGCTTCAGCATGACAAAGCAAATAATCAACAAAGAGGCAGCCAGCAGAATGGGAGAAAATATTTGCAGACAATGCATCCAATAAAGGATTAATATCTGGAACATAGAAGGATGTCAAGAAACTCCACAGGAATAAAACAACGTAGTAGGAGAGAGCAAGATGGCAAGACAGGGTGAAGACATGTTAAAACAGATGGAGAAGGCTAAGCCAAGAAGACAGTGTGGGGCCTGACTACAGGCTTGCAGTGGGCTAAGGGCATAGCACTGGTGGGGCATGGCACTGATGGGGCCTGTGAGGAGCTGGGAGCCCGCCTCTAGGCACGTGGAGTGAACCTGGGGATTCCCTCATGTTCTTAGTCTGGGCAGGGTGAGGAGAGGAGAGGGGAGAGCTCCAGGTCAGCATGCTGCCCTGGTGTGCTGGTGGACCAGGCCTGGAGAACTTCAATGGGTCTGGATCTTGGGTGTACAGAGGGAGTAAGACATCAGGCCAGCACATGTGCCAAGAGCTTGGGACTCTGGTAGGTGGACAGAGCTCTGGACCAGCACACCAACCCCTGGGCTTCTGAAGGCTGGTCTGGAGAACCCACGTGCTCCTGGGCACACAGATTGCGGATTGCTAGGGAAAGAGGCAAGAGGATATGGGGTAGGGAGGACTGCTGTGGGAAGGTGTTACAGGTGAGGAATGACTCCTGAGGGACTTCCAATGATAAGGCCACTGTACTTGCAGGTAAGCGAAGGGGCGGAGACCTGGAGCTTTGGAAGGGAGAGGCTGGAGGACCTGTATGGGTCAGGCAGATGAACCAGCCTGCATGGGAGACCTGAGCTCGTCTAGTTGCCATGGAACACTGCTGACTACCACAGGCCAGAGCACATGAAAGCTAAGGCTGGAGACCTGTGTGGCAGGGCTAGATCCCAGCACCTGACAGTGAGTGTCAGAACAGGGGAAGGTTAGTGTTAAGCTGGGCCAATAAACTAACCAGCACACAAGAGAACCAGATCTGGGGGGTAGAGTCGGTGGGGGATGTGTGGGCCTAATGTTGTGGAACTGCAAGTCCCATTGGTTAGCTGAAGTGTTGGGTGAAGTGATGGGCTGAGTTAGGCATCACTATGGAACCTGCTGACACTCATGGGTACTGGGGCAAGTCCATGCTGAGCAGGTCCAGGCTATAGCACCCACATGGACACTGTATAACAGTGTGTGTTGATGGGATAGGGGCTGGGTTGCAACATCTAGGAACTCATACAGAACCTGGAACAGAGGGGCAGGCTATGCCAGGTGAAGGTCTAGCACCTGCTGGCATGTGTGAGATCTGGGTGTGGAAGTGGGCCTGGTGGGCAACTTGCAGGCAACTGCAAACCTCCTTTTTGGGTCATAGCTCTTGCTGTTGAGCATGTGGTCCACGCCTGGTTGTTGGGCAGGCTGGGCAAAGTAGCTCCATGCATTGGCAAGTGTGTGGGTTGGTTTTGGAAGGGGGTGGACCGGGCAGGGCTGGGCTAAACCTTAGCCGACTGGCATGTCGCAGGAGCCAGGCTGGAGTGCATGTCATGCCAGGCTAGACTAGCAGACCTATCTGTTTGCATGTGAAAGGAAGGGTGTGGGCAATTACTCCTGGGCTCTGCCTGCTACCAGGTGGGTGTGGCTTAAAGCTTACCTGCCTATGGCCTGATTCACAGCTTCCAGGTCTACATGTGGAATGTGACCTCCAATATGACCAGAAGGTCTAGGGGAATACATGTGGAACATGACTGGAAGATCAGGGGAAATGGACTTGTCATATAGCCAATTACAGTATTTTTGGTGGGCAGGAGTCCTGCTGAAAGATGCCCTTTTGCCCTTCTCTTCCATAACTTTTATAACCAAGGAATTTGTGTTGAATAAATGGACATTCCTTACCAGCTTGTCTCCATTTGTTCTTACGGCTGAAGAACAGTATTGCCCCACTCTGGTGACCTTGGGGCCTGCTGGCATGTTTAAACCCCTAGGGATGGGAACAAACTGAGCAGGACCAGGTTGCGGCACCAGCCAGTCAGAGTTGCAACTAGAGGTGGGCCCAGACAGATCAGGCTGCATCAGCCAATGGCAAAGGGCAAGACAGGTGAGGGACTACGCCAAGCTGGGTCAAAGCAACCACTGGCATGCGTGAGATCTGTGGCTGGGAGCAGGCCTGATTGGGGAGCTAAGGTGATGCCACGGTTGGGTGGTGGTTCCCTCTGGTGAGCGTGGAGCCCAGAATGGTGGTCACAATGTGGTCTGGACATGACTGCAGTAGTCCCATGAGTTTGGACTAGGTCTGGGGTGCACCAGACTCTGGTAGATTCCAGTACCCACTGGGGCTTGTGAGAGCCAGGGTTAGGAAAGGCCACTGTTTCTGTTAGGACAAGAGATGGACTAAGTTGGGATGGGCCATGGACTACCACCACTAGTGTGCGTGAGATCTGGCATTTTGAAAGGTTCTGATGGAGGAGCTTGGGAAACGCCTGTTGGGATGCAGTCCCTGCAGAAGCAGCTTGGTCTTGAACAGCTCAGAGAAGACCAGGTTATGGTACCCACTGGCATACATTTTGTTCAGTTCTGGGGGTGGGCCAGGTTGGACCAGTTCATATAACCCGTTGGCAGATCCAAAAACCAGATTGGGGTGCAGGACAAGCTGGGTTGGGCTGCAATACCAGCCTGTTCACATTAGGCTGCTTGGACACTACTCTCACTGGTGAGCATCAGACATGGGATGTGGTCAGACCAGACCGGGCAGGGCTACAACACCTATTGGCATGCATATGATCTGGACCAGGGGAAACCCAGGCTGGTCTTACTGTATCTACTGGTGCATGCATAAGTGGGTGTGGGTTGCTTGGGTTTTGCCTTAGCATCAGCTGGCAGATGCTGGCACGTGGGGCTAATTGTGTCAAACTAAACTACAGAACCACCAGGAGAGTGCAAGATTCGGGAGTGGGAATGGGTCCAATAGGGAGACAGTGGGCACCTCTTTCTTGGGTAGCCACTCCCACTAGTAAGCATGAGAACCAAGACTAAGGGCAGGAGTGGCTAGAGAGAGAGTTGCACCCATCAGCACAAATGTGAACTGGATGGTGGTGCTGATTGGGTTGAACTAGACTTCAGTGCTCATTGACATGTATAAGACCTGAATGCGAAGTGAGATAGACAGAATCATTCTGTTGTACATACTGGCAAGCATGGGTACCAGGGCAGGAGGCAGGCCTGGTGGGGCTTATTGTGAGTTTCTCTGACTACACTGCAGCTCCTGCTGGTGTATGTGAAGGTCAGCTGTGTTGTGGGTAGGATTGGGCTGGGCTGCAACACCCATTGGTTTGCATAGGAAATGGGGCTGGAGACATAATTGACCCAGTAATTTCAAGCACCAGTGTGTGCGTAGGTTGATGTGGCTGACATAGCTCCAACCACAGAGAGAATTAAGTTTCATGATCTGACTGTGGAGTGCATGTGTCAGAGCTGTGCCTCCTCAGTGGCTTAGATGGAGCAGTGGACAGCATATCCAGATGCACATGGAGGATATGGCAGTCCACTGGAACCTGCAGAGGACACTTGGTGCCATAACAGGGGAAGGAGAGCGGAACAATTGATCAACTACTCCAGCCAAGTGTTGGCAGCAAATATTTCATCAAATGGAGTCTTCAAGGTGGACCATGGACCCAGTGGATCCTGGAGGGATTTCATTGTGCTTGGAGTGGCGAGACTGACGGCAATTCAGAACCATTGAACTATCGAAGCTACTTGAGCATGCCCACATCGGTAACTGGGATGACATCAAGTGGTCGTCCTCCATTCCAGGGTATGGAAGCAGTTGGGAGGCTTGATATGATACAGGAAGAACAAAGCAAACAAACAAACAAACAAACAAACCCAAAATACTTACACAAGAATGTGGAAACAATGGTCTCATCCTCTTGACCCTCTTTTTTTAAATTGTTTTTTGATATAATTTAGTTGACACTGGGGTCTCCTTTCCTCCTCCCCAAACCCCTAACTCTTGATCCTTGTCACTGCAATCAACATCATCAAAAATAAAATAATTTGAAAAAAGAAATAATGAGTATAGATGGCTTTGGGAGATCTTCCAGTGCTTTCCCAGGCCATAAGGAGGGAGCTTGGTGGGAAATGGAGCAGCTGGAATGCAAACCAGGGTCCATACGGGATTCTAGCCCTTGCAATGGGAGGATTAGCCAGTTGAGCCAATGTCTCTTGTCCGACCAATGACTTTCTTCTGTTCATATAATTACAATAACATAATTTCCTATGCTTTTAAAATGTCCTATGTTTCATTAGAGTACTTTGATTATCTATGTGCAGTGTCATGTAGACCAGAAATAATAATGGTTCTCTTTATTTCAAGCATCTTAATTTTATTAACGATCTCAGGGGGAAGCACTTTTCAGTATTTCTTTACTAATATGGTTTCTTTAATAAAATCTTTACGGAGTCTTTCTACTTGATAAAGAATCCATTAATTCCTGGTATGTGATGAATTTTAAAAATGATGAATTGGAGAGAGAGTCTACTTCTTTGTTTTGGACCTAATGACCTAATCATGAATTTTCCTTTACTCTGCTGATGTGGTCTACATTTGTTAGGTCAAGTAGCTCACCTTTCTTTAATTGTTATTTGTAGATGGACAATCAGAGTCTTTGCTATTGTGGGAGACAATAGGCAGCTGAATTTCCCCAGAAGGCACCAGGAGCAATTGATGAGATAAATGAGCAAGAAACCTCCTGGTTCACAGGTTTAGATGAAGAACCTGCTAGAGGAACTAGCTGTGTTTTGGGGAACCGTACTTTGTTGTTGAGATGGAAACAGCTCAAGCCCCTCCTCCCTGGATACCTATCTGACAACCTGCCTTTAAAATTCTGGTGCTGTTAATAAACTTCGGCTATTGACCACCAGTCAGTAGTCCACGCGTGTTATTATCGTCTCCATGCACCAAGTCCGTCGCTGCAGGACAGCGACAGCTATTTCTGCTTTATTCATGAGTTAGTAGACAAACGATGTAAAGTCTCCCAAATTCATGGATTTGCAAATTCATCTTTTTTGCTTTATACATTTTGAGGACTCTCTTTAATTCTTAAAACACGTGATGTGCTTCCCTTCGCTTCTATCAACACTTCTTGCTTAAATCTATTCACGTTATATCAAAGCTATTGTGGTTTTCTTTTAGGTAGTGCTTACAAATTATGTCTTAGTTCTGCTTATGTTTGCAAGCAACATTATCGTTGCTTAATTGGTAACTATGTACTTGGATTTATCCACATATTTCTCCGTTTGTTGCTATTCCCTCCTGCCTGTTTCTCTGAGTTTCCAGCTGTGATCATTTTCCCTCTTCCTGAAGAATCCCTTTAATATTTCCTTTCATGGGGTTCTGCTGCAGCTGAATTATGTCATTTTGTATGACATTACTTCATTTCATGTTACATTTATTTTTGAAGGATGTTTTCATGATTTGTACCATGTTAAAGTGGCTGTTATTTTTAACTCCGTATTTTTAACATATCTTTACGTTGTTTTTTGGTTTTCATGGTTGCTTTTTTTAAAGATTTATTTATTTTTTATTACAAAGTCAGATATACAGAGAGGAGGAGAGACAGAGAGGAAGATCTTCCCTCTGATGATTCACTCCCCAAGTGGCTGCAACGGCCAGTGCTGCGCTGATCCGAAGCCGGGAACCAGGAAACTCTTCCCGCTCTGCCACACGGGTGCAGGGTCCCAAGGCTTTGGGGCATCCTCAAATGCCTTCCCGGGCCACAAGCAGGGAGCTTAATGGGAAGTGGAGCTGCCGGGATTAGAACCAGTGCCCATATGGGATCCTGGGGCGTTCAAGGCAAGGACTTTAGCCGCTAGGCCAAGCTGCGGAGCCCCATGGTTTTCATGGTTTCTAATGAGACATTATTTCAGGCAATTCTGTTGAAGACAAGACTTTGCTTGCTTGTAAGATTTTATTTGTCTTTACTTTTAGTACAATATTCTTAACTTGATCATTTATAATTTTTAGTCTTTCTTGAGGTTCTCTCTACATCCTGAATGTATGGATAGGCAAAGAAATATAGCTTTGACAAGAGAACTTAACATGGTATCAACTCTCTTAATAAAACTTTGAGCACTCAAAACAGTCTGGTTAATCACAGTCCCAATGTTGTACAATCCAATCTTTCTTAGTTAGACTTGAGGCATCCCTCAATATGCACTTAATAGGAATCCTACATTTTTTCATAGTGACATTGTCTGTACTTTAGGAATTGGAGGTCTTTAGATGCTTCATGTAGAATGAATCATACATTCTTTGTGCTTCTCTGGCTAACTAATATTACGCAACACACTCTCCTTTAGAGATATTCATAGTATTGTACGTGAAACGACTTTCTCCTTTGGAAGGTTTCTTCACTCATTCAAAGTTCTAATAGATTTAGTTTCTTTATCTTGCCCGTGATAATGTGCTGCTAGTGATACCGGTGTGTAAGTATTCCTTTAATATGTTGGTTTTATATCGATTTTTGAGTTTTTTGACACTGCTTTACACTTGTATCCCAAATAATGTTCTGTTATATTCCCTTTCTTCTTTCCCTCCAGGTTTCCGATTATAATATTTTGCCTTTCTGCACTTCATTTTCAGTATTTTCCCTGGTATGTCTTTCAGGTCCTTGTGTCTTGCCCTGTTGTTACTAGCTTCTTGGTAATCTCATCTTTACATACGATCTTCACTCTCAGTTATTCTTTTAGTTCTAGAATGTTAACCTAGTTTTGATTTTATTTTCCACCATTGATTTCTGTCTTGTCATTAAGTGTATCATACATATCATATCATCAGGATATTAAAATTCCTGTCTGGTAATGCCAATTTATTTCGCACACTTTCATTGTCTATTTTTTCCTCTTTGTTTCCAGAGATGTAGCTTTTACATAGATGCTTGATCATTTTTATTTTAGCATTTATTTTTCTCCAGGATAATGTATGTCTATCTTTTCTTCTCCCCGCAACTATTCCCTTTAGTTGTTGGAAACAGAATTACACCACATTAATCTCAGACACTGAAACTAGTTAAAGCTCTCTAGTTTAAGCTGGTCTACTTCCAGTATACTCTTATTATTAAGGTATTGTTCAGTGTGCTAACGACTGAAAGCTGGGGAGTTTACCAGTCCACTCTCCTATGATTAGCCACGAAATGAAAAGGCTCTCTCTAAGCTCTAGGAAAATATCAAAAGCTCTTCCCAGCTTTCACAGTCTCTTAACCTCTGTTGCTTCCTTAAAGTTTGAACTTTTCAATAATTTATTTAAATGAACAACTATCTCAAGAGAAAAAGTGGAGTCAAAGATAGATCACGTCTCTGGACTTGCTTTCCTCTCTAGAATCTTAGTCCCAACTGCTCTCAGATTTTTTTTTTTAATAGGGAATTGGCTCACAGAATGAATACTTGGTAATAGATACCCGTGAAGGTTGTATTGATGTCTAATGTTGAAATCCAAAGACCACAGACATAACTCAGCATGGGAAGATAGCAGGCTGATGCCCAGGAGCCTAAGCTGGGACAAGGACACGTAGAACACTCTGCTTTACCTTCGTGGTACGACTATACCGCCAAAGTGAGGATCTTTCACATCAGAGCTCTATACACAAAGATACTCCACTGGTAAGAAAACGGAAAGATCTAGATCAAAATGTAGTCAACTGCCGATCCGAATGGTGCTTCATGCCAGTGATGTGAATTGCATATTAGCAGGTGAGTACAGAAATTTTAGAAAGCAGAGACACACTGTGTCCCCTTTATACTGCTGGCTAGGGTTTCTGAACCTTGCGGAGGCCCTAAGCTCTTTGAATGGTTTCCATTTGAGTTAGTTAGGCACACTCGGCTACAAAATTGAGCTGATTTGGGATACTGATTGCATTTGAGCACTTTTGTAACAGTAGTAGCTAAAACAGTGTTTGATTAAGCCAGTGGAGGAAAAAAAAAACATTGAAATGGTCACTCCCTTCCCTTCATCTCAAAACTCTCTGAGAATCTAACTTGTAGCCCATCACAACTACGAAGGGAAATATAGAGAATATAGTTCAGCCATGCACACTTACATATCATAGAGATATCAAAATGTATGTCACAAAGAACTTCACACCTTACAAATACTTTCATACACCCCCCACACGCCTCTGCCTTACACCCTTTGTCTCTTACTTTTTCATTTTAAGAGCACCAAATCAGCCATAATTACTCACAAGTTTGAATATGATCTAACCTTCAGCAAGTTCTTTTCCTACTCAATGGACAATCAGGTGAAATTTTCAATGTTCTGGCCATTGGTTAGATTCACATCTCCTGACTGTTTTCAGGGCCATCCCTCTTTGCTTGTGTGTGTCAGGATAGCTTATGTATAAATAAGATCAGCATTTCCAGCCTCCCTCAGTGGATCATAGGGATCAACACAAACACATATGACCTAGAGTGAGCTGAGGGAAAAGAGACAGTGCATGAGCAGGGATGACTCAAGCTCTGTCTTGTGCTCTCTGGTCCAATGAAGCCCAACAGAGTACTAGTCCATTATACCAGGTTGCAGAACCTGGCCTATGATGGGCGTGGCTGCTTGGGTTTCTGGTTTTCATGTATGTATTGTTTTCTGTTCTGTCTCTATTAGCATGTTGTCTTCCAAAAAGTATAGGATGTGTTATTATAGAATTTTTTCTCTCTTCAGAATCCTAGGGATCTACATTGAGATCTGGATGGGGGATGTCTTATTTGAGGTGCATGAAAATCTTGAATCTCCTTAACGGTGTCATCCTGAAAAGGATGATCAAGGTCCCATTTAGTCCCATCTATGGGGATACAACTTTCAGAGCAGATTCATGGAACTTGAGAATTAATTGTCTCTGGAGCTCTGTTGGTCTTATAATTCAGCTCTGGACTATCCTTCAAACTTGTATGCCCTCTGGGTGCAGAAGGATTTCAAAATACTGACAAGGAGGCTCCCTGATGCTTCTACTTCTTAAACTGGTAATGAATTGCACTCAGCCTTTAATTATTTTTCTCCAGAGTAGTTCTCACCCCCTAGTCAACCCAATATCTTAAGGACCATCAGTTCCCCTACATGTCTCATGGTCAGTACATAGCAACCACGACTACAATTTTTATACGGGTATTCAGTTATTCAATTTCTGCTCATAATAAGTGAAAATTTGAGCAATTGTACTGTCACTCCATACCCAAGTTATATCTCAGAGTTTGTATTTATCTTATTTAAAAGTCAGAGAAACAGAGAGGTGCTTCCATCTGCTGATTTACTACCCAAATGGTGTCCAAGGCCACGGCTAGGCCAGCCCCAAGCAAGGTCTCAGGACCTTCAGCTGGCTTTCCCATGTGGGTGGCAGGGTCCCAAACACTTGAACTACTTTCTGCTGTTTTTCCCTGGTACATTAGCAGGGGCTGGATTGGAACTGGAGTCGCCAGCGCATGAAAACAGTCTGTATGTGATACACGGTTGCATGCACTGGTTTCATCCAGGGCCTTGTTTGCTGTATCTTAAATGATGAGTGCTGAAGGGATCGATACCTATAGGAAAGGGGAGTTGAACCACCATGGAATTGCAAAGAGGCCTCAGGCAATATTGTAGGGTGTTTTGATATTTGGATTTGGATCATATTGAGGGTGAGGATGCAGGGTCCTTGTGTTCCCTCATCATACAGTTAGTGCTGAGGGCTGCTGCCAGGGAGGGGCTTTACTTGAGAGGAGCTGAGTGAATTCAGCTGCTGGTACATCCTTGCAATGACTCTGTTGAAAGTTGGAGGCTACCCACATTTTCAATGGCTGGGACAGTAGGTATTTCAGTGCCAGCCTTGCACACATAGGGAGTGGACCATGATAAATATACCTTGTAGTAGTTTTCCTGAGGCCTTCAAATAAATTTGCAATATTTTTGTCAATGTTATTTAGTTAGTGTAATGGTTGGTTCAAACGAAGCGTTTCTGTCAATGCCTGAAGTGGAATTCTACTACCTACACTTTCATTGTGATTTAGCTGGGTGAGATGTTCTCGAGTTTTTACTTGCAAGCTAATTGCTGGATTTAATACAACCATAGGCACATGAAACTCCCATAAAAAATATCTGCACCTCCTCCTTGAATGTGTGTTCCTTTGGCTGACCTTTGAAGCCATCTTTGATCTTGGCTCATATCCTTCATTTCTTTCATCTCCAGTATTCAATCTTGATTTTGTTTTAAAATTTGGTGCTATCAACATTATTTTATCCCTGGTTTGAACACTGTTAAAATTCTTCTTACTCTTACTTCCTTGAATCATATTAAGTGACATAATTGTGCTCATCAAGATTGACAGGAGGCAGTGGGGCTGTGTAGCAGGTGAAGATGGGTTTGTGATGTCATCATTCTATATTACCACTGGTCTGAGTCCTGGCTATTACCTGTCTAGTCCAACTTTCTGCTAATGCGGCTAGAAAAGCAGGAGGAGGATAGGCCTGTGTTCCTGCTGTTTACTCTGGAGATGCAGATGGAGTCCCGGGTTCTTGGTTTGGCTTACCCAACCAGGCTTGTTTCAAATATTTGGGGAGTAAACCAATGGGTGGAAAATCTCTCTTTTCCTCTCTCCGTCTCTCCTTGTCACTCTGTTTTTAAAATAAATAAATAAATAAATAGGCAGTGTAAAAAAAACAATAGCTGAGCAAGCTATAACTAATCTTATAAAAACAAACTCTCAATACCGATCAATATGGCGGTTGGATTAGAATACTTGTGTCAGGTCAGACGATTCTACTGAGCTTATACTCTGAATAATGCTATTTAGTACCTCTCTTTCATAAGTAAGGAGGCTGGAAGTATGGTATAGTTTTAGACTGACTTGTTCAGTTGGTGCTTCCTCACTTATAAAATTGTGGCTAGAATCAACCCATCAACTTACCTCATAAGATGAATGAAGGGAAAGTATATGCAGAGCTGTACTAAAGGCACCCGCATTTAATGTATAGAAATCACATCCACCAATTAATCACAGTGTGGGCAATGCCATAGCATTAACATATCTGATTTTTAATCCTTCTTCCTTCGGAAAGACACAAGCAAGTAAGACAGAGGATTTGGCATTCTTCCATCCAAACCATTAGAGCTTGCTTAGGTTTGTGGCAGTGTCCCTTAGCTGTTTAGTCCAATATTCACTCAATAATCTTTTCCTTGATTTTGAGGAAAAATAAGTATCATACCTTTTGAAATTAGGGGTTATATTTTGAAAAGTTTATTATGAGAGGGCTAGCAAGACAGAATAAAATAGAAAGGAAGAAGGAGGTGTACACAAAACAAAGAACTTTAGGGAAGTTTAAAAAAAATCTTACGAAATATCTGCATTCATTTTTCCTTGTGGACATTTTTTCTCCTGCTAAGATGTTAATTAAAATTCCCATTAGTATTCTTGCCTCTGTGTTTATGCCTTAGGTTGTAGAGTAGATATTTGCTGTATCTATTTTTTTCCCTTTTTTTTTTTTGGTTTATTCTTTTTCTTTTTCTCTAAATGACTGTGACTTTCCCCACTCTGCACTTTGGTAAGAATGACTCCAAGGCTTAAACCCTCAAGTTCAGGTGGTGATTCTTGTTTTGGCCTTTGGGTTAAAGACGTAACTGGGGCACTATTAAGGCTGCTAAAATACCAGGAGGTATTTTTTTAGTGTCTTTCAGGAAAGAAACTTTTGCTGTATTTCTAAAAAACTGCTACTGAGAAAAAAACAAAAAAGACAACTGCCTATCTTGAAGTATGAATCGTAAATCCCAGCAGTATTGACTATTCTCTTGCTAGCATTAGGAGAACTGTAAGTAGGTTCTTCTGTTAGAATAAAGTCAACACTCTACAGAATAATAGAAAATTCATAGGGAAGTTGAAGTCTGTGACATTGCTGAGTCAAGGCACTTATGGTGTCTGAATTATCTGTGTATGTTAGAGTCTCTTGGGCCAATACATTCTAATTATTCTCAGAGCTGGGATTGAGTTTTATGTTAGTTGAAAATGAAAGCAGTCTCTCTCACATCGAAGGATTCAACCAGTAGCAGGTGTTATTTTGTTTTTTATTTCCCTGATTCACTTCATAGATCATCTACAACTTTACTGGGTTCTGGGATTGACTTACAGGATGCTACTTACTGACCTAGTAGTCACATGTCAAATTATACATAGACAGGCAAATTGATTCATTAAAAATGCAGATCATTTCCCAGCATTAATGGTGATGGTTTGGTTGTTCCCTGTAGGCAAAGCTCTATCTTCTGAAATCTCAATGTGAGGACGAAGCTTAGCCTTTCCTTAAACTTGCCATTATAATGAAGATTTGTTAGTATGACCTTTACTTTGCAACAAACTACATGACTTTATGAGAGATTGCAGTTTGAATATGATTTCAAATACTTGTACATGTTTTGCTGCCATTTTGCAAGAGACTCTACAACAGGAAAGGATACGTTAGTTTGATCATATTTTCAAAAAATTTAAAATTAATAGAAGTTTTTGGCTAATTTAGAAGATGCAGTAATATCTCCAGTTTATCTCCAGTAATATCTCTTAGAGAGTGGAGAAGATATTGAAGTTTTTTTTCTCAATCATTTCGAACTCTGTATAAACCATTGACAAGGATCTTATTTTTGTTTGAGTATAGAATTCTAATGGCTTAAGACATTTATTAGAGAAAGAGGAAATTGGTTTATGTAGTTCTCATTTAATCACTAAAGATAAAGATATGATTCACTTATAAAACAATTTGTGAAATAAAGCATATTTTTCAGATCTATATTCTATGAAAGCCAGAAAAGTAAAGCAATAACTTCTAAGTTTTTAAATGGCAACTTAGAGGAAGACAGGATTTATTTAATTGGTTTTAAATTCAACAAACCAGAATAAAAATATCCATTTGGTGAGTACATCTATGTAAACAAAATTATATGACAGTAAGTGGAGCCCAGATAACTTCCTTCAAATCGAATGTTTTCTGAAATAATGCTCAGGAATGCTCTAGTCTCTGTGACATCACTTTGGTAATATGAGATATAGTTAATGGCATAGGTTTAAAAAATATGGGACAGGATAAAAAATCAGTTTTCATATTGGGCAAATAAATCAAACACTTTGCAGTTCTCTTACCTTCTAGAAGAAATTAGAACATTCTGATATTGTTACAATTTACTCTTTTTAAATCTGTGAACTAATTTGTGAAAAATTCAGATGTATTTCATTTTCTTTTTCTTCTCATGAAGTTTCTCGGGCAAATTTGACTGGAAATAGATCCTAGTATGAAAACCAAAAAGAGTGAGCGAATTGTTCAGACACTTAAAAAAAAACAACCCTACTTCTGATAATAATACCATTATTTTTAGCATAGTATAAATTTGTCTAAGTTAGCATATTAGGCTTAATCTTCAAAATTTTATTATGTTATTATATTTTCTGTGCCTGCATATATTAAGAATAATATTTGGAAATGCTGGTAAGAATGCTTTCTGGTTAGTATAATTTAAGAAGGAAGGTCCCAAATGACATTATTTGGCATTTCATTTCCTTGTTGAAAAGTGCATGGCTGGTCATTGGGCCTTCCACATCACAAAGGGGCTTAGACAATGTTCCATTTTCTTATTACTCTATAGTTTGAGGAACAGAAAGTTTAAATATGGTTGATTTTAGGAAAGTAATTTGATAATCTTCTCTGAAGAAGAATCTGTATTTCATGGTTGGTTTCTTGTCCAGGAAATGGACCAATGGCAAATTTGCACGCTTCCTGTTGTCTGAAAGCCTTAATCAATGCATAGTTAAGCTCTTCATTTTTCCTTTGTTTTCCCGTAGCGCTTGTCATCACTGTCATCGTAAAGCTTCAACGTCTTTTCTTTCTCTGACTTTAAATCACGTATACTGTCAGCTTTTATACCATATATTTCAGTAAGATGCTTGTAGTCACTCATTAACTCCATTTTCTATATTATTTATAATGACAGATACTATTTTTTTCTTTTCAAAGATACCCAAGGCTCAATTTTTTTTCCGCATTTTTGTTGTATAATGAAACTCAAACTGACAAGACAAAATCCTGGCATTTTTGGCTGGTCCATATAGCTGCAAATTGTGGCGAAACAGAACTAACCACTGCAGTTCTAAAGAGTTCTGCCACAAATGCACTAAAACTTTCGAGTCCATTTGCTTTAGAATTATGGTGAAAGGATGGTGACTCTGTATGTGGAGGCAATTCTGACAATTACATGCTTATTTTGAAGAGATCACAGATTCAATCATGGTTTTTTAGAAAACAAAAACAAAACAAAACAAAAAACCCCAGAAGGTTAAAAAGACCATTAATCACCAGGTTGAATCAGTTCACATCACCTGCTGACGAAGCTGAGCACCAGAACAGAGTTGGGCCGGGTTCGGACACAACAAATATCAGTAAATATTACAGATGGGACTGGGCACCGGCTGGGCTGGGCTAGGCTGTAGTCCCCACCAGCGTGAGTTGGAATTGGGGTTAGGCTGGGCCGGGCCAGGCTACAGCATGCACTGGCAAATGCCGAGGCGAAGCAGGCCATGAAAGATTAGTCTGCAGCACCCAACCAGCACATGGCAGAACCAACGGGGTGGGGCAAAGCTGGTAGGGGTAATGTGGAGGGCTCCCCTGCTGGATCACCACTCCCACTGGAGAGCTTGAGTTGGGATGGGGGCAGACCAGATGTGGCAGAGATACAACACCTGTGGGCCTCATGTGAGCTAGATCAGGGAAAAGCCAGGCTGGGCTGACTGCTTCTACTGATGCAAGCAAAAATCAGAGTGGGTGAAGGTTGGTTGGGCTTTGCTGCAGCATCAGCGGGCAGAGGCTGGCACTGGGGGCTAATTCTGTCAAGTTAAATTGCAGAACCACCTAGAAAGTCCATGATCCAGGAGTAGGAATGGCCCATTAGGGAAACAATGGACCTCCCTCTCGGGTTACCACTCACACTGGAAAGCATGAAAACCAGGACAAAGGCTGGCGTGGCTAGACAGAAAGTGGCACCCACCAGCACAAGTGTGGGCTAGATAGTGGGCTTGGTTGGGTTGAACCAGACTTCAATGCCCATTGACATGTATGAGGAGAGCTGAATGGGATGTGGGACAGACTGGACAAGTCTGTTGTACATGCTGGCAAGGACAGATACCAGGGTAGGGGTGGGATTGCTGGGGGCTATTGTGGATCGCTCTGACTAGGTTGCAGCTCCCACTGGTTTGCGTAAGGGCCGAGTGTGTGGTGGGCAGGATCAGGTTGGACTGCAACACCCATTGGTTTGTGTAGAAGACAGGATTGGAAACAGAACTGACATAGCAACTGCAACCACCAGCATATGCATAAGCTGATTGGGCAACTGATTGTGGCAGACCCTGTACTCGCATGCACCCACAAGAATCAGGTCTGGGATCACCTCAGACGAAGTTTCTTTGGGATCCCTGCAATTGAACTGCTGATCTCAGAATCCCAACCATGAAGGGAATTGCAAGTTCTATGGTCTGACCATGGTGTGCATATGTCAAAGCTGAAACCACTCAGAGGCTCAGTTGGAGCAGTGTACAGCATATCCAGGTGCACATGGAAGATATGGCAGTCCATCGGAACCTGTAGAGGACGCCTGGTACCACAACAGAGCACAGAGGGCAGAACACAAATTGATCAACTATTGCCATGTGTTGGCAATGAGAATCTGGGCAAATGGAGACTCTGTGGTGGACTATGTCAGCCACTGGATTCTGGAGCGATTTCATTTTGCTTGGAATGGCAAGATCGGCAGTAACTCAGAACTATTGAGCTTTCAAAATCACTTGAGCAGTGCCCTCGGATCATGCCCCAGATTGGTGGGAGGCTGGTTGGGGCTTCTCTCTCTCCCCCACCGCCCCTTACCCCAGATAGAGAAAATAAAAGAGAGAGAGTGAGAGAGTGAGAGAGAGAGAGAGAGAATGTGGAAACAATCGTCTTACCCACTTTTCTCTATTCTTGACACCTTGTGCCCTAATCAACTCTGTGAAGATTATCAAAATAAAATAATAAGTAAAAAAGACCAGGAGTCATCAGTCATATCCAAATTTTGGCGCCTTTATCATCATTTCATATATATTTCTCCAGGTCCTATGGTAATTATAAGGAAATATTTAATTCCAACCCTCAGGTAGTTCTGATTCTGGCTTGGGACCAGATGAGATATCAGCAAATAATTAGATTCATAGGTACCCACAAAGAGGTCTTTCAGTGTTGGCTGCAGAGTAGTAATTAACATCACAGGGTCCTATGACTGTAGACAACCAGATAACCTAAGCAAAGCAACTGTTTTTTAAAGTATTTAACAGACGTATTGGATGTTTTCAGCAGGAAAAAGAACGTGTCCAATGTATGATTTCTCCCTGGTGGTGCTTTATGAACTGAAGGTAAGAAGTGAGAGCCCAAGAAGGAGAAGGTTCTTGAATTCAACATTTGAAGGCTGGGGTTGCTGGGTGAATTAGACCTGCTGAAGGCTGGGATCACGGAAGGAGCTGGAATTCCTGGGCAGGCAACAGGAGAGAGCTTGGGAATGTTTTTGCTTTTTTGTGAGCCCGCGACTTCTTGTCTTTTTGCTTCTTCGTCTGTGTACCTCATGTTAGGTTTAGGGATTGTCCCTCCCATTAACCCTCTCAGCACATGTTCTAAGTGTTCTGCAATGGTTGCGGCAGGTTGTTCGTGGGACTAGCACCTGTACAGATAAGAACTCCTTACATTTAAGAACTGTTACATTTTCTGTGACGTCTGGTTTCTTCCCACACATATGTATCAGTAGTTTCTGAAAAATACATACAGTTTAAAATTACAGACAGCACAATCATTTGAGGAATAAATATATTTCATAACATGAAACTCATTTTGAAGGTTTCTATTGAAATATAAAATCTCAATAAAAGCTTTAGAAACTCACTATATTAAACTCAAAACCATCCAATACTAAAATAATGAAAAATAATTTCTATCTCTATTATTACTTTTGGCACTGCAGTCTTTCTCAGCATCTCATTCATCTATGTGCTATTCTATAGAAATTTAAAATAGCATTTCCCAGGTAGCAAATTATAGTTCTCAGAAATCAATTACATTTCAGGACAACACTAACACTACACATCTTTTTATTAAGGAGATAAAACCACAGGATATGGCTAGTAATAAAACTGGAATTATTTTACTGTCAAAGTCTATGAAAGTATACAATAATTTCAAAATCAAAGAGAAAAACATATCCACGATCTGCTATTGAACAATATTAACAGCGTTATTTCTCCCAAGGTCACGGTAATTTCCCCTCGCCACATTTTTCTTCTCTTCACTTTTGATGTATTGTATATATTTACAAAAGGGCATGAGCCATTGGCTCACTTCTCAGTTGTGAAATGCTGGAAAACTTTCGCCCATTTTGCTCTAGCTGGTGTCTTACCTGTACTCTTTATAACTGATTAATGAGGGAGTACTGAAGGAAGCGACATTAGAGAACTTCATTAGGTACACATGGCAAGACATCTGTTTGAATGAACATCATATCTCTGCTCTATTTTGTTGGGCCTTGGGAGAATGTTTGAAGTATTACTGGAAGTACCAAAGCACTGAACAATTTAATGGTACCATTAGAGCATGGCCTCATATCTTTTGTTTCAGAAGTTCCCAGGGAAAACTTCACTGCCTATTAATCCAGACCAAAAGAATTCTGTAAGGCATATGTGTTGTCACTAAGTGTTTCAGATGGGAGTTGTTTCAGGTAAACCAACGAAAGACTCCTTTTTTTTAAAAAAGTTTAGTTCATTCTAATTTACCTTTCCTATAAAAAAGAAAACATCTAGATATCGCAGAGTTACACTCAGCAAGCAAAGCCAGATGCCTGATCAAAATGACTTACGAATTATGTTTGCAATGACCTAATGTTTCTTCAATTATTTTTCACTGCTACTCTAGTATATATACAAGCACTGATTTTTAAAGTTTTAATAAATTTAAAAGCACAACAAAGAGTAAAATGATGACATTATGTACTTATTTCTTTACCTAGATTTGACAAATGTTGGCATTTTATCATAAATCGCTTCTAGTATTTTTTAATTACAGATTTAATTAAGTCACCCACAATGCTAATCTGGAATTCTGTTTTTACTATTCAATCCCTTAAAAAACAAATAAGCCAACCTTATGTATGTAAATATGCTGTACTTCCTGTTTGCATATGTATGTATGTATGCAAAATGCATTTTGTGTTTTTTCTGCCATCGTCAATATCAATCTAGGTTCATTAAAAAATTCCTATTACTATTGTATCAGCATTTATTTCGATTTGTTCATTACTGAGCTCATGGACATTTGGATTTCCTGTTTCATTGTTATCCTATGGAAGAATGGAGTTTTGATTTTTCCAACTTCGTCTATACTTGCTAGATCTTTTGAATTTTGGTGTCTTAATATCTTCATTACTCTGAAGTGTAAACATCTTTTCATTTTTTTTTCTAGTACAAACCTTGTCCTACACTTGCACAATCCTGTTTTTCGTGTACTACTTTGGAAAAATGTTTGATTCAAATTAAACTGAGTTTATTTAATTTTTAGAATATAAATGTTCTTAGTGTATTCTTCAAAAACATTGTACATCTTTGTAAGTAATTTATAGACTGCCTCAATTAGTTTGGGCCATGACAAAAGAGTATTAAAGACTGGGTGGAATACAAAGTAGACATTTCTCATAGTTCTCTAGACTGGAAAGTCTAAGATCCAGGCCTAGACGACCAAGCATAGCTTTCTGGCAACATCACTTTAACCACTGTTTCAGTAGTTTATCTTCACCAGGAAAAATCTATATGGCTTACCACTTAATCGTCCTTTAATATCCTTATATCTCTTCTTTTCTAGCCTTACTCAACCAATTAATATTTTCTAAAGAATGTCCTTTGATGACAAAGTGTTGTTGTATGTATTAATTAGAAATTTCAGAGATAAGGAAGAATAAGAGGAAAACATGGAAAAAAGATAATATTTTCATGTCTGTATTTCAGTTTAGTAATTTACTTGGCAAAGCTGTTGTGTGTTTCTTAGTTGTCAACTTTGTTGTGTGATCTAAGTTATCTCAAAGTTCCGAAAATACTTCAATTTTAAAATAAATACATGTATCTGCTGTTTAATTTGTAACAGTATGAGTCTATTTCCAAAGGGTACAAGCTACATAGTTCCCAGCTGGAACTGTGTGATATAATTTATAAACTGTGGTGAGACATTCTTATTTTTTCTATTAATAACAGTCTTTTAAGCATAATGATACTTTGATTTATTCATTTTCCTGTATTATATTATAATAGCTAATCATAGAACCATATATTTTTATTTTGTCATTTCTTTACAAAACTCCTGGGTACAATCAGTATTTTTCTGCAAGTAATTGCACTTTTTCATTTTTACTCTTTTAAATAGTGTTGCCTTAATCATGTCATTTGGAACATTACTTCATTTTTGGGCTTATTTTATTATCTCTTTATCACCAATAAGACTAATCTCACATCAGTGTTTTGGTATAATTTATAGATTCATTACACATAATCACTCTTTTTATTGTGGCATTTAACCATGTCATATTATTCGTTTGATTAAGCATTCTAGAATAAATCTTATTAATGCCTTATATGTTATTTCTATGGAGAAGAAATTGATGAGAGAAATTCATGGTGTGACTGATTTTGCTTTGTTTCATTGAAATTATGGTTTAAAAAAGCCAAGAGTATAGAGGGCAAACGTGCTTGAAGAAATTAATTTTATTAACATTACTTGAATGAAGCAGAATGCTTGGACTTCTTGTAAGAAAATATGTTTCCCATAGAGACAGAACATTTATGAAGAAAAGGACATCAATAACTTAGTTGCTAAAAATTGTTTTGTTTATATCTCTTTGAAAAGAATGCATAAAAGCACACATATGTTTTTATTCTAAACTGGAAATGTAATATAGTGGAGTTAGTCTTTTTTTCCACAGTTTGTAACTATTCAAATCTTATTGTACATTTTTATAGATCATCTAAGCATTGAATGTATGTACACACAAAATATTTAAAATCTTTTGCCACTTAATACATATTAGCCAAGGAAATTGTAAATAATGGAGTGTTAATGGATTTTGCTCAGAGAAGAGAAATTCATTATATGTTTTCAGTTTATTTTTCTGTTTTCACCATGAACAACAGCAACAGCAAAAAAAAAAAAAAAAAAAAATCAGTATGAAGGAAAAAAGAAACCTAGTTCTGTACTCAGAGACCGCACCAATGGACCTGCTAGATTTTGATTATGTAGCCTGCTGATGGATAGAAACATGTTTGGCTCTAAGTTGGGAAGTGGTATTCCATCTTTGATTGCTGGATTTTGTTGGATTTCTGATTGGTTATGCCACTTACTGTGTCTCTAGTGGCAAAATTCTTAGTGTTTCCAGCTTTCTTCCTGACCGCCAAATGGGTGTGAGATTTAAGATGAATAAGAAAGCAATGCATGCTGGGTTAGGTCAAAGTTGAAGTCTTGTGATGATAAGGCAACTGTCTTGTTTCTCTGGGCAGCATATTATTGGTATCTATGTAAGCTTCAGTATGGAATGTTGGGGCTGATTTTATGCCAGCAACAGAAAGTAGCACTTGTCCCCTCTAAGAAACACTGGAGCTGCTTTAGAAAAAAAACTTTTTAGACTTACTGTTTGGTAAATGCCAAGCACTGTGTTGATGAAAGGGGTTAAATGAAATTGATGCGTTCTTTCTGTGGGCTGTTTTTGATTTTTATAATCCCAAATAATCATAATGGGGAAATGATATTAAACCGTGACTCAGTAAGACAGAAGGATCTCTTCAGTGGGCTTTAGAGAAAGCGAATGTATTCAGTTTGTGATGTTTTAGGAATTATTAGAATTTACAGTTCGAAGAAATAATTATATTTTTCTAATGAAAATTTTCTAATTGTCTTTTCCTTTAAAAATTCCATTCTCAGTACATGTCCTGACAGAATGTATACAGTATTCAAACAATTTTTTTTTTGCTTAAAGAAAAAAAGTTTTTCATTATCCAGATGTGTAGATTTTATTCTCCTGGGATGCACAGAGAGCAGCATTGCTCTGGCTTGGTTTATTAGCCTTGATAGCAGGTGGGAGAGTAGCCTTGCAGCAGAGCTCCGTTTTGTGAGAGATGCGACGAAGCCAATGTTTGCAGGACTGCCTTTTCCCTCTCCAAATGTGACTTGTCTTGTAAAAGATGTAAGTTATAGCACTAAGAAATAGCTGTGATGAAAGGACAGGAAATTATGTGCCCCTTGTGCCTGTGGCCAGAGAGTTACTGAAACAAAGCCAACAGCTCTTAACATGTTCTTTCTTTAAAACAAAACAAAACAACGCACCTCTGTTTGATGAAAATTAGAGCCCTAAAACTCAACTGATGCTTTCCCAGTATCAATGAACTAAGAGGGTTCATACTCCTTAGCAGGGAGAGTACCACCTAGCCCAGTGAAAATATGCCACCGTCCTTTGTTGGGCTAACGCATCTGCCACGTAGGGGCAGGGAGACGAGAGTGGGAGAATAATCAGGTGATCTCCACATTCACAAAAGTGGCTTTCTTCTCAGCAAAGAGCTAAGCAAATTGATTAGTCCTCAGTATCAAAGGGAAATATATTGGTCATTTTGTAGAAAAAAAAATGAGCTCTTGAACCGACTCTGAGAAACAGCTTTTCTGAGAGAATAAAATTGCATTTGAAATCAAGAGACAGATTTGTTCCTTCAAGTTTTTCACTTGAAATGATGATTTCTCAGAACTAATTGTATACTAACTCCTCATTCTGATGAAAATTGGACGAAGTTCTTTAAGCTCAACTTGCTCATCTGTATAAAGTGAGCATATTAAGAATCCCATCTGACTGTGTCACAGGGTTGCGATCATCAAATCAATGAGTTACATAGGTACACGTTGGATATATAAAGTGTGATACAAGTTCTGTCTGTTGTTCTAAAACAAAGGTCACTGTACCAGTACTGCCTTCCTTGTAGCAAGGGACATCATTGCTAGAATGTGCTTTGGAAATCACAAAGCACTTTGTGGATATAAGGCGTCGTTGTATATGCCTGTTAGCTGTTAATGGTTGAGTATCTTGGCATCATAATGAAATATTTCAGCATCAAAGGGTATTTTTTTAATGTTCGTGTTAAGAAGGGTGAGAAGTGTTATGAACTAATTACTATGTGTGTAAATGATTAGAACGTTTATATAATATGTATTTCAAAATGTTGATGGAAAATGGAATTCAATGATTTTTATCTTGCTGAAAAATATTTTGAAACCTAAGTACAGTTTTTCCTCACTATTTCATTAGCCCTTTAAGATACTTGTATGTATGGATTCCAAAATATTTTTGCACCAAAAATAAGATAGCTTCAAATTCAATTTTCAGTGAACTTATTAAGACATACTTACGTATGTTTTAATGATTTTTAAGATTCATCTATTTATTTGGAGGGGAGAGAAAGGGAAACAGAAAGAGAGAGAATCTTCATCTGTATCTACTAGTGCATTCCCAAATCGTCACATTGGGGCTACTTCAGATTTAAGCTAGAGGCCTGGAATCCCATCCGAATCCCCCACACAGAGGGAGCTTACTTATACCATCTTCTGCTACTTCCCCAGGCACTTTAGCACAGAACAAGATAAGAATTAGAGCAACTGGGGCTTGAACTACAACTCATATGAGATTCTGGCATTGCAAGTGGCAGCTTAACATACTGCGCTACAGTGGCTCCATGTTTTTTGGAGGAGTTTTAGAGATTTCCTATGATTCCACTGTTTCTTCGCATGCATGACCTTTCCCCTAATAAACATCATACCTGGCCCAGTTGGCTTGAGGGAGGTGGTGGCCTGTAGAGACCTGAGGATGGGGGCTTGGGTCAGGGGAGAACAAGGAGCATAGCACTGATGGGGCCTGTGAGGAGCTGGGAGCTCACCTCTAGGCACGTGGAGTGAACCTGGGGATTCCCTCATGTTCTTAGTCTGGGCAGGGTGAGGAGAGGAGAGAGGAGAGCTCCAGGTCAGCATGCTGCCCTGGTGTGCTGGTGGACCAGGCCTGGAGAGCTTCAATGGGTCTGGATCTTGGGTGTACAGAGGGAGTAAGACATCAGGCCAGCACATGTGCCAAGAGCTTGGGACTCTGGTAGGTGGACAGAACTCTGGACCAGCACACCAACCCCTGGGCTTCTGAAGGCTGGTCTGGAGAACCCACGTGCTCCTGGGCACACAGATTGCGGATTGCTAGGGAAAGAGGCAAGAGGATATGGGGTAGGGAGGACTGCTGTGGGAAGGTGTTACAGGTGAGGAATGACTCCTGAGGGACTTCCAATGATAAGGCCACTGTACTTGCAGGTAAGCGAAGGGGCGGAGACCTGGAGCTTTGGAAGGGAGAGGCTGGAGGACCTGTATGGGTCAGGCAGATGCACCATATGGCGTGCACCATATGGCATGGGCCATAACACTAACCATAACACTAACCAGCACACAAGAGAACCAGATTTGGGGGGTAGAGTCAGTGGGGGATGTGTGGGCCTAATGTTGTGGAACTGCCAGTCCCATTGGTTAGCTTAAGTGTTGGGGGAAGTGATGGGCTGAGTTAGGCATCACTATGGAACTTGCTAACACTTACAGGTACTAGGACCAAGAATAGGCTGGGCAAGTCCATGCTGCAGCACCTGCATGTGCACCATACAGCAGGGTATGGGGCTGACCAGGCTGCAACATTTAGCAACTCATACAGAACCTGGAACGGAGGGGCAGGCTATGCCAGGTAAAGGTCTAGCACCTGCTGGCATGTGTGAGATCTGGGTCTGTGAGTAGGCCTGATGGGGGAACTTGGGAAACTTCACTAGTGGGCCATAGCTCCCTTTGGCAAGCACGTGGTCCACGCCTGGTTGTTGGGCAGGCTGGGGAAGGTAGTGCCATGCATTGGCAAGTGTGTGGGTTGGTTTTGGAAGGGGGTGGACTGGGCAGACCTGGGCTAAACCTTAGCCAATTGGCATGTGCAAGAGCCAGGCTGGAGTGCATGTCATGCCAGGCTAGACTAGCAGACCTACCGGTTTGTATGAGCCAGGGATGGGTGTGAGCAGATTGAACAGGGCTAGATTCCAGCACTCGCCAATGAGAGTTGAGACTGGTGGCAGGCTGGGTCAGGCAAGGCTACAGCATCCAAAGTCAAAGGTCAAGATTGGCAAAGGACTATGCCAAGCTGGGTCAGAGCAACCACTGGCACACTCTGTGGGTGGGGAGCAAAGGGCCTTCCTCAGCTGGTGGTGGTTCCCACAGATAAGCATGAGGGCTGGAGTGGAGGCTGCTATCTGGTCTGGATATAACTTCAGTGTCCCTCGGCATAGGTGTGGGCTTTGTCTGAAGTGTGCCATACTGGGCTAGACTCCAACACCCGCAGGGGTTTGGTAGAACCTGGGTGGATGTAGGATGAGCTGGGCTAGGTCTTTGTCTTTGCTGAGCCATACATGAGCTGTGTCTGGGTGTGGCTGAACTGTAGTACCCAACAGTAAGAACCGGAATGGGTGAGGACCAGTCAGGAAAGGCTACTGTTCCTGCTAGGACAGGAGGTGGGTTTAGTTGGGCTGGCCCATAGATCCACTGGTGTGCATGAGATCTGGCACTGGGAAAGGTTCTGATGGAGTAGTTTGAGGAACTCCTCTGTCTGGACACAGTCCCTGCAAATGAGTGCAAGAACCAAGAAAGGGAGCAATCCAGACCAGGCCAGGTTATGATCCCCACTGGCATACATTTGGCTTAGGTGTGGGGCACACCAGCCTGGGCCAGTTCATATCACCTGCTGGCAGATCCAAAAAACAGAGTGGGGTACAGGACAAGCTGGGTCAGGCTCAATACCAGCCTGTTCATGTTAGGGCTGGGCCTATGGGTAGCTGGTTTGGGCTAGGCTATAGCCCCATCAGCAGGAGCTGGAACTGGGGGTGGCTTGGGCCAGCCCCAGCTACCATACCCACTGGCAGATGCCGAGGTGAGGCAGGCCATGCCAGGCTGAGCTGCAGCATCCAACTAGCACACGTGAGACCCAGGGGCAGGATGGCAAATCTGGTAGGGGGGGCTGCTTGGGGATCTTCTTCAGGGCCAATACTCCCACTGGTGACTGTGAGAACTGGGATGGGGACAGATCAGGCCGGGCAGGGCTACAACACCTGTTGACTTTCATGGAGGAAAGTCAAGCTGGTCTGACTGTATCTACTAGTGCATGTATAAGTCAGAGTAGGTAAGGGCTGGTTGGGCTTTGCCATAGCATCAGCTGGCAAATACTGGCACTGAGGGCAATTTCTGTCAAACTAAACTGCAGAACCACCTGGAGAGTGCAAGATCTGAGAGTGGGAGTGGTCCCATTAGGGAAACTGTGGGCACTCCCTCTTGGGTTGCCATTCCTTTTGGTGAGCATGAGAACCAGGATTAGTGTCAGGAATGACTAGACAGAGAGTGGCACCTATCAGCACAAGTGTGGTCTGGATAGTGGGGCTGGTTGGGTTGAACTAGGCTTCAATGCCCATTTGTGCATGAGAGGTGAATGGGATGTGCTACAGACTGGAGCATTTTGCTGTACACACTGGTAAGCATGGGAGCCAGTGCAGGGAATGGGCCTGGTGGGCAGGGTTATTGCAGATTGCCCCACCTAGGTTGCAGCTCCTGCTGGTTTGCATGAGGGTTGATTGTGGTGGGCAGGATCAGGTTGGGCTGCAACACCCATTAGTTTGTGTAGAAGACAGGGCTGTAGACAGAACTGGTCTAGCAATTGCAACCACCAGTGTGTGTATAGTCTGATTTGTGTGATGGATTGTTCTAGACTCTGTACTGGCAAGCACACACAAGAATCAGGTCTGGAATCATCTCAGATGAAGTTTCTTTGGAGCTTCCCCAAACTGAATCACTGGAATCAGAACTCCAACCACGCAGAGAATGGCAGGTTCCATGGTCTGACCGTGGAGTGCATTTGTCAGAGCTGGGCCTCCTCAGTGGCTTAGATGGAGCAGTGGACAGCACATCCAGATTCACATGGAGGATATGGCAGTCCATTGGAGTCTGCAGAAGACACCTGGCACTGTAACAGACAGTGGAGGATGGAACAATTGATCAACTACCCCAGCCAAGTGCTGGCAGCAAATATCTGGGCAAATGGAGACCACGGTGGACTATGCGGAGAGATTTCATTGCACTTGGAGTGGTGAGATAGACAGTAATTGAGAAGTGTTGAACTATCAAAGCTACTTGAGCTGGACCCTCGGAGCATGCCCTACAGTGGGGATTCTGGAATGACACCTGCCTGCTGTCCCCGATCCCAGTGTATGGAGGTGGTTGGGAGGCTCGGTATGGTTTCTACCCCTACAGCTCCCCTTCCCACACATACAGGAAGGAAAAAAGAGAATGTGGAATCAATTGTCTCACCTACTTTGCTCTTAGTTCTTGACTCTTTGGACCCGAATCAAGTATGTAAAAATCATTAAAAGTATAACTTTAAAAAGAAAAAAAAAATCAGAGTCAGGTATTACAACCAGATGAGAAATGTGTTATTGAACCAACATAAACAACATTTTGAAGTATTAAACAACATGAACATCATACTCTGCAGTATGTTACATCAATTACAGTGGATTCATCTCCACTGAGTTATTCTCCTTGCTGAAACTTCAGTTTGCACTTTGAGTAGTTCACTCCTGGTATTGTATATTTTAAGTATTTTGACAAATATAGAATAACATGTTCCCTTCATTATTTCTAGCCATTCCTTTCTCTCTCTCCTTGCTATATGACTCCACAATATTTTTTACCCCATGAAATAATAATGCCTCCATTTTATAGCTAAGCGATGTTAGCTCGGGTGCTTAAGTGAGAAATCTGGAATTTGAATAAACACAAAATTGACTCTAAAATCAACAATTATTCCCTGACACTATTCCTAAATAGTAGACGGTTTGATGCAAGATGCCTGTTGTTCACATTAGTGACGTACTGGATTCCTGCTATCTCTAGGTAGTTGTGTTTTACGGGATAAATCACTTACCGTCCTCTCCATGATTGCTCAACCATGAGTTCTCTTCATCTAGAAGTGGAGAGAACTAAACCGCTTAATTTAGGGAAGTGTCAATTCCCAAATTTTGTTGAGAATGATCCACTAGGGGAATGGGGGACTAAGGAGAAGGGGAGGAATCAGTTTCCAGAACGGCCTTTGGAGAAGAGCTACCCCTCCGTGTCAGACTAGATGGAACAAATATGAAAAGGAGATCAATGTTCCTTAGGCCAGTGTGTGCTTGGATCTCTTTGTATGAAAACTTAACCTTTCCTATAAATAATATGGCTGGCACAGCTCAGAGGACAGTAACTTGTACTAGCAAAGAAGTTTATGCATTTTAATAGAGAAATATGAATATCAAGCAGATCAAAATTCCCATGTGAAAGATCAGCACATAATCAAAGAGAAACTCATTCACATTTTACATCACGGAAATGAGTTTTTAGTTCACTTGATCATAAATGTGATGGCACATATAATTACAGAATTAAAGAATATTGTGGTTTGAATGGATTGTAGAGATGGCAGGGAAAAATGAAAGTCCAGATAATTCAAGTAATGTCTCCTGAGTCTCAATATTAATCACAGAAATATCTGAGAAAAAATCTGGGTGCTTCTATTCATGTTCCCCAATCTGCTTTTCCAAAAAAAATAAATGAATTGCCATTGTAGTTACAGCCTGCTAAATTTGCCAGCATTTCAGTGAAAACCTTCTTCATTTATGATGCAAACTGCTTCAGCCTTCGAATGTATTACATGTTGAGAAGATTTTTGCTGATTGATAGTGATATATTTCATTACACAAATTTAATTCATAGTATAATACAGGCAGGAGTGTCTCTAATGTCTGAATAATAAATTGAAAAATTAATTCCTGGTGAGATTCTCTTGTTAGAGGGAGTGGTGATAATACTATATAGCACCTTATGTCATTTATACATGTTGGTAGTTATATCCCGAAGTTCAACCTTTTGGATGATGGTAGTCCAATTTGAAAAATGATGTACTTTGTGCTGGTGTTATGGCATAACATATTGGGCCATTGCCTGCAATGAGAGCATTCCATATGGTGTCAAGTTCTGTCCCAGCTGCTCCACTTCCAATTCAGCTTCCTGTTAATGTTCCTGGGGAAGCATTAGGTGGCCCCAGTGCTTGGACCCATGTCACTGACGTGGGATACTCAAAGGAAACTCCTGGCTTTGGGGGGTAAATCAGCAGAAGAAAGATTTCTTTGTAGCTTTGCCTTTCAAATAAGCACATAAATATTTTTAAGATGATGTGTTTGTCTTTCAAATTGTAGGAGGAACAGCTCATAATTAAGAAGTTACGTTAGTATACAAAAAGTAGCACTGAAATAATGTTATATAATTAACATGTTTTCCAAGCTGGAATAGAAATATCATGAAGTATTGACATTTTTTCTTCATTCTTAGTTTTTGATTCTATGACTGCTAAAATAGTTTTAAGAATAGCAAAACATCCTCAGTGAAAATTGTCTTTATCAAGCTAAGGAAATCCTCCAGATTTCATCCTGATAGCAAGAACTTTAAATTTGTTCTTTTTAAAAATTTTAGTCCAAGTTTTGATATCAGATCAGGTAGTGGTGTACTGTATTCACATATACATGTCATAAAACCCTCCGATATCTGCCGCTGATATCAATCCTGCCATCATCTGCGACTGAGGTCTGATTTCTGCATTTAAACTTGAGCTATATAACAGGCTCCATTTCCAAATTTCACCTTCATAGTCATGTTCAACTTGGAGATGATCTGAGGTTTGGGGCAAAGTCATCATTTCCTGGAGGATTTTTCTTTACTTGAGACGTATTGGGACTTAACCAGTAAGCTACTAAAGGTCTATGAATTTGAGATACAACAAGGGAGACGCAACTCAATTTCCTTGAAATTTCTGACCGTAAAATGACATCTGCACCTTGAGAAGCGCTATGAAACAGGCTAAGCCATTCAGGCTTCCCAGCTAGTCTCATCTAGGTTAGCTAAAGAATCGGATGTATTGGCGTAGCTGGGTCCTGATTATTGGCAGTTTCTAGAACCTCCCAAGTGATTCTATTACATGGTCAGTATTCAGGAGGCTAGTTTTCTAGGTCAGCCATTTAGTGTAGGTTCCCATATGAAAAGACAATCATCTTCCGTGTATTTATTTTGTTGTTATAGTCTACTGCTTATTGAGCTGTTATAATGCGGTAAGTCCTAATTTTCATTATCTTGCTTAATGCTTATAACATATATGCAGAAATTGGGGCTTAAAGAGATTAAATAAGTTTTAAGGTAACTTAGTAAGCAGTAGTGATAACTGTAAAAAAAAATGGTCTATTTGAATCTAAGTTCCATCTTTTTGATTGTTTCTTTTATTTCTATTATGAGTAGCTTCAAAAGTAGACTATAAAAAGAATTAGGTGTCTTCATCCCAATTTTGTAGCAATTGTTTTGAGTCAAAAATAGGCTATGCTGAGCTAACTAAGATGTATATATTTGAAGATATATGGAAAGAATGCAGATTACCATAGTGTGTATTTTAAGCTAGATATAAAAAGAGTTGTTTTTGCTTTATACAATTTTTCTTTTTCATCCATACTCTGATCTCTCAAACACCTGTTTCAAATACTTCTTGTGTTGCATTGGTGAAAATTGTTCTAAAGATGTTGGAGTAGCTTACAAGGGAACATTTCAGAGACAAAATTTCAAAGCTTGGAGGAAACCTAAAGGTCATGTCATGTCAGGTTTTTCACCTTGCAGGGAAACATAATGACGCCCAGTGAGATTCAGGAAGTTGCGTAGGCTACGAGATCCTGGAGTGATGGGTTGGCCAGAACTCCGCCCTCTAGCCGCATGCCATCAGACTAATGCCTTCCCTCCTTGGCCAGTTGCTCTGAAGGATCTGAACAAAAAGGCAGAATGATTTCAAAGCAGTCAATTTATTCTTCCCTCTTAGGAGAGAGAAAAATTCTAGGGTTTTAGAGAATTTTCATTTTTTTTCTTGTATGGTATCCTACCAAGAGTTAAAGTATCTGAAAAAAAATCACATCATTTAATTTTTCTCTTGTAGTGAACAATTTCCACTACATTTTCTTAAAGCTTTTTTTTTTTTAATAAAGATTTGAAAGGCAGAGCAGCTGGGACACGAAAGCAACAGCAAGAGATGGATATCTTCTAACCGCAGCTTGTTCTCCGCACGTCTGCGACAGCTAGATCTGGGTCACGCTGAAGCCATGAACCTGGAACTCCAACCAGGTCTCCATCATACGTGCAAGCAGGTCCAAGCTCTTGGGTCACTTTCAGCTGCTTTCTTAGGCACATAAAGCAGGAAGCTGGTTGAAAGGTAGAGTAGCTGGGCTGTGAGTTGGCATTCGATAAGGGATGCTGACATAGCAAATAGCACTTCTGTGCCCCAATGCTGGCTCCATTAGGCTGGATTTCGAGGGTTTCCTTGTGTTGTTTAACAATATCCTAACTACCTAGCTTGTTTTCTGAGAACTCTCAGGATGGCTCAAGCCTAACCTCCCAGGTAGACTTTCTACTGTTTCCAGACACAAAACCCACGACCAAGCTAAGAAGGTCGTCTAGCAGGAATGCTCACCCTCCTAACCCAAATGTTAAAAATATTATCCATGGTTTAAAGCAAGATCAAAAGCCATTTCCTGCACAAAGCTCCTGCTCTCTCTAACCAATAGTCGTAGCTCTGAAGTCTGACTAGTTTAACAAATATTGGCTGCATTTACATAAGAGATTTGGATTTGCGGGTCTATCCGAACTCACATCTAAATATCTGTGCAGTCTGGTGCTAGGAGAGGTGGAAAGAGGGTAGAGAATCTAATGTTCACTTTGATTCTAAGAAATGCCTATCTCTTATTATGTGAATTAGTATTTTAGCACCATAGATAGATTTTCATTGAGGAAGAATTTCCCGGAGCTAGCTATAATTAAATTATTTAATCATTTTTCTCTGTTGCAGAGTTGAGCCATTTCAAAAAACTTCCTTTCTATTTTTATTTTAATGAAACCATTTAAATTGGAAATAATTTCTCCACAAATTTTACAATGAAGATTAAATTTACCCATTACAGTCTAATATTAAGAGATTAAAATTTCTGCTACTATCAGTTTTCTTTTGAATCAATTTCCTGTGTACAAGATATCTAATTTGCTTGAGTCACTCTTTTTTCAAGATTTTTTTCTCTTTTGAACAATGTTTAGTCACTAAATATTAAATTCACAACTTGAGCCATCAATTTTATTTCTCAGTGACTTTTTACTACCCACAAAATTCTTGATGAGTTTATGAAATGATTGGTAGTTGGTACTGAACTTTTGCTGCAAAGAACAAAGAGAATTTGGTAATTTAAAAAAATATGGAACCTGGGGCCCTATGAGTAAATTTTGGGGTTGGAATGTTCTGTTCTTGTAAATAAATGGGCCGAGTAATTTCATGAATATTGTAGTGTGATTGCCAGCCTGGGAGGTGATTCCCTGTCACAGGGTGAAGTGTTCCGCAGCGCTGCCTGCATCCTGATGTATGAGGTCAACCTTTTCTCTCCAGCTGCAGCAGGTACATCCAGTGGAACTCACATCCCAGCACTGAGCTTCTTGCTTTCTCTTAAAACTCTCCCTTCTGCCTGGCTAATGCTAAGCCTTCTTTATATTTCTTTTTCATTTTTCAAATTTCAATACTATTTTTCATTTTTATCCTTGCCTGTTTCAATCGAAAATTCCTTCGGTGATCTTTCTGTGACATGTTTTTTGGGAATGCTTGTTGTCTTTGGGTCACTTGTACTGTAACATTGGGTTCTATGTTTTTAAAGTTACAATAGTAGATTTACTATTAATTTTATTTCATGTTTTTCTGTTGATGGAAGATATCATGTAATAGATAGAGTTAGCTATTTTTTTCCAATGTTTTCTTGATCATTAGTTGTATATATGACCTTGGCTAAACCATCTTGATGATTCTGTTTCCTCATATGTAATTAAACAACTGATGAAAGCCCATACCACTCAGGCCTTTTTCAAGCAGTAAGTGAATTACAAAGTGCTAGGAACTGTGACTGACATATACACTGTGCTAAGTGGCTTGATAGTCACGAGCTGCAGGATGAGGTTTTGGTCAAACTACGTGAAAGGCAGCAGTCTCATGAGGTTTTAATGGAGCTTAAGCTCCTCTTGCCTACTGATGTTATAGCCATTCGGATGTGCATTCTGCAAAGTGCTACTCATATTTTTGGTGGTGTTGCTGTAAGCAAGCTTAGTGTGGTGCATACTGTGTAAAACAATAGCAATACACTTACTCATGGTGCATAATACTTGGCAATGCTAATAAACAATAGTTACTGGTTTGTATATTCATTGTAATACAATTATAATCTTATGATAGGGAGCACTCCTGCTAATTTGAAGATAATTGCTAACAACAAACATGCTGTGACAATGGTCACCTCATACATATTTTGTTTACTGTATTTCTTGATTCTACCATTTCCTCTTGTGTTTGATTTAACCTTGTGTTGCCTTGTTCAACATGAGCCTGGGAACAATAGGTTATAGCATATGTGAATGCCTATTGCTGAGGAATGCAGCACAAACTACCATCTAGATTTATCTAAGGATGCTATGATGCTTGCAAATCAACAGTATTACCTAATGACGCAATTCTCAGAATGTATCCCTATTGTTAAATCGTGCATGCCAAGGTTTGGCACAATGGCTCAACTGGCTGAATATCTGCCTACAAGTGCCAGCATCCCGTACTGGTGATGGTTTGTGTCCTGGTTACTCCACTTCCCATCCAGCTCCATGTTTATAGCCTGCAAAGTAAGTTGAGGATGGCCCAAACCCATGGAACCCTGTATACCCATGTGGGAGACCCAGAAGAAGCTGCCAGTTCCTGCCTTCAGATTGTCTCAGCTCTGGACATTGTGGCCATTTGGAGAGTAAACCAGCAGGTGGAAGATTTTTCTGTTTGTTTCTGATTTTCTCTGAAAAGTCTGACTTTCCAAAGAGAGAGAGAGAGATCGCGCGTGCGTGAGAAATCCTTAAAAAATAAGCAGTGTGTGGCTATATTCACATTTTTCTCTACTTTAAGATCAAACCATGCCATTATTACATGTATGTAATTCCTTATTCTGAATACCATCCAGTATTCCACATCATGCATCCATTATATTTTACTTACCCAGTAATCCATTAATGAATGCCTAGACTGCGTTCAAAGTTGAGCTCATACAAAGTAAAATGCAGTGGGCATGTCCTCTTACAACCCTGTGCAATATTTTTTTCCCATCATATTATGAGAAGCATTTCACTTTATAAATTTCTGTTAGATGCTTTTAGAATGAGCTCACATTGTTTATGTTCCCACTGCTCTCTGTTGAAGCTGTATTGATGTGATTAGCTTGCATTGGAGTCTACCTCTCCTGCAGCAGCGCAGGATCCCCATTTACTTGACAATGTTATTTCTTGGAGTCCTCTAGTATATCAGGCCTGTACTTGGATCAGGATACAAGTTCATTGTATTACTTTTTGGTATAGTTGTTTTCTTGAAACTCCCCCCCCCGCCCCCCCCCCCCCCCCGGCTCCATTCAGTGAAGATTCAGCCTCCATTGCAACACAATTACCTGCCAGGGACTCTGGAAATAGTAGTCTGAGCTCCCGTTCTGCTACCTGTATAGTGTCATTATTCTTTGTTTCTTTAATACTTCTGTCACATCTGATTCTATCACCTCAGCTTCTGTTACTCCAGACCCATATTGCAATCTATCTCTCAATGGGTCAAAGTCATGGAGTTTTCCAGGGTGAAGCCATCAAGTATGCCTGGTTTCCCTTCTGGGTTTTCTATGCTTACTCTGAGATATATGTGTGTGAGTGTATGTGTGTGTGTGTTTTGTATTGTTTCATGGGTTATATGGGGAAATTTTCCGGTAACCTTCAGCATACCTTTGCGCTTTTTATGACTCTGGTGCACCTCTGTTGTGGTGTGTGACAACTGGTGGCATATGAGATCACTGTAAGTAACCTGGAAATAAAAACATCTTTATAAAAAGTGAGTCATTTTAAATACAATGTGATGGAACTTACTAAGCAAACAATTGCTAAGGTATTGTAGAAACTAACAATAATTGTAAAAATTACATGCAAGGGAAATAATGTATGAAAAATACTGCTTTTGGATATACTGTTTTCAGGATTTTCTGAGTTGCTAATGGAAATGATCTACTGGAGGACCTAACTCTTCAGTCCACCAAATACTTCTAGGAAAGTCGAAGGCTCTTGGATGGAATAGAGTTGAAATTTAAGCTGGGGTCACCAATCTTGACACTACCTGCTACAGTCACTGGCTGTAGGTCTAATTCTGTCCTCATTTCGATTTCATTGCATTTTCTCCTCCATTTTTTATTCTTAGAGTTTAATCACTTTTAATTCAATTCAATCCCAGACCCGACATAATTGTATCATAAAATTCAAAATAAAAAGCCTCCCACAAATATATAGCATAAATGTAGAAAAAGTTTAGTGAGATGAGAATGTACCTACTCCCCAGGGCTTAGATTCTTCCAGTAAGAAAGAATCATCTAGAAGGGAGCTGTCAAGGAACATTTGCCATTTCTCCAAACACACCACAACTTTGAATCAGGGGACTGAATGTTGGTGACTTCTACTCTTTTTCTCTTAGTTTTTGCTGTTTTGTTTCTCTGCTGTGATTTCCCCAGATCTTAGCTAATCATGCCTTGACCCACTCAGCTGTCCTGACACCAATGTGACCATACTCTAGACTTTCTCTTACTGTGCGTTGACAGCTAGTCCAGACCCCACTAGAGACTGTCTGCTGTTCTACCTTGCTTTAGCTCATATAGGAGATCTAGCCCCAGACCCAGCAGACCAAGCCCTACACTTTGATGCTGTGTGTGCCCCTTATTGAACCCAAGCAAGATTTTCTAGCCAGAACATGTCTCCATGTTTTGTGTTGTTGCTTTTTAATACACCTCTCTTCATTCTTACGTTGGATTCTTTACATTTAATTTGTTTTCACAGATGATTTTGATTTATTTCCCTGGAAGAGAATAATAGTTAAGACCTCTTGCTCACCCATTACCACCAGCGCTTCATCAGTATCTCGAGATACATCTGTTTCTCCATTGCATGTACTTACCCTAAATCCACAGCTTGACTAGGAAGTCATGACACTATGCAACCACTCACAGGCTCATCTATTGCTAATACCGGCCTCTGACTTCCCTGTGACATTTCACGCTGTCTTATTAACTGATGTTGGCTACATTTTCAACTCTGTATATGTATTTTTCCTTAAGGGATGGGCTGAGGATTTTTTAAAATTTAATTTTGATAGATTTTGGTTTTTTTGTGAAACAAAGTCTTCAGTTCCTCTTGACATAAACTAAATGATGCCCATTTATTAGACAGAGTTTCTTCCACCTCTGTAAAGCAATACAAAGTATCTAAAATACATCCTTAACTGTATACATTTTACTTTGTGCAAAGATTACTTTCCTTTCTTCAGTCGCTTTGACCTCCTCATCTGATGTGCTGTAGGAAATAAAAAGCAGCCAGAAACCAATTTTGCCTCTATCCTTTGTTAAGAGATAGGTTGGGGGCATGGAATAAATCCAAAGAAAGAAAATTTGTGAGTGATTAGAATTCAGCTTTTGGGGAGAGGGTTTTTAGTGCTATCACTTATCAAGCTTTATTACAGTTCTGATCAATTTCTAATTAAGGAAATCATGAATCCACATATGACAAGGGGAAAAGGTGATTCCAAGTAAAGTGCTGAATGTCTTTAATCTGTAGTTCACAATATGTCAAAACATTGGTGATTGTGACCTAGCTGTACTGTTTTTAGTTATAGGATATGCTCTTCTTTAGGTGGGAAAAATTCTGAGTTCTGCCTGAATTTTTATTCTGCTGTTTGAGATAATTTTCAGAAATAAAATAGGCTTTAGGTAACTTGACAAAAAGATGACTGATATTAATTTCATTGCAGCCCTTATAAATACAATTTTATATTATTTTCGAGATAGATTTATCACCATCAGATTTCTGTTCTTATTTAGAATAATAATTGATCCCATATTTCTCAGATAAACCAGTAAAGAATATATCACTTTGATACAGTATAACTTTATAGAAAAAGAACCTATGCTTTGTGAAATACTGAAAATAAATTTGTTCAATCAAATACCTCAGGTAGACAGGTGAGGGACAAAACTGGAGGTAACTGATTATGAAATAGTAACAAGACCAAGTTCTTGTCAATGATGGATTAACATAAGTGGCAGTTTATTGGGTGACAGGTGTCTCTATTTTACATAGTTAAGTTTGCTTCTCTGCTTATATATTCATAAATAAACTCTGGAATTGTTTTATGTTTTACCAGTATCTTATTAATTTTATTTATGGGTAATCCATTCACAGAACTACAAATCTGCAGGGAATCTTAAAAATAATTTAGCTAGCTCCTCATTTTACCCACAAGGAAACTGAAGAGGCAGTCAAGAGGTAGCAGTATTATCAGCATCCTCAGCTATGATTCTATTCTCCTTAATAAGCCTATTAATCCTTAATAAACATAATATGCCATAATAAATCTTTTTCAAATGATATCTTTATTGATGTAAACTTTCCATATGCTCCGCCTCGTTTTTTTTTTTTTTAAGATTTGTTTATTTTTGTTGGAAAGGCAGATTTCAGACAGGAGACACAGAGAGAAAAACTATTCTATCTGTTGGTTTACTTCACAAGTGGCTACAATGGCCAGAGCTGAGCTGATCTGATGGCAGACGCCAGGAGCACAAGTCAGGAACTTCTTCCAGGTCTCTTATGTGTGTATGGTGTCCCAAGGTTTGGCCATGCGTCTGCTTTCTCCTAATCAGGGAGCTGGATGGACAGTGGAGCAGCTGGCATACAATTCGATGCCATATGGCATGCTGGTTCTACTGGGCACAGGGTTAGCCAGTTGAGCCATCTTGCCACCCTTCCCTAAGCCTAGGTTTAAAGCAGGTACTTTCCTCACATGAAAACGAGAGTGGCCGAAAGAGAAATCCAGTTCTTAAAAGATTTTTTGAATCTGGTCACACTGTATTTGAGGCAGGTTGAGCATCAGCTATTACTGCAACTAGTGACTCTTTCCTCTTCAACAAAACAGAGCAGGTGGCCAGGTGATTCCAATTTCCCTCTTGTTACCAGTGCATGCTACCTCTTTTGCAACACATATTTAAATGTATGCTTTCTTTTGCATTGTACGAAGAAACACGAGTATAGGCCAAAAATGCGCTAAGTGAGGCACATCACTAACAGGTGCTTCTCTTATGGTGAGATTATTTAAATGAAGAATTCACAGACAGAAGAGCTGGATCGCAGACTGAGTCAGTAGCAGAGGACAGCAATGTAGTGTGAAGGAGAAGGAACCAAAAGTTCAAACTAAATCCTACTATTAAATTTTTGGAGTATTTTGATTTTGTGCTAGCCAACCAAACTTCCTGGGACCAGTTTTCTGAGTCTGAGAAATGAGAAATCAGATTATATTAACAGTCGGCCAAAGCAAAAACCATTTAGAGGACCATGGAGTTAAAGCAGGGCTATGAAGTGGCTGTACATAAAACATCAGGACTGCAGACCCCGTGGAAGGTGTGCACATACCCCAACACAATCAAATTAAAATTTATTGAAACACTTTTTCAAGTGTTGGTGAGGATGTGCAGCCGCTAGGACTCATTTATTGCAGCCAAGTATATAAATCAGTTCAATCATTCTGGCAGTTACAGAATTTATAAGCTGCTTATAAGTTTTTGACTGTAGGGTAGATACATGCTAGAAGTAAGGACTCATGTTCACCAACAGACATGCAAAAGATTATTCAGCACAGATACATCAGCACAAAAGCCTATATTCATTCGTAACTGCAGAATTTAAAATAAGCACAATTTCATATGTGGTGATGATGGTCAGAATCTGTGTTATTTTGGTTATTTAAGAGGCACGTATCGGAGCTCCAGGTCTAGACTGAAGTATAATTACACAGGTACTATGTACATGAAAATTCACCTGTGATGCGGACACTTTATTATATAAGTCATATCTTGATGTAAAAACAGAGGAACAGAGCTGAATAAAAATACCAAGAGGGCCCGGCGGCTTGGCCTAGCTGCTAAAGTCCTCGCATTGAACGCCCCGGGATCCCATATGGGCGCTGGTTCTAATCCCGGCAGCTCCACTTCTCATCCAGCTCCCTGCTTGTGGCCTGGGAAAGCAGTCGAGGACGGCCCAAAGCTTTGGGACCCTGCACCCACGTGGGAGACTCGGAAGAGGTTCCTGGTTCCCGGCATCGGATCGGCGCGTACCGGCCTGTTGTGGCTCACTTGGGAAGTAAAACATCGGATGGAAGATCTTCCTCTCTGTCTCTCCTCCTCTCTGTATATCCGGCTTTCCAATAATAATAATAAAAAAAGATGACATGTCATTAAAAAAAAAAAGAAAAAAAAATACAAAGAAAGAGGAAAAAAAATGAAGAAAGCAGAAGGAGACATTTTGTTGGGGGAAAAAAAATGGAACTCTTTCTGTGGATGGAATTCTACTGGAGTTTCCACTTTGCTGCTTCTGGAATCCCTGGCATCTGAAATTCTCTTCACCTGTAACAGTCAGTGGTTGTTTGAATAAGAAAAAAAAATAAGAGGAAAATTTGGGGATGGCAAAGTAAAGTGAGCACCAGCGTTTATGGTCCAATATTATGATTGCCAATAGGCCCATGAGCAAGAAGATGATATCAACTGTAAAAATTCTAAATTGCTGTGTCAAGTCCCCACTTTCCTTACCTGAAAGCCATGGTTATCTTGTGCACCATAATACTGACAGTGAATTAGGAAACTCATTTTAGCTCTCCATCTGCAGAGACCAGTTCTTATACAGGGTGTGTTTGAAATGAATTTTACAATTCACATTCAGTTCCACATAATCTTATGACTCTGAGCAAAAAGAAAAAAAGATCTGCTCTCAGCTATTCTAATCAGAACTATACCAGGAGCTCACAGATTTGCTCCGTGTGTAACTGTCACCAGAGTGATTCAAACACCTAAGAAATTTAGGAGCTGTAAAAATCAGCAGCAGCTTTACTGGTATATTTGTTGGGAGGCAAGGAGTTACTACGTATGTATTCAGCAGAACACGGGATTCTTGCTTCAGATTTATGTAGTGACAGAAATCCACAATTCATGTTGTATAAGAAATCAGAGAATCGAATCATTTTACTTTCTCATGATTATTCTTTCTTTCGAAGAAACATGGCCTTTAAATTAAGACAAAAAAAGCCTCTTTAAAGAAATAAAGGAGCTAATACACATTGAGCTCATAAGTAACATGTATTTATTGAGCCTACAACTCCTTTTCATTGATTCTCAAGCACCACTTCCATCTATACATGGACAATGTGAGCCTCTGCATATAGATGCCTACACCTCAGCGGGACACTGAGCATTTACTGGGAGTGGGTCTGACTCTAAAATTGGTTTCTCCTTTGCGTTATCTCATAAGCTGCTTTAAAAGATGGGGCCATCTCATCTGCTCTTACCAAGGTTACCTACAACTTTAAATCAGAGTTAAAGAACTCGGAAGGAAACGAGGCCACCAATTCAGATATGTAAAAGTTATACCATGTTTTCTTTCTATGAATCAGATTATGTATTTTTTATTCTCTGATTTGGTAGAAATCTACCTCAATTCTACGTATCCCTCATTCATTCTGAAGGTTGTCTCAGGAGTTGAGTGTAGGGCTTGGTTATTATCTGCTCAGGCTGGCTAGTTCCTTTATCACTGGGTAGTCTCAGCTGTAGCTATGTCATCCAGAGTTCATTCGAGGTAGGAATTAATGTCACCGGCCTGCTTGATTTGCATGTTTTTTCTTTCTATTTCTCAGGCCATGGAGACCCTGGAGGCTGTCTTTAATCTCGCTGTCTTTATTCTCTAAGCATCAGTGTGGCGTATGTTTGTTGGCATGTGGATAGTTGAAAATGAAATGTTGATGTTAGGATATTTTACCTCTTCAAGTTGCCCTCTCTTGCATATTTATGCCTTTCTAGATATTCTGTCACTTTTCCTTTCGTATCAGTACAGAAATATTAAACTCTGAGGTAGGCAAGCAGGGAAGGTGATTATAATAAATCAGGTGCGCTTTTAAATCATTCTCATGTCACCTGGGGAACTTTTTTGGTTCTTGTAATGGATTCACTCAAATCTCTTAGAGATAATGCATGTGAATGCCCCCCTGGGACTGAGGAAAGCATTAGGGAAAAGTATACTCATTCTGGAACATTCGCTAAATTCTGTCTCTCTGCTCAATATATAATTAACACTCAGTAAATGGTTATAGACTGAAGCAGAATATTACAGAAGATGTAATATGTTTGTCAGTCTAGCTGTTTCCAGGTGAAAAGTGTACATTATGAAAAAGAGTGCACACACAGCTATAGGCAGTTGCTTCATTTACTTTGTACCTAGACAAGAATTGGTGGAAGGCAGGCAGACAAGAGCTGATAGGCATTCTAGGCCTGGTTAAATGTCAACTCTGTTAATGCCAGTTATGCCAGCATAGTTGCCTATTGCATTCTTTTTTTTTTTTTTAGGATATATATATATATATATTTTCTCTCTCTCTTTTTAATTGTATTGTTGTTGACAATCTTTACATAGTTAATTACAGTTAAAGGAAAAAGAAGAAAAAAAAAGAAAAAAAGGTTCAGGGGGATAGGGAAGTGGGTAATGCTATTATGTCAATATTGTTTCCATCATGTATCTGAGGTAAAGGGGGATATTGAGGGTGAAGCCCCACCCGGTTTCCCGTCCACCCCAAGTCCCGGATGTGGGGCATGCTCTGAGATATGTGCTCAGGTGGTGTTAATAGTTCTCCAGTTATGAATCGCTGCCAGTTTCGCTCGATGAGGTCGTCCACTGATTGATATGGTCCATCATAAAGTCTCCGTTTGCCCCATATTTCGCTGCCAACATATAGCTGAGATGAATGATTGTCCTGTTCTGTCTTCTGTCTTTTCTTGGTTAGAGTTCTGAGTCCAGCAGTTCGATTGGGGAGATCTCCAAAGATACCTTGAGGTATTCCCAGATTAGTGTCTTGTATGTTCTAGCAAGCACAGGGCCCGGTGCAGTCCATCACCCCGATCAGCTGGTGGTTGCAATTGCTGTGTTGGTTCTGTTTTCCATCCCAAGTTGCACTGGAACCAATGGGTGTTGCAGTCCAGTCTGGATTGGCCCTTACATCAACCAGTGGGAGCTGCAGCCTAGTCGGGGTGACCCACAATAACCCCCACCAGGCCCGCCCCTTACCCTGGTTTGCCAGTATGTATAGCAGAAGACCAGTCTGTTCCCCATCCCATTTGGCTCTGGTACTTGTCAATGGGTATTAAAGCTTGGTTCTATCTAACCAACTCAACCATCCAGCCCTCACAGATTTTGTTGAGTGCCTCTCTATCTAGCCATCCCAGCCCCCATCCTAGTTTTCATGCCCTCCCACGGGAATAGTGACCCAAGAAGGGGGAACCCACTTTTTCCCTCCCAGGTCTCTCTGTCCCGGTTTATGCACTCTTTAGGTGGTCCTGTGATTTGACTCGACAGAATTAGTCCCCGGTGCCAGCTTCTGCCAGCTGATGCTGCGGCCCTGATCTAGTCCACATGCGGCGCACAGGTGTTATAGCCTTGCTTAGTCTGGTCTGTCTCTATCCCAGCCCATGCTCTCCAGTGGGAGTAACTGACCGGAGAGGGGACCAGCCCCTTAATCCCCCCGCCAGCTCTGCTCTGCCCCTTCCTTCCTGGATCTCACGTGTGCTGGATGGGTGCTGCATTCATATCCAGTACAGGCAACCATGCCCTGGCATTCTATAATGTGTACTGGTTTTGTCGCAACCAAACCCGGCCCATCCCACACTCTGTTCTGGTGATCGGATTTGCCAGTGGCTGACATGAACTGATTCAGCCTGGTCTGCTCCTGACCCATGCCGAATGCATGCCAGTGGGAAACTTTCCATGGCCTATTCTGGGCTGTTTGCTATCATGCTTCTTGCGCTTACCTGCAGGGACTGTGTCCTGCCAGAGGAGTTGCCCAGGCTCCTCCATCAGAACCCCTCCCAATGCCAGATTTTGCGCATACCAGGGGGTCCTTGAGCCAACCCTACTCAGTTCACCTCCTGTCCTAGCAGGAACAGTGGTTTTTCCTGGCTGGCTTTCACCCCATTCTGGTTCTTGTTGTTGGATGTTTCAGCCAGCCATGGCTCGTCCATACCCACATACAGCTCACATATGGCTCAGAAGAGGAGTGAGACCCAGCCTAGTCAGTCCCACATCTACCCTGGTTCTCCATAACACCAGATGGTGCTGGGATCTGAACCGGCCTGGTGCATCCAATCCCAGCCCACACTAGTGCCTCGGGTGACTACAACTGTTTCCTAGATAGAATGCAGCCCCTATTCCAGCACATACACTCCTTGGTGGGAGCCTCATCCCAGTTGTGGTGGCCCCTTACCTCCCAGATTGGGCCTGTTCCTAGCCGTAAATCACGCACCTGCCTGTGGTTGCTCTGAGGACCATTAGGTGCAAGCCTCAAGTTCATTTGGGATTCCCTCATTGCCAGCATTCTGTTTCCTCCATTTTGATTGAAGGGATCCCCAAAGAGACTTTGAGGTGTTCCCAGATCAGGTTACTAGCAAGCACAGTGCTTCACGCCCCAAGCACTGTGGGTTCAGGAGGGAGCCTCCCAGGCAGCAGGTCAAAGAACCAAAAGTCCAAAACTCTGGCTGGACGACCAGCAGGCGGAGCCTGGTGCCAAATGGTGCACTGGCCGCCCTGGAGCAGCTCCCCACATGTACGTGGTAGCTACTGTGTGTTCCCAGGCTTGAGGCGTGGCCATCCCAAGGCCCCCTGGCAGGCAGCAAGGTAGCTGCCTGCGGGAGGTTCAAGTCCTTGGGCCCCAGTCCCACCCCTCCTGGCTCCTCCCCCCAGCTCCAGCCACATGGCGAGCAGTAGGGGAGGCCCAGACTCGCTACACAGACCCCCGGGACTCACCCAGAAAAGGGGTAGCCATCGAGGTTCCGGCAAATCTGGGAGCAGCTCGCCTATTGCATTCTTTATAAGATCCAGGAGGAAGGGCTGGAGGTCCTCTCATGCTACCATGGGCAATCCCAAGCCAGAGTCATCACTGCTGATACACACAAGAACTGGGCCTGGATGCAGGCTGACCTGGGCTAGGCTGCAGGACCTGCCAGATTGTGTGAGAGTCAGGACTGGGGGTTGGCCTGGCCAGGCAGCTACACCCACTGGTGCAAGCATTGGTTGTTGGCGGGGCAGATTGGGTCTGACCCTGTACCAGTTGGCACATACAAGTGCAAGTAGTGGTGGTAAAAAGATAGCTCAGGGTAGAGTGCAAATGAGTGTTTAAAATAAAACATTTCGACAAAATGGAAGGATCGCCTGGGGAGAAAGAGCAGAATTAGAATTGACTGGAGCTGGTAGGAGGATATCTCTTTACTTACCTTGAATTCCTGCAAAATAGAATCTAAGACAAGGACTTGTGTGGGTGAGCGTAGATAATACTGGCAGGACAGCCAGGGGTCTGAAGTTGAAGAGAAGGCAGTTAGTGAGGGGTGCATAGCTACTGGGGTTCCAGAAAAATATCTTTTTCAGGATCATCCTGCCCTGGGAATGTGGTGACTTGAATCTTGTATGTTTGCTTTTGCCTTTGAATGTGGTAATGGGGGGATGGAAATCACATTGTACTGATTTGGAGAGCCTGAAAGTAAAAAAAAAAAAAACATATGTGTAAAATATGCTAAATCTATCACTGAGGAAAACAAGCATTGGTAGTAGCCTGAGAGAAGACTCAGAACATTTAAAAATAGCCTGGGGAAGGGAGTTCTTTCTTGATCAAGGGAAACAATTCCATAGAAAAAGGGAGACTGAAGATTAGAGAGAGAATTATGAGATAGTCGGTAGGTAAATTTTCCATAGTGTTGGGAGTGCAAAGGACTCGTGAGGGAGTTTTACTGGGGACAGTAGACCTTAAAGAAGAGGAGGGGCAGGTCTTCCTGTGAGACCAGAGGGACCTGAGAAAGGGTAATTCCGTTTTGAGGTAGGAGGAAGCTTAATTAGCGGAGTTTGAGTTAGCGGGTTTCATTTTATCCTCACAAAGAGTAAAATCTATGAGGTTGGAGAACTCCTCTGTTCATCAAAGTGTATCCGGGTCTGCCCAAATAATTATTGACTTGAACGAATGGTTGAGGTGTGGAAATGTACCCTTAAAGTAAGAAAAGAGTCAAAATACCTGGGTTCAAATTTGATGTCACTGAATCACATTGGCAAAACCGACTTCAATGTTAGTTTTTCTTTTGCATGGGTTCCGGGTTTCCTGGGCTGTGTGGATGGTGATGAGATTTGGATGGCTCTGGTTGTATCGCTTCCCGCCCTTCTTACATTGCAGCTGAACATGGACACGGTAGAGGCAGCTGGCCACGTGGTGCTTTCTGGTGCTGTCCTTCTATCACCTGCACAAGCAGGGCAGCTTGATGGTGATGGAGGATCATAAGAGCCCGTTCTTCAACAACATCTCTCTCTCTCTCTCTCTCTCTCTCTGTCTCTCTCTCTCTCTCTCTCTCTCTCTCTCTCACACACACACACACACACACGCCTACTCAAGCTTCTGGCCCTCTCCCTCCCTCCTGCTGTGGCCTCCTGTCTCTGGCTGGTGCTAGGTCCTCCTTGGGGATGGGGGAAGCTCTGGCTGCAGGTGTGAAGGCTGGAGGGCCCAGGACCAGGTTTGGGCGTGAGAGGTAGGGCCTGACACTGTTTTCTGATATTTAAATCTCAGTTGCCCGCATGCCCCCCCCTCCTCAAAGTTAATTTTTGAACTACAAGAGTAAATGAATGACTGAATGTTTATTCGGAACACAGAAAAAAATTAATTAAGTACTATTTCATGCTCATCACAACTTTCAAAGAGTATACCTTAATTTTAGGATATAAATCTTTCTCTTTATTTTGCTCCCTTGCAAAGGAAAAAGTATATGAAGCTTATCTTTTTAGTAGGTGATTCTTAAATTACATAATTTCTCCAATAAGACAAGAGAAAGCTATTAGAACACAAAGAATTTGCTGCCCTGAGTTGGAGTATTCAACCACATTTATCTTCTATCTATTGAAATTAAATATAGCACCCAAAGTTTGAAAAGGAGGTTCTTCCATGTTGTTCGATTTTAAAATTCCCTTAAATGTGACCCAGTGTCAGGAGGAATAGCTAATTTTACAGAAAATAGAATTAACATACAGCAGGTTTCCGAGAAGTTAGAGAAAGGACAGAAATCAATAAAGTGAGGTTTAATCAAGATAAATGGAAAACAATCCACAAGGGAGGACAACGCTTGAGAAGGTAAGAAGAAAACTTTAAACCGGAAAATGATGGGCCAAGGAAGCATTACCGCGGAGGGGAAAAAGTGCTAAGGTGATCCTCAGACATTCTGATGTCTTACAATGGGTGGCTGCTGCGAAACAGAGGTGACTATCAGAGGAAGAGTCCTTAAGTGATACATCACATACATGATGTCGAGACTAACTCCCTGAGCCTGCGGACCCGTGTCATGAAAAATAAAAGCAAAGCAAAAATCAAAAACATGCTTTCTTTGTGGTGGTGGTTGTTTTTGTTAACACATCATTGGTTCCACTGAGATGATTTCTCATCTTGATCCTTCTGTTCCTTTGCTGTGTTTGTTCTTTCTGCCTATATCTCTCTTCGTTCTCTGACTACCGAAGTTGAGTTCCTCTATGTGGACCAGCCAATGAAATGCTACCGATGAAGGCTTTCTAAGTTACTCTGACTGTTTCTGGTACTCCATGCTGCCTGTCATCTGATTAGCACCACGAGACTCTACAGTTTGAATTTCTAATTATGATCTTGATTCTCTTGAATCAACAAAGCCAGGTCCAAAATGGGAATGACACATTTGGACTTTGCAATAGGAAATTGGAAAATCTTCCTTCAGACAGAGCTGACAATTACAGACTCAACTAATGGTGAAACGAGAGACGATTCTCTTGTCTCAGTAAAGCTCTGAACGGGCACCAGCAGCGAATCTGAACTGAGAAGCACAGGAGACCCCAGGACTTGGAACCCTCAGGGCTGAAACTCTGACTCACACCACTAGATTATCAGGCTCTGCCACCATCCCTTCATAGTTAGCAGACTGGAAACTGCAAAGTTTAATTCTTACTGAAAATGGTCAATATTGTCTCTTATTTCCATCACTGTCCACTGCTCCTCCATCCACCTTGTAGCAATTGAAGTTTTCAATTCTCCAATTTCCATTTTCAGCTGCCCGTGCCTGTGTATCTGTCTGGTGGATGTGGGGTTTCTAAGGCAGATATAAGAAGCAAGTTGTCTTACTGTGCACCTGGTAGGCTGCCCTAAGAAGCATTATCTGGGCAGAATTTGGGGCAGGATTCAGTTTTTGTTTTTTTTCGCTTTTTACAGCCTAGACAAAGGGAAAGTTGAATCATGATGTTTTTCTTCGTTTCGGTGTGGAATAGCTCAGAGGCCTCACGGGTGGTTCTCTTTGGTTTGTCAGGCATAGGGACTTACTATGGATTTAGCTAGCTTTCAGTTCTTGTTTATAGTATTGGAAGTCTTTGCCTTTTTGTTTTCATCATTCAGTATTATATTCATTTTATTGAAATACTTTTAAACTGCTACATAAAAATTACACACAGTGGTGGTATATCGCGATAGTTAAACGTATGCACCATGTAACATCCAATTAGCGTAAGCATCTCCTTAGACATTTGTGATTTCTTCACTGTGAAAACATTCAACCCATTATCTTCTTGCTTTGCTTTAAACACACACACACACACACACACACACAATCGAGCTCATTATCATTATTCCTAATCCCTCTATGGAACACCAGTGCTTTGTTTTTCTTTTTTTAATTTTTTTTTTTTAGTACTTTGTTTTTCTATGGCTGGCTATTAAACCTTCCCCCATAACCTCTTCCACTTACTCTCCCTGTCCTGTGACAATTGCTATTAAGTTATATATGGCAATTACTGCTATATTTCTAATTTTTAGGAGATCAACTTTATATATTTCACCTATGAAATCATGCGGTACTGCATTTTGATGCTTAGCTTATTTCACTTAACATGATTAGTTCCTGTTTCATTCACATTGTTTTAAATAACAAAATTTTGATATATTTTAAGAATATAATTAAGGCCAGGGTGGAGCCTTATCCTAAGCCATCAACATCTGCTGTAGATTGCACTACAATGTATTGGCCAAAATATGTTATTCTATTTAATAAATACACATTTACCATTTATACTAAGCCCTTAGTACATATTTCAATGTACTCATAAAAAGACAATAGAACAGTGATCACCATGGAAATGATTATATCTTTGGAATGCGGAGTCTTTTCTCGCTATAATTTGCATGTGCTGGAACTGGCTTGGTAACTGAGAAAGATTAATTATTTTTCTATTAACTTGATTTGTTTTTCTTTATATTTAATTTCTGAATACTAAAGCACTTTTAAATAAATATAATAATTAAAGACAAAATAGTTTAAATAACTTATAAATCTATGTATTATACACAACCAGAATATCCATGTGTTATGGTTAAATGCATAGTTTATTTTAAAATATGAATATGAAAAATATAATAATTCAGAAAACCATCATGGGAAATAACCAAAAAAGGAAATTTCAAACAGGATTTTCAACCTGGCTACTATATCTGAAGCCCTATGAAGACATCAAAGGAAATTAGTACTTAATAAAAAATTAAAAAGAGTGGGCAGAGATTCAGTAAAACAGATGAAAGAAGAAAGTTTTCAAACATGAATGAGACAGCATCAACAGCATTTTGTATAAAAATATTATTGAAGTCACTTTTGGGAACACTATGGCCTCCAGCCGTCATGTGTGGGTGTGATCTCTACATTGGGGTGGGGTAGAGGCAGTGGTACCCCAGCACTGTCCTCTGATGGCACTGAACTCAGGGCCAGACACCGTGCACAACTACTGCGAAGCCTCCGCTGAGGGCCTTCGCTTCAGTATCCCCTGGTTCAAGGACAGATAATCTACGACATGATGGCCAAGCCATGAAAAACCTCACCCACAGGTTCCAAAGACATGCAGAGGGTGAGCATCTTGCTGTGAGTGATGTCTGAACCCAGTGCTTGTTTGCTGGAGCCTCTGGCTGGACTCTGGGAAGTGAGTGTTGCCCTTTGTGGTCAATGGGGTACTCTGGAGTGTGGTAGGGAAGTAGCAGTGCCCTGCAGCTTATCACCCTTTGGATCCATGTGGCTCTGTTGATCCAGTGAGAATTGGCAGGAAGGACCAAGGACTTCAGCCTCATCCTGGACTATTAGGAGCCACAGACTTATGGGCCTTAGACTTGGCCTACCTGACAGCCTGTTGCATCGCCAAGCCTGTCTTGGGCAAGCAGGGCCACAGCAAGTAGGATATTAGACCAGAACATCCTGTGTAGAGCAAGCAGAATAGAACCTCCACCCTTGCTCCTGTTCAAATAATTAGTTCCTCCCCTGCTTCAATGAAGATAATTAGTTCCAGGAAACCCCTCCTCTTCCCCTCCTCCCCTAGAGAAGGAGGTGTATATATGAGGAGTAAAATAAAGAGCAGGAGGCACTCTTTTCCATCAAGTACATGTGTCCATGTGTTTCTTGGGCCAGCAGCCTAGGGGCTAGCAGCCCGGCATTCCCAGTCCACCCTCAGGGTTTGAGCGTCGTGTCCTGCAGGTCAGGACACTGGACCACATAGCATTCCAGAGCTGAGCGTTAGTTGAGTGTACACCTCTTGCAGCAGCCAAACAAGTGACTCTGCAACAGACCTGGGGGCCGAGTTCTAGGGGAAAAAGAAAAACACAAACCATGGCAGAAGGCTGTGCATGCTGATGGCGAGGCCAAGGCCTACAAGTTGTTTGGAGAAGCAGTGAGCAAGAATCCGGACTACATCAAGGTTTGCAAGATCCAGGCCTCTCACAACATTATTAAGATAACTGACTGCCATGTCCCAACAGTGGGTCTATGACTCTGGATAACCCTGCGCTGAGCTGATGGGGGTCACACTTCACCCTGGGAAAGTGACGGTCATCAACAGTAAGAAATGAGGTTACTAACAAGAAATACCCCCTAAAAGGAGTTAGATCCATGGTTCTGCCAGTTCTGCCGGAGCCACATGGGGATCCAGCCCAGCCCGTGCCTGGGCCCTCTGTCATGTGATGATCTCCATGCATGCTCTTCCCTGCTTGAATAAGAAAGCTTGAAGAACAACCCTTCTCGGGGAAATGTCTTTCCTCCTTCCTGTGTTGACCGGGGATATTGGGACAGAATGATTTCTCAGCGGGAATTCCTATAGTGGTATTCCAGCTCTCAAAACTGGGAAGAATTAACCACATTCCTGGGAATTCCCATTACATTTTATTGCTTAAGCTGGAAAAAAAACCCAATATTAATGAATAAAGTCTGCTGAAAGAGTGGAGGTATTTTGTGCATTTTAAGTGCTGTTGATTCTCCTAGGTACTAATTCTCCATTATAAGAATTGATATATGAATGACCTAAGATTAAACAATAGGTTGTCTGGTTTGGCCCTGTTCACTCAACTAACTGGAGTACTGGAATATACTCCAAATTGAGAAGCATACATTTGTATTAGTTTTGTGTTTTAAGGTGCCAAATTAGGCCATGAATCTTTACTGGAATATTGTAGTGCAAATTGGAAACCAGATGACTAACATTTCAGGTGGTCAAGAAACAAATAGAAAAATCCATGATGGGTAGCAGGTTTCTTTTAACAGTTGAAGGAACACTTGCTATGAGGAATTTCAAAGAGTGAAAAGTGATATATAACAAGAAGGGAACTCATATCAAGCTTTGACAGTGAGATGATGCATTCAAAATGTAGGGTAGTTTTGTTATGCTACTTAGTTTTACAAAACCCCTTTATTTTAGAGCAAAATGCTTCGGTGTTATTTTTATTCTCTCCTTTAGGAGAGAAAGGGGAGGGGGTCATTCCTTACCATCATACTACATCAGTATGTAGGGGGAGGGGGAGGGGACGGTCATGTGATGATGCTTGGAGACCCTGATGTGGGGAAGAGTGTTCCTAAGATATTGCTTGAGTGGTTTTGATAGTTCTGAGAAGTTGTCAGTTTCATTGCTCCAAGGTTGAGAAAAATCTTTCCAAGGTCATTGGTTGACAGAGTCCACCGGAAGTGCATCACAAACCTAGTAACAGACTGCAAAACTTGGCAGAAGAATTGTCCAACCTGCTCTGCTCCCCATCCCCTGATGAGGCAGTCAACATCCCTGCTGGCCTCGGTGAGCTGACTGCCATGTTCCCAATGTGCATCTAGGCACGCTGCTCTAGGGCACACCAGTGATAGCTGCAGGTTACCATTTAATACCATTAACCAAGTAATAAGGCAAACTTACCTTTCAGTTTGCAAAAGATTTTTATCAACCCTTTCAAACTCCGTTTTTTTTCTCCCCAAATAAATGGATCCAATGTCCTCTATTTCAAAAAACTGGATTAAATTTTATTCTCTTTCTTTTCTTTTTAATTTTGCTACATAAAAATGTATCCATAAGAAGCAGGATATTTAGTTTTAAGTTTCCTCAATTTTAAAAAGTGACTTACTTTTATATATTTATGAATTTTAAAATGTTTCTGTCACCCAGCAACTTTTCACTGCTGTAGAGGATTCTACTTTATGAACTGTCATAATTGATCCACTCCTTTGTTACAGGCATTTTAAAAACATATGACTTTGAAAATAATAAACAATGCACCTGTGAGCATTCTTTTAGATGTCTACTAATGAACCTATGCCAGACTTTCTCCCAAACAGACCATCTCACAAAACTTTTAAAAAGGTGGGTATGTATGTGTCTATAGTGTTCAGTGCTGCAGGAGTTAATACTTAAGGAATTTTGAGGTCTTGAAATATTACAGGAATGACTGAGGAACTAAATTATTGCTTGATTTTGTAAACACAGATTTTATATGCTTAATTTGCAATAAAAGTAAAATTGTAGAGTGTTGAAATCGTGATATGTTATTGTGATGCACAGAAAAGACATTTTGAGTTTTTCTGTGTATATATATATATATATTTATCAATCACTGATATTTTGTTTCTCAAACTACCTTCCTTCTTTTTTTGTTAAAAGTTTAGTTTTCAGCATGATTTTATATTTATGGAAAATAAGTATTGACAGCACTAAGAGTTCCCACACCCTATTTCCCTATGATTAACATCTTACGTTAGTACTCAGTATTGTTGTACAGAAAGTGTCAGCATAATGAGAAAGTAAAGTGGATTAGTAAACAGAGCTAATGGGCTAAAAATGGAAGTTGAGAAGCATTCTTGTCTTTAAAAAGTGTCAGATCTTGTATACAGCACACTTTATTCTTTCTTATCCTCCATGATCTGAAAAGAGTGGAAAGGAGTGCTCCTGCAGCAGATTGGATTCAATTCTGAGATCAATACTTGATCAGTAAGATGAGACAGTGTCAGTTAACACTGGTTTAAAATACACATTATAGTAACATAAAGCAAGGTTGAAAATAACTATTGCGGGAATAGAACTAGAGCGAAAAACTAGAGCAGAAAGAGTAAAGTGAATAGGAGGAGATCAGTAGCTCCACATATTTAGGAAGCAGGAGCGGGAGCGTGCACAGAGATTGAGAACAACATGTTAAGCGGGGACTCTAACAGATGACACGCTACAATGTCTGCAGGAGTAGGAGAATAATCAAGGAAACCAAACACCAACTGCTCAGAACACATTTTCTCCCCAAACACCAAAAACATAATAAAAATGAAAGCCAATAATGCAAAGGGCAACAACAAATCAAAATAAAAAGATATTCACTCATTACTGTATTTCTACTTGATTTAAAAATCATTGTTTTCTAACTCATGCATCAGATTTTAACCAATAGGTATCTCTTCAAATAAACTAAATATAAAACTCATCTTAGTGAAGTACACATTGGTGTAGTAACTTGTCACCAGTCTGCTGTCCTTCCCATCCTTGTAAAACAAAATAAAAAATTCAAATTGAAAACAATCTCAATAAATAGTATGAGAAAACTTGATGCGTTTTGGCAACTTGGGTCACTTAATGTAACAGAATATCGTCAATGAACATGCTCTATTTTTTATCCAGGATGTATTTTTGAAGTAGAAATCCAGTCCATATTTATAAGTTAATTATGATTACATCCAGTTGAGTCAAGATTTAAGCAGCCAACCTGTAGTTCTTGAGTCAGAGGTTTCCAATCCTTCGTGTTCATGATCAAGGCATGACGAAGGCATGATTAAGGGAATATACCAAGTGGAGCGCCACCTGCAGGCCTTTCCCAGATTCAACAAGTTCCCACCCATTCCTATTTTGTCAATGTTTTTATCAGGAATAAATTTTAGATTCTACCGCTTTTTGGCATTGATTGAGATGCCAAAATCATATGTTTTTCCTCTTTAGTTTGTTAATGCAGTAAACACATTGGGTTTTTAAATAACCATTATGTTTCATTATTTTTTAAAATCGGCAATACTATACCATAGAAAGTTACTTTGTAGAACACAATTCTGGATGAATGTGATGAATTTGAACTTGATTTTCAGATTCTATTTATTTTTAATGGAAAGTCAGATCAGATTTATGCAGAGAAGCAGAGAAAGGTCTTTCATCTGCTAGTTCACTCCCCAACTGACCACAATGGCTGGAGCCGAGCTGATATGAATCCAGCAGCCTGGAGCTTCTTCTGTGTCTCCCAAGCAGGTGTAGGGTCTCAAGGCTTTGGGCCATTTTCCACTGCCTTTGCAGGCCACAGGAAGGGAGCCAGATGGAAAGTGAAGCAGCCAGAGCATAATCCACATAGGATCCTGTGGCTTACAAGGTGAGAATTTAGCCAATGCAGCCACAGCACTGGGCCTGAATGTAAACTTTTAAACAGCTGGACTGATGTACTTTTTGCTTTTCCTTGGAAGATTTGTTTATTATGCAGATCTAAAGTGATAGGAGAGACAGTGACAAAGGGAGAGAGCCATCCTTTCAATGACTAACCTCCCAAATGGCCATAATGGCCAAGTCTGGGGCAGATAGGAGCCAAGAGCCAGGAGCCAGGAGCCAGGAGCCAGGAGCCAGGAACTTCCTCTCTGTGGGTGGAGGGGCACAACTGTTTGGGCCTTCTTCTGCTTTTCCAGGTGCATCAGCAGGGAATTGGATTGCAAGTGGAGCTCCTGTGGAACAAACCAACCAATGTCTAAGTGGGATGCTCGCATCACAGGCCAGCCCTAAGATATAATATCCGTATCATACAATATACTCATTTAAAATGAGAGATATAAAGAATTTGCACTGTACAATTCATGTGTTTTAGCACATTTGCAGTGTCCTGTTATCCATTTAATAAACAATTTAAATCATTCTATCATTCCTAACAGAAACTCCGTACCCATTTGAGTCAACTCCACATTTTCTCCAATACCCCTTCTCGTGTGTACTCAGACTAACATAAGCACTGATCTGCTTTAGTTTTTTGGTTTTCTCTACTCTTGAGAATCTAGAAGATGATATTTTGTAACAGGGTTCTAACCCTTAGCATATTCTCAAGTTCTATGCCTGTTGTAACATATATCACTAGTTCATTTTTTTTATTACTGGAAAGTATTGCATGATTGCCATCCATTGGCTAATTCCCCAAATGGCCCTTATAGTTAGGGTTGGAAAGGCTAAATTCAGAAAATGGGAATTAAGTCCTGGTCTCTTACATGGTGTCAATGACTCAAGCCCTTGAACCATTACCTACTGCCTCCCAGCACCTATATTAACAAGACCTGGACTTGATTGAACCATTACCTACCACCTCCCAGCACCTATATTAACAAGACCTGGACTTGATTGAACCATTACCTAACATCTGCCAGCACCTATATTAACAAGACCTGGACTTGATTGAACCATTACCTACCGCCTCCCAGCACCTATATTAGCAAGACCTGGACTTGATTGAACTATTACCTACCATCTCCCAGCGCCTATATTAACAAGACCTGGACTTGAGCGCCAGCTCTCCAATGCAGGATGTGGACATCTTAGAGCACTATGTCAACCTGCCTCCTGATTGATGCTTGAGTATAAACAAGGATCACAATTCCTAGGACAAATCCCACTTGGTTAGGATGTGTTATCTGTTCTGTTTTTCAATTTTCTTTGATAAATTTATTTAGAATTTCTATGTCTATATTGTGAAGGAGTCTATTATTTTCCTTTTTATTGAAGTTTTAATATAGCTTGGATAACAGGATAGAACTGACTTCGTATAATGGCTTGGGAGGTGCTCTTTCCTTTTTAATTATCTGGGATAGTGTATGTAGAGTTAATACAACATCTTCATTAAAAATTTGGTAGAAATCAATGAATTATCCAGGCCTTGGGTTTTAATTATGTGAGGCAGTTCAACTATAAATTTAGTTTAATGTGTGCAGCATATCAGGCTTAGTGGAGGATAGATAAGGTCTTCTATGGATGTTCTGTCCACATTCCATATTCCTGAGGTTTTCGTTATGTTCGGACATGTGCCATTGTCTGCTTTCGAACTATTATAGTTAAACAGAATTAATCTAGGAATAGGTTTCCAGGTTTAACTGAAAGCCTTAGACCTTGGCTTCCTCTGGGACATACTATAGGTATTCACACACTCATTAATAGATTTGAGTGATAGGTCACTTCTGCAGTCATTTCTCCCATAGTAAATCAATAAATTGACATTATTTTATGCATTAGTTTTATAAAATTAATGAATGTCATTGTCCATATTTGTGCTGACAAATCAGTATTGTAAATCTGCAAGTGGTAAACTAATTAAAGTTTTGCCATTCTTTGATGCCACATGGGAGCTAAGAAGAGAATGCTTTTTTACTTTATTCAACTCCTTCCCCTCTACATTATTGTGATTATTAACATGATCCTTTAGTGATTTGAATTTCTTTCCTGTTTCTTTAAAAGGTTTATTTATTTTATTACAAAGTCAGGTATACAGAGAGGAGGAGAGACAGAGAGGAAGATCTTCTGTCCGATGGTTCACTCCCCAAGTGAGCCACAACGGCTGGTGCTGCGCCGATCCGAAGCCGGGAACCAGGAAACTCCTCTGGGTCTCCCAAACGGGTGCAGTGTCCCAAGGCATTGGGCCGTCCTCAACTGCTTTCCCAGGCCACAAGCAGGGAGCTGGATGGGAAATGGAACTGCCTGGATTAGAACCGGCGCCCACACGGGATCCCGGGGCTTTCAAGGCGAGGACTTTAGCTGCTAGGCCACGCCACCGGGCCCAAATTTCTTTCCTTTTTAAGGCTTATTTATTTTTCTTTGAAGAGCATATTTGCAGCGAGGAGAGACGGATTTTCCATTCATTGTTTCACTTCTCAAATGGCTGCAATGGCTAGAGCTGAATTGATCTGAAGCTAGGAACTAGGCGCTTCTTCTGGGTCTCCCATGCTGCTGCAGGGGTCCAAGACTATGGGTCATCCTTCGCTGCCTTCCCAGTCCATAAGCAGGGAGCTGGATGAGAAGTGGAGCATCCAGGACACGAACAAGTACCCATTCTGGAATTCATTTTTGCAAGGTAAGGATTTAGCCATTGAGCCATTACACTGGCCCCTACTGATCTGAATTTTTAAACTTGCTATTTGAAATACATTTTTGAGGGAAAATGATTTAGCCCTGCTTAATTGTTATGAAGGAAAACTGTTATGAAGGAAAGCAAGCATTCAAGAGATAAAAAAAATTTGAACTATTCTAGGTTCTTTGCTGTTTTAAAGCATTATTACAGGAAAAGATGTATTGTATTGGAGAAGAAAATCAATATTGACCTGTGAAAAACACACACGAAGTTCACTTGAATGAATTCTGGCATTCAGTAGAATATTCACAGTTATGGGCGTCTGATTGTCCAGCAGAGGAAATACAGATTCTTGACCTTCCTTAGAACATAGATTGTTAGAGAACCTTTGCAACAGGGAACATGACAGGAAAGATCACAATGAAAAAGCTCTTGAAAATCAGTAAACAAAATATATCCAGTATAAAACTGGATCAGCATGGTAAATGTATTCTCTGCTTCCCAAACAGCAAATGCAATAGTCAGAAAGTACTGTTATTGTCAAACTTAGCCTTCATAGCGTATTCGCATAAAATGTCACTACCCTGGTAGTGGGAACAATGAACAACACACATGTGCATAAAGGGACCTCGACTTGGAAATTCTGTTGGTTGAGTTTGTTAGTGGAGTTTATAATTCTACTTATTGCAATGACTTTAAAGTAGTTCTTTAAGAGTTCTTCATTATTTATGTCTTTAAAAGTATTATCATTTTTACCATTTATTTGTTCTCAACTATATCCAATTTGTTCTTCTGTCTCTCTTACCAGATGTCATTTGCAAAATATACTAAATATAAATTGCATTAGCATGACAATTGCTTATAAAGGAAAACTAAGCTGCTTTACACCTAGAAGTTAAGACCCTCCCATATATTGGAAAAACCACTAGAACAATAGAAAATGTTCTTTGTGGGTAGCATGAATATAAATTAGCATAAGAGATTTAAATAATACTTTGGAAATATTAAGCAAGTCTGAAGATGCACACATTCAGACCAGCAAATACATAATTCACTCCTAGAATCTGAAAACATATATGCTATATAGTCAGATATATAGATAGATAATAGGGATATATGAGCATAAATGACTCTATGCAAATTTGTTCATTCTTATACTCATTGGAATTAAATGGAAAATAAAGTAGAAGCTAATCAATATGAAAACGGAATTCTCAGATATTCTCTCCAGAGAATGAATTCCTCTCAAGCAGAATAAATTTTCTCAAGTAGATAAATCAGAACTATAGATATCAATAGGTATAAATCAGAGAAACAAAACTGTAAAGAAAAAGAAATAAATTGCACAAGGCTTTAAAAATTTTATAAGGATTTAGGACACAGAATAACACTATTTGTTTTAAGAATATGCACTTTACAATCAAAGAATAAAGTCTTGGCAGACCCTGATTACTACTAGAAAAAAACGCTTGTCACACATATCTGGAGTGCTTTTTGCTTTGCTTTTAGCTAGATCTATAGGTCCTGACATACAGTTCTTCGTCACTTTCTATATGTTTTGCATTTCCTGAAACTTTAAAAACCAGGAAAGATTATTGCTAGGTTATTTTTTCTACATTGCTTGTTGCCTAGAGAAAAACTGTTAGCTTTATAGGGAGTTAATATGCTGATGATTAAATATGAAAAACTTATATTTTAGGGAATTTTTTATTTCGCACTTTTATTTTCAGTAAAAAACACAAAACTTGAAAATGTACCCTTATAACTCTGAACTACCACTACTGAAAATATTTCATAACATCCCAATGACTCTCCGTCAATTTGAATAACGAGAATGCAGAGTGAGTGTGTATTTGTTTCTTTGTTTTGCCAATTTCCCTCTTCTCAACTTTATGGGCAAGAATAGCATAGCAGCATAACTTGTATACAGTGCAAAGCAGATACAGAAAAAAACTTAAGTGGCAAGGTCCAAGTAATGTTTCAAGGATGGCTAAGAAGTGAAATCTGCCTCTTGTACCTATTTTCTAAAATTATGTTCCCTCCTACTTTCTCAAAATTGGTTTAAGAAGTAACAGTGTTCAAGTTTGTATGTTTCTAAATATTCTGTTCTAAAATTCTTTCTTCCTTACCAAGAGGTGTTGCTAAATGGCATTTGTTAAGTGAGAAGGTTATTTCCCAAGATGATAGAACACAGATGCAATAGGAACTGAATATGCTTATACAACATAAGATAATTTGGAATATTCTTTGTAAATTCAGGCAGTTTATTGAACTAATTGATATGACATCCAATTATTTTCTCAGAAGCAAAATTGTAAATCATACTAATTAAAAATATGTGTTTGTTTGGAAGGCATAGTTACACACACACACACACACACACACACACACACACACACAGAGAAATTCTCCATTGAGAGATTGTTCGTCTACTGGTTTACTCCCCAAGTGGACCCAATGCTCAAGGGCCCAAGGCTATGCTGGGCAAAAGATGGGAATCAGGCACTTCTTTGTGGTCTTCCACATAGGCGCAAGAGGCCAAGCACTAGTTCCATCCTACACTGTTAACTGATGTTATGTTGGGGCTTTTAACTGATTCGGATGATACTCTGCTGGCTCTACCTTCAGACCAGAGAGAAGACAGATTTAAGAGTATGAATCACAAAATACTTTTCTAAAGGATTTGCATCTGGGAACAGGTACATGAAATCAAAGATATTATATATAAAAGAAAATGTCAGGTGATCTTACTCACCACCATGTATTTTTCTTCTTTACATAAATTTCCTCTTAGCAATGGAATAACGAAATACATCTTAATTATTCTGATTGTATATTGATAATACAAAGACTTAGATAAGTTACAGAAAACATGAGATATCAACATAGTAGGAACAGTATTACAGTTTGATTTAGGCTGTAGGGGCTCACTTCAGCAGAGCGAAGTTTTGGCATTTCATACACCATTCACATGATTCATTTAACTTATTTTTAAATCATAAAGTGATCCGGATTACATGTTTGCTACCATTAAATGTAACCAATAAAAAGTCCAGTGTTAGAGTTAGAAGTTGGAGTGCACCCTGCACAGCCCTCTTGCACTTCACTGCTTACACATCTTCCTCTAGAATTTGGACTCATGCCAAGTACATTGTTCTCTGACCTTTCTTTAATGGGTGAAAAGTATTTTGTGATTGTTTCCTATCTGCTTATATAAACCCAATTTAGTATGCCATATTGTACTTTTTAAAACATCTGCTTGGATTTCGATGCAACTGTTTGCTATTTTTCTTGTAAACAGTAATGCACTTAAAGGTACCCTGATCCGCTGTTGGTGGAAGCGTAGACCAGTGCAGCCACTGTGGAAGTTGATGTGAAGAGTGCTCAGAGAACTGAGAATTGACCTACCATACAAAGCAGCTTTCCCACTCCTGGGAATACATTCAAATGAAGCAAAATCTGCATATGAGGAAGCAACCCGCCACCTTATATGTACAGCAGCACACTTCACACTAGTGGAGACATGGAAACAGCTCAGATACCCATCAAGAGATGAGTGAATCAATAAACCGGCACCTCTACTGTGTGGAGTATTACACAGCCATTAAAAAATAAAATGCTGTTGTTTGCAACAAAGTGGTCCCAAGTGAAGCCCGTTATGCCTAGTGAAATAAGCCAGTCCGAAAGGAACAAATTAATGTGTTCCATCTGATGCAAGACAGCCCCCACTCAAAGCACAAAATGAATAGATGTTGAAAATCAGTTATATGCATATGTTCTCATAGATGAACTGTTTGGCGGAGAGTAGCTTACCAGGAAATAAAGATACACTGCAGTGTATGTTTGTACTTCTAAATAAAAGTGGAACTCCCAATGGCACTTTTAAATATACCATTACAGCAGGATACTCCATTTTCTGTATTTGCCATACCTGTCATGTCATGATACACTTAAATAACAGAAGGTTAAACTTGTAACTATTAATTAGGGACAATATTAATGTCGTAACTTGTGAAAAAAATTGTGATACTGGAAATCAGGGAGGGAAGAAGGAGAGAGGCAGGGAAGAAGCCATATAAATACAAAACTGTATTATGGAAAATAATTTAAAAAGAAAAAGAAAAAAAGAATCAATGCCATAATGAGCATCTTCCCATACATAACAGTGACTCTTGGTGGAAGTATTCTGTATTTTGATCTTATGAATTCCGAACTTTATTCTTCCCTGTCACCTCAAGTCTATTTAATGTTATACCTTGTCTCCTCCTCCTCCTTTCAAAGCGAAGGTTTTTCACTAATGACCTTGTGTGATGCATGCTTACTCAAAAATCCTGTCTCTGTATTTTTTCACTCTTTAGAATTTGTCTAGAGTTGTTACTTCAGAACTTGCCTAAAAGATTTATATTGAAAATACTTATAGAAAAAAATGGTATTGCACTCTAATGGCATGTATTTCATTATTACACAAAGCTGTTTCAGTCATAGATGTTTGGAATGGAATTCTTCCAGCTTTTTCTATGAAACCAACATCACCTTAACACCATAGCAGATACAGACAAAATAAAGAGAACTGCAGATCAATATCACTGATGCACATAGACACCAAAAACCTTAAGAAAACATTAGCCACTAGACACCAACAATGAATCAGACATATCATTGACACAGTCCTCATGGGATTTATCCCTGGTGTGCAAGGATAGTTTAACATATGCAGATCAATAAATGTGATTCACTATGTCAACAAATTGAAAACCATATGATCATCTCATTAGATACAAAGAAGGCATTTGATAAAATCCAGTACTACTCCATGCTAAAAACCCTATGCAAGATAGGCATAGAAGGAACATTCTACAACAAAATCAAAGCAATAAATGAAAACATAGTGCTAACATCATACTAAATGGGGAAAAACTGGAGATTTCTGCACTACAATCTGAAACTAGACAAGGATGCCCACTTCCACCACTGCTTTTCTGTAAAGTATTGGAAGCCTTCTCTAGAGCTATTAGGAAAGAACAAACCATGAAAGGAATTGGAGTCAGAAATGAGGACTTGAAATTATCCCTGTACACAGACAATATGATTCTCTACATAGAAACACTGAATGATTCAATTAAGAGACTATTGGATGGTATGTTGGAGCTTTCAATTGACTGGGATGATACTCTGCTGGCTCTGTCTTCAGACCAGAGAGGGTATACCTAAGAAGCCGTTGAACTTGACTGGACAATAAGATGCTGGACTCTGTGTTTGGTATACGCTTGCAATGGGGGAATCTCAACTGAACTTGAGCTGTGGTTATGCAACAAGGTGGAGGAATCCACCATGGTGGGAGGGTATGGGGAGGGGTGGGGAGAACCCAGGTACCTATGTAACTGTGTCACATAATACAATGTAATTAATGAAGTAAAAATAATAATTAAAACAACAACAACAACAACAACAACAAAAAGAGACTATTGGAACCCATAAGAAAATTTGGCAGAAGAGCAGGATGCAAACTTAATGAACATTAAATCAATGGCACTAGTATACACAAATATCTCCATGATTGAGAAAAAACTTTCAAGTACTGTCCCTTTTAAAAGAGTGGAAAAGAATCTTAAACCTTGAATTAATCTAACCAAATATGTGGAAACTTCTATGATGAAAATTATGAAACATTGAAAAGAGAACTAGAAGAAAACATTAAAAATGGAGAAATTTCCCATGATCCTGAATTGTCAGGATCAATTTAATTACAATCAAAATCACAACAACATTTTTTCTCAGAAAAAGAAGATGATAGGAAAGTTCATCCGCAAGCTTAAGAGAGCACAGACAGCCAAAACAATCCTGAGGAGTGAAAAACCAAGCAGGAGGAATCACACTTCCAGACCTCAAGACATACGACAGGACAGTGGTCATCTAAGCAGTCTGGTACTAAACAGAGAAGATCAAAGGAATAGAATAGAAACACCCAAAGAGAGCCCACACACATACAGCCAATTAATCTTTGAAAACTGAAAATAATCCAGGGAAAAGGTTGGCCTCTTCAACAAATACTCTTGGTACATCAGATAGCAGCCTGCGAAAGTGAAAAATAAGACCCCACCTGTCACCTTAAAAAATGAATATTCTTTTTAAAGTTTTATCATTTGGATACTGTAGCACTAGTAAAATAGGATTGACTTTTGGGTATTTTGTATCTACTGATGGATCTGAATCATTGAGCTCTAAAATTTTAGAAATCACTTGGAAATTAAAGACAAAGATAGGGGAAATGTTTTTTAAATTATATTGGTCTTAATTTTAATTTTGTCAATCAGTATGGTGTAAGTTCGGGCAAATCGTCTGATTTTAACTGTCTTAATTCTCTATACATAGAGTAACAATAATAGAAAATATTTTCATGTGAGTTTTTAGGATGCATTTTCCATAGTGATAGCATTTGAACTAAAAAGAAAAAAAAAGTTAGAAATCAAGTCATGAAGCTCAGGGATAAATGGGGTTTTCCTTCCTTTTTCACTTATTTCCTGGAATAATTTTATAATTGAAAAACGTTTTGAGAATCTGAACTTCAATGAGTAGTTTGAAGCATTTCCTCCATGGTCAAATTCCCAAATTACTTTTTTTTTTTTTTTAAGATTTTTTAAATTTATTTTTATTGGAAAGGCGGATATACAGAGAGGAGGAGAGACAGAGAGGAAGATCTTCCATCCGATGATTCACTCCCCAAGTGAGCCGCAACGGCCGGTGCTGCGCTGATCCGAAGCCAGGAACCAGGAAACTCCTCTGGGTCTCCCACTTGGGTGCAGGGTCCCAAGGCTTTGGGCTGTCCTCAACTGCTTTCCCAGGCCACAAGCAGGGAGCTGGATGGGAAATGGAGCTGGCGGGATTAGAACTGGCACCCATATGGGATCCCGGTGCCTTCAGGGCGAGGACTTTAGCTGCTAAGCCACGCCGCCGGGCCCCCAAATTATGTTTTAACACCTCTCATCCGGCCAGTGCTGTGGTATAGCAGAAAATGCTGTTGCTTGTGATGCTGGTTCTTGATCCAGCTGCTGCGCCTCCGATCCAGCTCCCTGCTAATGTGCTTCAAAGGCAGCACAAGCCAGCCCTGGTGATTCTGTCCCTACACCCATGTTGGAAACCATGAGCAAGTTCCCTGCTCCTGGCTTCGGTTTGACCCACCCTCACTCAAGCCATCAGGACATTTGGGGAGTGAACCAGTGGATGGAAAATCTTGTCTAGGTCTTTTCTTTTCTCTCTCTCTGTAACTCTTTCAAACAAATACGCTATAGCTTTTAGTAAAATGACAGCAAAAAATGTGAGCTACAAAGTATGTTTTTTCTGGAAAGTATCCATTGTAGAATGAAAAGATAATGCAACTGAGAAATAATTCAGATACTGAGTAATGATTTCTACCAGTATTATCCATTCACTTTTAAAATGTAAAACACAGGCTATCTAGCAGATCCACTGGACCTTTGAGAAAACAGAGATGATAGCCAATAAATGAATTAATAATGCATGTCCCTCTTTAAAAGTTCTAGAAGAAACTTTACTTAGTAAATGTGCTTTAAAATGTAGCAAAGATTTAGGAAGTCTATAAAGTAAATTTCAGTGGAATTATTTTCAATACTGACATATTGAGTTTCTCCTGTTTTTTTTTTTCCATCAATGTCCCATGTGTGCACATATTGGTCTAAGAGCAAAAAGCTCTAACTAGTCCTTAAGCAAAAATAAAACAGTACTTTCAATGACAGGGAACAGGGAAGGCATCAAAACAAGCGTGTTGATAAAAGGAATCGGTACGTGAGCTTTATTCCTTAGGTTTGATGTGTTTGTTTGCACACATTGACAAAGTCTAGTGAGATAATGATCTCTGTTGATAATTTATTAATTCACAGCATTCACTTTCACTACAGTAGGAGTCGATGGGTTATTTCTGGTCTCTTCTAATTGTCCAGTACTTCTGATAATATTCTATTGATTGTACTTTTCCATTGTGTCTCCCACAGGCAGAGAAGGGCAAACAGCAATCATGAAATATGAATGAGATGCCTCATTAACCTTTGGGCTTTTGAGGACTCAGAAACACCTAATCTATGTCATCTGCAAGAAAAGCCTGGAGGCCCTGCATGGGGTAGAGAGAAGAGAGGAAGGACAGCTTCCTTTGTGGCTGATAAACTCTTCCATGCCAGGCCCTGGCGAGGTGCCGGCTACAGGCTCATGCATTAAACTAGAGATTCTGAGATGTTAGACAATATAAATGCAATGCAGAAAACTTGCTGAAATTCAGGACAGGCTTGTCGTCACAGGTTCTGGTTATGTAGTTGAAAAGAGAACTCAGAAATCTGCATTTTTAATAAACATACAAACAATTCTAGTCCAGGAAATCTGTGGACCACACTTTCTAGAACAACATACTAGACACATTTAAAAAAGAATCAGCTGCCAAAATTTAGATTTTTTTTTTGTGTTTTTTTCCATAACCTGTAGAATTGCTTTTATTTTCATACTGAATTTTTTTCCTACCAAAATCCATGATGATTGTATTAAGGCCGTTATTTCTATGTCACCAGAAACTATTTGCCTGCAAATAATTTGCTGACTAGATTATTTAGAGCTTGCCTTTCCACATTTTGTAGAGGCCTTGCAGATACAGTCATTATTATGTGAAGATTATCTATAATAGAGATAAAATAATATTTTTAGTGTTTGCCAGAGTGTTATTCGTTCTGGAAGCTGGCTAGATGGGATATCAAAATAAGTAGACAACATTCTTAAGGTCCCATGAGGACCACAGCACAAGAATATGGGGAGTTCGTATTGCAGGGCGCAGACAGAAGTGCTGAAGGAAAAGAGAAAATGAAAATCTTTTGTAATTGAAGTATCACCCAGCAGAGCCTGGATTGATAGAGCCTGGGACGAAGATGTTCCCGTGTATTTGATCCAAATTCTACTCCATACCTCTTCTCTTTTTCATTCCAAGTAACACTCCTGAATTTACAGCTTTTCTTGTTATACCTATAAGCTTCTATGATTAATGAAAGAATAGTCCGTTTCTCATTCTGTTTCGTTTTTATTATGTCTTCATGTATTTTTGCCTCTTTCCACGCCTGCTTCTTGCCTTCATATATGTCTCCTCAATTAAGAAGATCAAAGAAAGACTTCATGGATGACTGGTAAGCATAATACTTATGACAGACATTCAATGTAACAAGAAAAAAATAATTCATGTACATTGCAATGTTATTTGTAATAATAAAAAGCAAAAATAGTGTTATCAGATTAACTAAAAATTGACATCACCTTAAAAAGTCATTTTCAAGATATACATTTGATTAGACATGCTATCCAATTTTATGATTTTTCAGGGGTTTTTTTTGAATTTCAGAATCACATTAAATGGTTTGTCCCTTACATTATATTTTGTTTTGCCTGAATATATCTAACTCAGTGAAAACTATGTTTTCTTGGCATAGTTGAAAGATTTTTGTCCTTTGAAAACCATGGACCTTGGAGGGAAAACTTTCCTAATTATAAATTGGTGTTATAATAGACTTTTGAATGCGACATAGTGAAAGACATCTGAAAGGTTAGGGCTGGATGTGGGAAGTCATCCAACTCAGCTGCCTCCATTTATGGGCACAGGCTTAGAAAGGTGATGGTCACATATAGCGAGGATCCTCAGAGTCAAAACCCAACCATTTGTTCATGGCTCATTGCTACTAAGAAACTGTGTGAGCTTGCGAGCCAAATGGCCTATGTGACTTTTAGCACCGATGGGCTCCAATTCTCATGAATCAAGACCCAAATCTGGTTATCGCACAGGTGGGCTCCAAGTAATGAAGTGGGTGTTTACCTTAATTGCCGGACCAGAGAGGAGCCAGGCATGGGCTGTCCAGCCGAGATAAGTAGGGAATATGTGGTATTTTCCCCCTTACCTTGTTGGCTATTGTGAATTGCCCCTTTTCAAGCTATTGTGGACTGCCCTGATTAAAAAAACAAACAAACAAACAAAAAAAACAAAACAAAACAAAAAACAGTGAATGTGCTGTTTGGGGCTGCACTCCAGTATGGGTGTTGGTCCCAGCTGGCCGGTCAGCCGGCCAGTTGATCAGTCGGTTGCTTGCTCTCAACTAAGAACCTCTCCAGTGGTGATGGTTGGAAGCCCTAGCTTGAACTTGAATAAACCATCCTTGTGCACTTGCGTCAACTTCAGACTCCCGGTGATTTCAGGAGATCTCAAGATCTGGGCATAACAATAGCTAATTAGTTGTAGGTGACAGAGCCTTTCTACTCTAACATGATTTCTTCATACCATGTTGCACATTTGTAACTTGGGTTTTATCTATGGAGAGATGCTTAATTATTCAATGTCTGTTTCAAACATCAATTGTGTTACAATTGTGCATGAAACCAGCTGACCATCTGAGAAACACAGGTGGGAAAAATATAACAGTTTTTGTTCTCCAGTTGTTCGTAGTAGAGTTATAGTACTGTTCCTTAGATGAGAAGTTATCTGTACCTGAGAATATTTGTTCTCAAGCAACCACCACTGGAGTCCAATAATGAAGGAGTGTGTGTTCAGACAAAAGCATAACCTTGAGGCTACTGTGGAATTTTCTGGCTCAAGAGCCTCTTTTAAAATTATTTGATCTATTAACTTACAGCATTTTATTTTAAAAGTATAGTAGATACATGCACATCAATGATTTTTCTCTTTTTGTGAAAGGATAGTGTTGCCTGGAAGAAATGGGGAGGAACCAAAAGATTTAACACGGTAGTTTTGAAATTGATATTCGTTTATAATGGTAAGCAACTGCCTATTATACATCAAGGGTTTTACTGTTTGTGAAAAATAAAAAATGCTCTCTTCTATGGCGTTTGTATTCCAAGGGTGGAGACATGTCAGAAATAAGTAAAAACAAATAAGTTCACATTTCAAAATTGTTCTGAGCTGAGTAAGTAAAATAATGTAATAGAGTGAAGGGCATAAAATTAAGAAATCTCCTGTAAACTGCTTGTTAAGGAAGCATGTCTGGTAGTTGACACCAAAGTTGATATGTGGAGGGTAAGGCAGAGATCTCCAGGACTGGCATTGGGTGCAGCGGGTAAGGTGGAAACCTCCAGGACTGGCATCAGGTGCAGTGGCTAAGGCTGCTGGTAATGCCTGCAACAGCAGCATCCCATAGTGGACTGGTGGATAGGCCCCACCTGCTCTGCTTTGGATTCAGCTACCCACTAGCACGCTTGGGGAGATTTCCCAAATGTTTGATTTCCTGCTGTCCGCATGGGAGTCCAGTTTGGTGGTATGGCTCCTGGCTTCAGCCTGATCCAAAACTGGCTGTTTGGGTGTGAGCTAGAGGTTGGAAGATATTCTCTCTCTCACTCTTTGTGTGTTTCTTTGCTCCTTTCACAATCTTTCATGTATATATCTACATATCTATATATCTATATCTACATATCTATATATCTACATATCTACATCTATATATCTATGTATCTATATATCTACATCTCTATATCTTTATATCTATATGTCTATATCTATATATCTATATATCTGTATATTTGTATATCTATATATCTATTTACATCTAGAGAGGATAGATAGATAGATAGATAGATAAAGGGAGAAGTAATCGAAGATCAAGGGAAAACAATTTTCCAGGAATTTGATGGCCAATATGAAATGCAAAGGGTAAAAATTGTTTTCTAAGAACTGAACTCTATTGCTAAAGCTAGTTAGCAATGTGATGAGTTGAAAACAGGAATAGAAGAAGCCTTACAGTATACAAAGATGAGCTAAAATTTTAAGTGGTATAGAGATCATAAGATAGGCTTTTTAAAAACTCAGATATCACAAAATACAAGATGAGGCATCAAGGTATGGATTTTGGGAAGTGCACAAATTTGTACAGTAATCATCATAGCCATGAAACAAGCTTCATTTTCCCGTGTTGCTACCATGTGTAGCGGAGAAATCAAGTGAGAAGTAAGAGGAATGGATGTGGAAAGGATCCAATACCTTTTAAAAATAATAATTACTATTGTCTTAAAGATTTACTTGTTTTATTGGAAAGTCAAATATACAGTGGAAGATTCTCTGTTGGATGATTCACTCCCCATGTGACCGCAGCGTCTGGAGCTGCGCGAATCTGAAGCCAGGAGCCCAGAGCTTCTTCCAGGTCTCCCACACGGGTGCAGGGTCCCAAGGCTTTGGGCCGTCCTCGACTGTTTTCCCAGGCCACAAGCAGGAAGAGAAGCAGGGCAGCTGGGATTAGAACCATGACCATATGGTATCCTGGGCATGCACAGGGCAAGAACTTTAGCTGTTAGGCTGCCACACTGGGCCCATCCAATACTTTTTAAGCCCTGATTTGTTCTCAATGATGGTTAAATTTATTGTCTCTTTTTAGAGTCACTCTTTAAAATGTGGTGGACTTATTTCCACACAAATGTCTCAAATAGTGCAAGATATGAAATGAGTCTCCCCAGGATACCGAAGGTCACACAATGGATACTCTTGTTCTTTATCCTGCATGAGGGCTCATTGCTGTTAGGTAAACTTGAACTAGTTAGCTCTGTTCATCAATTGGACATTCTGGGAATTTGGGAAAAGAATTCTCCAGCCAGACAAAAAAGCAAGACTCAAAACTTGATGAAATGATGTAGTGACTGTTCTCAGTCATAATCTTTAGTATCCTCAACTTAAAATAGTTGTTTCTGCATATATAGATAGGGAATTAAGAAGGACTTAGCCAGGGAAAAAGCTCCAGTCATTCATTGCATGGAGGTTCTGGTTCCTAAAACTGAGTGATAGGTTTTAGTCAAGCACCAGTGTGCAGAAATAGATCAAATCACCTTAGCGAGTCCAAGAAGAGTGTGCTTTATGATCCCACAAAAGTGGGGAGAAAAAGCGAAACAGGTGTCCTCCGCTCATGTCCTGTGAAGCCTAACTTAAAGCCTTAAAATCTCTCATTGCCTAGTGGTAACTGTGGGAAACCACTCACTTACAAAGATGAAATGACTTGTATCCCATGATCGCCGTAAATGTTGGAGCTTGAAATTCTTCTTGGGGAGACATACTTCGAAGAGTGGTTACTGTAGGTTTTGTGAAGTTGGTTCTCTGCCAAATTCTGGGCAGACTTTCCCTCAGTTGTCATTCACTGAAATGTTGTTCCCAAATAGGAAGGAAATGTGGCAAACTTTCACCAGTCAGAAATACTTTAGCTCCAAATATGCAAACTATTGCTTCATTAGTGACAGCAAGAGCAGTCGTGAATTGCCCCTACCACAACAATTCTATGATTAATATTTGGCTCAGTTATTAAAAAAATGCTAACTGACATTTCCAGGGACTACAATATTTTAAAAATATTTTTGATATAAACTGGTAACATATGAGAATGCTTTAAAAACTTGGTGGAAAATCAAAAGTTTTTTGGTACAATTTTTTTTTTAAATCCGTGCATAGTTTTGTCATACTAAGGACTTTTTGAAGACTCCCCGTGTATAGCAGCCACCAAGAGCTTTAGTATGACACTGATGTGTGATAGATTTTCATTTATTCCCCTGAGCACATGATGGAGAGACACAAGCTCTTCTCCTTTCCTCCATCATATTCACTCCTATAAGAACTCTTTTGCAATAAATATGTAAAAGCGTTTTAATAGCAGGAAGTAGTTGACTTAAGTTGTAATAGCAGTTAATAGAGAAAGATTTGGGTTTGCAGATGCTCTACTCTGAAGAAACAGAATATTCCATCCTGGTCATTGCATAATTCGACCCATCAGAAGAGCCCCTTACACACCTCTGCCAGGATGGAGCCTGGATGCCCTGGGTTAAGACAATCTGTGGAAGAAATTCCAGGCACGTGAAGGAATAAGGAGGTTGAGAATGACTGAGGTAGCTGTCATTAGGCCTCAGAAGTGCATTGTGCTGCCTGAGGGAGACATGCGTTTTGTTGCTTTCTCCCTGTATTTCGATGAATCCAAGGTGTGTTTGCATCTAGCCCCTGCTGTGTTGCAACAACTCTATGTTCTGAGCAGAAAAGGGAATTTGCTTTGGCTTTCACATTGCAATCTTACTCCTGTTTCTGTTTTCAGTCTTTTATTTTCACCTTTCCCAGAGGGATGATTTTTCTGCACTTAAACAGAATAACTGTTTGTTCCTACATACACCAATCATGTGGCTAATAATTCCTTAGATAAAATATTCCATCTAAAATTAATAATGTTTATTTACTTAGTGGTGAAGTGTGAGGTTAACATTCAACAAACATTGGTAACAAGCAGAAAGTACCACACTAAACTTAAATTTAAATTTAAGTTAACATTAGGGTACTTATGGAAGTGCCTTGGTATTATTGTTATTGTATAAATAGGCTTATAAAAAGGACTGAGATTGAATCAATAATCAAATCCCTCCCAATCAAGAAAAGCCTTGGGCCAGGTGGTTTCACCACTGAATTCTACCAAATGTTTCAAAAAGAAATTACCCGAGTCCTCCTCAGACTATTCCGAGTAGCAGAAAGGCAGGCAATACTTCCAAACTGTTTCTATGACATCAACATCACCTTAATAGCAAAACCATTTGGAGACACAACAGAACAAGAAACTGCAGGCTGCTATCCATGATGAACATAGACACAGAGATCTTCAACAAAATAGTAGCCAGCAGGATCCAACGGTACATCAGTCAGATAATTCACCCGGACCAGGTGGGATTCATCTCTGACATGCAGGGATGGTTTAACATTCACAAATCCATAAATGTAATTCACCACATCAACAAAGTAAAAATAAAATCCATGTGATCATCTCAGTAGATGCAGAGCAGGCATTTGATAAAATCCAACACCATTTCACACTAAAAGCCTTAAGCAAGATAGACATAGAAGGAAGATTCTATGACACAATCAAAGCAATATGCTAAAACCCAATTTCAGCATCATACTAAATGGGGAGAGACTGACAATTTCTCCACTAAGAACTAGAACTAGACAAGGATGTCCACTGTCTTTTTTTTTAAATTTTTATTAATTATTTTGCATTATGTGACAGTTTCATAGGCTCTGGGAATCCCCCCATCCCTCCCCCTCACCTCCCCCCAGTGGATTCCTCCACCTTGATGCAGTATTACAGTTCAAATTCAATCAAGATTCTTTCATTGCAAACATATACCAAGCATAGAGTCCAGCTACTTATTGTCCAGATGGGTTGAACAGTTTCTTGGGGAGACCTTTTCTGGTCTGAAGTTTGAGCTGGCAGAATATCATCACAGTCAATTAAGAGTCCCAATATAACATCAACAGCAATTTGCAATGTTATGGAGTTGACATGGTTTTGAGTAACCAGTGTATTAAAAAAAAAAAAAAAAAAAAAAAAAAAAAGGAAAACAAGTCCTAGCCACAACCTATGATTAGCTCATTGACATTTCAATTTTAGTTCATATACAGGACCGGCTGCTCTATACCTTAAAATGGCCATAAGGCACCATTCAGCTGTTCAGTGTCCATTTCATCTTAGTATTTAGCCAGTTGTTGTGTTGAAGTAAAATTTTGCTGATCTTGGCAGATTTTAGGATAAAAGGATGTCCACTTTCATCACTGCTGTTCAATCCAGTGCTGGAAGTCCTTGCCCAAGCTACTAGGCAAGAAAAACAAATTAAAGGAATTCAGATCAGAACTGAGGAGTTAAAACTATCTCTGTTTGTAGATGACAATTCTCTGCATAGAACTAAAAGATTCAATCAATGGGCTATTGGAACTCATAAAAGAACAGGAACTCATACAGCTGAGACTGGTGCTGTAACCTAGTGGCTAAAGTCCTCATCTGGAACGTGCTGGGATCCCATATGGGCGCTGGTTCTAATCCTGGTGGCCCCACTTCCCATCCAGCTCCTGGGAAAGCAGTCAAAGATGTCCCAAAGCCCTGGGACCCTGCACCTGTGTGAAGGATCCGGAAGAAGCTCCTGTCTTCAGATCAGCTCATCTCCAGCTTTTGCAGCTGCCTGGGGAGTGAACCATGGGGCGGAAGATCTTCCTCTCTGTCTCTCCTCTTCTCTGTATATCTGACTGTTCAATAAAAATAAATAAATCTTTAAAGAAAAGAATTTGGCAGGGTAGCAGAGTACACAATTAATGAACATAAATCAAATAGCACAAGTATACACAAGTAACTCCATGGTAAGTAAAGTCCCTTTAAATGGATGAAAGAAACTTTAGAAGCCTTTGAATTAACCTAAGCAAATATGTGGAAGGCCTATATGATGAAAATTATGAAACGTTGATAAAAGAAAGAAGACATTAAAAGATGGAGAAACCTACGATGTTCCTGGATCAGCAGGATATACATAATGAAAATATTATCAAAAGAAATGTACAGATTCAACACAATCCCAATTAAAATTCCAACAACATTTTTCTCAGGAATAGATCAAGCAGGAGGAATCACAATTCCAGACCTCCAGACATATGACAGGGCAGCGGATATCAAAACACTCTGGTACTGGTACAGAAACAGGGAACAAAATCAAAGGAATAGAATAGAAATGCCAGAAGCGAGCTCACACATGTACCATCTGCTAATCTTGAGTCTCTTTAGCAAATGTTGTTGGTAGAACTGGATAGCAGCCTGCAGAGGTAAGAGACAAGACCATCCACCTGTCAACTTATAAAAAAATAAAAATCCATCTCTAAATGAATCCAGGACCTAAATCTTCCCCCGTGCAGAAACAATCAAACTATTCGAGGAAGACATATGAATCACACTCCAAAATATAGCAATTGGGAAAGACTTCTTAGAAAACTCACCAAAAGTACAGGAAGTCAGAAGCAAAGTGCAAACCCGAAGCTTCTGTACAGCAAAGGAAATGATCAACAAACTGCAGAAGCAACCGATGGAATGGGAGAAAATCATTGCACACCACACAACCAACAAGGGAATTTATCCAGGATTTACAAAGAGCTTCAGAAACCCAGGGACAGTACAACAAACAAAAAACAAACAACCCTGTGACAAAATAGGCAAGGAAATGAACATAAACAGACATTTTTAAACGTACAAATTCAAGTCCCTAGTAGACATGAAAAAATGCTCATGCTCTCTTAGCTGTCAGGGAAATACAAATTGTAATCACACTCAAGTCCCACCTAACTCCAGGGAGGTTTGCCTACTACATTCAGGTGTGGATGTGGGAAGAAAGCTAGCCTCCTTCACCACTGTTGGAAATGTAGGCTAGTACAGCCTCTGTGGAAGCCAGTATGGAGAGCGCTAACAGAACTGAAAATTGATGAGCCATATGACCCAGCTATCCCAAATCTGGGAATATATTCAAAGAAAATGAAATCTTCATATAAGAAAGGGATCTGTAAAATTTATAGCATTGAGCCTAAAATCTCAAGGCATAATTTTAATAAAACTGAATGTGCCAATATTGTCCAAAGAACAAATTCTACATCAAGTTTGTTACAAAATCCCCTAAAACAAACAAACAAACAAACAAACAAACAAACCTGAATTTCAGGTCAAGGTTTCCAGGTTTATTGCAAAGATAAACACGCCAATACTGTGCGATAGACCACATATTAAGTTTTCATAATCTCCAATCAGGAGCTCCTCATATCTTTCCTTTTTCATTTTAAGAGGCTTACTGCCCAAATGAGTTAGTAATTTGCATCAGGGAGACCCTCCCCACCCTTTCTATGATCCAATACTCTCATAATCTCAGGATGAGTCATCTATTCAACTGGAAAGAAGTCTCTGTTCATACTGAGTTGCATTTTGTCTACTTTCATGAAGTCTCCTTTGTAATCTAGTGATACTTATACCTCCTTTGATCTCTTCGTAGGAAAGCAAAGTCTCAGATACTCCTGAGGACCTGGAACTAACTTTAGCATTTTAAGCACAAAGATTTACTCTTTTGACATATGAATCATTTGGTTTATAAAATCAAGCCGTAAGCCAGTATTTTGAAAAAGCCTACAGTGGTCATTAAGCAATCCTTATGATGTTATAGAGTCAGAAGATCTTGTGGGTTTAGACCTGCCAGCAGGCCCCAGGGTCACCGAGGGTAAGGCGATGGTGTTGTTTGACCATACATAAGAAGCACCGGAGACAAGCTGGCGAGGAATGTCCGCTTTATTACGCATAGGTTACAGCTTTTAAAGGGTAAGGAAGGGGAGGGCAGGAGGAAGCCTTCCTGCAGACCGCCCTCCCCCCTACCAAAGACACTATAATTGGCTGTATGACACGTCTATTTCCCTAGATCTTCCGGTCATGGCAGTGGTCATGTTCCATGTGTATTCCCCTTTACTTTCTAGCCATGTTGCAGGTCATACTCCTCAGGCCATAGGGAAGTAAGTTTTAGGCCACCCCCCAAAAAGAGGCAGGGCAGGGGCCTGGGGTGATCACCCAGAAGAAGAAAAGCAATATATTGAGACTAACTTCTATAAAGTGGAAATCAGCAATAGAAAATTCTGTTACTTACAGAGGCAGAACAGCTCGGAGAGGTGTTTCATTTGGCCCAATGGTCAGTCTGCTAGTGGACTGTGTTGGACTGTCTAGGTTCAGTGTTTTTCTCTGGTTTCTGACTATTGCTTGCTTCCTGCAGGTGTAGACTCTGAAAGGCTGCAGTTGGTAGCTCAAACAACTGGGGTTCCCACTGCTTGCCAAGGAGGTTTGGATTGAATCTGTGCCTCTTGGTTTGGCCTTGGTCTTTATGACGTGTGGGGACTGAAACTATGCATGGGTTTACATGTTTTCTTTCCCTCTACAATTTACAAAACTGTGAAATGATATAAATGAAAGAAAAACAACATATCTATATAACATATTTTGTCGGAAAAGCAAACTAGAAATAACTAAAATAAGAATCATACACACATATTTAAAACGAACTATTTCTGGTTTATAACATTCATGTTTAGAAATTTAAATCTTTTGGATTTCTATTGACTTTAGTAGGCTTAGAGAAATGCATTTCTAGAATTTTAAAGGAAAATGGGTCTTTCCTTTGATGATGACTTCCTAAAAGAAATCTTTGCAAGTCAATTAAAATATGCCCAGTTATAGACAACTGCCTAGGATGCATTGTACTTGTGTATCTGTACTCTTGTGGGCATAGGGGGCTGTGGAGTGAGGTTACTGAGGGAGAATGTGATAGGTGAGGAGTGACTTCTGTGGGACTTCCACCAACCAGGCTCCTGCACTTGCACGTAAATGAAGGGATTCAGACCAGATGGTTTAAAGAAGGGAAGCTGGAGTTCCATTCAGGGGCAAATCAATATACCTGACCATGTGGGAGAGTTGAGCTGGGATTGTTGGTATCAGCCACTATCTATGAGCACACAGGAAACAATGTCTCACATGCCTGCTTGGCAGGTCTTAACCACAGCACCCACCAGCGAGTGTCAAGGCAGGGGGTGGGCCATTACAGGCTGGGCCATGACACTAAACAGCATGCAAGAGAACGAATTCTGGGGTAGATTCTGTAGTGGATTTGTGGGCTGACCCCTATGGGACTGCAATATCAACTGGTTAGCTCGAGACTTGGGAGTAGTGATGGGCTGAGCTAGGCATGACCATGGAACTCAGTATCACTCATGGGTAGTCATGGCACCCAGAAACACACGTAGGACAGGGGTGTGGCAAGCCTGTTAGGGGAGCAGTGAGGACTCTGTGGCAGCGAGTGTGAGAGCTGGGACTGGGGGCCAACTAGGCTGACCCAGGCTATAAAAACTGTTGGCTTCACATGAGCTGGGTTAGGGGGAGAGCCAGGCTGGGCTAAGCGATAATACCCACTGATTCATGCATACACCAGTGCATGAATAAGTACAGATTGGTCAGGCTTTGCTACAACATTGGCTTGCTAATGCTGGGACTGGAGACAAATAGTGTCAGGCTAGACTACAGAATCACCTGGAAAGTGCAAAATCTGGGGCTGGGAGTAGGCTTAGTGAGGAAATTGTGGGCATCTCTCTGATGGGCTGCAGCTAACACCAGTGAGCATGGGAACCTGGCTGGACAGGCAGTGGCACTTGCCAGGATGAGTGTGGTTTTGACAGCGGGATTGGTGAGGCTGAGCTAAGCTTCAACACCCCTGGATGTATATAAGAGCCAAATGGGAAGTGGAATGAACTGGACCAGTCTGCTGAACTTTCCAACACGCACAGGAACTGACACTGGGGGCAGGCCTGGCTGGAGTTTCTGAGAGTCTCTCTGACTGGATTGCAGTTCCCCCTGATGTGTGTGAGAGTTGAGTGTGTGGTGGGCAGAGTTAGGCTGGGCCACATATTCCATTGTTTTGGGTAAGAGATGGGGCTGGGGACAGAACTAACTGGGAGACTACAATCACCAGTGTGTGTGTAGGGTAACGTGGGTGACAAACTGAGCTGGATCCCGTGCTGGCTGGTACACAAGGAGTCAGGTCAGGGGTCATCTCTGGTGAACTATCTTTGGGGGATTCCCAACTGAACTACTCAACTCAGAACTCCAACCACAGGGAACATCACAGAATCTGTGGTCTGTGGAGTGTGTGTATCAGAAATGTGTTTTCTCAGTTGTTAAAGCCCGTGCAGCAGACTGAATGACCAGATGAACACGGGGAACATGACAATCAGTTCATTGAGATCTGCAGAGGTGTCTAATGCTGTGGAGGGCAGAACAAATTGGACAGCTCTCCTGGCCACGCTTTGACAGTGAGTATCTGGGCGAGTGGAGACACTAAGGTGGACTGTATCAACCAATGGACCTTGGAAAGATTTCCTCAATGTTGGCACAGTGAAATCAACAGCATCTCAGAACTATCCAAACCTCTTAAGCAGTACCCTTGGAACACGCTCTGCACTGGAGACCCTGGGATGAGATCAGGTGGTCGTCCCTCATCCCTGGGTACTGAAGCAGTTCAACTGCTGGGAGTGGCCCTCTCCCCACCTCTCTCAGATACAGGAAGGAAAAAGAATATTGGAAACTGTTGTTTCCTCCCCTTCGTCTATTCCTTGACCTTCCCCACCCTAATCTGTGGTCCACATGGGCATGCGTTCTTATTAAGTATGTAAATATCACCAAAATAAAATAATTTAAAAATAAGTAAATAAGTAAGAATAAATTATTTATCTTTTAATTTCATTAACAGGGTTAAAACAAATAATGTGATTGTTCACCTGAGTTATATGTGCTTTTCTTACAGTTTTTAGAGATCCTAACCTCATATTTAAAAATAATTTTACTTAGCAATCATCATAAATTACTGTCTTATGTGCAATGAATATCAACTGAGTTGTTTTTGATCTTACTTATTCTCCAAAATTTCCAATTACTTCAGGATTATCATATGTGAAGAATTACAAAAACATTTGCAATAATTATTTGAACGATAGAACTATGGGTGCTTTTGAATACCTTACAATTTTATTGAATTTCCTGCAATTTTCTGTAATAAGCATTCTCTGGACTTTGAACCACAGCGTTGTGTGTGTGGTATATGGATAAATGCTGTTGGGAACAGCTGTGTTAAGGTGGAGGAAGCAGTGAGGGAGATATAGCAGGAGCCTCTGCTGATCCTAGTAGGCACTTGTGGCTCAAGTGTCTTGTCAGGCTCTGCTGCTTTCCAAGATTTTAAGCAGGGAATTGGATTTGAAATGGTGCAGCCAGGATTTGAGCTTGCACCCATATGGCAGATGCTGGCACTGTAGACAAAAGATGAGCTTGCTAAGCCACCAAACCAGCCACCCAAGTGGCATTAACTTAATAGTGGCATTTTAACTGCTGTGCCAAACACTTGTCCTATATCTTCACTTTTTAAACGATGTTTTGTTAACAATTTAGTGAATGCGTGTAATTTGCTGTGTGTGTCTGTATTAAAAACCAAAGCAGGAGATCACCAGGTCAGTGTCAAGAATGGAGTGATTTATTGAGGCTTACAAGGAAAGATCAAGAATTATCTTCACAGTGGCAGAGTTGATGTTCATCTGGATGATGTAAATTTAAGCCTTGATAATACCTTTCCCCACCACAGAAGCCTCCCTCCAAGAATTTATCAGTGATGTCTGACATTCCAGCATTGTCAGTTAATCCCTTTAGGCTGCTGAAATAATTACTCACTTTTGAAACGCATATCCTCTTGAGAAATAATTTTAATAACTGCAAGACATTTTAAAGGAGACATACAAATGATAGCTATGAGAACACAGGGCAGAAAGGTCATTTATACATTAGAAATAAGAATTAATGGCAATAATTATATTATTTGATCTACTAGCTCTAAGAGACCATGGTTATCACTAAATGTAGCCTGCAACGCTTACCTGTAATGTTGACTATCTGCACACATTTGGATATCCAGATTATAAAAGGAATCACTTTACATAGAATTATATGCTTGTTAATCACTCAAATCCATAGCTCAGCTCCAATCTCTCTTCCACCTTCTGTGACTTCACTTGCTAGGATTCCAGTCCTGTTTCCAGAGCATCTTGTATAGATACTTCGAACTCAGCTTTCTTTCCATGGAGCTTGTATTTCAAATGTATTGTTTTACAGTACTTGATCACGTTTTGTGAATAACTTTGTTAAATCTACCTTCACTATGGAATATTTCTTCTATTTTGATCTTGGTTAGGCATAGCTTGTGAGATATTGAAAAGCTCATAGAGTCAATTCCCTCATTCCTGTTATTTGTGAGGATGTTGAGCCCTGTGAAGAACAGTAACTCACAGCATGTGGCAAAGCTGGAAATAAACCTCAACAATTTTAAATTTCCCTTAGTTCCAACTGCTAATTCTGTGCGGCACTTTCGATTACACTCATTAATTATCCCCTGGTTTAATTAAATCAGTCCTTCACTTCCAAAAGCATCATCAGATTAAGCTACCTATTTTTTTGTTGATTTTAGAATCCACTGTGTCATGGAATTTTATTTTTATATTATTTATTTACCTTCTGATCAGAGAGAGCACAACTAAAATTATTCAAAATGCCTGCTATTTAATGTGATACAATATTTGAATGTCATACACTCAGCAATCTTCCTAGGAAATATGCTCAATGTAAATGGTACTGATTTCATCTCAATGCACAAACTCCTTGTCACTTTGTAAAATACTTTATGCAGTGGGAATCTCCTTTTAAAAAGGTCAAAAATCTTTTGGGTTTAGTGAATCAATACTATCTATTCAAGGATGAACTAGCACTCGCCTATTCACAACAATAGATAGACACGTTTATAAAAGCAATGCAAGATGTCTTTTGGAGAAGGGTGACATATTTTGAATTTCATGTAGAATTGGACACAAACTTGCTACATTTGAAAGATGAAGGGATAAAATATCAGCCTAAGATTTAGAGAATGCGGAGCTTGAGGCTGATGGCAGGAGACAGATGTTACAAAGGCAAGTGGATTAAAAACTCATTTCTCCATCAGTGACTATATTTGCTCCCCTACCCATCTGAAAAGATATGACTGCAATAATTTGTAAATAACAAAATGGGTGGGTGAGCAACCCTCTGGAAAGTGTGTTGGATAAACACACTCAAAATCCAATGTGGTAATTTAGGAGCAGTTACTCAATTATGGGTTAAAGTTTTGCCAATTTCTCTTTCAATAGTTATGTTAATTAGCTTGATTTATTTGTTATACAATGCGTATGTTATTCCTAAACAACTTATTGCAAGTGATAAAGACATACAATTACAGTTAAATGAAAATTTAAGAAGTATAAAACTGTTCTGCTACATTGCCTTCTGAAATCACTCAGTTTTGTGTAAAATTCCACGCATAACATCTAAACACTTGATGTGACTCTTAGCACGAATACAATGACTTGGCACCCGTAACATATAAATGAGGAATTGGAATTACAGATTAAATAGAACTCATTAACTTTTTTTGGATCATTTTAATGTTTAAACTCCCCAAATTTTAAAACCACAGAATCCATGGGCTTCTATAACTCTGTGGTTTGTACCTATTCTGTAATTCTCCTCATTAGTAGTCGTTACTCCTTTTCATCTCTGGGGACACCTAGAGTGATAGAGAACACAGGATTTCTCGAAGCAGGACATTTCCATTTTAAAAAAAGTTTAGAAGGCTTATTCAGCTAACAGATTTAGAGGTAGAAGTCCAAGATTGGAGGCTCCATTTGTTCAGGTTCTGATGTGGGCAGCAAAGCCACTGGCAGGAGGAGCTGCAGAGTTGGTAACATCTTGAGCCAGAAAGAGGGAGAGAGTATGAGAGAGAGAGACAAGGAGAGATATACATGTACACACACATTTAGGCTTGTATAATAACCCTTGCTCAAGAACTCAAGAGATCACATAAGAGGTAGCTTCCAAGGACATACCACCAAAGATCTGGGGCTTCCCGCTAAAGATTCTACTACCCACCAGTAGTGCCACCCTGGCAAACAGGTCTGTAAATGATGTGAACTTTGTGGGGCATCAAGTCTCGGATCTAAGCACAGCACTCCGACTCTGATCCCCAAAGCTTTATGTTTGTCTCCAAATGCAAAATGATCCATTGTATTGTTGAGTCTCAAAGTCTTGATGTTCTAGCATTATTCAAAAGTCCACGTTGAAAGTCCTAAGACTCAAGACAAAGCATCTACAAGCCCCTGCCAAAGTAAAAGCAAGTTACATAATTATATGCTACGTACAACGGTGGCAGGCTCCATGTAAGCACTCGTATTCCAAAAGGAGGAGATAAAGAAACTTAAACAAGAGTGATCTGAGGATAATAATAAGAAACACATGCATTGAATGAAGTGGGGAGGAAAGAGCTGCCAAGCTACCCCTGCCCCGACTCCTAAGAAGGGAAACACAGAGATTCATTCCCATAGGGGAGGGGAAAGGAAGAAAGACCGGACCTCAGACTTGAAACTGAGCCAGCTAGAGTGAAACCCTGTTCCCAGTCCAGTCCAAGTACACCGAGACTTCACATCTTCCCTAGCCAGCAATGCAAGGGACCACCATGGCCATCCTTCTCCCAACCCCCACCAGACTTTAGCACCAATGTCTGAGGATTAGGGAGCAAAAAATATGAACTTAAAAGAACCCTAGGTTCACTGGAAGTTCAGTGCTGGGCATGGTACAGTGAGACCAACACCAGATAAGTCCAGAGGCACCTAGATCCAGACTCCAGACATGGCGTCTAGATCTTTCCTGCCATCAGGTGAAGACCTGCACCCTGTGGGATGAACTTGTTTTGTCCTGTATTACCACTAACATTAGAAATGACTGACACACATGCTAGGATCACAGAGATCCCTGTGATGGATCAGGTGGGAAACAATTGAATGCATCCTGGGCAGCCAAAGCACTTCTTGTACCACCTCACCTTAAAGTCGGGCAGAGAGTCAAGAGTAGCATTTCAATCACAGCGGCGTACGACATCAAAGTAAGCTCAGGGCTTTGGCTTCAAGCTCATTGCCAGTTTCAATGCAGTGACATTCCTTACCAGAGAGTCTCCAGACAAGTACTAGACATTCCCTGGCTTTTTGTGGAGACCTGAACCCTGGTCAGATGCATCCTATACCACTCCAACCTGTTGCAGGCTTAGGGTCGAGGTCCAGAAACCAGTGCAAGGCCCTGTAGTTGCAGCCCACAGGACTAGCCCAGCATGGTGTCAGCCAGGGCATCCAGAGACTGCCTTCATCCCCACCCTTCCAATCCAGGGACAGAAGAGCAAGGAGCCAAGGGGAGATCATGTCACCACAGTGAGTCCACGACTGTGTTTTGGTGGTAAACTATCACTCGGTATATCTCGTGGACCCTGGCCTCAGGACAATTTAGACTTGCCATAGGTATAAGGGGAGATGCTGGCTACTGTGAATTGAACTTATGTCCTTGTCAGCAACACTTCTGGTTGATTACCAGCAGTCTTGGACTGAACATTTACCCACACCCAGGTAGTCCATAGCAAAGTGGGGCTTGGCCATACGCCCCGGTACTAACAGGATATAGGCTCTTTTCTTTTTCTGTTCTTCTGGTCTTTTTTAGCATGTTTTGTTAATATAAAGAGAATAGACTTCATGTTTTTTAATAGGTTTTCCAATCTTTATTGGGAAGGCAGGTATTACACACAGAGAGACAAAGATCTTCCACCCACTGGGTCACTCCCCAGATGGTTCCAACAGCCAGAGCTGAGCTGAGGAGCATTAACCAGTTGAGCCAATGTGCCAGCCCTTCACGTATTTCATAGGTACAACTCGAAAAGATAGCCAAATTTACCCTTCTCCATTTCTCCTCGCTCAATTGTTCTTTCATTTTTATAATTTCTGTAACAATAGAATTTGAGTTTTTAGTATCAAAGGACTAACCATGATGATTAACATGTGAAAGTACAAAGATCACAGCTCCATTGAAACATAAACAAGAATTAAAAACAAATCACATCACAATATTTCTGATCAATTCTATACGTTTTTTGGTATTCCGTATGAAATTCTACATATGACAGAAAGCATGATACTGGTTTATTTTACTAAGATAAATGTCTGTAGCAGTATCTATTTTTTCATGAGAAGACATAACAGGCCACAAATAGCTAAGCAATCTTAACTAACAAAAACAGAGCTGTAGGCCTCACAATGCCAGAATTTAAGGCAAGTGATGTGGCAGTTAGAATGAAAAAAGCCTAGATCTTGTGCACAAAGGGACATGTGGACCAGAATAGGAACCTCAGAATCAATCCATGCAGCCACAACCAACCAATCATTGGCAACTAGAATCAGTTCCTGGAGAAAAGACAGTCTCTTCAATAAATGGTAGTGGGAGACTTGGACTATAGATCCACAACCCCCCCCCCCCCCCCGAGGTGCCTAGGTTACCACAGTCTCCACTTGTCTCTGCTGGTCACTGGGCACCTTGGTGGGGTAATGGACCAATGTGATCCCTGTTCTCAGAGTTAAGTGGGCAACCCACTTCTAGCCAACTTATCTGCCAGGAAACAATGTAAGTGATGATTGAGGCGGAAAGCTCTAGATGTGATGTATCATTACAATCTATGTGACCACAGGGTTGTCAGTTCCATTCCTCACTCAACAAAAGGTATCATAGCCTGGAAGACAGTAACCACATGCCTGGGAAAAGAAAAGCTAAGTAGGTGCTAAAACATTGCATTGAAACCTAAGCTGGTACCATGGGGACCCATATCTGCCTGCTAGACTTTTGGTATGTTCTACCCCGTGATGTTGACCATACCCATGTAAGTATGAATAATTAGACACCATTTGCAACTCGCTGGGCTGGTGCTCTAAGAATACAGGGGCTGGAGACCCTGTCCCGTGAGTTACTACTGCTGCCTAGTCATGTTTTCTGTAACTGAGACCAGCACTCTGTGCTTCCACTAGTTTTTCTATTTACTGTTGTGGAAGATAATTTAGGAGATTCTACTACAAAATCTAACTGGAATAAAGCCAGAATAGCCCAAAACACCAATATCTCATGGCACATTTTCAAGACAAAGCATATTGCCATGAATACTACTTATTAAATGTGATAAGTATAATTAATTCACCAGCTGTGCTAACAGCAAGGTAAAGTCACAGAAACTGTGAAGAAACAAGACATTGGGATACTCTTTTCCAAGTACAATCATTTAGTAGGAGAAGGGGATTGATAAAACGTCTAATTGAATGATGTTATGAAATGTATCCACACGCAGAAGAACGAAACAAGACCTATTCTTCATGCCTTATATGGAAGTCAGCTCCCAGTGGATCATGGATCTAAATCTGACCTAGTAGCAGAGTGGAGAAAAATACTGAGGAAAGTCTGCAAGATATTGGCATAGGCAAAGACTTCTGGGATAGGACCCCAGAAATACAGGCCATAAAAGCAAAAACAGTCAAATGGGATTACATCAAGCTAACAACTTCACAAAGTGAATATTCAACTAATTGATTTGGAGAAAATATTTTCAAACCATCCAAGCGATAAATGATTAATATTCAGGGTATATGAAGAGTTCAAGAAAAATCAGCAACAGAACAAACAATCCAGCTAATAAATGAGCGAGGGATATGAACAGGTATTTTTCAAAGGATGAGCTACACATAGACAAAGATACACGAGATTTTATCTTACCCCCATTTAAAATAGGTATCATTCGAAAATCAAAAATTAATAAGTGCTGGTGTGATGTGGAGCAAGTGGGACCTTACTATATAGTTGCTGGGAACATAAACTTGTACAACGATTGTGGAACAAAGTATGGAGATGGCTCAGAGATCCAAAAATAGATCTACCCTAAGATCCAGCCATCCCACACCTGAAAATTTACCCCAAGGAAATGAAATCTGTGAGTGAATTGTTTGTGCCTCCATGTATATTGTAGCTCTCAAGGTCAGAGGCATTTGGTACTCCCTTCCCAAGAGCCCCTTTGGGCCCAGGCCTCTTCCCACTTGGGCCATGCTGGGGCAGGTGTGGGGGTGGAGGGTGGGTGGGCACAGTGGGTGGTAAGGTGCAGAGAGTATAACGAACAGAACCATATAAACACAATGGGAAAGAACTTAACTAGTAGAAGTGTAGCTTATAGAACCTTCCTCCCTGTTTCAAAGGCAAGAATAAAGACATTATAAATGACAACAAAAAAGAGGGGTAGGGAAATCCTATTAGTGCTGGCCTGCTGGGGGCAAGCATGGGGCCACAGGCTGGGCCTCTCACCCGCCCCCTGGGGCCTGAACATGCAGACTCCACTCCCTGTCCACCACTGCAGAGGCCAGCCAGTGAGGGATGACAAGGATGCTGGGACCCGCCAGCCAGGGGTGGGCTGTGGTCAGGTCCAGTGGGGAGATGAGGCCTCCGGAGCTCAGAAACGGACATGGATACACACCTTTACACACCAGGGTGGCTGGTGAGGGACATGGGTGCCCTGTGCATGACAGCGTGCCCCGTCCCTCTGGTGGCACGTGTTCCACTCTCAGCTTCTGAGTCCCAACCAGACTGCCCAGCCAGGGACTGGTTCCTGTAGCCCCTGGAGACAAATGGCCTGCAGGGGTGTGTGGGTGGTGGTCAGCATCCCACCCCATGCCCCATACTACAGAGCTGAGCCTGTGGCCCCCATCAGCCTCCCCACTCCCACCCCACCCACTCAAGACCTGCCTGGGCCCACTACTGCTCCAAGGATGTCACCTCAGAGTGGTCTGGTCAGGCCTGCTGCCTGCAGCACTCCCCTCACCTCGGTGGGGTGTTGCTATGACCTCTCTTTTCTTATTTCTATACTTTGAAAAAAAAGTAAAGGCTTCAAGGAATGTCAGAGGCCAAGATATGGAGTCCTCCCACACAGTCCATCAACTGTGATCCACCTTACCGTGGAATACTTACCCATAAAGAGTTAATTCCTGTTTTTTTTTTTTTGTGGGGGGGCAACCAAATGGATGCAACTGGGGCCATTACAACTAGTGAAATAAGTCTGTCCCCCAAAGATAAATATGTTTTCTCTGATATGTGGTAATTAATACAGAATGCAAAAGAAAAATCCACGGAGACAGAAGAATGAATTGACATCTTATGATTTTATCATTGTTCTTAGCCCTTGGTATCGTCCCCATGAACAGCTGTGTATTTTAATGTGCTGAACGTTATGGTTAGTGAAACATTAAGCCTGTGATGATATAGTAAGTAGAAATTACGTTACTGCAAAAATTAAAGTGAAAACGAAATAACGGGGGAATAATTTGGGTAGGGATGGCAGTTAAGGATGAATATCTTCATATAATTGTATGTATGAAATCTATTTTTATATTAATGAAAGTTAAAATAATCAAAGAGCTAGAAAACAGTTGAAAAAATGAGGAAAGCAAAGCAATATAGAAATTAAATACTTTGCAAATAATTCTGTAAATGAAGAACGCAATAAGTCAAATAAAAATCTTGTTAAAATCTTAAAATTAAATTTACATCAAGAAAATGATAGAATATAAAACAAGAATGTAAAGGAACTCTAAAATAAAGACTGTCAAACAATGATGAGAGGAAATGAAGAAAGCACATATACCAACGAATATGACCTCTATGGTTTGGAGGACTTCATATATTTAAATACACACAAGTGCAAAAGAAAAAAATTAAAACAAACTAAAGAGTTGGGTATTCCAAGGGACAGGGCATTTTGATAATTTGCTTTTAAAAAGAGATTTATTTATTTGAACGTTGTGTTTGTGAGGGGGGCATATGGCGAGAAACAGAAGAGAGAAAAAATGTGTGATATTACTCTATCTACCCATATTATCGAAAAATTAGTGTATGTGTGTACATATATACTTTACATATGAAGCAGTTACAGGGAGATACTAAGAGCTGGCAAATCTATTTGTAAGCATTGAATTAGTCAGTGCTACTCTATATTATTTTAATAGTATCATTCTGTGGACCCCGGCCCCTTGGCACAGTAGGTTAAGCCTCCACCTTTGGTGCCAGTATCTCATATGGATGCCAGTTTGAATCTGAGTGGCTCCAGTCTCGTCTCCCTGCTAATGTAAATGAGGTGGCAGCAGCAGATGGCCCAGTCTTCAGTCCTCTGCTCCCATTTGGGAGACCCCGGAGAAGCTCTTGGTTCCAGCCTTCAGACTGGCCCAGTTGTGGCCATTGTGGTCAGCTTGGGAGTTAACAAGTGGACGGAAGATTCTCTCTCTCTGACCTTCCTTGTCTTTTTGTAAATATGTCTTTCCAATTGAAAATAAATCTTTAAGCATTTCCTAATAAGACATAATAAAATAATAGAAAGGGGGAAAATCTGACTAGATGCTTATAAACAAACAACAAATGGACAACAAACACATAAATAAATGTATCACCAGCCAACAGAGAAACGTAAGTCAAACCATAATTGTATGTCCTCTCAACCCAGCTAGAAAAACTACTATCAAAAATACAGAAAGTAACGAATGCTGACTGGGATATGGAGAAAAAGGAATGCTGATACACTATCGGGAGAAATATAAATTAGCACAACCTTTGTGGGAAATAGTATGAATGTTCCTCAAAACTATTTTCATCATTTGACCTAGCTGTCTGGCTTCTGAGTGTATATCCAAGGGAAACTGAATTAGCGTTGAAAGAGATGCCCACACCTTCAGTGCCCTCAGGACAATTTCCAGTTACTAGGTAATGGGATTGAGCTACAAGTGCCTTGATGGATGAATCAAGAAAATGCGCTAAAACACAACGTGGAATATTATTCAGTCACAAAAAGAATGAAGTTCCGACAATTATGGTAAAATGGGGGAATCGAACATTTCTTTGGTTAGTGGAGTAAGGGAACTACATGTATATTCTCTCTTATTTGTGGAAGTTATGAAAAAAATAGCTAATTTAATCTTGGAGCACTGATCACTTAATATTGGAAAGTATCATGGAAATAAGACCACTGAGGAGCCCATAGCCACTTATGAGAAGGAAGACGTCTTTATCTGAGCCAGCTGGCATTAGCCAGGGTCACGCCTAAAAGGCTGACTCTCAAAGTCCCCTGTCATGAGCCTTTGGAGGGAAAGGCGTTGGTTCCAGCATGGGCAGCAAGCAAGCAGGAAGTTGCAGAAGCACTAATTCAGCTGGTAGCCTGCGTTGTTTGGCAACCCATCATGACACAGTCCATGGTACTTCTAATCTGCTTTGTCTTAGCTTCTCGTGGTAACGGCTTGGTCCCTTTGGCTCAAGTCTGTTGTGCAAGCCTCCTCTGCATGACCAGTGTGTGATGCCTGCTTTTTTGTGAGACCTGCATGTAAACCCACTTTTCTCCTTCAATAGCATGAGGAGATGTAGGATTTAGGGAGGTGGTGTGCTGGATAGCAAAGCATTTAGATAAAAGTCCAGATTCCAGGGCTCGCCAGGTCTGTGAGCGGTACTCCAGTTTCTAAGGATGTGGCCTGTCCTCTACAAGGGACTGAAAAAGAGGAGTGTGGGCACCAAACACAAGTACGAAGCAGAACAGCTGCTTGACTTTTGTTTTACTTTTGTTGTTGTTGACAGCTATTATGGTTTGAACAGGATTTTCCTTCCCAAATTCATACAGATATTTAATCCACAAGGTTTAATGCTAGCAGTTCATGGATTTTGCTAATTGTTGATGGATTAAGGATGAAAACTTGATTTGATTACATCATCGGACAGGCAGTCTAGTGGGAGATGTTTAGGTCACTGGGAGCAGGCCCATGGAGGGTAGCTCTCCCCAAACAGCTGGCTTTTTAAACTGAGCCTGTCTCCTGTTTCTTTCTCTTTCTGGATTGCCATATGATCATTCCTCTGCTATTTTCTGGCCTTACAAGCTGCCTGAACCAATGGGGCTGCCTCATCTTGGATTATGAACCTCCAAATCTATAACCTAAAATAACCCTTCCCAAGTTCTTCCTCTCAGCTATTTTAGTTAAGGTAACAAGAAGGTTGGCTTATACGTACGTCTGGTAATCAAACCATGTAAAGGGTAAAAAGATTTAGGGTAAAAAATAATCCTAAAGACATGTTTCTGAAGTCTTGTATCTGAAACACACTGTGCCTGGAAATGAGCTCCTAAGGCTTGGGGTGCGCCTGCCCCTATGGCCAGGCTTGCTGGTCTCAGCCTGCGCGGCAGCTCTTACAGGGCTCACTACAAACATCTGTGTCTTGCTAAGGATGGCATGGCAGCTTGCTGGTTGCCTGCCTTTTCGGGTCTACACATGAGATTTATAGCACCACTGGCCAACACCCTATCACTCTATGCCATGGTTCTGACCCTGGAATACATTTCCTGGTTTCCCAAGCTTTTCCTCTGAATCTCAGTGGAAGCTAACGTGACCTGGTCTTACGTTCCGTGTGCCTGCAAAATCGAGGTCCCACCGAAGACACAGAAGTCTGAGGCATTAGGCAATGTGGGTGGGCCTGTTCAAAACAAGCGATGCAGTCATACCTTGGGCAGAGATGCCCGGATGTGGCACTGACTCTGGCAGACAGGGTGCCCCAGGGCTCCTTCCTGAAAGGATTCTTCTCTGGTGTTGAAACATCTTTGCACTTCTAGGTCTCTGATGTTGGGAAGAGCTCTGGGCTTGAAGGTTTTTGCGATGCCCTGGAGGCAGCTTTTCCATAGTCTCAATGCAGGCCATCTGGCTTTCTCTTATAGGCACTGATATTTTCAGCACCTGTGCCTGCCTCCGTCTTACGTTTCTAGGCTTTTGCTCTTTTCCTGGCCAAGATGTGATTTTTACAAATTTGTCCACTGTATTCCAGTTTGCTCATTCATGATTGTCAATGTAAAACGGAATAAAAGTGTCCAGTAACATCTAAGCCACGGTATGAATGCTTCGTTCTTTCAAAATCACCTCAGGCAAATGAAACAGTCCGCCATTCCTAATCTCAGCCTCCCACATGGTGTAACAATGGTGGTGGTATTTAGGTCAGTTCCCAACAGAACTCTCATTTCTGTCTGAAACCTCATCAGGACGGCCCTTCCTGCATTTTCATGAGCATCCCGATCTTCCGAATCTTCGCCACACTCACCAATGATGCCTTGCTTACTAAGCTTTCTTCAGCTTGCTTCTCTAAACTGTTTCCACAAACTGATTTCCAGGGCGCTTCAAGAATATCTTGAGACTAGTGTCCCCGCTCTCAGTACCAATTTTCTGTATTCCTGAGTTTTGCTTAATTACAGTGAAATACTAGAGGCACCCGACTTCATAAAGGAAAGAGATATTTTTGGGCCCGGCGGTGTGGCCTAGTGGCTAAAGTCCTCACCTTGAATGTGCCGGGATCCAATATGGGCACCGGTTCTAATCCCGGCAGCTCCACTTCCCATCCAGCTCCCTGCTTGTGGCCTGGGAAAGCAGTTGAGGGCACCCAATGCTTTGGGACCCTGGACGCACATGGGAGACCTGGAGGAAGTTCCTGGCTCCTGGCTCCAGATTGGCACAGCACAGGCTGTTGTACTCACTTGGGGAGTGAATCATCAGATGGAAGATCTTCCTCTCTGTCTTGCCTCTTCTCTGTATATCTGACTTTGCAATAAAAATAAATAAACCTTACAAAAAAAAAAGGAAAGAGACTTTTTAAGCTCACAGTTTTGGAGGTTCACATTCAAGATCAAGGGGACACCATTTGTGAGGTTTTCCATTGTTCTGTTTTTGAAGTTATTGATCCATGCATTGTCTAAATGGAATTTTTGTATCGTCTCTAAGACACATTTTCTCTGGGACTAAAATGAAGCACAAGCATAACCCCCCCCCCAAAAAAAAAGCAGAAAAAAAAAAAAACCAAACAAAACACAAGAAGACCCTTGGGTTTCCTGTGAAATTAGGGAAAAGTCAGCATTATATTGGCCAAGCATAATTTCCTTTACCAAAAATATATGTACAGATTGTACGGTAGAACATTGTGTGTTGTCTAGTACAAAGACGCTTCCAACAGATGCGAAAGCCATTTCTAGTGTGTGGAGGGTGTTGCGTGTACCTCCACACACTGGAACTTCTTCCTCACTCATTGCTCATGAGCCATTTGAATGTTACGGGCTAATGAACTGCAACTCTTTCATCTAAACCTAGTCAACTCTGCTTGTTTTACTTGTCTTTTCCTAGGTAGAACAATTTGGTTTTGAGTTGAAAAGATCAATCATGTTTTGCACACAGAGCTGAGCACGCACCCTTTGCTGGTTAATTGCCTCTTCACATTTACAAGTCTACATTTTGCCTGTGCTATTTGTTGCCATCTCTGTCTTGGGACACGGGGCTCGTGTTAAATAATGCTTTTCAAGTTGAGTTTCAATAATTTGAGTGTTGATATAGGGAGACAGAAGGAGATGAGTGAAATCTGGCCACCCAGCTTTCCAGTGTGACTTTGCATGGACTCAAGGAAACACTTTGCTGGAAAAGCTATCTCCTATTGAAATGATGAAGTCAGCCTGGGGCCAGAAGTAGCCTAAGATTGGAAGAAATTTCAGAGTTGGAGAGTGCTTTTACGATGAATGAATATCACAGGCATTGTGTTTTGCTGTATGATTACATCTTAGTTTAAGAATTGTGCATTTTAATAAAAGACTTTGATCATAGCAAAGAGATCTATGCTAGGAAGGATGATAATATAATTTCATTAAAAACAAAAATATAGAAGCACGCAAAGAAACATATTGAAGAATCAGCATTGTCTTTTTTAATATTTCAGAAAGGAACTGCAAGTCTCAGAAATACTTCTGGGATTTTTTTGTACCCGTTCATTAGTGGCCAAATAAAACAGTTTTAAAATTTTCCTTTTCAGATTATTTCAGGGCAAATATGTTCTCATAGGACCTCTGTGTGTAAACATTTTGCAAGTGTATTTTAATAACAGAGCTGACATATTTTCTGTTCTGTTTAGTAACACAAAATTGAAATTACATCTTGAACTAAATGTGAGTCTGTGTATTAATCTCTGAGTTAAGCAGGAGCATTGCCACTAAGTATATATAGAGTATAGATTGGGAAATACCTTTAGCCATCAATCAAATCCAAAGTTGACCAAAGTTGCTGTTTAAAATGAAAGGTGAGTAGAATACGATAAAACTATAATAAATATCAAGTTGTTCATTAAAATTTGATGTAAAGGGTTACCCTGCCTTCTCTTTCAGTAGCGCAGGTTCAAACAACAACATAATTGTCATGATTGATAGGTTCATTATTAAAACTTCAAAATTACTTTTCTTTATGGATAAAGCTTCCAAATTTTCTCTATAAAACATGATTATTCTGAGCAACTGCTGCCACCATGTTAGCAGGCTCTAGCCTAAAACAATAAGAGAAAGAAAAATGATCTTTCAAGAAATAATACAACTATATGACAAGTAATAAAGAAAAAAGCAAAATTGTAGGATGCTGTGTTATTGGATACAGATATTCAAGTTTAATCACATTAAAACAAAACACCTCATGGCATTAAAGCAGAAGAAAAAGCTGAATGTGTGTGCACACGGACACAGATACCAGGACTCGCACAGACGTGACGGAGATCATGCCACAAAGAGCCTCCCCCCACATAAAGGAAAGGCATGGTGAGGCAAGACGTGCACAGTAAGATCACACAGAATCTGTTTATTCTCACCTGAGATTTTTTGTTTTAACTACTTATTGAATTATGTTGATTGTGCTCAGACAGAGTCAATCCTATCCAAATGCTTGAGGCCGCTCGTGGGAGTGGCGAGACCAACCCCTAAGCCCCCAGCTTGCTGCTTCCCAGGGGTGCCTGAAACAGGGCGCTGGATGGGCAGCAGGGCAGCTGGGACTTGAACCAGGCACTCCGATCTGCAATGATGGCTTTCAAGGGGAAGCATTACGGCTGCAGCAAATCCTCATTTGTAGTTACTGGAGCGCCAGTTGCCCACACTTGCGATCATTTTAAAAGAAGTTTCTATGGCTTAGGTTGCTAAACTCTAACTAAAGCAAAACAATTATTTATAAAACTTATTTTCTGTTACAAATTCATGAGAAGTTACAAAGCTAGGACCGAGTGGTCCTGGGACTTTATATCTATTTTCCCAGCTGTGCCACTTTACAGTATTATAGCATAGCAGAACCAGTAAGTCGAAATCCATACTGTCTGTGTGCGTAACTCTGTCATTTTATCATGTGTCGTCTCAAGGAACCACCACTGTGATGAAGATAAAATTACTCCGTCACCACAAATAACATTCCCTCTTACTGTTTCTTTCTCTTTCACTATCCTTTGCCCTGACACTGTTAATTTCATCTTTAAAATTGTATTTGGAGAACTTTATGTAAATGGAATCATATGTGAGCACCATCTTGACAATGGTTTTTCTCACTCAGCATTATGCCCTCAAGATGGAGACAGTACTGTTCACGGAAAATGGACTCACATGTAGGAGTGTATCCTGGTATCCAAAAAAGGTTTTTGAAATCTAGGGCCTGGTGCGGTGGCCAAGCGGGTAAAGTCCTTGCCTTGCCTGTGCCAGTATCCCTTATGGGCTCCGGTTTGCGTGCTGGCGGCTCTGCTTCCCATCCAGCTCTCTGCTCGTGACCTGGGAAAGCAGTTGAGGATGGCCCAAAGCCTTGGGACCCTGCACCTGCATGGGAGACCCAGAAGAGGCTCCTGGCTTCGGCTTGGCTCAGCTCTGGCTCTTGGTGGCCACTTGAGGGAGTGAATCAACGGATGGAAGAACTTCCTGTTTCTCTTCCTTTCTGTATATCTGACTTTGCAATAATAATAAAAAAGAAATCTACACACAGCTTTTTAATAAAACACTTGCACACAGATATTGGAAATATCTTTTTGTATCGAAATAAACTCACTTTTAATTCTATTTTCATAAACTTTTTGAAGTACTGTTCAATAATTTAATTTTTTTTAAATAGCAAATGAGTTATTTATTCTAAAATGCCTTTGACTGATCTTGAGTTCTGGTTTCTGGCGTAGTCTCCTAATCTAATGACGGATATATTGGATGAGTTCAACAAGCCCTAGAAACTTAATTAAACAAGTGTAAACATATGTCAAAATATTCTACCCTTGTAAAGCATATGCACTTCAAGCATTAAATATGTAAATGTAAAACAAGACTAGGGTTCCAATTTAGGATTCAAGAACTGTTAAGGGGGACGTTCTAATTGATGTAAGCATAGGAATGGGGTTAGAGTAAGATACTTCTTTTAGTCATCAAATATCACACGGATAACATGTTTCCTTCACAAATTACTTATCAAAGAGAAAATTAATGTGAACTGTTCTTTTCGCATTCATCCTATTTAATTAAACAAGCAAAATAACAACAATAGTAACATTAACTGGATCAACTTTGAATTACTTTCAAAGCAAGTAATTTGTAGTTGATGCACAGAAATGCCTCTAAGACCTACCACCTGGTGGCAGTATATCCTAGCCACATACAGCAGGTGGAAAAGTAAAGAGAATGGGGTCACGGAAGGTGACAGTTTTGTGAGAGCTGGACTTGGTAAAACTAGAGTTTGGACTTGAAGTGAAAAGTTTTCAAACCAAGCAGTTGCAGTTGGCTTTTGTGACTAGACAAAGGATGCTGGAGACACACTGAATTTTCATGAAGTATACTTTTTGACATCCATTCAGTGGTATATCTAAGTATTTCCTCAATGATAGGATTTGTTAAATAATTAAGTAGAACTTTTTGAATAGAATCCTGTGATAAAGCATTTTTCAGCGTAGGTTCATGGAAGCATGCCGACACACAAGGGTTAGTATTGTGGTAGAACAGGCTAAGCTGTTATTTGAGATGCCTGCATTGCAGGTCAGAGTGCCAGTCCAAATTCTGCTAACCCAAAATTCTGTCCAGTTTTCTGCTACTGCACCTGGTGGAAAATAGATCATGGCCCAAGGACTCGGGTGCTTGACATCTTTGAGGGAGACCTGGATGCAGCTCCTGGATCCTGCCTTCAGCTTGCGTCAGCGTTGATTACGGTTGGTATTTAAGCAGTGAAGCAGCAGGTGCACACGTGACTCTTTCTCTCTCCTGTCACTCTGCCTTTCAAACACAAATAAACACATCACAGCAGCGTAACTCCTAGAGCGCACGCGAACACACACATCTCACCCTACTCCTAGCAGAATACCAGAAAGATTTATTTTTGCAATTGGGTGTTGTAGGGTTTTTCTGAGAGGAGAGAAACCAGTTGTAGGTGACAATGCTGATATAATTTAGAAAACAGTTCGATTAAGCAAATGAAGTGTATTTGACTCTGATAAACGTCTCTTCAGCAGCTCCCATAATTGAGCAGCCATGTTTCATTCAGACCTGGAGAAGAGCAGGCCCTTCTGCTGAGAGTCTTGCTGAACAGAGAGAAAAGCTTTCCAGGTGTTACAGCATTGTTTATTCAAAGAAATGTCCTGGGCAGCTCAGCTACAAGAAATCACTGCAGAGCTTGATGCTAACACTCAATGAATCCAGTCAAGAGTGACAGTTTGGGATGGTCAGATAACTGAGGGTCACCTCTTAGTAGAAAATACAGTCTAAATAAATGAAGAAAGAGAAACATGGAGGAGGTGTAATTTTTGAGGAGATTCAAAAAAAATCATCATGTATCCTCAAGAAGGTATTATTATTCAAGAAGTTATTATCACGAAACAGAAACAGGTGCCATTAAAAACGACAGATGGAGTTAACAATGGACAGTTTCCTGAAATTTAAGAAGCGATAGTAGAGAAGAATAAGTGAAAAAAAAAAAGTGTTGTTAGAAAGAGGAATATTCAGAATGTAGAGCTAAGGAACACAATGGAAGATTAACAAAAACAAGTAAGAGGAGCAGCGACTACACCACACATGCTATCTGTTAAACACAGATGTTCTGGAAAGAGAGAATAGTGAAATGAACATGGGGAGAATTATTGAAGCAGTAATCCAAGCAATGTTCTCAAGACTCATGCAGTTGTCATGTAAATGGCCCCACTAGATATGTAAAATTTGTCACTTTTGCTTTTAAGGATTTATTTATTTTTATTGGAATGGAAGAATTACAGAAGAAAGAAGGAGACAGATCTTCTACGTACTGGTTCATTCTCCAAACGGCTGCAACAATTGTCCCTGGGTTGGTCTGAAGCCAGGATCTCCTATATGGGTGCAGGGATCCAAGCCCCTGGGCCATCATTGGCTGCTTTTCCAGGTACATAAGTAGGGAGCTGCATGAGATGTGGAGCTGCTAGGACTCAACCTGCTGACCATGGTAGGATACTGGTGTTGTGTTCTGAGGCTTAACCTACCTACACCATGGTGCCAGCCTCAAATTGGTACTTACTGAAGGAAATTACGGAGACATGCTCAGGCTACAAAGAAAATATCTGGAATTCTTCTGGACCTGCACTGTCTGAGAAGACAGTCACTGGTAGGATGTGAACGGTTATACTTGCCACGTACCCACGGGGCACTTTACATGTTGAAAGTATAGCGTTTACAAAGCTTATGAAAAATCTCCTTAAATGTTTAATATTGACTTACAGTGTCTTAAAATCATAATAATCAATTTTGTATGATTAAACATTAGCATTTTCCTATTTCTTTTTAATGTTTTAAAAGGAGCTACTAGAAATTTTAAAATTGCACGCAGGCACTTATCCTAAAGATTCAGACCTTCCATAATGCAGTTCCTGGGGTCAGTTGCAGTGTCCACTCCTGATTCCTGGATCCCTGCAAGTCATGTGGGAGATCTGGGTTGTGTTCCTGGCTCCTGGCTCCTGCCTTTGGCCTGGCCTAGTCATGGCTGTGGTGAGCATTTGGAGAGTAAAGCAGCAGATGGAACATTCTTTGTGTTTCTGCCCCTCTCTGTGCAAAATGAATAAAATAAATAAATAATCACTTTAAAAATTGAAATTGTATACATACATATATCTCAGATTTTTGGGTCATTTTATGTTTAAATTGAACAGCATGATGCTAGAGAAATTGAAAATAAAATTTATACATACTTCAGGAATCTTTTGAGTTTTCCATGATACTGGAAGACTAGAATGCAACATGCTGGAGGCAAATGAGTTTTATACCTAGGCCAGTTATCTATATATTAAGGAAGAAGTAAAAATACTCTCAAATATGTAGGTTTGCAAAAAAAAAAAAAAGATCTTCAATGCATCTTGTCTCAGAAATGCCATGTGTTAGATCCCCCAGCAAAACAAGGAATTAAGCCAAGAAATAGGAGGATGCAGCCCAAGATGACAAGGGAATTCGATACAGAGGGCAGCCAAAGCTTAGTAACAGTGGGGGAGAGAGCCTAAGCTCGGGCAGATTGCAGGAGACACTGCTGCATGAAGGGGAAAGTGCTAGGCCATTTTACGCACCTGTTTCCTGAGGGAAGATACATGGTTGGCAGAAAGTTTAGCATTGGATTATTGTGAAGTTCATAGCAAATTAGACAATTGTATTAACTTCATGATAAAGAGTTGTACAATAAAAGCAGGTGTCATAGTTTATTTCATAGTCCATTTGAGCAATATTTAAATCCTATACATGCAGGTACTGAACACTTATCATTGATATTATATTACAAGGGCAGCGAGATGAGAAAGAGGTAAAAGTAGAAATTTAAGAGAAACATGAAACTTCATTGTCTTCTGTTGTGTTAGGTCAGCTTTTGATAAAGCTGAATAATTAAGAATTAGTAAACGTTTTCAAGTAATCAGACTACTTCCTTGAAATACTGTCTTCCAGCAGAGGGAATGGGGCACAGGGGGGTGGTCAGGAAAATCATCATGTCATATAATGATGCTGGGAAATATTTACTCTCAAGTCATAGGCCTTCATAATTGTGTTTTAAAAAGACTTTTAGAAACCACGTTCCAAAGGATGCATATAGTTAATTGGCCCATGGTTCTGATTTTATTTTAAGATGTGTGGAAGTTTGTAGAATCACCATGTTCCCAAGGCTGCATACACTTTCAGTGGTCCATACTTCTGACGGTTGTGACAGGCCCAAGATATCATTTATTAACAACCTTGCACACGTTCTAGACAGACTCCATAATCATGAATTTCCACGCTGTGGGGACAGGTAGTCATGAATTAAATCCTTTGTATGTTGGTTACTGGAATGACTAGCAAGGAATGCAAGCCCCTAGTTTCGTGCTGGGAGTTCAGCTTGCTGTAAGACCATGTTGAGATGCTCCCCCTCCGCCTCAGCTGAGACTCCTGCCTTCATCTGTAGACCCTAGTTCTGGATTCCAGTTTTCTGATGGTGTAGGGTTGTACCGGTGATGCTCAACTAGTTGAATTTCTGCCATTCTTGAGGGAGATTTGATTTGAATTTCTGGCTCCTAGCTTTGGTCCAACCAAGCACTGGCTGCTGTGGACATTTGGGTTATGAAATAGTAGATGATTTGTCTCTCTCTGTATCTTAAGAAGCTTTGTAAAACTAAACAACTCAAAACCTCATAGTTCAGAATAATTAAGAAATAGTTCACTTTTTTTTTTTCAGATTTAAAGGAAATTTTACAGATTGAAGGAACATTGTAGGAACTCAGGAAACAGCTTGCGTCTATAAAACTGAAAACACACTCATTGTTTCAGCTGAGAAAAGGTTTGACTATTATCAGAAAAAATGTATTCTCTCTGCAATATAACAACTTCTTCATAACTAATACGTTGCAGTTTCTTATAGTTCATTATTTAAGAAATATCATTCTTCACATTGACTTTGGTAGTGTTTTAAATTAGTTGCTACGTGTCTAAGTCACAGTTTTTCATCTCATTAGGAAACATTTGAATACATTTATTTGTAGGGAAAACCTCTCAGATGAGTGGGTTAGCAGCATTTGAGCAAAGCTGCTGGTTGACTCACTCTGCGTGTGCGTCTCTGGGATCAGCCAGTTACCTAAGGGCCTGAGTGAAAGAACATGAGTGGACCAACACATCAACATGTCAGCATCATTCAGTGATGGGAGGAATTCTGTGAACAGTGTGCACTCCTTTGGAAACGAGAGCAGTTAGGACTCCCTGCTTTAAGGCTTAGTGCTGTCTATGCAACGAAAACCCCCAAGCTTTTATTCTCTTTAACACATGGTCAATATTCTGGTAGATTGAGGACTACATTTTACAAAGAAAAAATGCTACTAAGACGAATTGATTCTATGCTAAGCTATTTAAGAAGCGAAAGGATTTCCATCTATGTTTGAGTCTGGTAAAGACTACCAGACTACAGGGGCCCGGTGGCGTGGCCTAGCTGCTAAAAGTCCTCGCCTTGAACGCGCCGGGATCCCATATGGGCGCCGGTTCTAATCCCGGCAGCTCCACTTCCCATCCAGCTCCCTGCCTGTGGCCTGGGAAAGCAATCGAGGACGGCCCAATGCATTGGGACCCTGCACCTGCATGGGAGACCCGGAAGAGGTTCCAGGTTCCCGGCATCGGATCAGCGCAGCACCGACCCGTTGTGGCTCACTTGGGGAGTGAAACATCGGATGGAAGATCTTCCTCTCTGTTTCTCCTCCTCTCTGTATATCCGGCTTTCCAATAATAATAAAATCTTAAAAAAAAAAAAAAGACTACCAGACTACAGCAAGACACTGCACGGGAAGTCACAAGCAAGTTTCTTAAGAAACAACAGTGTGAACACAGATTCCTCCCACCTTCCTCCAAAGCTCCTGACTCGTGTGCATTCCTGGAACATTCAGGGACGTTTTTCCAGAGGAAGGGTTTTCCTTCTGTACCACTTGGTAGAAATAATAGTGTGAGCAGAACCCATCAGACTTGCTTTGTGATCCCCACCCGAATGCAAAACTTCTGTGGCTTTTTAAGAAAATGAAAAGTTGCAGATGAACAAACATACTTTCAAAACCTATAGCGAACCAATTAGTCATGTTGAAAGTATATGACAAAATTCTATTAAACAATTAAAAAATACTATAAAGGTATAACTACTTTAAATAGAATACTATAAAGGTATAACTAATTTAAATAGCTTCTTCACCAGGAAAGATACACACAGATAACCAGCAAACCCCAGGATGGTGTACAGTGTCATTAATCATTATGGGAAGTCAATTGAACTCTGCAAGAAGATATGGGCACATACAACACGAGTGACATAAACTACAGAAAACCAGGAGCAATATGATTATCATCTACACAAAGAAGATTGCTTCAATTGTCTTTCAGAATTCATATCCTCCTAACCAACATCCACACCTAGTTGTAGCATCAGAAATTTCCTGCAGAGGACCCACGATCGTGGACTGAAAGCAAAGTGTTTCTCTTCTCTTTCTTTAGTTTCTGATCCACTTTTCCAGCCTGAGATTGCTCAATACAGTTTCTCACAAAGCTAGAGCTCCCCCCGTCTGCATCCAGAGGCACTTGAATAGAATGCTCATTTGTCTTAACTCTTCCAGCAAGAGAAGCAGTCGTTAGATTCCAAGGCTGTGAAAATTCTTGGATGATTCCTCTGAGAGGGCGGTTGACACAATTAAGAGCATTTCTTGAGCATTTCAAGTGCAACTGGAATATTTCTGCGATTGTTCTGCCACATTATGAATCGCCACCACCACCTGGTTGCTTAAAATTTCAAGCCCGGACCATACATCGAGGGTCTTTCCTGAGCTTTGAGTTTCCAGAAACTTCTGCACTCTCAGGGAAAGTATGGTGTGTGTGGAGATGGCGCATTCCAGAGGAGCATCTTTGTGCGTAATGCTAGGGTAGTGGGAGTCTCTCACAAAGAACAGCTTACCTGGACAGAGCTGTATCTTCGAAGAGCTAACCCAGAGGTTAAACTGGGGGCCATCAGTCTGTTGTGCTTTTCCGTCTCGCACCTGTCATTATGAGGGAGGAGATTCGGAGAAGTAAACACATGAACAACATTAACAGTTAAACTTTAAGCAACCCAGATAAAAGGCTCATTATGTGATTTTCAAACAACGTGCAAGGTCTCAACAAACACAGAAAGATTTTGGAAGGAATTAGAGGAGGTGATCAAATGGGAAAATACATTCTTAAAGTGTATTAAAACGTAAACTATTAAGTTAAGCAAATAAAAGAATGTTATTAACGCCTATATTTTCACAGAACTAGAAAAGTTAAGATCTAATAAAAAAAGGCTGAAGTCAAAATTTAATATAGAGACTAAATTTAAAGTAAGATCTAAAACTAAACTCTAAAAACATTAGTATAGGAGCAGTAAAAATATTAAGTACAATGATAAAAACCAATGAGCTAGAAGACTTCAACTGTTATTCATGAAAAAAATCAGGATTAGAAAGAATGAAAAGTATAAAAGAAACAGCTTAAAGGAATAAAAATCATTGTGAGAACATTTAAAATATGGTAGGAAATAAATCACCTGACACATCATCATTTGAATTGCTCTTTAAAAAGGAATAATTCCATAGCAATGCGTAAAACAGCCAACCTTTCTTCCCCCACATAGACTATGAGACATTCCATTGAAAGATAACTAACACACATGGGGAAAAGTTCACATACCCCAGGAAGAAAGCCAAATGATCTTTTACAAACTGCACACACTCATATGGTTTCATCAGCTGAATAAGTCTTTGTGATTTGTTCATTTACCAAGAAAAAGAATATATTGACTTCTTAGAATCCTGTCTTCCAGCACACCTTCTGCTTGGTAACTAATAGCCAACTCTTTAAAAAGTATTACTATTACTTTAAACTTTGTTGATATAGAGCAAACGATGTCATGTATTTCTTTACACAGATTGAGGCACACAGTGACGCATCCTCCTACCCCCATCACCACTTACTCTCCTTCCTCATTTTTTTCCCTAATTTTTCTAACGGTGTATGTTCATTTCACCTCGCTGTCACAGGCTGACCACTCCCATTAGGTAAATATATCAACACAAAGCAAGTAGAAAACAAAAAGAATAAAACCCGAACCCTTACTATTCCTCAGGAGTGTAGACAAAGGAGTGGAAACAATAATTGAAATTGTCAAACTTTGACAGGCTTCACAGTGCGGTCACGGGGGGATGACTTCCTGATTGAGGGTGTGAGGCACTCAGTCGTGAAGACAGGATGAGAAGGATCACCAGGATTCTCTGGCTCTGATGGTGTGGACAGGGCAGTGGGATCCCATAAAATCTGTTTTATATTCTACTGCACAGGTATCAATCTGAAATACAAAGACCAGAAGAAATACCTAAGCAGGATGTGTTTGGATCCACTCAGGATTCTTTGTGTCACTACACCCGCCTGGAGTTGTTGTGGAAACCCCAGTGCTACTTCTGAGATTCAGCAAGCCGACACTGTGAGTAGTTTTCAAGGGAATGGTATGAACTCAGAGGATGCTGTGGGATTTGTACAGCTGGTGCTCAGAGGATTCAAGTCCCCTTGTCCCCTTGCTGACTTCCATTCTGCTCTACAGGGCTGTGACACCCAGTGTCCTCAAGAGCCCGGTTCTTCACCTACACCACAAAACTTCTTAAAGCAGTTATTTATATGTGTGTCTTGGGGTTTAAAGTCTGCCAGCAGGTCCTGAGATCCCTGAGGGTGTGGTAACAGTGTTCCATGGCCATAAGAACCTCTGGAGTCAAGCTGGTGACAAATTTCTGCTCTATTATGCACAGGTTACAGCTTTTAAAGGGTAAGGAAGGGGAGGGCAGGGGGGTGTCTTCTGGCAAGCCCCCCCCATCCCACCAAAACACTATAATTTTCTATCCCACATGTCCATTTCCCTTGACCTTCTGGTTATGTTCCATGTGTATTCCCCTTGACCTTCTAGCCATGTCTGAGGTAATATTCCATGTGTAGGCTTGGAAGCCATGCCTCTGGCCCATGGGGAGGCAGGCTGTAAGCAGGCAGGCTCAGGAGCAATTGCCCACTCGTGTGTTTAAAAGTTTTAAGACACATATGTTTCTACATATAATATTTACTCTTGTTAGAGCTTTCACTCACCCATGAACAGTGACCAAAGTGTGTTAATGGCTGATTGCTTTGTTTGACCCCAAAACTGTGCCTTGAAGAGCACAATCTTCTATTTCTGAAAATATAACAAGAGCAAACAATGTTCTATATGGATGTGTATTCATATCAGATGTGAGTGTGTAGTAAATCTGTTTGTCTCTGATTAAAAGCTGTGCTCTTCTCCCTTTGTCTAGATGGTTTGTACAGTGGGTTGGATATAATGTTAGTTTTCCTGCATCAAAGCAATCCAGGGGGGATCTGCAGAGGACAAGACCTTGGATGAGCCTTAGACGAACTGTCTCTCATTTGGCACCAAAGTTGGAGTGCAGAGTTCAATGCCAGCACACTGCCTGCTCCAGTAAAGAGCTGAATGGAGTCTCAAGTTTGCAGCGTGCCTTAAATGTGAGAGTGGCAAAATGGCGCTTTGATGGAGGCACTCCTGCAGCACTTACTGCTCAGAAAAATGATTTCCCGTCCTCTCCAACTCATTCCACAGCATCTCCTCCACGGTCCTTCCAACAGCGTCAGGACCACCTGCCTTCACCATGCTACAGTCCCCTCCTGCCTGCCCTGCTCTGGGCCATCAGTTGGTAGCAAGCCCAGAGTGAGGCTGAGTTCAGAAAGTTCAGCTGAAACACTGTTGAAACAGGATGAGCAGTACAGAGTGCCTAGGAACATAGATATCATTTTTTTAAGATACTATTCAGCGTGCAGATATGAAATACATTGCAGTAGTGGAATTAAAAGAATTTTATTGTAAGTGAGTACTTCAGTTATGTGGAAATTCATATGAAATCTCTCTGCCTGTGGCATTTTTGCTCAATTATGCTCCTTTCCATCACTCCATGCCCACATTACCTTGGCTTCTTATTATTTCAATGCGTCTGTGAATCAGGTATTTATCTAATCTTTATAATACGACTCATACCGTGCTGGGGGCCGTAAAAACGTTTTATAAAGTCAAAGGAAGCTTTTCCTTGCCAAGCCTATTGAAACCTACTGGGAAATAAGGAGCCATTGTTAGGCAGGTTTCCTCTTACATATTAACCTTTGGAAACTTTGTGACAATTTATTGGTTCATGAAAGTCTGTTTACAGAAATTCTCCCTTACCAGAAAGATTATGGGAATTGTTTTGGGAAAAGATTTGGGAGCATGTGTTTGCAAGTTTCCCAGCGCTTCTAATGATGTGGTGGGGGAGGCTTACTTGGGGGAAATAACCATGAGTTAGCTTCCTCTCAAAGGTACATTTCCCTCTTTGTCAACGGAATTGTGGTTATTTTATTGGAAAGAGGTCGATCTCCTTGTTCCGTTCAGTTGACGTTCTTAAAACATGTCACTGAAGCTTGTGATCACTGTTCTGTGTAGGACATCAAGACATCATGCTTGCGTGTTAGTTGGGTCTTTATTTCAATCCAGTGCTTGAGATTTTCCTGGTTTTCCAAGAGTGGTTTTCCAAGTATTTGTTTCCCCTAGGGGTTGGAGACCCTAACTAGTCTCATAAGTGGGTTATTGTTTGCTTTTTCTGCTGCTCTAGTTAAGCCAGTGTTGCAGTATTGCTAGTATGCCAAGGTGTTGAAGACTCGGACCAGTCACAGCCCAAGCAGACATGGTCGTAGAGTCATCATGCCCTTCACGACCTTGTACTCAGTGACAAAAACAACATGGAGTTTCATTTAAGAATTTTCTGCTGAAATAACGAAGGTCTTCACTTTTTTTTCATAAGATGTTAACATATAATGGGGGTTTTTAGTATTCATTGTGATGAGAAACATGAATGAAGCGATTTTGCTTCTTTCCAAAGTGTGGGAGTTAACTCAAAGGACATACTCTCATGAGACTTACTCCTCACACTATTTCATGGAACATCATTTTTTTTACCTGAATAAATATTTGATGGACAAATTATGGTCATTTCAACTTGGGTGTTTGGTAGACATTTTTTAAAAATCAAACGAAGTGAGCTTGTCATCGGAAGGAAAACACCTGACAGAATTTGTGGCCAATGACAAAATTCAAGCTGTTAAGTAACAATTAGAATTCTGGAAAACATTTAACTGCCACCCTGAGCTTGACAGCTTCTCAATACTTAAAGACTTTTCTGAGATGGGTGGTGATATCAATGAATGCAATTTTTTGGTATTATGTAATGAAATGTGTCAGTATTTGTAAGACATTATAAAATCAAGCATGGATAAAATTATTGAATAAAATACAAGGTAAAGAAATGGAGTTTTAAGTTACCAAGTACTGAAAGTTGTTTGATACTATTTCAGACTTCATATTAAAACTAACAGTTAAAATGATACTACATGTTGAAGTTTTCTGTAATATCAAAGAACAGTCAGGATGATCTGAGAGGTGATAAACACTTGGATTTGTGCATCTGGATGGAGGTAGGACTTCCACGAATTGAAACCACATTGCAACAGATTGAACAGAGAAGGTGACAGTACATTTCAGAGTCTTCTGGCTGGGCCTTTCTCCCTTAAAGTCTTCCCTGTGTAGGTTGAGCTTGGCTAAGCTCTAGGACATTCCAGTTACGCTTGGGAGCCTGGAGGACTTCACAGAATAGATCTGCAGACATTCTGATCTACCAGCACACTTTCTGGGGCCAGAATTTCACTTATGCTTTAGCCTACATAGTCTCTTGCTCTTTGGAGAACATTCTGGCCTTTGGGAAGCCAAAATGTCAATGTCAGATTAGACATTCACTTCAATAGTCCTGAAACATTTGGACATTTCCATTTTCCATGGACATAGCTGCTTTGGTAATGGCTGGAGGTCCATTCGGAGGCAGCACTGGAAAGTGTTGCTGTACACTTACAGGGATATGTCAGGGTCTTCGTTAAAGAGGCATTGTCTTTGTCTCATTTAATGGCCTCTGGACCTGAACTTGCTTGGATTTGAAAGCTGGATGAGAGATCACGCTTTCCAATGTGTTTTGCTATTAGCAGTTTTCTAAACAATTATTTTTTGTTATTTAAAAAAGTATTTACTTGAATGTCAGAATTCTGTATCTATATCTATATCTATATCTATATCTATATCTATATCTATCTAGACAGAAAGAGAGAATGAGGAAGAGAAAACTTCCCTCTGTTTGTTCACTCCCCATATGGCTTCAATGGCCAGTATTGAGCTGGACCAAAATCAGGAGCTTGAGAGCATCCTCCAGATCTCCAACAACAGTCACAGGACTCCTGATTTTTTCTTATGGAAAATAGCTGATTCTCCATCTTTTATGTTTATTTATTTGAAAGGCAGAAAGAGACAGAGGCAGATAAACAGAGCTCCCAGTTGATGCTCCATTCCTCAAATACCTACAATGTGAGGATGGGGATGGGTCAAAGCCAGAAGCAGGAACTCAATCTGAGGCTCCCATGTGGAAGGCAAGAATGCAGTCCCTTGAGCCATCGTTTGCTTCTTCCCATGATTACAAGGAATCTAGGATTACGATCCAGCAATGGAGACTGAATGCAGGCACACTGACATGAGATGCAGGCTTCTTGATTTTCAGTGTTGATGTAATGTGTGTCATTCTTCTGATTTATTTTTTAAAATTAATTTACTTTATCATTTTATGATCCAATGCCATAGTATCTGGGATTTCCCAACCCCCCTGGCCCCCACTGATTTCCCCTATATTATTACAATACTATGGTTCTTCATGAACAGTCATAAGTCCATCACTCTGCTATTTAAGAGCATCCTAACACTTGTAGGTATGGACAAGGGCACTTGTTCTCTGGAGTCTTCTGTCACATAATCAGAGGATTAGAGGGCAGCTTCTCCAATCTTGTGATCTTGTGTAATAAATCCCTCCCAACATTCTTACAACCCTGAGTTGTGTTTGACTAATGCAATTCTGGTATTTCTGTGTTTGTTGCAGGCCAACATTATGTCTAATATTCAAAGGGTCATGCTTATCTTGGAAACACAGTAGTGCTCACACTAAATGTCTTTGCTTAGACATCAAACTCATTCAAGGCAAGTTGACCGAGTTGATCGTACTACTGCCTGTATGCTTGGAGCTTTTGCTGGACTGACATCCTGATTTTATGTCATCCTGTTCTTTTTTCCAGTGAGTGCTTGTTTATACTTGACATAATTTTGGACAGTATCTACCAATATTTTTTTTGCAGCAAGCACTATATTTACCTGTACAGGCTGGGCTGTGACCTAATAACAATGACTGGTCTGCAGGTAATGGGTTTTCACATGGGGCGCTGTAGAGAACTACGTACATCTCATTGCAGGCCTGTGCCTACAATAATGTGCTTTTGGGGGTGTCCAGACAAGTGATATTTCCTCTTCTGTCACTGGAGAGGATTCATCTGCTGACCTGAAGGACTCAGGATTCAGGGATTGAGGAATCAGAGGTTCACTGAGAGCACGAATGACCTCAGTACAGGACTTTCTTGTCAGCTGGTGAGCCTACACCTTCAGTGTTCTGTGCAGCGCTGCTCCCTTTACAAACCAGGCTCAGAAATTCTTTCCAGCAGCTTTCCATCTGACCCCAGATGATTAAGATTCCTTCTGACAGCACCATGGACTTTTCTTGGTGTTCACAACATGTCATAAGTGGACTGATTTGGAACCTATTTCTTTTTCAAGGTTTATAAGGCAGTTAACAAAAATAGTCAACTCCAAATCTTTGAAATGATCTCTGTCCCATTTCATTTATTGCCAGTTACTCAACTCATGTTTCATCTGTAGTTCCTCGCAGCTTGCCACCTATATTAACCTTAAAACTGACCACTTACCACCACCTGACCCATGCCAGAAGTCCTTCTCAAGGATCAGCTTTCTAGGTCTGTTTTCTTAGAGTCCTTATCAGAAAGCATCAATTAAGATAAGCGACATGAATGCAGATATTTTACTTTGAGGAAATGTTTTCAGGAAAAAAGAATGAGGAAATAGAGATCAGTATTTTGGCATAGGTGTTCAGCCACTGTGTCCTATGCCAGTGACCCACACGGAAGCAAGTTTGAGTCCTGACTACTTTACTTATTAACCAACTCCCTGATAATGTACCTGGGAAAGCAGTGGAAGAAAGTCCAAATTCTTGGGCCCCTGTAGCCAGGTTGGATGTCCAGAATGTGCTCTGGGCTCCTGGCTTTGGATTGGCCTAGACTTAGATGATGGAACCATTTGAAGAATGAAATAGTGGATGGAGGATCTCTGTAATTGCCTTTTGAATAAACAAATCTTAAAAGAAAGAATGAAGTACTAGTACAGAGGAGATTTTGCACAACTAACCTAGATCATCCTGAGCTTTGAAATCTTCCATTTGAGCAGGTTGGCACCCTATTGGCACACCAGTCCTTCCTTGGCAGCACAACGCCCTATACCTGGATTCCCTCACACTAGGTCCTACTGCTCCAACGCTGCTGCTGGCAGTACTGGGGGAAGGAGTATAAGGGAGATTCAGGAATAAACGGTGAACAGCAATGGGCGCCCATGGCATCTTAATCTCACCGGCCTTTGCTCATCTGAAACTCTTGAAACCATAGCTATCACATAGACATCTTAAGCACTGATAATTACTCTGCCCCATTTAGTTACAATTTCCTACTCAAGTTGTTAACAGGTATTTTTTTTTAACAATGTAATAACCAATGTTGGATAAGATAATATCATTTCATTAAAAGAAAGAATATAAATAAGCTGGCATCAAAAACTCAGAAGCATTTTTAGAGCTTCCTAATATAATTATTTCCAGTCATACAGTTTACCAAGCTGGACTTCATTCATTCAACACATATTTGTTTTGAATTTAATATAAGCCAGGCGCTACTCAAGGCACATCAGTGTGTAAATACAAACATAATAAAAAGTAAAGTTTGCAATGCTGATAAAAATAAAGGACATAGGCATGCGAATAAGCCACTTCAGAAATGTAAGAAGTGTCTAGGTTCTATGAGATCAGAGATTGGGAGGTTAATATTGATCCTAAGCGAAGCAAGAAGGGGCATTATGTTTTGAGGTGGCTTTTGAAGAATGTACAGACTCTGAATAAATGGCAAAATGTGTTTGCAAAAATAGAAAAGTATAAAGAAGTGGATCTTGAGGCAAATTTGGGTAGAATCTGGTGAGAGTTGAAATCAGAGATTTAAAATAAACATGTAAAGGAAGGCTAGAAATCAACTCTGCCAGATTTTCTGTATGGCTTACTAGGGAGTTACTTCCTTTGAGTAAGTAACAGATTTCAACTTGAGCCTTGTGATGGGTGAGGAGGGAAAGAATTAAAGAAGAGGGCTGGCTGCAAAGTTGGTCATATTATTACAGAAACCCAAGAAAGAAAAAAAAATAATCCAGTTGTGAACAGGCCAAGAGGCAGTCTGACTAGAGAAGAATGGAAGGAAGCATGGGGGAACATGTGTGTTACACAGTGTATTTCATTGTATTGCTGCAATAGCGAATTTTCACAAATTGCATGACTTACGCTGACACAGATTTGGTGCTGGGGTTGTGATTCACTCAGTTAAACTACTGCCGAAGGTGCTGCCTTTCCATGTGGGCACCAGTTGTGGCTTCTCTATTTGTGTCCCAGCTTCCTACAGATGTGCCTGGGAAAGCAGCAGTAGACGTTCCAAATACGTGAGCCCCTAGACCCTGGTCAGCGCTCCAGATGCAGTTCTAGGTTCCTATCTTTGGCCTGGCTTACCCTAGTAATTACAGCCATTTTGGAGTGAAAAAAACAGAAGGAAGACTTTTCCCTGTAATCTTTCAAACAAATTTTAAAATGTCTATTTTTTAAAAAGTAAAAAAAAAATAACTTATGATTCTGAAAGTCAGAAGTCCAAAATGGCCCTTACAATGATAATACAAGGTATAAGCTGAGATGCACTCTGCCATAGGCTCTTCCTGCAGGCAGTGGATTGGTTGCCTGCCTTTTTCATTACTGGATACTGCCCATATTCTTGGGCTTTTGATCTATTTCTTCATTAAGGCCAGTTGCACAATCCTCTGTATGCTTTCTCTCCCTGCTTCTGCCATCACATCTCCTTCTCTGACTGACTTGCTTCCTTTTAAATAACACTTGTGATTATACTGAATGCTCCTGAATAATCCAGGAGCTTCACCGTGTCTTAAAATGTTTAATTTAGTTACATATGTCAAGTTCTCTTTTCCATACTATGCAATGTATTTTCAAGATTTGGGGCTTAGAAGTGGCCATTGGATGGTGCTTATGTTGTTTTACACATACATATGTGTTACATATATAGTGTAAACACCTGTAAAAGCTTTGTGATGAGAGCATGAACGAGGGGCTCCCGCCAGGAACTGGAGCGTTCATGATCAATCATTCACTGAATCTTTTAAATTGAAACTTCTAAACATCTCTTGATTCTGTGTATTTTACTCCATTTCACTGTCGAAACCTCCACAGTGAGAACCATGCACTTCAATCTTGTATGTGTGCTACAGTCATCTCTGAAGTCATTGCCTGAATCTACCCTTGACTTACAGTCTATTCTATTCAAGAAGTCTTTTTAAAATGCAAATTGAATCATGCCAAATCTACACTTAAAGTTCTTATGTGAATTTATGGCCAGTCCTAGGTTAATTGGCCATCTAAATCCAAATTTCTTTGCACATTCTTCTACAATACAATTCAGATTACAGAAGCACACACAAAAAACCCACTGAATAAATAACAGCGGGAGTTTCACTGTGGCTGCTGAGGCCACTGCCATTCAGCACACATGGGGAGGGATGTGTGATGAGTTAAATGACTGCAAATAGAATACAGGACTGATGTGCAGAGGAGGCAGACTAAACACAGTTGAAATCAACCTCAGAGACAGGCCAATGTGAAGTACAGAACAGTGGGCACAGCCCTGGGGACAGTGGGGTCTTGAAAGCATGTGGAGCTGAGCAGCTAATTCAGAAAAGCAGTATTTCTAGGGAAAAAGATGAGCAGAAATGGAGGAGGCAGATGAAGTACAAATTGGAAGCACATCATGACGGAAAGAACGAAGTACAAGGTGGAACTCAAGGACATTGAAAAAATAATTGGAACTCACAGGGAAGACCAATGCACTTCCACCACTAACATGTTATCCGAGAACAAAGCTCTACTTCTACGAAAAAGAAAGGCTACTTTTGAGCAAGTAATTCTGTTCAGGAAAAAAAAATGGAAGAAGATCCAAACAATGTTACTGTAACAAATAAAAAAGAAAATGAAAATCAAACATTTCAGCTGTTCAAAAATGCCTTACCAACATCAATACAATGCCAAAGAAAACTGGAAGACAGTATCATAAACAGAGTTCAGTAGCCTCAAACAAGCATCGTACGCTATCTACTGTAACGCTGTGGCAATAATCAAATATCTAACTAGACAACCAAGAAGAGATACCTTTCTTCCAGTAGAATGTTCCCAAATATATATATGCACACACACGTATATACATCCATAATGATAAAGTTAGAAAAAACAATATTTGAAACCATCGTAATTGTTATTCAGATAAGACTTTTCATCAGGTGCTGAATTACCAGGTGATATTTTAATAGGATACATACTTGCACATAAAGTAGACATCACTGCAAAAGGGCATTTATTTATTACAAAAGAAAAAAAATGGTAGCACAATGACATAGAAAGCTTATGGTTGCTGCTTTATTTTTTGGCAGAACTTACTTATTTTTTTGGAAGGCCGAGTTATAGAGAGAGAAAGGGAGAAACAGAGGGATCTTCCATCTACTGACTCACTCCCCAAACAAGCACAATGGCCAAGCACGGCTGGTCCAACGCAGGAACCAGTGACTGATTCCGGATCTCCCATACTGGGGGCAGAGGCCCAAGCACTGGGCAATCCTGTACTCCTTATTTCTAGGCATATTACCGGGGAGCTGGGTTGCAAGCAGAGCAGGCCAGACCTGAACTATTGCCTGGATGGGATGCTGACAGCACAGGTAGTAGCTGTTTCCATGACGCCTCAAAACTGGTTTGTTGTGGGTACTACTTTAACCTGGTTACCAAAGCTGATATCCCCAATAATGGTGACATTGACATTGTACACACTTGATCTGATGCAATGAAAAAAAAATACAATGATTTATTCAGTTATCTAGGCCCATGCTTTATCCCACCTCTAATCATGAAGGAGCTTGGGACAGACTTCAAATGAAAGGCTATACTTCAAAATTGTCAGATTAAGCAAGGTTAAAGAGACACAACAAATAAATGAGTATATGAAACTGGATATGGTCTAGACAAAAAAAAGTAATGCTATATATGACACTGGATTTTCTGAGTAGCAACTTAAAAATTGGACAAAAGATTCAATCAAATTGGGAAATTATAATTGAATTAATTTTATTAGACAAAAACCTAAAGGAATTCAATAAGTAAGCATGTTAATAAAGCTAAAAGCATTCTTGGACGTCGAGCAATTCACGAACTCGTTAGCAACTTGGGCCTCCCTGTTCAGGAGGGAGCTCTGCTTTAGCTGCTAGGATGGCTTGTTATATTTCTATGAGCTTGGGCTGCACCAAGTCAACAAGCCCAGCTGGATCCAGCTGGTTTACTATGGACACGATGTCAACAAGGTCATCATGGTGTTAGTTCTCATCTCATGTGATATTTCCTGGAAAGGCAAGGTAACTCCTGGCATGTGTGTGTGTGTGTGTGTGTGTAGGGGGTGTTACTTGGGCAGTAGTCATTTGTTTAGATTTACTTAGAGCCTTCAGCTGTGTGGTAAAGGTGGCAAAGTAGGAAGTCGTGTGGTTAACTAAAGCCAGGGAGATGGGCGAGAAGCAGTTTTATGGCAGCTCTGGCTAAGATATCCCATCTTCCTTGGCGGGCTCTTTTGCTTTGTTACCGTGATCGTGTCCCTCGTTAATGATATCGGTTGCATAATTTTGCAGCTTGGAAATGTTACCTTCTATGGCTATGGGGTGTTTTAAAGATGATTAAGATTTTAGTTCTGCAGGGGCAAGAGTTTTTGGATTATCTTGATGGATTCAAGAATGAGGCATGAGGACAGAAGACTGAGAGAGAAATGATGTGAGAAGTTCTTTCCCTATGAATACTGGTCTTAAAAATGGGACAAGGGGGTCATGAAGCACAAGACGGTGTGGTCTCCAGGATCTGGAAATAGCTACATATTACAGTCAGTGTGGGAATAAGAATCTTGGTGTTGTAGCATCAGAGAACTGCATTTTGCAAACAATCTGGATGAATCAGGTATGGAGTCTCTTAGGACTCCAGAAAGGAATATACTCTGCTGTTATCTTGATTAAAGTCTGATGACATTTGTACCAGAGTTTAGACAACTGATCTAAAAGAAAGAAATCTGTATTGTTTTGAGCCCCTAAGTTTGTGTTAACTTGATAAAGTAGCAACAGAAAAAAAAAAATGCATTCCGCATTGTGGTCATTGGCTAAACTAGAACGTCATGAGAAATTTGTGGGGAACAATCACTCAAATGGTCCAGTGGAAATGAAGAAATGTGACAAAACGTTAATAACTGTGAAACATAAGGAAAAGCTATGAAGGTGTTGTTGGTACCATCTTTACAAATGTTTAGGTAGAAATCATTGCCAAATACAAAGCCCACCCTGCACCCCCGTCCTTCAGTACTGGGTGACTTACCCTTGCTCTTCCTTCACAGGCTTTGCCTGACCTGTCAGCTCCCATAGGCAGGGCTCCAGCTGACCTTTTCCAATCCTTCCCTCTGCTCCTCAGGCTTCTGCTGCACGTCACTCCCCAGAGCCACTGCCGGCTGATCTCTGCCTGATGCACGCTTGGCCTTTCTTCTTTGACAGTTGCGATACTAAAGAAAGTTAGAGCAGAAAAAAAAAATCATGGAACCCTTTAACCATTCATGTACACTGTAAGACTAAAGCTAATATATTAAAAGATGAAATAAAAATTCATGTTTTTTAAAAATTCATTTCTGTTAGCAATAGATAACTGACATGGGGAACATATGTTCTCTTGATTAAAGCTATGCATGCTTTTATATGAGATTTTTTTTGTGTTTGTGGAAGCTTCCTTTAAGGATGAAAAAGAAGAGTTGATATTAGAGCATTCAGCAGCTTTTCCCCAGGCTTATGTTTTGCATCAGGCCATGGCCATGCTCACACAGAAGATAGTGTTTGGGAACCAATGGATATTCACTTATTTTTTTAAAGATTGATTTATTTTTATCGGAAAAGTAGATATTAACAAAGAGGGGAGGCAGAGAGAAAAATCTTGCATCCACTGACTCATTCCCCAAGTGGCCACAATGGCCAGAGCTGAACTGATATGAAGCAAGAAGCCAGGAGCCAGGAAGCAGGAGCTCTTCCATGTCTCCCATGCAGGTGTAGGGTCCCAAGACTTTGGGCTGTCCTCAACTGCTTTCCCAGGTCACAAACAGGGAGCTGGATGGGAAATAGAGCAGAAAAAATTATGCACTGTTGGTTTGGGTACACTTAGAAGACCGAGCTGCTGTTTCTTATCAAGAGATTGTTGTGGCATCATTCATGTTGTCTGTGTAGTGGGATGTCTGCTAGGCCAGTCAGATATCTATCCTGCCCAAGTGGCTTCAGCCTTTTTCTCCCTCCCTCTCTCTCGTAAAGGTTTACGTATTTATTTGAAAGTCAGAGCTATACAGAGGAAGGAAGAAACAAAGATCTTCATTTCCTTTCTTCCAGGTCTCTCACATGGGCTTAGGGGCCCAAGCCCTTGGATCATCTTCTGCTGCCTTACCAGGCGTTTTAACAGGGAGCTAGATCAGGTATGGAGTAGCCAGTTTTCAAGCTGCTTCCCATATGGCATGCAGTGGCTTCACTGAATATGCCGTCACATCAAGTGTGTGGCTTCTGCTTTGAAGTCCTTGATAACGATGTTTGAATTAGAAGTTGAACTGGAAGAACAGGTTCCTAAAGTATTACATTGCATGCAACGGTACCATACAACACATATAATGCAGCAACCTCAATTTGTGAAGTTATATTACTTATATAGACATATCATTGTGCATGGATCATGTCACGTCAGGTTTATATTACATGTATAATGATTGTAAGCTCTCCGTCATACCGCATTTTGCCCATTCTCAAGATTCGAAGTCTTGCCTCATGACTCTCCATTATCATTGATGGTTACCGTGGCTATAGGAAGTGGGTGGACATCACAGCGACCTCAGCCAGAGGTCTTGGGTGCCCTGAAGGCCGCCAAGGCCACGAACAGGCCAGTGGTGGACAAAGGCCAACATTCCTTGCCCTATCAGGGCCCCAGTGGGGCTGATGCCGGCACCCATGTCAGAAGGGTATAAATCCTTTGCCTCCACTCCCCAGCCTGTCTTTGCCACTTGCTGTCCTCTCCTCTTCTGTTCATTCCTCCACTGCACAGGGCAAGGGATGGACTTCTCTTGGCGTAATCAAGGCCTGTTTGTACTCTGCTGGTATTTTCTTTCCCGGTTGGTCTGCAAAGCTGACAGTCCTGTCCCGACATGGGTAGCAAGTGCTCATTTTATTTTCATGCTGAATCACTGAACAAACTCTTACTGCCTGGGACAAACACCTGCAGCTTGCTCTGTGTAGGGCACTTCATATGCTGAAGCATTAAAATAATGACGACACAAAGACAATCAACATAGTCACTAAGTTTCTTTAGTGTTCTTCATATTTTGTGCTAGTTAGTCCTAGATGCCACCCAATGTAGTCTGAATGTTACTGACTTCACAGGAAACAATGGAGTCTCTTCAGCCTGCACTTTGGCTCGCCACTCTTTGCAGATGGGAGGAGACAGAATGAAGGGCCAGGTGATGGGGATACTGTTCACCGAGACAGGTGTCTTTTAACCGAAGATTAAATGGTGACTGTAACTGCAGTAAGTGAAAACGTGAGATGCTGTTGATGTGTTATATTTATGAATAATAAAGGTTAGTATGTATAAATTATAAGGGATATTATTAAGAATTTATAAGGATTAGAAACAATGCAAAGTATTTTTTGTTATTGTATGCCTGAATAAACTTTGCAAAAATAAGCAGTTTAACAGTAGCATATTAACAACAGTGATACATTTTCTTTATGAGTTCATCAAAATGAGTTCTGGCGTTTTATTTCATTTTCCATTTGGAATCACATTGAAGGTATGTGGACAACTTTCATATTCCTAAATTACATAGCTTTAATGAACTGTTTTTAGCTAGTATTTCATTCCTTTACTTTGCCACTCTTTAATTACATTGAGAATTAAAATATTTCCCTGAATTTAGTATTGCAAAATACTTGGAATGATAAGACACACATATGAGAAAATGAAAAACTTACGTCACAAATAAATTTCTTACTATAAGCAGATGAAACACCATTAAGTATTTCGGAACTTTCTTGCAACTAAGTGATGCCTCAGTAAAAATGACAGCTGTCATAACTTTGAGCATGTTTGCATCATAAAGCATCTATTTCTGGTTGTAGAAATGGAGGTTGAAGTGCCAGCATTGTGGTGCAGGGGTAAAGCCACCACTGGCCATAGCAGCATCTTATGTGAATGTCCCAAGCTGCTCCACTTCCCATCTACCTCCTTGCTAACAGCCTGGGAAAACCAAAAGATGATACAAGAATTTGGGCCCCTGTTACACACATGGGAGACCTGGAGGAAGCTCGCTGTGCTTAGCTTATGCCTGGACCAACCTATTGTGGTGATCTGAGTTGGCAAATGGAAGATCTCTGCCAAAGGAACACTTTCAAATACATTCATGATTTTTTTTAAAGAAAATTAACGGATTTTGAATGCATGTTAATTTTAAACATAAAAGCTAAATAGATACCCACACTTCGGTGTACTTTGAAAATCATTATAGATATCTGTGTTGAAGAATTATTAAAAATTCAAAGTGAAACAGTTGTACAAAACTGTTTTTTCCACCTCATGCTTTCTTCTCTTCATACATCATTTTGATTGCTTAATATAGCAAAATAATAATACTTGAAACTTTCACACAAAAATTTCTTTGAGAAAGTATTCCTAAATTTAGTTTTTAAAATTTTAAATATTATATATTATGTTGACTATTTGGGAAAAAAGCTGAAAATAGAACAAGCGTATTTTGATGAAATTTGTTTTGAAGTTTCCCCAGTGTCGTATAGATATTTTGGCTTATCAGAATTCAGATAAATTATGCAACGGAGTAGTTGTTATTCTTGCAAAAGGGTGTTTACTTGTTCTGTGTGTATTTTGCAACAATGTTGCTGTATTTTTCTTAAAACTCAGCATTATTTACGTTTGAGCTGAAACTATATCGAAACATGAAATTATGCTTCATTTTCGTTATAAGGCACTTTGTATAACGGAAAAGCTCACCATATAGAAGTTAGAAGGAAGACTCAAACTTCAGGTGAAGCAAGCAGTGAACACAAACAAGGACAGTAGGGTTTTGGGGGGTTATCAATGCTCACCTTAAACTTCTGTTGGCCTTCTGTAAATTACTCATTTCCACTGTTCATTGAGAAGATACCACTCCTCTGTAGGCTGGATATTAAGATTTGAATGGTAGGCAAATATAAACATTATATTTCTTCATTGCCATGCATGTGGTTTTTTTTTAATCCACTAGCTGGAAGACCTAAACAACCTGCTAAAATCCTTCCCTGAGACTGGTTTTAAAGTTGCATTTAGTGCTAAAGTGATACATATTCCACGTCCAGGGAAACTGTTTCTGGTGATGAAGCTCTCTGAAGCTTCAAAGAGCCTTGCAAAAGAAACCTGCCTGCCTTCTAGAATTAGACTGTATGGAGGTAATTGTGCCTCAGGGCGGTTTTATTCCCAAGTGAAATGACTTCCTCTGTGCCGACCAATGATTTATCAGACACTCCTGAGACCTCAGCAGTGACGCTGATACTGGGTGACACATTTGCCGTGAGTGAAGGGTCATTTTTCTTTAGGATACTCTGTATTTGTTAATTAAATGATCATTGCTGAATGCATCTTCTTCATGAATATAAATTGCTAGCCCAGCAAACGAGTTATATTTGCATGCCATCTTTTATTATAAAGGATCTTCAAGAGTGCAATGAGCCCATTTTATTTTGCCACTTGACATATTTAGGGATTGCTTTATCCAGCACTGAAACGTTGGTCTTAAGTAACTGTTATATTCCAGAATGCAGCTCAGTAAATAAAACAGCTTTTGTCTTCTCTTACGATTTTTTTTCTTTTCTAAACTAGATATACATTGCCAGCAGAAGTCTGCAGAACCAAACGTGTTGCAAATGGACTATACTAATTATGGGTATTTAAAAATCATTCATTTTATTGGAAAGATTTGCAGAAAGAAGGAGAGCTGGTTCGTTCACCAAATTACCACAAAGGCAGGAACTGAACTGATTCGAAGTCAGGAGCCAAGAGCATCTCCTGGTGCTCCTGGGTGCAGGGGTCCAGGGACCTGCGACATCTGCTGCTGCTTTCCCAGGCCATGAGCAGGAAGCTGGATGAGAAGTGGAGCATCCGGGACGTGAACTGGCCTCCCTATGGAATATGGATTGTCAGCACAGCAGGCAGGGATTACATTGAGGTGCCACCACGCTGGCCCCTAATTATCAGTATTTAGAAAAATGTTTTAGGAACAACTGCTCATACCATGTATTAAATGTTCTCATTTTATTATTGACTTTTATTTTTATTTTAATTTTTTTTGCAATGTCTAAATAACACTGTATTCCAATAGCCAAGTTTCTTATTATAATGCAACCGCTGTGCACTGTGTGTTCTGATGCTTCGAGGAATGCCTGAAGTGTACTGGGTGATCAGGGAATAATATTTTCTATTAAATCAATTCTACTGATAAACAGTCTCTGTCTTTGTACCTTCTACTTTCCAAATAAATACAGTTTTAGAAAAGGTATCAAAATTGTTCCTTCTTTATGGCAGCTAATAAAAAGTGCAAAAATGTAATATACATGAGTGGAAATCCAAACTTTCCTTAGTCTCTTGATTCCCCACAGCAAAGTTCGCGGACCCATCTCTTGCTGTTTGTCAGACTGCATTTATTTTGTCGTGTACTGTCATATTTTCCAATTTATGAATTGGATGTTCACCACGGTAGGTGCTGCTTGGCATGTAAACATCACAGAGCTGGGTTTGGGTTCCACTATCAGTTCCAGCTTTCTGCTAACATGCACCTCACTTGGAGACCTGGACTGAGTGTTCAGCTCTTGGCTTTCCCCTAGCCCAATCCTCACTCTTGTAAGTGTTTGGGAATGAAAGTGCCAATGGAAGATCTTTCTCTGTATCTTTTTCTCTTTCCATGTCCTGTTACTCCTTTCAGGCATTCAAATTATGTTCATTTGTTTAAATACAGATTGTCATCTTTTCTCAAATGTCTAAAAAACAATCTGAAAATAGATTGCAAGATGAAACAGCTCAAGTCCCTTTTTGCCTTTTCCATTCATAACTATCAAGATGAATTAGCAATTCCGTTACCTAGATATCTGGATACGTCATACTTTCGTGCTAAGTTTCCATACACCTATATAATTATTAGTAAGAAAGTTTCAAGGTAGCATTTTATTTACCGCAAAGCAACTAAACAAGAAGGAAAATGTGTAAAACTTGTATTTAGAAATGTCAAGACACAGTTTTAAATAACTCATGCAGCAAAAATTATTATAATTCAATAAATTTTAGAATGTAATATTCTGTCATAATGTTAATGGTTTGCAATTACTTTTAAAATTGATTGTATCTGGAAAATGCTCTTTTTCTTGTTGTTGTTTATTGCTGCTGCTGTCTGGTTTCCCACTAAACTAGCAAATTCTGGTTCTTACTTGTTCAGTTTAATTGTTGAAGCGTTAAGTTTTTTAATGTAAATTTCAAATATGTTATCTCAAAAACAAAAATCAGAAGGGAAGAGGGAGGCAGGATGGGATGGATAGAAAGTGAGGTAAGAAAGGAGGGAATAACACCAGATCTACAAACTGTATTGAACCTATTAAAAAGAAATTGTCAAATTGAAACACTAAAAAAATCTTAAAAACAAAAGGTAAACATAATTCTTAATATTTCCTAGATTACAATGAAATGATAGTTTTATAGCTTAAATGCTTATATTTTAACATAAACAGGGCTTAACCTTTCTTGCTAAAGTTTTCATTTAAATTTTGTTTTTGAACTTAGGAAAAGAAATATTCACACATAGTAGAAGAGAACAAATTTTCAAAAAGGTAAAAACAAAGCAACGATGTAAAAATTCATTTGAGAAATAAAGTCAAATTTTGGTCCTCAAAACAACCAAACAGCCTGGGTCTTTCAGCCCAACTACAAAGTTGGTGCCATGTCTATGAGCTCCAGGGGTGGGAGTCCAGTCCATTGTGGCCCAGGTCACCTGCTTCTGGTCCATGTGCCTGCCTGTTTGGTGGAGGCTACATCCATGAGCCTCTGAGGTGGACAGTCTGGTTGGGCCAGGGTTATCTGGCTCTTTGGGCCTGTCTTAGTATGGCTGCTGGGCTCCTTTAGCCCCGGGGGGTGGCGGGGAGGGTTCTTAGGCCCACCAACTTGGTTGGTGCCAAGTTCATGAGACCTGGGGTGTGGGGGTGTCTGGTGGGGCCAGGATCATCTGGCCCAACTCTTTGGGCCCACTTGCACAGTGGATGCAGGGGCAGGGGTTCTGCTGGGGCCCAGGTCACCTGGCCCTGCTCCCTGAGCCTGCTTGTGCAGTGGGTGCTGGGTCTGTGAGTGGAAAAGATAGTGAGTAGTGGACGCTGGCCCAGATCCACATGGAGAATATGGCAGCCCACTGGGACCTGCAGAGTACCTTGTTACCATAGCAGAGGAAGGAGAACAGAACAAATTGCATAACTACTCCAGGCAAATAATGACAGCAAATATGTGGGCAAACGGAGACCAGGGTAGACTATGTCAGCCAATGCACCAGGGAAATGTTCTCTCTTCCTTGGACTGGTGACTTTGACAGCATTTCAGAACTATCAAAATCACCTGTGCAGACCCCTCCCTCGGCGTGTGCACCACATCGGGACCCCGGGGTCGATATTGTGTGGCTGTTGGGACTGGACTGGTTGGGAGGCTGGATGTGGCTTCTTCCCTTATCTTCCCCCTCCCTTACAGAAATAGGAAGAAGAAATAGAAAATTTGGGGCCTGGCACAGTAGCATGCACCAGGATCCCATATGAACACTGGTTCATGTCCTGGCAGCCCCACTTCCCATCCAACTCCCCGCTTGTTGTCTGGGAAAGCAATGGAGGATGGCCCAAAACGTTGGGACCCTGCACCCATGTGGGAGACCTGAAAGAAGCTTCTGGCTCCTGGCTCTTGGCTTCAGATCAGCGTAGCTCCAACCATTGGGGCCACTTGGGGGCTGAATCATCAGATTCAGTGGAACAGCGGGGACTTGAACTGGTGCCCATATGGGATCCTGGGACATGCAAGGTGAGGTAAGAAAGGAGGGACATCAAATGTTGGCACCAGTCAAGGTTGGACCCGACTGAAGCCAGGACTCAGAAGCTCACTCTGGGTCTCTCACATGAATGACAGCGATCCAAGTACATGAGGCATCATCCAGAATGAAGAACAGAGCCAAGGTCCAAACCCAGACAGTCCCAGCTGGTGACTAATCAAGGTCTCCAATGCCACCCTGCATAGTTAACAACTGGAGGGTATTCAGTGGTTCTGATGCATATGCCCTCTTGGCTTACATGCAATCCCAATCACGCTCAAGGATAGGAAGAAAACACACAAGCAGACATTTCTGATTTATAGTGTGTCCCACACACTGGTAGTAATTTCTGTGTGACTTACATCTATAGCTCTTTTTACAAACAAAGAGAATTCCTTTCTTATATTGCTATTGAAGGAAGCATCATGTGTACTGATGCTGTGGAGGGGGCAGAGCTGAGGGGAGATTGAACGATGTTCTGAAACTACATCTAGCCCACTTGGTTTTCAATGAGCAGAGTGAAATTAAACGTCTTTGAGAACAAGAATTCTAAACTTTATCCCAAGTGCTTGAGATGCCTGTTCTCTATAATACTGGCAGGAGTGTCTTTGACTTCATGTAGTCGCTATGCCTCTAGGACTGTGGACTCACCGGCAGCACAAGGTTTGTTCAAGCAAACAGGTTAGTGTTAGCTCCCAGGGGACTGAAATCACTGAACATGTTGCAGTTAGCGTTACACAGTGTGCAAGTACTATTCAAAGATGGAACATTTATAATAGGCATAATATTCAACAATAAGAAAAGTAGTAGAAATTATGGAAATATATAAATGTCTATTTATATGGTTAACTATATAATTATATCAGAATCGAGATATATTTCGAAGACAAGAAAAAAGAAAAATGTTTTTCTTCCTTTTTTCTTAATGATGAGGAAAGAGGCCCAGATGTGTGTATTCATTTCTGACCTGGATGAATGCATTTTCTGGGATAAGGCACATTTTATCTCAAAGAACACTGACATCATTTATACGTTTATATCAGAGAAAATGAGCCAAACAGACACTTGAAATTCAGCATGTGTGGTAGAAATTATAAATTTGCTGATCAGAATTTTCAGAAAATTGTAACCCATTCAATGAAATTGGTAGTGCTATTTCTGGTCAGTTTAGCCACCTCCTAGTCTCCCTTCTTCATCTTTCAAAATCGGAAAAAGACTTGTGGAAACATATCTGACTGAAATACTTCTTCTGAAAGTATATTTACAGGATATAGACTCTGTAGGAACATGAACCTTGGCAAGGTCACATACAGTAGAGAAAAATCTTTCACCAATGAGTCTATCTACTAGGGAATGTCAGTATCTTTACAAGGCCTGGATGCCTTGACACACACTTTCAGAGCTGGCAAAGTGGTTTAGCACAGTAACAGTCAGCCTGCAAGCCTCTATGCCACATGGGTGTGGTGCATGCCTTGGCTGCTCCACTTGTGATCCAGCTCTGCACTTAAGGACCTGAGCATCCACAGAGGATGGCCCGAGTCCACGGGCCTCTGCAACCGCATGGGAGACATAGAGAAAGCTCCTGGCTCTTGGTTTTGGCCATTGTAGCTGTTTGCGGAGTGAACCAGCAGATGGAAGATCTCTGTCTCTCTGTATCTCCATCCCTCTGCAAACCTGGCTTCTGAGTAAAAAGCAAATAAGGCTTGAAAAAGAAATACTCTTTCTATTTATAAACAGTTCATATGTTATGGCTGGCAATTTTGGCAATACATCAAGTAGTGAAGAATAGCTGTCTTTTGTTACGCCAGCGCAGAGGTATGCACATTGTAGATGTGCAAAATGAATCTGAATTAGATGCATTCTTATTAAGACAATTAAGTGCAAAAACATGCACCATATAAAAATACACGTGGTGGGAAAAGTATATGGATTGAATGAAATAATTTTCTGTGAATTTAAGACTTGAGAATCTTTATCAACTAATCCGTCGTATTTTCCAGCTTACCAACTGTAGTGCATTTACAAGAGCATACAATGTTTTGTCCCAAAGGGAGTTTCAGTTTCATCGAACAAAGTAAGTTTGTCTTTCATATGTTTAAGCAATATATCCGACCGTTGAGATGAATATGAGTCAGAGTGCACAATGCATTAAAAATGCAAGTAAGATGTGTCATTGGTGCAGGAATGAAGATGCTACTTTGGAAGTGTATCCCATAAGTTCCAAGCCTGGTTTCCCTCCTAATTCGTGCTTTTTTTTTCCCTCATGCATACCAAGGGAGGTAGCAGGTGATGCCTGGATTGGAGTTGATTGAATTCTGTCCCACTTCTGGCTGTGTGAGACCCAGAGACTGAGCCAATGTGTGGGAAATATCTCTGTTTATGTATCTCTGCCTAATACCACAAAATTTACATTTTATTTTGAAGGAATAAACATTGCCTAATTTAAACACAGAATAATACAGGAGCAAGACGTAACGATTTCATTGAGCTGCATTTACACACACACGCATATCAATAAATTCTTGTTTAGTAGGTTATTGTAGCTGTGTCAATTTTGATTGTCAATCACAACAATCTTGTGATCTAAACATTATTTCTCAAAACTTACAGGTGAATTTGAGACTTGGCCTGAAAGCAAATCTAAGGACCAGGCAGTCTGTTTTCTGCAGCACACACCTGCAGGATTCTGAAGAGCTAACTTTATTTTGAAACTGACAAAACAATTTGTAACATGGGTGGGGCTTCTCCCTACATCTCCCCCTTCACCCCAGATACAGGAAAGAAAAACAATGTGGAAATAATAGTCTTACACACTTTTCTGTAGCCCTTGAAGCTTTGTGCCCTAATTAACTATGTAAAGTCAAAAATAAAGACAAAAAACCCAATTTGTAATTAATAAACAATGCTTTTTCTCACGGGTCCATCGGCATTTATGTACTTAACTCCTTATTATCGTCATTGCCCTAAAGTATGAAAAAGTGTATTTTCATTATGCTATGAGCAGCATATGTCACTAATAAACGCAGTGTATTTGTATTTTAATGAATAAATGTTTATTTAAACAATATATACTTTATGTTATTTAATTTATATATTTATATATTACATATTTATGTATTCTTTAAATTATATATACATATTTTATTTCATTTTATGACACAGTTTCATAGGTTCTGGGATTTCCCCCAACCCCTCCAAAAAGCCCTCTCCCCATATTGGATTCCTCCATATTGTTACAGTAGTCCAGTTCATGTCCAGTCATGGTTCCTTCATTGCAGGCATGGACCGTGCAGAGTCCAGCATCTTTAAATAATATATACTTATTAAAGTATGCTTGATAAATATAGTTAATGGTAAAAATACTTTACCAATGGAAAAAAAATGTTGGTGAAAAGATAAATGATTCATAATTTCTTCCCTAAATTGGTTAAACACATAGTGGAGAAATTCTAATTCTTTGACACTGTTTCTTGATGTTTATTGATGTTCTCTTGGCTTATTTTAGTGTTTTCCATTGTCATTTTCATTTTTTGTTTATTCAGAGGAAAAATGATCATATATATGTAAAGAACATTAATTTCTTTTCATTACTATTGTATAAATATTGTTAAAGTTAATGTATAAGTTGTCTCAATTATTCAAAGATTATTCCTAAACAAATTACTCAGCTTTGAGTTAGTATTCTTTAATTGCAGTTGCAGGTGTAAAAATGACTATGGTGATCCATTAGGCTGGGTCCCTGCTTTCTGGTAGCTTTCCATACTGTAGTGCGGTTCAAATTCCTGCTGTTATCCTGATCTAGTGTATTACGAATGTGCTGGAAATGCAGCAGAACAGGGCCAATTACTTTGGCCTCTGCCACCCATAAGGGATGTTTGGATGAAGTTCTAGCTCATGACTTTAGGTTGGCCCAGCCCGGACAATCCCCAATGTTGCAGGGTATTTTGCTGGCCAAGGGGAGTGTGTCCCCGTGGATGGAGGATACATCCTCCTTCTCTGCTCCTCTCATTTTCTTTTTCTCCCCATAACCCTGAATTTCAAAATAAATAAATAAATAACAATGTCTCTTTAAAAAATAGAACAAAACTTTCTATAGCTACGTATAAATACAATCAGAAATAGATAGTAAAATAAAAAAGATAAGGACTGTATACCCAGTATACATATTCAATTATTAATTCATTGAATAAATATTTATTATATACCAGGACTATGAGAGCCTCTAGGCATACAATAGAAAACAAGATACGTGTTCATCACGCAAGTTGTTTGCTATTTGTTTCTCTCACTGGCATCTAAAATTTGTGAGATTAAGGTCTCTTTGTGTTGCTCCTTGCTGTCAGTAGCATCTGGGATAGGGCTTGGCATCTTACTGTAGCCAAAAATATCTGCTGGATGAGTGAATGAAGTAAATGAGCAATGCCAACAAGCTAGTAGTGAGATAAGCAAAAACAAACAACAAAATGTGTGAGATGGTTTTCCAACTGTGATGACTGTGGTGAAGCAAAAACAATCCCTAATTGCAGACAGAAAACAAGAGAGGGTTATACTTTCTGTAAAAGGCAAAATGCTGCAGAAATTGGACTTGGCAAGATTAGCTGGGGCTGGTTCTGGGGGACCTTCATCCTTCAGGTCAGGACAAGGAGGGCAGACGTTGTGCTGTGGGACACGATTGCAAGCTGGTCACCAGGACACATTCCATTTTTTCCTTACTGGCAAGATCCTGATTTTTGCAAAGGCAGCAGTGTTAATAATAATGATAAAAAATGAACAGAAGCTCTAGTTCCTTGGCTTCCCTGAATTGCAACAGAGCCACAAAATGTATTTCCTATTTTAAAGACATCTGATTATTTTTATTTCCTTAAAAGACAGTAAGGAGAACACCCTGCCTGGTTGTCTTCGCCAAGTACCTGTAACAGTTGCGACAGTCCAGGCCAAAGCAGGAAGTCAGGAACTTTATGTTTTGTACATCGGTGACAAGACCTAACTGCAGTGAGATGTCCCTTGCCTTCAGGAAAAAAAAATCAGAATTGGAAACAGAGCCAGGACTCAGTTCCAGGCTCTCCTTCATGAACGTTATAGCCAGCAGTCTAACTGGCTGGGTTAAATGGTATGTTTCTGATAATGTCGATGGGGAGGACTTTTGGGTGCTTGCAGGAACATTCTGCTTTCTGGTGAAGGGTACACTGCAACCCTTGCTTTGCTTTATACTTTTTCATTTTATATTAGATGCCTGCAATGCCTTCCGCTAACCCTGTCTTCTTTTCACATTAAAGAAAAGACTGAACAATTATAGAAACCTTTCTCACCTTTGTTTGGCGTTCGGAACCAATGTGCGTGGCCCTCTGACTTCAGACTGCTTGCCATTAATCTTATATTGTAAAATAACCGTTAATCAGGTTTTGTCTTGCTTAGAGTGTAATACATTTCTAATAGTGGCAAATATGTCTTGCACAGAGGAATGCATTGAACATACATTTAAAGAAGGGAAAGACAGCTGACAAAGAGGCATCTCATAAAGGCAACAATGAATTGAACAAAGCCATGAGATTCCTTTTCTTTTTTATTTGTAACGAGTGAAATCAACAGCCGATGCGCTAGACGTCCGTGTGTCTGAGTCTTTTCACTTAACCTTTCTTAGACTTTGGTTTCATCAGCTGTAAAATGAAAAGGCCTGGACTAAATGACCTTCAAGCTTTCCCTCAACTCTGCAAGCCTATGCTTATAATAATAGTTTTATTCTTTCTGTGAGTCTGGAAGCTGTATAGATGTAGGAACATTGATTCTTGGGTGTGAAGAGGAGAGTGCATGTGGCCTCAGTTTTGTTCACAAAATCAATGAGAGTTGAATAGAAGAAACACTGAGAGCCAGCCAGGGTCAGGTGGAAGTTGTACAATATGAATTATTCATGGGTTAGGTCTGCAATGTTCTGGTTTTTCTCCGAAAGTGCTCTTCCAAGAGGATCAAGAGTGGAAGGGTGAGATGCAAAGGGGACTCTGGCAAACTTGGATGTAGAAAAAAAAAATTAAAGTGCTGTGTGGAAGTGCGTCTAGACAATGAAAGTGAAGTAAGATTATCCACAATATCTGAGTAGTGTTGAGGATCTCAAAGAAAATAAAAAAAAACTTTTCCTTGAGAGTAATATCCAAAGAAGGAAATTTTCCATATCTTTTACATTTTTTTAAAAAAAGATATTCAGTACATGAAGAATGGATAGGTAGCATAACATTTATTTCATGTTATTTCACCAACCATACACAGAGTTTACCAAAAGCCTAATGATACTGATAAATTGTACAATGTGTCAATTCTGCCTTTGTTTCTGTCTTGTCTGCCACAAACGTTACTTTCAATAAAAATTAAACCAAAATAAAATAATCAAATAACATGAATAGATAGGGGACTTAGTACGGCTGAATAGAGATGTTACCGTGCACCCCTCACAAAACAGAACCTAAACAACAAATGAATATCTGCATTTCAAGGTGTGTGATTCAGGAGAACAGAGGCCCCAGCAGATAACAGAAATCAGGCAGTGGCATAGAGAGAAGAAAAACGTGCACCAAGTCCTGATTGCCACCAGGAGGAAGGGTATAGGAAGATGCCAGGAGAACCCCAGTGCCACAACTGCCATCAGTCCTTGCCAAGGAGTTTTCTACAGTCATCATAGACTTGGAGCCCAATTAGGGGACTACCAGGAGTCTGCATTATAGATTTGATTTTAAAAAGTAGCCTATACTTTCCCCCCCAAATTCTCAGAACTCAGGCTGCTTCAGCCTGTGTAGTCCTAAGAGTAGTCCTTGTGGGAGCTCGAGCTGTTATAGGTAACAGAAACCTCTTCACACCACTGTCCTCGGCACCCTACAAACAGTCCACTCCATCTACAAAAATGGCAACAGTCAAGAGTCATAACAACTTAAGTTATCCCACCAATGCAACTGTGATCCCTTTGCCCAAGTGCGTGAGTACCCTGTATCACATGCACAGGTGGTTCATCATGGTTGAGGAGGTCACTCCAAGATCTGAGGAATCAAGTCATTTTCCCCCTCTGAACTGTAGCCATCTCCTACATACCCTATCAACCCTCTGCCACCTACTACTATTGCTGGCTGGCATGCATCACTGGAGAGAGTGAGATTCTTTAGGCTACAGCTCCCCTGACTGCTGCTGCCAGTGGTGCTTGCAAAGTAGGGTCTGGGACACCTACTCCATAATTTACAGAGCCAATCTCACCATTGCCATTAATGAAACTCTTCCCCATGCAGTGTTGCCTACCCATTTAGGTCCTTGGAACATATTTTTTAGGCTTCAGATCCCTGCTGTTGCCACTGCTTTTGCTAATGTCCAGAGATCCCTGCCAAAAATGAAATGTTTCAGAAGTTTCTCAGGAAACATCCACCATGCTTGATGCCTTCTCATCAGCCTCATTGCTGAAATAACCACACTGTGGGAACACCATTTCCATTAGTGTGTTCCCCATATCCACTGATCTCACTAGAATGCCCGATTCTGGCATGCATAGACTATGAACTTGCAACCCAACGCACCATGCTCAGAGTTTTTAGTTATGGCAGAGGGAGTTTTACGGAGACCATGTTGTGGTACCACTGCAGCTCTAGGCACTGGAACCCAGTAACCTGGCATCTTACCTGACTTCTTAAGACACATCCTCAGGAGAAAGTTTTTCTTTCTTTTTTTTTTTTTTTTTTACAACACATTTCAAAATTGGTAGAGACAGCTTATTGGCCAGTTGTATAAATACCAATGCAGGAGCATGAGAAATAGGAAAAAGTGGGGTAACATGTGTACCCTGAAAGACTCTGAGTCTCTGTCCCCCACGTGGAACATCTGGATTGGGCTTCCACTCCTGGTTTGGCCTGGCTCCCGCCTGGTGTGGTTGATATCTGGGGAGCAAACCAGTGGACAAAGGATTTCTCTCTCTCTCTCTCTCTCTGCCTTTCAAACAGTAACAACAAAAAATCACATGAAGCCAAAATTATTCCCAAATAGCTAAAGCAATCCTGAACAAGAAGATGAACACACGTTCTTTCACAATAAGCACTTTAGAAAATTATTTATTTTTACTTGAAAGTCAGAGTTACAAAGAGAGAGGGAGGGCTCAGACAGAGAGTTTCCCCGTGCTGGTTCACTCCCCAAATGACCACAGCAATGGCTGAGCTTGTCCGAAGCTGGGACTCAGGAACTAGTTCTGGGGGTCCCACGAGGGCTCAGGGACCCAGGGCCTTGCGCATCCTCTGATGCCTTCCTAGACCATGATCAGGGAGCTGGATCGGGAGTGGAGCAGTCAAGATATGAACTGGAAACTGTATGTGCTGTCAGCCTTGTAGGCAATGGTGCTGTGAAAAAAACCATGTTGACTAAAGTAAGATGTCTAGCTGCTTGCTGAAATGTTCATTAACTAATCATCTGGAACATGTTATTTTAGTTTGCATTTCCCAGATGACTAGCTGTTGAACATTTTTCATATACTTGTTGGTCATTTGCATTTCTAATTTTGAGAAGTTATCTACTCAGATCATTTGCGCATGGTTTCACTTAGATTGTTGCAAAAAGCAAAAAAATAACTAACTAAATAAAATGCTGGTGGGCATTTGGAGTGAAAAGAATTTATACATCACAGGCAGAAAAGTCAATTATTACAGGCATTGTAGGGAAGAGGCTGGTTCCTTAAAAAAAAAAAAAACATAGTAGATTTACCATAGGTTACATCTATGTCACTAGTGCAGAGAGATAAAATCAGCACATCAAATCACCTGAAATCTTTGATTTATTGCAGCACTTTTCACAAAAGCCAAGGGATAGAATTCAAATCACTGTTGAATGTGAAAAGATATGTAGCGACTGTACACAATGGATTATCACTCAGCAATAAAAAGAATAAAATTCTGACATCTACAGCAAAATGAATGGAGTTGGAGCACATTGTATAAGTGAAATAAACCAGATACAGATAGACAAATACCAGATGATTCTCCCTTAAACATGGGAACTAAAAAAAAAAAGTTAATCTGAAAGCAGAATATAATTGCTGAAGTCTGGAAAGGTTGTGCGGAGGAAGATTGAAGATGGATAATGAGTATTAAAAACTCAAATGGGTAATAGGTTATAGTACTCAAGGTTACAATCACGCATGAGACAGCTTAGCAAAAACTAGAGGAGAGAGCTTCAATGGTCCCAAACATAAAGGAAAAAATAAGATGAAAATGATAATTGCCCTTTTTGTTAGTACATATTATATGCTTGTACTGATATAGCTCACCACATGAAAAAAATGTATAATTATTATGTTAACTAAAAAGTGATGTCACAAAACTATAAAAGAAATATTCAACCAGTTTTAACTTATTATTTTCCTAGACCTAAGTCTACTTGTAGAAAGACTTAGATTTAAAACATGTTTTCAGAAACTTTTGAACCTGAAATTATGGTCAAAAGAAGTGTTGTTTTAGTAAGCGGGAAGAGATAAAAATCAATAATTCTCAGAATTTCCTATGTCAAACCTTACTAAAATTATCAAGCTTAATTTAAAAAAACAAAAGTTAGGAAACTTTAATATCAATATCCACCAGAAAGAAATGATCATATAAGCAATATAAAAGTGGATGGAAAATGAAACGAAGGTTTGTTATCGTCCTAGGTTCACTGGAAACAAATCATGTCAGACTAATACCTTTATCTTTTATTGATATGATTTGTACTAGAGTGGCAACTGAGAATTAATCCATAAACCGGAAAGATTTATGGACAGCTTACTTTACAAGCAGACAGTGCTATGTGGGGGAATAACTAATACCGCTAATTCAGCATTTCACGCTGCACCATCTTGTAGCCACAATGACACAAATACATGCTAAATATTATGAGCGATTGCTAAAGTAGAGAAATTTCAAAGGAAGGAAAGATTAACTTTGGTTGGAGGAATCATGCTGTGCCATTTAGTTTGGAGTATGGAGTACTGGGTTTTGATGAAAATGACCTACACATGGTCTATTGCTGCCCTTTGATTCACTGACCTCCCTCCCCTGACCCGGAAATGCCAGGTCATGACTAAAGATCTTGAATATATGCCATCAGGTAATTCTCCTTTGCTCTTTAAATGGTACAGTGAATTGAATGTCAGTCTCTGAACTTACTATAGCCTTCCGAAGGAGACCTAATAAAAAATTGCTTTGGGCAGTGGGTTTCAAAAGCTGGGGTAACTGCAGTGTCCTGAGGAATGAGCAATGCTGGGGGTAAGTTTTTCCAGCACTGAATTCTCTACTTATTATTAGCTTTTAAGGAAGTTGCTTATGGGCCTGGTGTGGTGGCCTAGTGGCTAAAGTCCTTGCCTTAAAAATGCTGGGACCCCATATGAGCACCATTTCCAATCCTATCCACCTCCCTGCCTGTGGCCTGGGAAAGCAGTCAAGGACAGCCCAAAGCCTTGGGACCCTGCACCTAGGAGACCTGAAATAGCTCCTGGCTTCTGGCTTCATATCAGCGCAGCTCTGACTATTGTGGTCACTTGGGGAATCTTCCTCTCTGTCTCTCTTCCTCTCTCTATATATCTGACTTTGCAATAAAAATAAATAAATCTTTAAAAAATACATTTTAAAAAAAGGAAGTTGCTTATGAAGGAGCTTTATTACAGAGAAGGTTGAACTTCAGGTGAAAGAGAATTAAAATTGTGGTGTTATTTCTTAAAAATATAATATTTAAAGAATATCACTTAATTTTTTCAAAATGTTGAGACATCCACCAATTTTTCAATATTGCCCTCTAAATGGAAGGTTCAAACTAAGACAATCTAATTTGCTAGAATGTCTCATGTCCTATTTCAGGGGGACATTCGGGGCTGTCTGAAAGGACATTGTTCACGTGTCACTTCATTGATACAGGTAATTTCAGAATTGACTACCACTTGAGTCTCCTTAGGAAGACCCTCTCTGGGATGACTGACAAAGTGGGTGAGCCAAGTTTGATCAAGTCCTGCTATACAAAAAAAAGTAATCACACTGGGTTCCTGGGACTTTGCCTACAGTCACAGAGGGATAATGCATTCAGATTGTGAACTTAGAACAAGACAATATTAAGGATCAGAGCAGGAAACTCAGAAAACGTGTCAAATAGAAATGTGGTGGGTGAGGGCGGTGGCCACAGGGGACTCCGGGCTCCGTGTTGTAACGATCTTCCTAAGTACAGGTCAGCGTGAAGACTTCCCAAGGATGTTCCTCCTGGGGAAGATAGAAACACTTCAACGCAAGGAGCTGGACTGTTGCGGGTTTTAGTACCTGTTAATTGACTACGTAAACTGATGAGTTTCTTACGGAATTAGTTTCTTTAGCTCATTGTTACACTGTATGTAGCACAAATTAAAACTCCAAAATTTTGAAGGTATGAAGGTGTTATTTCTCATTTTTAGGAGAGATTTTTTTTTTTTTTTTTGGTGTACCATGAGTTTAGAAGTTTCCGTGGTGTTACTATTTGCTAACAATGTGTATTAGCGTCTCTCTGCTCTGAGAGGGCCTTGAGGAACATTCCATTTTGGGAGTGTTAGGTACAAATGTCAAGTCAAAATCCGTGTCAGGGGGACAGGCAATGTCTCCTGTGCTGTGTGTGAAAACCACGCTCTTACGTTGCTAATAAAATGATCATAAATGTGATAGCAACTAAAGTTGTTATTGCCCTGCCTACCATTTTGGTGTTTATCATCCTCATTTTTGTTTTTTTCAGTTTTACAGTATGTCTCTCTGTGTCTTACTTTTCTAGTTTTGGGGCTATCCTTTAGTTTCCTCATTACATCTCTAGAAAAATTTCTAACATTTACTTATTTCTAATGTGTGTATATATATGGCAGTTTTGTATTGGCAAAATCTTTTTAATATGATTTGGAAAAGACTATCTAATTCTAAAAACTCATTCTACTTGATTTCAGATGTAACCATATTGTACGAATTATATTGGAACTGTTCTCAATATTGCATGTGTAAAGAATTATTCATTTAGTTTTTAATAACTACTAATTTTATCTCTGTAGAAACAATTGTATGAATATACTGCAATCTGTTCATTGTACTCTGGATGGACAGACATTTGGATTTTTTAAAGATTTATTTATGTATTGGAAAGAATTAGAGACAGAGAGAGACTTTTCATCTGCTGGTTTATTCCTAAAGTGGTTGCAACCATCAGGGTTGAGCTAGGCGAAGGGCAGCAGCTAGGAGCGTCGTCCAGACCTTCCACATGGACGCCAGGGCCCAGGCAGTTGTGTGTCCCTCAGCTACCTGCACCAGGGTATTAATAGGGAGCTGGACTGGAAGTGGAACAGCAAGGGCTTGAACCAGTTTCTATATGGAATGTTGGCATTACAAGCGGCAACTGTATCGCTATGTCACAAGATAATCCCCACATTTGTGCTGTTTTTAAGTTTTTGCTCATTATATATAATGATATTAGTAACTGTGTGCATGATTCTTTTTTGGTACCTGTAGGAGTCTTTCTATTTGAAACTAGATGAAAATGTAAAAATGGCATCACAAGTCACACAGGTTTCTTACGTTTTATATGAAATCACACTGACCAACAGTAACAGAGTTCTTTAGGCTTCATATTTACCAACATTTAGCAATTCAACAACAAATTTTGATTTTTTTATTCCTCTTATGATAATATCATAAATCACTTAAAATCTGACTAAAAGTTGCCTGTTTCCACAGTTTATGGAGCATTTTTATACCATTTTATACCATTATATACATATTAAGTGGTTCATATGTCTTTTGAAATTCATTTGGTTTATTTTACTTAGTGTTTATATTTAACTGGTCTGTATTTATTTTTGTATCCTCTGATGAATTTTTGTGAATTAATATGTTATCATCTAGGTGGAGGTTTACTTTACCTTCACGTGTGTATAATTTATTGAAAGAAGTTCTATATGTAGAAATTTCTTTGAAGTTTGCTAAGGTTGACAGTTTTCTCTTCATCAGATAAACGATGTGGAAATTTCTCAAATTGCTTTTCGTATCCAATGAGATGATTATGTTTTTCCCTTTTGCTTCTCACAAAGTGAAAAATTACATTGAATTTTTGGAATGTGAAAACACCATTGTTAGCTCTGATTTCCCAATGTGCTGCTTAATATTCTTATCAAAGCTATGTCAGGTTATGTTGAATTCCAAATTGGGAAGCATTTCCTTCTTTGTTCTTCTTGGAAAAAGATTTGTAGGGGTTGAATTACTTTGCCTTTATACTGCTGAATTCACTGCAATATATTAGCAGAATTTGGAAACTGTTGCCTGGAGCTTTCTTTAAAAGTTTTATAATTATGGATTTGGTATTTTCAATGGATAATGGCTTGCTCAGGCTTTCTATTCATTTTTTTGCACTATTGTTTGCATAGTGTGTGTGTGTGTGTGTGTGTGTGGTTTTTAAAATAATTTTCCCATTGTATTTAAATTATCAAGCATATTGGTATACCATTGATATAATATCTTTTTAATGTTGGTAGATTCTCTGGTGATGTGTATATGCTCAACTTCTGTAACATTTTCTACTATAGAGAAAGTTTTGTAGGTTTTAAAGTTTTGTAAGACATTCATATATTTTATGATTCTTTTCTAAGTACTAGCTATTGCTTTTTTGACAGATATTAAGGTTACATATCTTTCTGATTTTATTGATGCTTTCTCATCATTTCCTTATTTCTCTGGGGAAAATTTAATTTGTGGAACATTTTCTAAATTCTCAAGTAAAATGACGGGTGTTCTGGGTATGTGCTGCTCTGTAACCAAATAATGTGAAGTATTGCTTTGGTTCTGTGGGTTGACAGTCTCAGCTACACTCAACTGTGCTGCTGCAGATGGCTTCCGAAGCTGCAGTCATCAGAAGGCTTGGTGGGATTTGGCTCACATGTCTGGTGCTTCATATTCGGATGGCTGGAAAATTCAGAGCTGGCTGAACCTCACCATCTCCCCATGCAAACCTTTCGTGGTGGTCAGTATCCTCAGGGCATGGTGGTCTCAGGACAGCTGGACCTTTTGATTCAGTGGGTGGTTTCTCTTAGAATGAAGGCTAATGGCGTTGCATACGAAGGCTTCAAGAGAGCATAGAGAAACGTTCTTTTCCGTTTTTCAAAAACCATTTTAATTAGGTAGACTGAAGCAAGGTAGAAGCACTAAGACTTCCTGTAACGTGGGCTCAGGGACGAGCCAAGTCCACGTTTGCAGCTTATGCTAGTGACAAGTGAATCCAATGGCAGTCTAAACGCAATGGAGATCACACAGGTAAGGAGTAACAGGAGAAATGGCTCTTGTGGAATCATTACCAGAAACAAAATGCCTGCATATCAAAATCCTTCATGCATATAGATGCACACATTCTTAAAAGTTTAGAATATTTAGTTCAGTAATGTATTAAAAAGATAATACTTCATGAATAGGTGATTTTTATGTTAAGAAACCAAACATGTTCTAGCAGTTGAAAATCAGTTTTTAATTCATGGTATCAGAAGTACATATATCGATATACTCTAAAGTTGCAAAATAATTTTTTGCTTGTTATCAGCAAGTGAGTTTTGTTGTGCTGATCTGTGGTTTAAAATAAAACCTGTCTGTGTTACAAATATCTTCAGTCTTGACATTAAATTGATAAATATTTGTTCAGTGGCTATTGCATGCTTCTATGAGAATTTAGTATCTTTGCATCATGTCTTTTTAGCTTTGTGTATGATAAAATGTGTTTTACTTAACGTTAAAGCATAATAAATCTGAGATAGAGTGTATTCATTATTTTACGAAGAGTTTTTCCAAAATAGTTGCTTAAAAATTTATACCTTGTTTCTTATTGTCTCAGTATGAGATGAGACACTGCTTTGGTTATATATAGAACCAGGATGATCAATCTAAATGCAAAGGCTCATGGTGGACTTTAATTTTATTTAATTATATAAAGAGATGATATTTTAGCTAAGTGCTAGCATTTTTAATATGTTAGACACTATTTGTGTTGAAATGTTGTCAGGCAAATGCTGTTAAAGATTTCATTAATTTATTTGAAAGATAAGGCTGGAAGGAAAGAGAGAGAGAGAGAAGGAAAGAAAGAGAGAAGAAAGAAAAAGTTTGTGCACAGGTAGACACCAGGAGCCAGGAGCTTCCTCTGGGTTCCCCACAAAGGAGACAGGTGCCATGTGCCCAGGTCACCCTTTTCTGCCTTCCCAGGCACTGTAGCAGGGAGCTGGGCTGACAGTAGAGCAGTGGACTGGAAGGAACACTTCAACCGGCACCCGTACAGGGTTCCTGGGCTACAGGCAGCAGCCTGGCACCTGTACCAGATTCCTGGGCTACGGGCAGCAGCCTGGCACCCATACTGGGTTCCTGGGCTAGGGGCGGCAGCTCAGCCATGGTACTGATCGTTGCCAAGCCATTTTGTATCCTGATAACTTACTATCTTTTGCATGATATTATTGCTCTGGAATCTAAGTATCCGCAATTGTCCAGCAAATAAATGACTGTACTATTCCCTAAGTTACTGATATGAAGGAAATTGCACGGAGATGAACGATGAGGTTGAGCTAGCTATTTAAATACAAAACTGTATGACTGGGAATCTTGGGATCAAAACTTTTAAATCAGATGAAATGTATGAGGGAATTTAGGCTATTTAAAATGTAGTGCTCACAAACTGAATAACTACTCAGTGAAAACAAAGTAATTATAATGCTTTAAAGATTTCATTTGAATCCTTTAATAAGATTTTTCCCCAGTATTCTAGAGTTGAAGACAAGAAAATTCCACAGGTCTAATATGATGAAGGATTATGTTTTTTTTTCCTAAAATAGATTTTTTGAAAAGTTTTTTTTTTTTTATAAATTAGAAAGAAAATAGTAGTTGCAAAGTTTGGGGAGCCTGAGCACTTTATTTACATTATGAGTTAGCTAGTCTGTCTCCTCTCCTACATTCTGCTCTCCCCGGCTGTCTCCTCCTTACCTCCAGCAACATCCCACGCTGGGAATTAGCTCCGACGGGGCGGGCAAGGAGGAAACACATCATACAGTAATTCCCTTCGTCTCCCCATTCTGCATTTTGCCCCATTCCTTCCTGCCTGTTGCCTAAATGTGCTGATCAAATTGCATTGATATTATCAAAAACATTTATTTATTCATTTTAAGAGAGAGGAGAGAGAAAGAGAGAGGGGGGGAGAAAGAGAGAGAGTGAAAGAAGTATACTCTCCCATCTACTGGTTTACTACCAAAATTTCTGCCGAGTGTGACTGAGCCGGAACCCCGTCTGGGTTTCCCATGTCGGCAGCAAGAACTCAGCTGCTTGAGACACCAGCTGCTGCCTTCCTGGCTCTGAGTTAGCAGAAAGCTGGAGTCCGGTGCTGAAGGCAGGACTTGAACTCATGCCTTCTAGTTTTTAAAACGCATAATAAAGTGCATTATTACTACTTACAGTCATCTCAGTGCACAACTGAGATGAAAATCAGTTCTTTCTACTAACTATAATTTGATTTCTCACAGGATTAAATATTCACCTTCACATCGTGTTGAGCTTCCATGCCACGTGTAGGAAACATAATCTTCCAATCGTTCTCCTTCGAGATAAGCAAATGTTTAGAACTGACATATTTCAAATGAAGCGGAGTTTCTCCTAGAGGAGTTGGCTCAGTTTGACACTGAGGACCAACTCACCACGTGAAAGTGCAATGAGCCGCACGGACTCGGTGATTTTGCACGATCAAATGATAAGTAACACGATTGCTTCAAATGAAAATAAGTTGGAACGGAACGCTAAAAAACTCACAAATCTGAGAATACCGCTGAATGCCCCTGTTGAAGATGCAGTGAAATTGTGGAGGGACACCAAGGGGGTGATGACATTCTCCGTGCATTGCAGACCTCACTGGAACCTGGCGAAACGATGAACTCATCAGAACCTGAACAAACTATGAGCAACTGTCTATTTTTTTTTAAATGTTGTGTAGTGGGAGATGCTCCTATAGTTTGAACATGTTTTCTTCAGGGCTGGCATGGTGGTATAGCACGCTAAGCCTCTGCTTGCGGTCCTGTCATTCAATCTCGGTGCTGCTCCACTTTTGATGCAGCTCTCTGCTTAGGACCTGGAAAAGCAGTTGAGGAAGTCTCAAGTCCTCGGGCTCCAGAAGCCACAAACGAGACCCAGAAGGAAGTTTCTGGCTCCTGGCTCTGGATCCCCGCCTTTTTCAGGTGCGGAGGCCAGTTGGGAAGTGAACCAGCAGATGGAAGATTTGTCTCTGTCTTCTTTCCTCTCTCTAAAATCTGCCTTTCAAATAAAAATAAAATAGATCTTAAAAAATTCATTTCTTCCGCATCTCTGGAAACCTCTGATAGTTTGAAGACTTGTGCATTCTCAAATGTTGAATAAAGAGTTGTATACCTTTAGCTTGATCTTCTTTGCAAATATCAGGTACTGCGATTACAGGTAGATGTGAAATTAAAATAAAAAAAATAGATGACATGTCTACCAAAGGCACAACTTTGAATGGAAAAAAAAAAAAGTCCTTGCAAAGCAACAGGAGTATACTCTGTGAGTCCGTGCTGTGGGGCAGTTAGGTAGCAGGCAGGATGGGGATGATGAATGGGCTGGCTCTGGCAGGAAGAATATGCCTAATAAGAGAAACCAGCTGTTCAGAAAAAAAATATGAAACCCAAAATAGTGGGAGGATGTCTTCATTTAGCTCCAGGCCACATGTATTACTGCTGGCAAAAAGTTCAGAAACTATCTACCGTGTTCAATTAATAACATTCCTGTGAATTTATGTAGCACAAAGGAAATATTCAGGCTAGTTCGTAGAAAGTAAATGAATCTGCATGGTTTAATAACTCCTTGTTGTTCCCTCATCTTTCTAACATGATTTTTTTTTCCAGAATTATACAACAAAGCAATTTAATCAAGTCACTAGAAAATGGTTCTGCTTTCCTTTTCAGAATGACCAGCCAACTGGATAGGTCATTTAGAGTCCTCCCTGAGCACTAAAGAAAGCAGACTGCGTTTAGGACCGACTGAGCATCCAATGCAAATATTTCCTTAAATTCCAGATAAATTATATGCCGATTTTTAAAAACATGGGCTATCAGCATATTCTTATCAAAAATGAAAACTGCTCTGGCTTCAGGAATATGTAGGGTCTCTGGAATATCCAAATCTTATTGGACACTTTGGAACTATCATGTTTCCAGATGATTTTGTTTTGTTTTGTTTTCTCATCCATTATGCCAAAAGGATTTTTTTGCTGAGAGGCTATTAATGGCAGGGGAAATGGTAAATGCTTTTTTTGTTAAAGATTTATTTATTTTTAATGCAAAGTCAGATATACAGAGAGGAGGAGAGACAGAGAGGAAGATCTTCCATCCGATGTTTCACTCCCCAAATAACCGCAATGGCTGGTGCTGTGCCGATCTGGAGTCAGGAGCCAGGAGCCAGGAACTTCTTGCAGGTCTCCCACGTGGGTGCAGGGTCCCAAGGCTTTTGGGCTCCCTGTTCATGGCCTAAGAAAGCAGTGGAGGATGGCCAAAAGCCTTGGGACCCTGCGTCCATGTGAGAGACCTAGAAGAAGCTCCTGGCTCTTGGCTTTGGATTGACTCAGCTCCAGGAATTATGATTTTTGGGGGAGTGAACCAGTGGATGGAATAGCTTTATGTTTCTCCTTTGTGTAAATCTACCTTTCCAATAAAAATAAATACATTTTTTTTGAAGTAAGAAAAATGTGGAATTAAAAGATGTTTGTTGGAGTGCAAAAACTCTTACACAATTGTTTTTGTAATGTACACTTTTTAAAAGATTATTTTGATTGGAAAGTCAGATATACAGAGAGGAGGAGAGACAGAGAGGAACATCTTCCCTCCGATGATTCACTTCCTAAGGGACCCCAACGACCAGAAAGCCAGGAATTTCTTCTGGGTCTCCCACATGAGTGTAGAGTCCCAAAGCTTTGGGCCGTCCTCAACTGCTTTCCCAGGCCACAGGCAGGGAGCTGAAAGGGAAGAGGGGCCGCAGGGATTAGGACCGGAGCCCACATGCAAGGCGAGGACTACTAGGCTACCGCACCAGATCCTGTAATGTACATTTGCTATGAGTTTTCTTCAGACTTCCTAAATGTTCCTCTGCTTCTTCAGTATACCTGCATTGGGGATCAAGTTTGCAACATATAATGTCAAGCCATAGCAACAAACTAATTATTACATGTGATAGCTATTTGTGTGTGATGAAATCATTTGATATTCTGTTAGCAAATTTCAAGAATAGAATACATTATTAGCAACCACAGTCGCTGCACTATATCTGTCTGCATTGCTCACTTGGCGCTGACATTTTATGTATTTTGACAATATCCTATCCTCGAGCTGCTCGAACTACCACATTAGTCCCTGTTACTCCATTACTTCATTCATAGTCCCAAGTCATGGGTTATTTTCATATACGATTATTGTGAAAAATACTACAGTGGACACAGGAGTTCAGATACCTCTTTGAGACAGTGATTAGATTTCCTTTGGACGTATACCCAGACATGAGCTTGCTGGATCATGTAAACCATGCTTATCTGACGTTTCTGGGCTAGTTTCATGAGAGTATTGAAGGAGTATGATGTATGGGTATGTGTGTATATGTATGTGTGTATATGTATGTGTGTATATGTGTATGTGTGTATGCGTGTATATGTGTTTGTGTATGATGTATGTGTGTGAAGGAGTATGATGTGGTGTGCTTTTTAAGCTCTAGCTTCATCTCCTCTCTCCTCGCTTCCATTCTCCATGGGCAGGGGGAACCTACCTCGGAGAGCCCCAGTGTGATCCGTCACTGGTGCTGTAAGCAGGGGCATCCTCCAGCTACATCACAACTAAGTAATTAGCAAAATCTGTTAAAATTAAAAAACTCTACCTTTTTTATTTCCAACCTGGAAACATGTGAACGCTACGCAAATCTTAATTTATATCAAGAAGGTCCATCAACAGATAACTCACATACTGCACGTTTCTTAAACATCAGGTGGCTTGCTTACTCGTGAGACGACTCCTGGCAAACTTCAGACTTTACCTGGTTCAGCTTCCACTTTGGCCCTTGTTAAATTCCTCCCAGCGGATGAAATGTAAAACTTGCCTTATTTATTTCTCTCCTTATACTTCCCTGAAGAAACCAAACATTGTCTTTCCTCTGATACAGGGAAATACAACATTAGAAATGTGATTCGTGTTTTAAAAAGAATCGGATTTTAATTAATGGGGAGGTTAGCAATTTCCTGAGGAAGGAAATACTTGTGTGCTCAGTTTCTTTTATCAATCCCTTTGTGTGCTTGGAGGAAAGGGGGAATCTTGACCCAATAAAACCAGACCAAAAAAAAAAGTTTTGGCTGCATGAGTAATCATATTTAAAACAACTTTCTCAAAAAAAGTCCTAAGCATAACTGTATTTTACCCATGAGACAGTAATTTCTCTGTTGTATTTTTGTGCCAATCCCTGTGAAAGGAACAGGGCACATCTGATCTCACTTTATTTAGTGAAAATGTAACTTTTAAAATATAAACCTTGGAATTTGGACTTCAAGTTTAGGAACCTTATTTTCAGATAACAGAGTGGTAAGTTAGTAGCACTGGACAGTGGGGGAAGAGGTGGAAGTTTAGAATTCTTTTTGCTTACTGTTAACACACACACACACACACGATCAACTTTATGAACTTGCCATCTTTTAATCCTTACACACATCCCAAAATACAATTTCTTATTTGAGTAAATATGAAAATCTTAGCAGAAATGCCAATCTTTGGAAGTGGCTTGCTTTTTCTATGTCAGTCTCAGCTACTCAGAACAACATACTTAGCACATACTGCCAAGCTCCAACCAAACTTTATTTTCGAAAACATATTAATTTCAGAGTCCTCCAAAACTTATGCTAAATGTACCTTTTCTAATTTTCCTGTCCATGGACAAGTTGTTGCTGATAACCTATGTATAAGCTGAGATTTGGGCGTGTAATTTTAAAGTCAAATTCAGCATGTTATTCGTCTAAGAGTAGGTTTAAAAATTCATGGAAAATGGAAGGAATAGATAAATTTATTTTGGTGCAGAAATTTTTGAAATCTATGCATAAGAAATGTACTCAAAAATTTCATGGGAATAATGTCAAAAACTATGCCTGGGGCAGGTACCGTGCCGTAGTAGGCTGACCGTGGTGCTGACGTCCAAAATGGGTGCTGCTTCATGTCCTGGGTGCTCCACTTCCAAGACCGCTCCCTGCTTATGGCCTGGGAAAGAGGTAGAAGATGCCCTGAGTCCCTGGGCACCTGGACTCATATTGAAGACCTGGAAGAATCTCCTGGCTTTCTTTCCCGGCTTCTAATGGCCTCAACTCTGGCACTTGTGTGGTCCTTTTGGGAATGAATCAGTGATTGGAGGACTTCTCCTTCTGTCTCCTCTTCTCTCTGTAGCTCTGCTTTTGAAAAAAATGAATAAAATAAATATTTTTAAAAGACTGCATGGATTTCAAAATTATTTTGCTCCAAAATAAGCTTAACTTTTCATTCCATTTCGACCCAAATAATTTGAAATTTCCCTTGTTTAGGGACTTTCTTGGGGCTTCTGAAATCATATTATGTGGTTGATCCCTGGGCAGTATGATGAACATTCCTTTGTATTGCGCAGTAAAACAGTAAAACATGACACAAAAACAACATGCTGTTCTCTCGGGCCCAGAGGTTACTGAGGTGAGACGATGGTATTCTTTGGCCACCAGAACCATTGGAGACAAGCCGATGAGGAATGTCCATTTTATTATGCACAGATTATAAATTATAAAGACTAAACAAGGGGAAGGAAGGAGGGTGTCTTCCGGCAGGTCCTCCAGCCACAAAAAACACTGTGATTGGCTATAAGACATGTCTATATCCTTTGACCTTACGGTCATGTCAGAGGTCATGTTCCCTTGACCTCCTATTCATGTTAGAGGTCACCTTCCACATGAAGACCTGGAAGCTATGCCTCATGTCATAGGGAAGTGAGCTCTAAGCCATGCCCACCAGGTAGTAAGCACTCGGAGCCACTGCCCACACTGTTCTGCAAGTATTATTTGTTGGGTTCTCTGAGAAATGTTTTTTTTTTTTTGGCCCGTTGTGTCACTTGGCAGCTACAACACCTTTTGAAGAAATGCACTGTGATGGATTCAATTTTTTAAATCGTGATTTTCTGAGTAGGATATTCAGCTCTCTTTTGCACTGGTGTATCTCTCTGTTAAGGAGAAAATGAACTTGGAAAAGTGAAGCTGTCAACTTGCCATGCCTCCCTGTTGCCCCATCTGTATGTCTCCGTGGTAAGTGATGTCAAGGCAGCTAACAGGTCCACTTGCTTGGCTGGTTGCTCGCAAGTCCTGCTATGCAATGACTTGGCTCTGGGCCACTATTGTCTCTCAACCCAAAACAAGCAACTGGGGGTCATAGAACTCAATCCAAGTACTTGACTAACCTACTGCCTCCCAGTGTGTGCCGTAGCAGGAGACGAATCAGGAGTGGAGCTGGAACTGACGCAAAAGGCATTTATGATGTGGGTTGTGGACATCCCGAGAGATAATGTAATTGCTGAGCCAAATACTCATCCCTTTATTTAATTATTGAATGACTGCCATCACCTCTAGTTTATGTTTCTGGGGACTAAGTACCAGAGATAATGATTGCACATTTACCTAGGGGCAATTATTTGTAAATACTAGAGCCAGGATAACTGCTTGAATGTTCAGGCTTGGATCATGATGTTCTTTCCCTTGTGCTAGGGAGAAGTATTTCTGGATCTTCTTGTCTGTTAAAAGCAAATAAAATCAGAGGAATGGAGATACGCTGTGGGTTATAATCAGAGACAAATGTTGATTTCAAACCTACAACTGCCACACAGTATTCTCTCATAGAATGCTCCCATTTGCTCTCACAAGGCGTTAAACACTGAATCGTGTCAGTATTGAGCCAACAATGTCCTGATTTCTTTGGGAAATGGACTAAGTAAGCCTCATCAAAGGGAAACTATGTTGTTGCTAAAATGCTTTAAATCAAGACCATGGCCTTTTTCGTTGTCGTAGTTGCTAATCATTCAAGATCTTTGGTATAGAAAGCTTAAAGCTGTCTTTAGCACAATAATGTATCCTTAGTTGCAGGTTGCATAACATCCTCTCCTGCCCCTCCCACAGGTATAAAGACTATCAAGGAAGTACAAAAATTCATTCCAGTGATTTAGTCACTTGTTGATTGTATATGCTTGCTGAAATACTCCTTCCATTCTGTCCTGTGAGAACGCAAACTCCCAATAGCCTCCAAGTTCCTCTGTAACACACCCTTGGTACCCATGCACCCTGCTCTACACAAAACTGCTCTTCTGTTTCCGGTCTTCTGTCTTCCTCTGTGGGATAGAAAAGAAAAACCATCTGAGAAATAACATTTTAATAAACAGGATGGAATTTTATTTAAAAATTTAAATTCTTTTTAGTATATTTAAAAGACAGTCAGTGACAAAGAGCTATTTCCAATCTGTTGGTTTGCTTCCCAAATGTCCTCAATAGCCGGGGCTCAGAAACCCAGTCTGGGTTTCCTATGAGGGTAGCAGAAACACAGCTACTTGAGACATCAGCAGCTGATCAAGGCTGGGTTGATGAAGGAAGCTGGAATTGGCAGCTTGATCTCAGGCACTTACATAGGGGATGAGACCACCTCAATAGCATCCTCACCACTGTGTCAAACAGGTGTCCCGAAAAAGAACGTTAAATGGTTGACTTCTGGTTACGCTCCAAATGGATTCCAACACTTTTGGAATGTGCTTTCTTATTGAGACTTGGGAACTGATGTGAGATTCCTATGAAGTACACATTAGAAACATTAATAAAATAAGCTCACTCATTTGAGACAACATCTAGAAAAATGTAAGATCCATTGTGTTTTCAGGAAAACTATTTCCTTAGCTTGTTGTTGGAAATTACAAGTTAGAAGCTATTTAGAGTTAATCAACCTTTCCATAATATTAGAAACAAAAACAGATTTCAACTCTTTGGGAGGTTTTATATAAAATAAAAAAGGCCATTTATTTATTGACCATGGGAGGTATCGCAGTTGCAGGAGAGTTTCTTTGGGTACTTAAAAGCTGTAACTGGCAGAGAAACACCGACATTGTATTTTCTGCTTCCAAATGCTGCAATTTGGATTCTCCAAATACTTAGTGGGAAAACCACATACTCTGTCTGGTATCACTCTTATGTATTTGATTTTTCCCTTCCCTGGATCCATAGTGTATATCTTAAATTGCTTTCTATCTGTTGCTTCACTCTCCAAATGTCCAGAACAGCCAGGTAGGGCCAGGCCAGCCTTTGCATAAGAATGGAAATTAGTAAAGTGAAAATGTTTCCTTACATGAATATAAGCTTAGCTCTGCAGTCTTTATAGAGTTCATAAATGATTATAATTCATCAAATAGCTTTGGAAGAGGTGATTTTCAAATCAGCCTTTCACAAATTCTGTTGTTCAATAAATTTCATCCAGGCCTTGCATAAATCAGGGAAACTTATTGTCAGGTCACCCAAACTAGAGAATTTTGCTAATTTTAACATATAATGGTGGATAGAAAGTTAAGGCACTTGAAAATTCCGAAGCAGTCACATTAATTTCCTAAATAAATCATATTAAGAGAGAGAAAATACATACTAAAGTATTTCTTTACTATTTACAAAAATTTTAGTGAATCACAAAGCAGCATAGTGTTAAAATGAAGAGGGGATATCTTTAGATGAAAGAATAATCTTTGTATATGTAATTATTTATTTTATTCCTGAGATTTAAAAAAAATACTTTTTCTGCACTCGAAAATGATGTTAATTATTAAACATTCTAAGATCATTTCAGCTATTAAAATAAGTGTATGGAGAATATGTATTAGTTTTTTAGTGTTTGTGGCAAAACGTGTTCTCTACTATTAATGTCCCCTATTTTGTTTTAAGCAAGAGAACTCTGAAAGGTGTGGATGAAATGACGTAGAGACAGTAATGAAGAAATGACAGTGACGGACCTAGCAGGCTGAAGTCCTCGCCTGGAATGCCCCGGGATCCCACATGGGCACCAGTTCTAATCCTGGCAGCCTGCTTCCCATCCAGCTCCCTGCTTGTGGCCTGGGAAAGCAGTCAAGCATGGCCCAAAGCCTTGGGACTCTGCACCCACGTGGGAGACCCGGAAGAGCTCCCTGCTCCTGGCTTCAGATGGCATAGTACCGGCTGTTGTGGTCACTTGGGCAGTGAATCTTGGACGGAAGATCTTCCTCTCTGTTTCTCTTCTTCTCTCTCTATATCTGATTTTGTAATAAAAATAAATAAATTATTTTAAGAAAATTACAATGATACTGGGAGAATGCTGATTCATAGTGATGTTACATGACTTTACACCGATTTTAGTTCTTTTTTGGTTTACACTCTATTAGCTTGTATATGACTAATGTGGTATTAGAATACCATATATTTAGGAATTTAGTTTTTTAAAATGTACTTTTGATTGTTATACTTTATTTCAGTGAAACCCACCACTAAGAAGATTAGGAAACGTCACTTCAGCCAATGGGATAGCAGTGGCTAACTTTATGCTTCCATATAAGACAACCAGGAAGTCAAATACAGAGAAGAGTAATTTTTTGAGACAGATGATAACATCAATGAGCAACACCTGAGAGGAGTCTTCCGATTGTCTACATTTACTGTTGCTGGGAAAGTCTAGGACCTTGTATTGGGAGAAGGAACAAGCAGGAGCGTCGTGGCATCCTGATTTATAACTTTTTTGGAAACATTTGCTTGAGAGAGAGATTGAGAGAGAGAGATAGAGACTGAGAGATTTTTCCACCTGCAGAGTCACTCTTCAATGATCTATATATTTGAGGCATACCAATTGCCTCCCAGTAAGTGCATCACCAGGAAACTGACCCAGCAGAGCCACACCTCACATCAGACTCTCTTATATGGGATGTTGGCATCCCAAGTGACACTCACCCCAAAGTTGCTGATTTGAGGAGATGTCTGGAGAGAGGCCTGAGATTTACATGCAGTTCCCTTAGGTATTCTCGGTGAGGATGAGCACATCCTAAAGATTAAACCTCCTATGGCCAAGGCAGGAAATCACATGGAAGGTTAGAGGCAAGGCCAGGCAATCACAGCTGGGCACATGGCGCCTGTTCCCACTGATCAAAAAGTCAGCGATTCCCACAGTGATGGATAGAGTACTCTAAGGTATTTGCCATTTTAGTTGGGAATTCTGCCCTTTAACTGACACCACTTTTGTCCTAACAAATCTTAAAATAAGCCCTGAAAGGAGCGAATAATTTCCAAGTAATAAATTGTATTCCAGCAAAGCTCAGCAATACATATAGGAATGAAAGAATACCCAGCACACAGCAATGGAAAATTCAGATAGTATGGCGTTTAGTTAAAGATTACAAGCCTTATGAAGAAGCAGTAAACTTACAAAGAAGCAGTAAATGCTCAAAGTTTAACAGATACGAAAATGATAGAAATAAGCTTAACTTAGTTCAAGAGGCAACAGTAACCATGGATAACGTAGCATGACTTATTTCATTGAATGTAATGTAAATTAAAAAAATTGTCGGCCTAGGATAACATATCCAGCAAAGCTTTCTTTTGTCTTCCAAGATGAAATAAAATTCTTCCACAATAAAGAAAATTAAAAGAATTTGCCTCTTCCAAACCTGCCCTACAAATGATAATTCAAGATGTTCTCTTGACAGAGAAGAGGAATAGAACCAAACAAAGTCAAAGGCAAATGTGAAGAACATCCCAGTAAAATGACAATAGAAGACTAAACCAATGAACAACCCATTCCTAAAATGACAGGACCAAAGTACCATCCATACATATTAACCCTGAATGTAAATGGCTTAAGCTCAATCAAACGTCATAGATTAGTAGACTGGATTAAAAAACAAAATCCATCTATTTGTTGCCTACGAGAGACACATTTCACCAGCAAAGGTCAGTGGAAACACATTTCACCAGGAAAGGTCAGCTCATAGATTGTGATTTTATTTTTGTTAGTTTTACCTCTTCAAAACACCTCTTCTTAAATTCTTCACTGACCCATAGATCATACAGTAGCATCATTTCCTTCAAGAAGGTTCTTTTCTTTTTTATTTCTTCAGTGACACAGTAGTTATTCACCAGCATGCTATTTAACTTCATGGTGTTGTTAATTTCTTTTTTTTTTCTTCCTGTTGCTGATTTTGTTTCGTGGTTTTTAAGGGGATATATAGTAACAGTGTAATGGACTATCATATCTAGCAGCATGTTATTTAATTTAATTTTCTTGCACTGTAAATTTTTATTTTTCTTCCTGTTGTTGATTTGTATTGTGGCTTCTCATTTAAGGGGATGTAAAGTAGCTGTGAAATGGAGACTATCATATCCAGATGTGAGGATACAATGCAGAATGCATCTCTACTTCCAGACAAACATTGACTCCCAATAAAACTGTTTACTCTATCTTGACAATAGGATGCTGGACTCTGTGACATTGTCCATGCCTGCAATGATGGACATATGATTGTGTATGAAGAACTATACTACAGTAACGATGTAGGGGAACTCAGAGAGCTGGAGGGAATTGGGGAGGGGATAAGGGAATCCCAGTGCCTATGGAACTGTATCATAAAATGATAACAATAAAAAGAAGTAAAAAATCCTGATATTCAAGTCATATTTGAAGAAATTCTCTGTGATTGTTGCACAGTGCTTAATAATAACAATGGAATAAAATATATTGCATTCTAATATTTAATTTTTATGTTTTCTCCAAATCAGGCTCAATTTTTTAGAATTTAGCTTTTCAAGAGTTCCTGGCTGTGTTTGCTCTAAAAATGTTTAAACCTAGTATTAATTTTCACCTTCTTTGCTAAGTGTTCAGTAATCAAAATTAAAAACAGAACAAGATTCTTGGGAAACTTTGTGACATTAGCTACCTCTTAGATTTGCCCATTCACATCATTAAAGTCTACAAATGTATATTTCACTTTAGAGAGTATGAAAGCACTTATTACATCATCCTGCATCTTAGAATGGTTAAGAAAACCACTGAAAGTCACCAGTTTGCACTAACCTTAGAATAGCCCTCTGAAGGGTGGGTGAACACTTTTTATCAGAAAGCTAGTTTTGGATATTGGGAGTCATTAAACGGGTTAGTTCTTCTTCCATAAGTGCTAACTAACTGGTGGTTCTAAGCTGGTACACAGTTTGGAACACTGGCTGCTTCTTACTCCTGAGAAAAATCAAATGACTGCCAATTCAGGCATCTATTTATCTAAGAAAAAGCTTTGAAACGATGTAGGAGAGCGCGGGGTCACTGAAAATGAGGAAAGGTTTCCATTGTGAAGAAACTGGGGACTGAAAGGGAATGTCTCTGGGAAACTCAGGGAAGTAGGTCAGTGTGCATGGCACCAAGAAAAATGAACCAAGAGGAAAGGCTGGCCCTCTGACCGTAGCCAACTGGAAGCCTAATGAGCCACCTCAACGTATCCGTGTGCATAGGAGCATTTTTCTGTTCCAGAATTCTCTCCAGTTCATCTGTATCCTGTCTTGGTCTCCTTGTGTAGACTTTCTTCCTCCATTATTTTGAATATTCCTGGATAACATCTTACTTGTACTGCGTAAAACTCTTTTTTTCCAGCTCATAACAGATGATCACTATCTGAGAAAGCAATAATAATAAAATCTCACAGTTGTAATGAGGTTTTCACTTTTTCTTACACTTTTCAGTCATTAATTATTAGCATACTTAAATTTAACCACAAGCTAGGGGATATTATAGAGTTATTAAAATTTCCATGGAATAAGGGAAAAAAACAATTGAGAAATGGCAATGAAAGAGACAGTGAATAAGTGAAAATGTAGCAAGCAAGTTTAGCTAATAAGATAAGAATTTTAGATATGTATTTAAGGAGTAAAAACACATACATGCCAGGGTGTTTTAACATGTGTTTCTTTATGTTGATGATTTATTCTAATTCCCAGGGAATTGCTTTGTACTATTTTTCTCTGTCTTTGAACTGCTTTTTAAAAAAAATGTCTTTTCTGTGGCTATTTTTTAATCTTGCATGTTTCAAATGATACTCCAGGATTCCTAGTGTCACTGTTGGCTTTTGGGATATCTTGACTTAGGACTCTAATAGCAATTGAAAAGATAGGAGATGATTTCACAAATAAAATGAATTAAAACCTTTGGTCTCATTTAGAGAATTGTGAGCCAATTGATAATATATTTGATTTATGTCATGGGTTAAGTCAAAGCCAGGAGCCAGGGATTCCTCCTTGGTCTCCCATGCTGGTGGCACAAGTCAAGCACTTTAGATTAAGCTGAATCAGAATTGGAGGAGTCCGCACGATGGGGTGCTGGAATCCCAAGGAGAGGTGTGGCCTACCCCACATCAAAACACCAGCTCCTTGGAATCGTTGTTAATATCAAGCTACAAAAACTTTAGTCAGCCTTATAGGATGGATTGATATATTGCAAATGCCAATAAATTTTTAAATTAAACTGGACAAGATAGTACCTAGTTTTTTGCCTTCGTTTAAATTTTGTAAATACAAGGGATATTCATTTGTGTAGGAAGACACCATAAGGGGATGGATCTGAACAATAAGACACGGAGATTTTCAAGTATGGAGTTTGTTTGGGAATGGTGAAAATACTTTCAAAACAAATATAACACAGAAAGAAACCTACAATTTGTTGACACATAAATGTACGTTGAAGTGACAGGTGTCTGTTTCAGCAGTGTAAATTTGTTACCACAGATCGTAGTAGGAGGGGAAATCTCATGTCCCAAGTAAAAGGCAAGAAGTTGAAAATCACAATGAAAATGGATTCTTTTTGTAAGACCATTACAGGCACTATCCAGGTGGGAGTAGAGTGATTCATTCTTGATAAATACTATATTGTTTGCTCAAAGGTACACTAAGATAATAAAAGCTATAGTACGATCATTCCCTTGCATTCTGAAATTAATTTGAAAAAAGACTACTCTAAATTATTGTCTTGCAATATGCTACAATATTTTTCTCAAATGCACAAAACAAGCAAGAATTGATTTAGCAGTAAATCTTTGTTGGGAAAGTGAAAGGCCGCTGTTTTGGTGAAAAACATCTGAGTTTCAATTGTTTTGGATCAGGGGTGAGGACAAACATGACAATTTGAGTGTAGTTAGCATCTTAAGTGGATGCTCACAAGTTATAACAAGTGTGGCATTTGTGAAAGATAATGATACCAGTGTCAGGGGTGTGAAGCTCTATGTTAAAATCCAGCAGAAAATAAACTGAGTTGAGATCTTATAATTGAGAGCTTTGATGCCACCAAATCTGGATCATATTTTCTCACAAAGAAAAGTCGCTGCCAGCTTTTGATAGCTGAAATTAGCATTTGAAGAAGATAAATTTGAAGGCAGAATAATACATAGGATGGGAGTGATAGAAAAAGGATTGTGTTGTCAGAGTTTTCTCCTTGGTTATAATTTTCATTGTACAGGTTGCTATATGATGTTAGATAATACACTGAACTTTCTTGGCTTTCAAGAGAGAATTGTCGATAAGAACTGTATGAATGTGATGAGATAATCCTTCTTACAGTTACTGCATTTTTTTTTCTTTTTCATTTCTGATTTCTTTCCAGCTGAACTGGGCCACAGAAGACCAATTACAAAATTATACTATGAATCCAAGTGTTAGTTAATGATGAACTGGAAAAACCAATATCCAGAAAAAAAAAAAGAATTAAGAAAGAACAAAGCGCATCAAGTTTCAGAAGTTCAATCCTGGGAATGACACACCCGAACTAGTTGAGAGGTATGTGGTGTAAAATGATGCCAGCTGTCCCTGACTCATATCTGTACAGGGAGTGCGATAGGATACTGGGATATCCAGTTCTGTATTAATGTAAAAGATATCTAATACAGCCTGAAGTGATGTTACTATTTGAACTTATCTTCTTTTCTGCCCAATCTACTTCCTTTTGTCCCCAATGTCTATTTCCTGATCCTATCCTCTATATTAGCCAACATTTACTTTCATATAGTTCTCTCCATAAGTTGCCTTTGGCCACGTGAATTACTATAATAAATTGGCAAGGCAGCTGGTATATTAAGTATTATACTAATAATAAAATAAAACTTGGCTAATTCAAAGTTACTTTCACATATTACAAACAGTATCATAATCAATTAAGGAGAAATGAGAAATGGAAGAACATGAAACGAGATATTTCATTACAGCATTTAGGTATCTGTGAGATTAACACAAAACAGATGCAGAACATTTTGATTTGGCAAGACATAGCTTAAAAAACAGGAAGGGAAATAAGTGTAGTTTATATAGCTATACAAAAATGGCTGGTGAAATGTCATTTTTTTCTAGCTCAGTTTTTAGAACTCATAATTTGAGAGTGATGCTTTATTGATGCAGAAAGCCTTTTAGATGCTTTCTAAAGCATCCAGATAACCAAAACAAACAAACAAACGACTGTGAGATGGATAAACTTGCTTTCATTTCTCCCACACTACTCACCAAATAGTTACTTCCTTTATTAGTGAGCTATGACCATGGAAACTAAATCATCCTTGCATAGTTTTTCATAAATTTTGAGGACTCTTTACATGCATAAAGTTAAATTTTTGCATCACAATAGACTTATGGTTAAATTCCATTTCATTGAACTTTGTTTAAAACATTCATTTATTTTTATTTCAAAGTTAGATAAGACATATATATTATATAAATATTATATATATATATATATATATATATATATATATATATATATATATATATAATAGGAGGAGAGACAGAAATATCTTTCCTCCACTGATTCACTCCTCAACTGACTGCAACGCCTGGTGCTGCGCCAATACCAAAACCAGGAGCCAGGAGCTCTTCCGGGTCTCTCATGCAGGCTGCCGAGATTAGAACTGGCGACCATATGGGATTCCAGCACGTTCAAGGTGAGGACTTTAGCCATTAGCCACACGCCGGGCCCTCTGTGAACTTTTTGAAATACTCCCGTATTTGGTGTATGATCAGTTCTCAATCGATACACATTTCATGAACAATGAATGAATTTCATGTAGCACAGGTTCATCTGTGTATTTGTTTTAAACATACAATTGAATAATCATTGTATGACACTTTCAATAAATATCTTATTGTAAATTCAGAACAGAAAGTAGGTTAAGATGTGTGTCTCAGACTTTTTCACCCTACCATTGGAGCATCACACTTTGAAAGTATGTTATATATAATTGACAATTCCTTGTGTGACCGTCATTTTGTGCAAATCTCTCCAAGTCAGTACAGATGCTCTTCTGAAGATTTTATCACATTGAAATTGTGAGTCAAGCCTTGTTACTGGTCAAGATGAACTCCAAATTAGTATTTTCTCCCCAATTTTGTTCTTATGAATTAAAGGGGTCTCACAAAGCTCACAGAAAATTCAGTTTTTTAATCCAGTGGTCCTTTGAAATTTGTTGAACTCCAATTGTGCAATAACTGGTCAAGATTACCAGAATTTCTGTACTTCCCAGAATGCATTTCTAATTGCTTTATTTTACAGTTTCTCTGTAGTCTGATTCTATCGCCTTTCATGGAGCTAGTTGATTGACTTTAATAGAAATGTGGCATAAAAATCACAGGTGGATTTAGGATTTATAGATTCAGTTTTGCTATTACTTTGTTTCACATTATTTTGCATTAGCATCCATAAATCCATTCTAGTAGGACTCTGAACATACAATCATGCACTATCTGAGAAACAAGGATACTGAGCTATGTTGGCGCTGCTGGAAAGCCAACAATTCTGTTTTTTTCATGGTTGCCAACAAGATCCTTTATTGTTTGAAGATTTTACTATACTTGCCTTTATTCATTTAGAGAAAAAAAATGGATTGCTAACCAGAAAAACTAAAGCACATAGCTCTCAATAAAATTCAAAAATTGAAAGAAAGATGTTGAAATAATTTGCCATGCCAAAAAAAGTGAATTTTTAGCTTCACTTGAGAACCCAGATAATTATGTGCTCAATTATCAGGGAAGAGAATAAAATTAAATAATATGTACAAAGTGCTGGAAATAGACTGTCAAAATGGAGTGTCAGAACTTTATTACAAATTTAAAATTTTACTTAGAAGGCCAAAGTTGTCACTTACTTTAGAAACCAAATTTTTATTTTAGGAAGGTAGGTTCACCCTTAACTGAATCACTTTTTTTTTTTTTTTTTACACTGGGTTAGCCTATCAATCTTGTTAAGGGTTTTAGTAATTAGGAAGGAATGTGTCACTCCTTCCAGATCACACACTGTACATGGGACAGAAATAATCTTACACATGAGAAACACATCTCACCAATATTCTGTCTTTTCTTTGTTTCCATAAATGTTCAAACTGCTTAAATAAGGTGTTGCTTAAAATTAACTAAATTCCAGTAACGTATAGAAAAATCCTGCTAGAATTCAGAAACCTCATTATATTTCCAGATAAGTATGTCCCATTGACCTTCAAATTTTGCTCAATAAAACCTTCTATCTCAAGACCATGGAGCCTTGTTTGCTTCAAGAACACTTGATTCAGTGCTATTTGTGTAGTTTTATTGTTCTTCCTGTCATTCCAAATATCCTCTTACAATTTGACTTATCAGGGGGAATCTAAAATAGTTCCTTAAGACTCAGTTGGGTCCATTTCTTTCTAAGCGTTTGCAGAAAAGTGTTTCTCAAACCGTTTCTATCATGATGAAAATAGTCCAATCCATGTCACATTTCCACAATTTTTAAATTATATTTCCTACATTCCTGTCTCATCATTCCCTTCTTCACTGTCCTTGCTTTTTACTATCCTTTGATTTTTGCTCATTAATAAAGTCAAATTCATCTTCTTGGCTTATCCACGTAATGTTTTTCTCAACATCCACAGGGGAGAGAGGAGAGGGGTATTTAGGAAGGGGGCGACCGGTGAGAAGGACAGGAAGAGAGGGAGTAACATGAGGCATGGGAAGGTAGTAGAAGATAGGGAAGAAACCACATCCTAGCCAAGTACTTGTGATTTCAATTAAATATTTGTAATAAACTGATATTTAAATAAGCAGGATTATTTTTCTTAAAGAAAGTAGATTGGTTTTTCTGTCCTAGTTTGATTGCCCTCAAACATAAGGGAAAACATGATACTGCTTTCTTATGGGTCTGAAGAATTTCCACTCTCCAAGCCTCCCCTGTATCAGGACAAGTTGAACATCAGTCCCATGGTTCCTTCTGCTGAACTCTGTCAGAGGCAAGTATTTGCTTCTTCAGATGTGTGCATTGAGCGGTTTGATTGGCAGTGGTGGTGGTGATTAAGATAGGGCACATAGAACATTTGAATGTTTTTATGGATCAATAACAAAGTCAGCATGGCTTGGTAACTTTTGTGTCTATCTCAAACTCCTACAGCTTCTTAAATTTGTTGAATTCGATTCTAATTTAAAAACACCAAAAGAATATTTTTATAGAAGGAGAGAATTATGAGCCACTATACTTCCTTACTTGTATAATAAAGCTACGATTACAGGATCATCTATGGATTCTAAAAATGCAGAGAGATATTTTAAAAGGAGAGAAAAATGAAATTGCCTAATGCCATGAAAATCTGGTGGCATATATAATCACTAGCCTTCATGACTTCCTCCTTGTAGTTGAGGGATTGACTTCTTAGGAGACAAGTCTGTCGCCAGAGAAATCCAGTTCTGTGATGGCAGGCTGATGCAGACTTTTCTTGACTCTGAAGAGAACATTTTTTTTTTTTTTACTGTCAGAATGTGAGCAACTAATAGCCCCAAAGACTTTCCTTTGACAGCCGTGGAGCTTGAAATCTTGTCAGGGCTATATTTATAGTAGCTCAGAAAGTCCACTCTCATGATATGACCTATACTCCTTTCTGTAGCTTTTTCAGGAAAAAATTGTTTTGTCCATGCCATAACTATCTTAGAAGGCTCTTTATCAGAATGTGTGTATTTTTACACACGTCTAATTTTCCCAATCAAAAAGTTGGAAAGGACAGTACGATAATTCAATTAATATGTCCTCATAGAATCTATGTCAGCTTATTCAGAGAGTAAATTAAAAAAATATCAGACTGATTAGGATTTATCGAATGTTACTTCCCAGTCTCTTTTGTTCTAGCGCTCAGTGCTTTTGTGAAAGTATTTTGGAGGACAATCTTCCCCAGTGCTGCTTTCAAAAGTAGACAGAATATAGGACCTGTTCTTACAGGAGCACCCTGCTCTGCTCGGACTTTAACCTTTACTGGAGCTTGGTTTCTTAGACGGTTAAATCCTTGTCCTGCCCCTTCATTTTCTCTGTGCATTGGCTACAGCGAATGAGAGCTCCTTCACACACTACCAGTGAGTCTTTCTGGCCTTCACAGTCACCTCTTCCGTATTGATCAGCACATTCAATACTGCTTAGCTAAAGCTGCTCAATACAGTTGCCCTCACGGTTGCTGTTCTTCCTGTACTTCTCAAAATCTTAGGTCATTTATATCAACTAATATGTTTCCCTTTAAAAGATGCCATCCCTGTTCAGCTCTTATGAAACTTCCAACAATTACACTCTTCAGTATGGAAGTATTTGCTTGTAGAACCAGTACTGACAGCCACATAGGGACTTCCCATCCCAAGGAAACATAGTATGCTGGATTTGTTATGTTATTAATTTCTTTTTCTTACAGAAGAAAATTATTTTTTTTTCCAGTTCTTAAATGCCTGGCTAGTTAGTAGCCAAAAGGAATCTATATTCAGTGTTCTACAGAATCAAAGCATATTTCTTTCTTTCCAGTCAAACCTATCTTTTTGGTTCTTATAAATAAGAGGCAGATAATTCATAAAATTATTAAACTTAAAAATTGCTTTCATTGAATTTGCATCATACAAAATTAATACGCAACATTTAGATACTACTATGCAGTTTGAGGTTTCTGGGTTTGATTGATTCTTCTGTCCAAATGTCAGTAAAGAGCCCTAATCTTGTTGTTTTGGAGGTGGACATAGAGAATTTATCCACTAGCTGGCATATTCCATGAGATGAGAATCTGTGCTCTCCATTATTACAAAAACCACTAGTCTAATAATGGCAGGATGTCGTTCCATTACTTTGTTGAGGGGAAGTTTCAGGGGGACTTTTCTGTTTTTGATTAAGCTGCACCACAGAAAACTTTGTAAGCATTGAATGCTTTTGCAATAGCATGCAATTTTCAAAGGTTAACTATGCATTTTTATTGTAGTGAGATGTAATAACATGAAATTTAACTTTTTGTGAAAGGTGAGCACAGATCTTGGTGTTACTTGGGAATAATAATTGTTAGCAATATCAAATTGTTCTTTTTATTTTTTTCAGTTAAAAGTAAAATAATATTATATTTGAAGTGAATATTAGGAGATGCCAGGCCTATGTTATGACATTGCATTGAGTAGCCTTGAAAACTATGAAAAATAAATAAAGAAGTATAGTGGCATGTTTATCAAAAGTCAAGCTCAGTTTTAGAGACCTTGATTACACATGTTTAAGTAAAAATTTCATAGGGCATTGCCCAAAGAAACATCTATTTTCCATAAAGAACTTACACTTACTACTGTGTTGGTATAGTAAAAATAAGGTAAACAAGTCTCTTAAAGAAAAAGGGACTCAGAAATTATGGTTAGGCATGATTTTGTTGAATGGGGCTTACCTGGTGATTTCAAAGAGGGATATTATCTGGGGTTGTAAGGTAGTCATTGAACTGTACAAGGAATGCAGCTGAAATGGCCTGCTGTTGGGAACAAATACAAAGTTACTCTAATGATGCTGAAATTTTGCTGGAGTGAGAGAAGGTCGAGAGGTTTGGTAGGCCGTATAGAAGAGACAGAAGATGGGAATACGGGCAATCTGATGGAATTGGCCCGGAAGATTTCAGTAGTCACAAAGAGATGACCCCAAGATAGAGCCATATCTATTTAAAACCATCTAGCCGTTAAGAAGTTCTAAGTATGATGACTCTTCAGAGTTAAGTGCAAGTGATATAGCTGAAACTTTGCATGGATTTCAAAATTTTTATTCTAAAATAAAATTTTAATTCAATTTCCATAAAGCTTATTGAAATATCCTATTATGCCTGGGCTGGTTGTAGCAGTAAATTGTATTATCATCACTAAAGTCAACTTCACTGTAAGAGAAAACTGATAGTATAAGGAATAGACACACACACACACACACACACACACACACACACACACACACACACATCTGCAGCCTTCAGCCTGCCTATGGTCAGCCACTCTGCTGATGAAAAACCAGGAACTAAAAGTGGCTAGTGACTGTCGGTGCTTTCTGGAAGGGAAGAATGATCATTTTTTTCAGTGGGCTGATAAACAAGATGTTATGCTCAAGGTCTTGGTATGACCAGTTGTGGTTAAAGAGTATTGGAGACATGCAGCATTAATCACCCACACTTGTCGTTATATCATATGATAGAATTGCCATGGACATGTGTTGAATTAGAGCTGGCTTTTAAAAGATTTATTTTTCTTTTATTTTTCTATAATAAATGTATTTTTAATGCTTTTTACGTAGTTGAGAAGGATGTATACCTATGTGGACCATTGATCAGGTTGGGAAGATCAAGGAATGGAGAAAAGTGGATGAGACATCTGCTTTCATTTTCTTTTGTTTTCTTTTAAATTTACATATATCTGGGATAAGGGGAGAGCAGAGAGGGTTGCATCTAACAGCCTAACTACATTAGTACCTAGGGATGGGGAACGGCCACTCAATATCATTCTAGGGTCCCCAGTGTTGAGCATGTTCCAAGGGTACTGCTTAAGTGGTTTCAATAGTTCTGAAATGCTATTGATTTTGTTCATCCAAGTTGAGGAAGTTGTGTGTCAATACTGGGTCTCCTTGGTTGCTAGAACCTGTGGAGTAGACGGCATGCCCAGATACACACTGCGGACATGACAGATCACTGAGACCTGCAGAGGATGTTTAATAACGTGGAAGGCAGAACAAATTGGACATCCCTCCCAGCTGAGCTTTGGAAGCAATGGTCCAGGCAAGTGGAGACTTCAAGGCGGACAGTGTCAGCAAGTGGACCTTAGCAGTACTTCCTCAACCTTACAGCTGGCTTTCATACCTGAATTTCACTAGTCATTATTTTTTGTAGTACATTGACTTATCAGTTGATCTTAGAAATAGCCATTCAACCATATTGTAAAAGAAGAGCTTTGCATTTTTAGGCTCAGATTTTATATGTATCTTTATCATCATCATCATTATCATTATTATTATTATTTTAAGATTTTATTATTATTGGAAAGCCGGATATACAGAGAGGAGGAGAGACAGAGAGGAAGATCTTCCATCCGATGTTTCACTCCCCAAGTAAGCCGCAACGGGCCGGTACGCGCCAATCCGATGCCGGGAACCTGGAACCTCTTCCGGGTCCCCCACGCAGGTGCAGGGTCCCAATGCATTGGGCCGTCCTCGACTGCTTTCCCAGGCCACAAGCAGGGAGCTGGATGGGAAGTGGAGCTGCCGGGACTAGAACCGGCGCCCATATGGGATCCCGGGGCTTCCAAGGCGAGGACTTTAGCCGCTAGGCCACGCTGCCGGGCCCCCATCATTATTATTTTTTAAAAGATATATTTTATTTTATTGGAAAGGCAGATGTACAGAGATGAGGAGAGACAGAGAGGAAGATCTTCCATCCGACGATTCACTCTCCAAATGACCACCACTGCCAGTGCTGCACCGATCTGGAGCCAGGAACCAGGAACTCCCTTCCTGGTCTCCCACGACAATGCAGGGTCCCAAGCCTTTGGGCCGTCCTCGACTACTTTCCCAGGCCACAAGCAGGGAGTTGGATGGGAAGTGGAGCTGCCAGGATTAGAACCTGTGCCCATATGGGACCCCGGCGCGTTGAAGGCGGGGACCGTAACAATTACACTATCACCCTGGGCCCTATATATATATCTTTAAACAATACCAGGCTAACTGAGGGGTTGCAAGAACAGCATTTTAGAGTGAGTTGCTGAACTGGTTTCCGAAAATGTGTATTTTTTCAATAAATCCGAAAACTCTCCTTTACATCCATATAAACACGAGCAAGAGTGGAGATTTGGCCTAACAGGTAAGATAGTAAGACACCGTGTCCTATCTCAGCGTGTCTAGATTAGATTTCTGGCTCTGGCTTCTCTGAGTTCAACTTTTGGCCAACACAGCGTGTGGGAGACAGTTGTGGATGGGTCAAGCATTTGGTTTCCTGCCATTTACACATCACATCTGGATGACATTCCTTGTCCAGCCTCAGCTGTTGCAGGCATGGAGGGAGTGAACCCACAGTTAGGAGCTCTTTATCTCAAATAAAAATGAAAGCCAAAGACCAACATGATGAAGGTGATAAAGATTCACTTTGACTTTTTCCTCCTTAATCCACATTTAATTTCAGCCTGCTGCTCTCCCAAATGTCCTTTTAACAGAAGGAAGTGTCACAGCCCTTCGGAATTTGTTGTGTTTGGGTTCCCTTAATCTGGGGCTGTCTTCAGTCTCTCCTTCCTTTTAAAATTTGACTTTATTTTTTTTAAGACTATAGGAGAACTATTTTAGAGAATTTACCTTAATTTGGATTTCCCCAATGTCTCTATGATTAAATTTATCTTTGGTATGGCTATCAGAGAACTGAGACTGTGCTTTATGTATAAATTAGCATGCAATTCTGATTTGTGCCATTACTAATGATGAGATTTATAGCTTCATCGAAGAAGCACTCACTGAGCTTTTCTGTAAAGGTGTATGCTTTCCTTTGTAATGAACAACCCCTTTGTCAGAAATTACTTTGACTGCTTGTGGAACTTTCAGTTAGCGTTTATCGCCTGTCGCTGCCACTGCCTCCTCCCGCCGGGGCTACCCTCTCCCCTTAGCTGTGTTCTGGTGCCCCTGGCTGGGCCACACCCTGTCCTTCTACATCATCCTGCCTTCATCATCCTGCTTAGGGCACTCCACAGCAATGGTACCTTCCACATTGGCTTGATCTCTGACGTTCTGCACTGGACTGACCCAACGTGTGGACACTGTTTTATTCTGTTTGGGTTCTAACACACACCCCAGGATGTCCCTCCTGTAGACATCCTCATCACTTCTCACTCCCATTGGCCTCAAACACTCCCTCTGGTCCCTGGCACAACCTGTTCTTCCCCCCCTCCCCCAGCTATTGCAGAATGATCTACTTGGGTCCCTTTGAATGGGCTCTGTGTTACAAAGAGAATGGGAAAAAAGGGGAGAAGAAGTGGAAGCAGAGAACCTCAGTACGTATTCATCGTTTGCTGTGTTTCACAAGTTTTATTCAATTGAAGTTCTTAAGTTTAAGGTTTGATAAATTTTATTTCACATAATCCAATTAGAGCATATGTATACAGATACTAAAATCTAAATGTATTTCTTCTATCCATTGACTCAAATGGTAAGAAAATAAGAAAAAATATGAAAGACAGCTTATTAACAGTTTAGCATGACATCTGCTTCCTGTAAAAGTCTTTTTCAAACCACTGTTTATGTGTATGTAACCATATGTGTATTTTGGAATGAATAATGAGAATATATATCATGCTACTGATTATCAAGGGATTAGTGAGTTTTATCTCCCAAATAAAAGCTTGCTTCAGCATGATCTCATAAATATTTACTAAAACACCTAAAACTAGAGCGATAAGCCAGTTTTTATTTGAAAATTTTACCATATGTATTTGTAGTGCCAGACTCTGTGCACACACGAAATCTCCTTAAACTCTTCTGTTGCTGTTCAACAATAACTTTGAAGAACAGCAAATTCTAAATGGCTTTGTAATAGAATGATTTGTTGTTTGGTTAACAGTATTCTAAAGAAGCTATTAACAGAAAACTTGCCATTATTATGCATTACTTACGTTTAAATAGTATTGTTCTCTTCCAAAGGGAATACAAGGGGACAGATTTTGATTTCTGCTCACACAAAAATCGATTCTGAGCAAACTCACTGAAGGTCTTGAAATGAAAGCGTTTGCCAATGGCTGTAAAGCATAACAGCAAAAAGGACTGAGTACAGATTGGCCTGCTAAGAACCCACTTCTCAGCCTCCTAATTTGCAAGTTAAATACTACTCAGTAAGGTTGAGCAGCGGTAAAAGGCTGCGTTTCCATTAGGGAGATTCTTGCTTACCAATATTCTGTCAGGTAGGAACTACATCAAACCTCAGCAAAGGCAGATATCTTTTGCTCTCAATGCGACTTTGATGTGCCTCTGGAGATGGCGTTGTCTTCAGAGCTAGGCACAATTTCCTTGCCACTACAATCCTCGTTTACCAAGAGTCATCTTGGAAACGCCATTTGTAATTTCACGGTTATTTTTCATCTCGTTTCTAATCCGTTAATAGCTACTTAAGGACCGAGACAAGTTGTTCACACTAATGATGTGTGCCAGGAGACACTGAGAAAGGGTGCAAGATGCAGGGTCTGTCACATCAGTCACCATTCAATGGGGGCAGAGCTGACACTGACCCCTCGGGAGGTACCCGGAGTCGGGAAGGTAACTGCTTCAGACTTTAATTTGTGTTTGTATTATGGTCAAATGCAACAATTGTAAGTACGAAGCAAAAAGTACGAATGGAAATGTACCTGTTAGATTTATACTACAGTGATATCTGGCAAACTTAAAAATATTCTAGTCCTTTATTGGCAAAGATTGCCCTTTAATTACAAAATAATAACATTTGTGAAAAATTTTCATTTTCACAGGCTAGAAATTGATAAAATCCTGATGATGATTGATTTTAGTTATTATTGAGTATATCATGTGAGAGTAGTTTCTGTTTAGATGACAAAATAATTGTATACATAATTCATAAGGCATTATGTGTTTATTCCATAGATTTATTATTTTCATTATTTCAGCAAAATCACTATATATTCATAATTATAATCTTGATTTCAAATTCTAGTTATGCTAATAATTTAAATCATTAAACTATCATTGTTTCAGTGTACTGAGTTGGAGAATATTTTTGAAAATACAATTCAGTTCTTTTAAAAATATATTTTATGCTAAAATAAATTTACCTAGTTATCTGTTATAATCAGTGAATAACTATAAATTCAATAAAGTATAACAAAACCTCAGGTCAACATTTAAATAAAGCTTATGTGTTATTCAATATTTGTGATTTTAATATACAATGTCCATGTAGTTGACCATTTAAAGAATTTATGTTATCTTTTACAATATATATACAAATTTAAGGATATGGAAAAGGTTTAACAGGACGCAAAGATTGTGGCCTAGCTGCTGATTATTGTTGCAAATCCCTTTCTGAATTATGAACATATCCACAACTACACACTGGATCAGTAACTCAAGCAAAGGAAGGCACACTTGACAGTTCTGGGAAATGATGCTTTTCTTTGGCCGACTCCCTTGCAAGTGTGCCATCCAAGAGTGAGAGTCTGACAAGTCCATTTATATTGTATTTCATGATCACATACTCCTGTACTCTAACTCCGTTCTCACAGTTAACCTCGTCTGTGCCACACCCATGCTCAAATGCGTGGACCAGAGAGAAAGAGACGTGGAGAAGGATTCCCGTGGGATCTCATCAGTGTTCGTCACAGAAGCAAGGGCTAGGTATGGGTTGCCTTTGGGCATTGTGCAGGTCATGGGAATACATGTATGGATACATGTGTGTATGTGTGTGAGTGTATTAAAAAACCATCATATTTACTTGTATTTGTGTATATTTTGTGTATATATGAAAATAATATCTAATCAATATACTACAGTGTGTAATATTAATTATAATATTATGTATGTATATATAGATAAGCAAATAATATTTATATATGCACATACAAATATAAAATGAATTGATTAGAAGTTATAAAAATTTTCAGCAGCATTATTTTCATGATGTGATTTTAAGGAACACAACATCTCTTTCAGGCCATCTTAATTTACATCTTCAATATTTGTTTACTGCCTCATATGATAGTCACTAAGTCACTTTCTACAACCTTACATTACATTGGGTTAACTGGGGCCATTAATGTTATGTTAGAGCTTTCTCTTCCTCTTTCTTTCCTTTATTGTTATTAATATTATTTATTAAGATTAATTTATTTTCATTGGAAAGGCAGATTTGCAGAGAGACTGCAACAGCTGAGGCTGATCCAATTCTTAGCCAGGAGCCAGAAGTTTTTTTCAGGTCTCCCACAAGGATGCAGGATCCCAAGGCTTTAGGCCATCCCCTGCTGCTTTCCCAGGACACGAGCCTGGAACTGGATGGGAAATGGAGCAGCTGAGATTATACGGGATCCTGGCACTTGGAGTGGAGAATTAACTAATTGGGCCAATGTGCAAGCCCCAACGTTAGAGGTTTGGTAATTGGAGAGTATATGGGTTAGTGAGGAGAATCTCTGTAAGATTCTTAGGTGACAAGCTGTGAACTTTTTTCTTAGACAAAACTGTGTGTTTTTTTTTTTCTTTTGAACTCACTGATAAAAATGTTAAGTGTTACTTGTGGAAGGCTGCCTCAAAGATTAACAAGTAGCAGAGTTGGGGTTCAGTATGTCTTGGACAGTTTCAAGGGTCTAATAGATTTCAGCTGTGGAATCCAGGCATGAAATAGTAGCTGAAAGACAAGACATTGTGGAGCTGACATCCTGCCGCAGTGGCGTAAACTACAACCTAGGGCTGCCTCAGATATCAGAACACCAGTTGTAACTCTGGCTGCTCCGCTTCCAGTCCAGCTTCCTGCCGGTGTTATGGATATCGTGACCATTCAGGGAGCGAACCACCTGATGGGAGATTTCCCTCCCCGCCCCTGCCTTGTTCTAATTACTCTGCTTTTCATAGAAATAAACTGAATCCTGAAGACAGAGGACATTCTGATTTTGGAAGTAAATTAGAAAGTGAAAGAGAATTTACTGAGAACCGAACAAAGCAGAAGTTCCTACAACATGGGAAGGATTATAAAAATCCCTCTCTCATGTGGCAGTGCCTACTCGTCATGTTTTCCTGAAGTCCTAGCAATTTAAAGTTGTCATATGAGATATGTCCCCTAACTTCAAACCCTCTGTGATGTGTTTTTTAAAAAGGTTTATTTATTTTTATTGCAAAGTCAGATATACCAAAAAGAGGAGACAGAGGAAGATCTTCCTGAAGATTCACTCCGCAAGTGACCACAACAGCCAAAGCGGAGCCAATCCGAAGCCAGGAAGCAGGAGCCTCTTCTGGGTCTCCCATGCAGGTGCAGGGTCCCAAGGCTTTGGGCTGTCCTCTATTGCTTTCCCAGGCCACAAGCAGAGAGCTGGATGGGAATTGGGGCTGCCTGGATTAGAACTGGCGCCCATATGGAATCCCAGCACGTTCAAGGCGAGGACTTTGGCAACTGGGCTGTTGTGCCAGGCCCCTGTGATGTCTTAACAGTACTATGCAACTCTTTAGGTGAGCTAAGGCAGAAATGCAAGGTTGTTTCCTAACCTGGGCTCCTCTTCTATTGCCTCTCAGAAGTGTAGAGGTTGCCCCTTTTGGACTAGCTGTAAACATGTTAAGTTCGTGGGCTGCAGAATCCCGTTACTGGAATATCTTTACAGAGCCCAGCTCCATTCGCACGTTCATGTCTGCCTCCCACGGAGACAGTGTGGGAAATGTGGACAACCTGTGTTCTCCGCTATTCCTTCCCTTGTGTGTTTTAATTAATAAATCTCACCACTAACTACATGGCATGAATGACTGGGAGTCGTTTTGCTTCTGGCGTGACAGATTGGTGAAGTCTTAGCAAAGTTACCTAGTCAAATGTCTGATCATGCTTAATTTTAAGCACAATTATTCTGATTTAGGAAAGTAACTCTCTTACATGAATATTTAAAAATAGTTAAACTCAAACTCTGTACATGCATTTGTTAATATCAGTGCCTTTACCATCGCGACAACAGCATTTTGAACCTTCGAACACAGTACATTCATGCTTCTTTTATCTCGCTGCCTAGTGTAAGATATTGCAATTTTTATATCCGTGTACGGAGCTGTCACTGGAGATTTTATCTCAAGCCCCAGCTTTAAGGCATGTTTTTTTTTTTAATTCATTGTGATCGAGTATACATGGGCTATCTATTGCTTTCTCAATTGGTCTCTGAATGGTTTGCTTAATATGATAACCGTGGCAGAGAGGTTTAGTGTTTAATGAAAATTTGTGCTTCCTGCGTGGTTCACAATTATTTCTAGAATTTATATTTCTAAGTAAAATTGTGTTTTCTAAACCCTTTCCAGATAGACACTGTGCTCTGTGACTCATTTTGGAGTGCAACGTTAGCAGAAGCGAAGCGCATCCCATCTGGCACAGGACCTTTGAGAGTGTCTTTGGCGCTTCCTCTGTCCCCATTTGGATCTTCTCAGTAAACCTTTAATGTAAAGGGCCACATAGAAAATGCTTGAAAGTTGAGTTTACTTTGTAATTTTTGAAGCCACTACTCAAGTCTGCTGGTGTATCACTTAAGGCTGAGTTAGAATCACACAAGCCACTGGTCACGGCTGTAAATCTGAGCTCTGCTGACCCGCGCTCTGTGGGTGGCACCAACAGAGGGGGCGCGGGGTCACTGTACCCCTGTGGGAGGAACAGCTCTGCGCATCCAGGAGTGACTCCAGCTTGTTATGAATTTAACAAGATCAAAGTTTTCCTTTTGTTAAACACTAGCATCTGGTAATTTAGCAAATTGTTACAGAACCAAGCATTATCTTAATTGTAAATCCAGCATAAACCTCTGAGATATCGCCACAGAAATCATTACTAATGTAAATTGTATGTTTCCTTAGCTGTTTTATTTTTAAATCTCTTTAAAGATTTATTTTTATTGCTGAGTCAGATACATAGAGGAGCAGAGAAAGAGGGAAAATCTTCTGACCATTGATTCACTCCCCAAGTGGCTGCAGCGGCCAGAGCTGCGCTGATCTGAAGCCAGGAGCCAGGAACTTCATCCAGATCTCCCATGCGGGTGCAGGGACCCAAGGTTTTGGGCCGTCCTCAACTGCTTTCCCAGGCGGCAAGCAGGGAGCTGGATGGGAAGCAGGACCGCTAGGATTATAACTGGTCCCCACATGAAATCTTGGCACATACAAGGCAAGGACTTTAGCCACTAGGCTATTGCACCAGACTCTCTTAGCTTTTTAAAACACAGATTTTACTAGATGGTCTTTCTAAAAACTTAAAACTCATTGTTTCAAACTAATGTGTTTTCTGCCAATAGTACATGTTCAAAATAGAGGAAATGGCAATGTTTTCTGTAATGTCACATTTTTTGTTAACGCCTACATGTAAGGTGACTCTTTTTGCTGCAAATGCTTTCAGGAAAAAAAATTCACTTTGTATCTCAGTAAATGAGGCTGACTACTTCTGTCGCTTTGTAGCACAAGGTGTTGGGGAACTAAAAATTAAAACATGCCCTGTCAGGAAGAATTGTATCAAACGCTGGATGAAATGAAATTCCATCATCTCTGGTTCTCAAAAAATTGTTTCATAGTGGACTGTGAATTTGGGTTTCCATTGGTAACGCATTGGGCTCAACTGAGGATAATTTATTTAAACTCTTCGTCCAACTGTTTACTTTTACCTGGAAAAGCTAACTTCATGCAACTTTCTGTGAATGTTAAATGAAGTATATGTACAAAGAACGAGGTTTGTCCTTATTCCACTCAAGATTTGCCCGTTATTCTTCATGACGGGTGATGTCTTTTCCGATGTGGTAGTGTTGGTAAACCAGCCTCACTTACCTATTTTGTTGCTTGTGAATTAGACAAAGTAAAAATTTTGGAAAAAAAAATCTTACTATGAGAACATATTGATAAAGCAATAGAATCAGCTACAAAATGAGATGATTTTTTTTTTCAACATGTACAGATGGTCCACTGGCCTACCAGGAAATGCTCACAGTCAACACATCCAGAAAGGCTTGCATCCGGAGCACGGACACACCTGCGCCGAGAGGTTGAGTGAGAAAACAGGCAAAAATATGCAAAGAGTTGAATAGGCACTTGGAAAAGAAGACAGATGATGTTTCAATTAGCTTATGAAACGCTGCTCATTCTCACATCGCCAGACAACCCTGGAATGCCTAAAATTAGAGGCAGAAAATCCCTTCTGTTACGGATGTGGCATGACTGACATTTTGATGTGCCTCTGTCTGGCAAATTGGCACGTGCTTTCAAAAACTCAGCAACTAAAAGGTACAAACCCTAATCTATGCGACAGCATAAATAAACCGTATGCATTTTATGGAGAACAAAAGAAAGCAGGAAGAAAATCATCAAGAATGTATGATATTAAGTTTTAAAACAGGATCCATTTATATAGATTCGAAAAGTTCATATAAGCACGTTATAAAAAGTATTCATGGGTTTCTAAAATGTTTTCTTTCAAAAGACTCATGTTTCAAGTACATTCTTTACGTTAACTTTTTGAAAACCACTTTATGAATGGATTTAAAAAATTTTTTGCTCAGGGCCCAGCATGATAGCCAAGTGGTAAAAGTTCTCACCTTTCATATGCCTGGATCCCATAAGTGCGTTAGTTTTAATCTCAGCTGCTCCACTTGCCATCCAGCTGCCTGCCTGTGGGATCCTGTGCCTGCGTGGGAGACCCAGAAGAAGCTCCTGACTCCTGGCTTCGGATTGGCTCAGTTCTGTATATTGCAGCTGCTTGCAGAGTGAAACAGCAAACGGAAGATCTCTCTGTCTCTCTTATTCTCTCTGTATTTCTATACGTCTGCCTTTCCAAAAGAGCAAATAAATCTTAATTCTGTTTATCTTTTTCCTTTTGTTAACAAGTTGAAGTGCCTTCACATCTACATGGATAATTCTCTCATTTTCAAATCTTTTTCGCTGAAGTCTCCTAAGAATGAAGTCTACACTTGTCACCCTACTGAAAACTGCTCTCTGTTCCCCAGTGTTCTATAATTCTAATATCCACTTCTCCATTTTTTTCACCTTCTGACATGCTTTGGATCAAACCTTCAGTGCTCATCCAATATCCATGTACTGCTCAATGATTTTCCTCACTTCCTCTGGAATTACCATAATGACACATGGGCATTTTTGACCAATCACATACAAGCTAAAGCAATGTGTCCGTCTTAGCTGAGACAATCTTCACCGCTTTTGTTTTCTTGGCACAACGATTATTGATGTTACTTTCTGGAAAAACACAGCCTCAGAACAGGGAAGGGGCCCTAGCACATGATGGACACTGATATGAGGGAAAATAAAAACTGTCTTGGTTAAGCCAATGAGTTCCAGGGGCTAATTATTATGAAATAGCTACTATTACTTACTCATAAGAAAATAATCATATATTTATTATGCTTATTTTTATTATCTCTTCTAAGCTTTAACGTGAGTTACAATGGGATAAGCATTTTTAGCTCTTCATCCTAAGTGTCTAGCTTAGAGCCTCGCACAGGGTAGACATATAGTAAGCATTTATAGGATGAATAAATGAACTGGGAAGATGTGAGTCCTAAATTTTTCTTTCCTGGTAAGACAAGCTCTTTTTTCTGTGCTCGTTCATGTAACATTGCATACAGTCATGGATGAAGCCATGCTTTCTGAAAGGATGTAGGGTATTTTAAATGAGACATAGTAGATAAGGGAATCCACAGGTTCCTCTATTTCTTTCCATCTTCTCATCATATCATCTCACTGTGGGTAGAGTGGTTGAAACTGGGTCGCAACCAGCTTGCGTTTGTGAGCAAACCATAATAAACATGTGAGAGTATTTCATCCTCCAACTAAGTCTACCACACTGCCACAAATCCACAATCTCAACTTGTCATAGTGTACACATAGGTGAACCACAAATCTATGTGTGAGATTCTATCAAAACAGCCGCCCAAGATCTTATGGGAAGGTCTCACCCTCAGCCACAGCGAACATGTTGGCTCGCTGCAGGAGTGCTACCTGCTGTAATAGTTTTGCTTCCAGGCAAGACTCAGCTGCTGTGTTTTGCACACGTCCCTGCCTTCCCTCTGCCAGCCTTAACCCTGGGAAACTGGCTGGAGTCCTGGACGGTTACTGAGTGTAGGCTCTGGGAATGTATTCAACTGTAAAGGCAGGTCTCTGTGCCACCATCAGGGAACAAACAAGGAAGACTGAACCCCTGTCTCCGTAACAACACTGGCTCAATGCCAATGCTGTCTTTTCCTGATTTCTGTCAGCAGTAACAGTACTTTTTCCCTTGTAAGATTTTATGATACATTATAAATCACTTTCACATACTCTTAGACATTGTGTATTATTTCAAATTATTTGAAAGACAGAAGGCAGAATGGCTTCTCATTTGCTGGCCCACTTTCTACATGTCACAGAGCCATGAACTCAATTCAGGTTTCCCATATGGTGTTAAGGACCCAAGGACCTAAGCAGTCACCTGCTCTCTCCCCGTGTTTATAGAAGCAGGACCATTATTCGAACCCAGGCTCTGATATGTAATGCAAGCACCACAAACAGAGTCTTAACCATTCTGTCAAGCCCCAACACCTAGTTTTACGTATAATGGAGCTGGAGCAAAGTTGAACACAAAGCTTACCAGACAGTATGAACATTTGTTGAAGAACTGGGTAAAAGAAAATGAGCACTTTTTTTTTTTTTTAAAGAAAAATCTTAGACATGTACTGGAGAGGGAAAAAAAGCAATTTTTTTTTAACTTTCAAATTTTCTTCATCATCATTTGGGGTCATTCTTAGGTTTTCTGTCTTAGTAAGATGCATGCAATCCCCTTTCTCCCTCCTTCCACAATCTTAATAGGATGGTACTTTTAGGGATCCTTGCAAATCTCTCAGAGGGGCTTTCGAGATGTGCAGCGCATTGCCGGGGAGTGGGTCACTTCTGCTGTCGCTGCTGCTGCTCTCCTTGTTAGAAGGCAGAAGTCATTTTGGCAGTGAAATTTCTTTGTTCTTGATAGAATTTCCGGAATGATTCCTCTTCGCTATGCAAATGGAAGGGGGAAAAAATCTTATTTTTTTGAAGGAAGGATGTGTTATCATTCGTTATGTTCTGATTGGTAACAAATGGCCCCTCTCGATTGCCCCACCTGATTCAAGCTTCTCCTTGGGGAAGAAGTAAACCAATCCCCAGGAGGAAGAGAGTTGAGCTCTCCAGCCTCCGCGGATTCGAGATTCATTGCATTTGGCCTCTAATAAATAGATGTGTCAGCCCTAGGTTGACCCTGAGTAATGTGTGCAGTAGCCTTCAAGAGGCAGAGGGCTCCCCAGAAGGCATCAATGCTACCTTTCACACTGGCTCTCTCTGATTCAACATGGGGACCCAATGCATCACGGGGAAGGGGGTGGGGAGTGCTCCTGCATCCTCAGATCCTGGCGTGCAGGAGGGGCTCTGGAATTTAAACTGAGCTAGAATAACCTTGGGAACAAAGGAGCTTTAAGGTACCTGCAAACCCTGCAGCCTAATACCCATGCATGTGGAACTCTGGTTCTTCTGGCTCCAGTTAATAGGTGGCTGGTACCAGATGTGACAGGGACGTTGGCCATATATAAATAGAAAATATCATTACATGTACATGGAGGGAACCTTGACAGCAAAGTGCTTATCAGGGTGTCCAAGGGCAGAAAGTGAAAATTCCCTTCAAAGGCAGTTACGGGGAGCCTTTGTTCCTCCCAGCTGAAGAATATTTTACAATATAGATTTTTTTGAGCTCTGTTTTGTCTCCAACCATATGTGCATTTCTGAGAAGTTTATGCAAGGCCTAGAGCTTTTTTTTTCTCCCTGTAATTATTGGAGATGACACTTATTTCACACCATATCTGCCTGTTGTTGAGCAAGCAACTGGACTCAAGTCAGTCTGCTACATGGATATTACATTAAAGAATTTAGTGATCGTGTTTATAGTAAGTATTAAGAAAGACAACCATGAGTTGTAGTGGAAGTCAGTAACGGTGTGACCCGAGCCTGGTGTGTGAGTCATGAGAAGTTTTCCCTGGCAGTGAGATGACAGGATTAGTGTGGTAAGGACCTGTGAAGACAGCAATCCATGCTTGGGATCTGAGGCCTTGAGACAAGTCAGATTGCTGGATTATAGAGAGAAAGCTGTGAGCCAGGGCTGGAGGGAGAGCCAGCTAAGGACTTGGAGCTTTCTAAGGAAAATGGAAAACCAGGGAGGAAATTACTCTAGCTAACGTACACTTTAAAGAAATGCTAGTTTTCAATAAAAATATAGTTTATCTATGGCGAGGCAAAAAGTGTGAATATGTGTGTGTGCATTATTGTAATGGGGTAGGGTAGGCAAAGGGTTAACAAAGTACAATTGAGGGCTTTTTAAACTAAATCTAAGCAGCAGTAGGTAAGAGATGGAAGGTCAACTAATAAGGAAGGTTATGTGTTGGGGAAAAAATGAATCAGTTGGAAATTAATACCTAGAAAATAAAAAGCTTAAGTACTTGGTGCCTTAATGAATGTCAGGCAGAAATGTAAACATTGAAAAAAGTCCCCTACATTGTTTTTCTCTGGTTTACCTGAAAGGTGAATAAATACAGAAATTAAAAAGCTATCAGGAAATGCCTGCTATAGATTCTTCAATTATAAAGAAGTTAATATAGTGCAAATTGGTGAAGGAAATTTTCCACTTTCACATGGAATTTTGATTGGAACCAAAGTCATTTGATTTTGTTTTTTAAACATTACATTTCTTTAACTCATATGAGTGACACTTTCCCAGTGTTATATGCTAACATTATCTGGCTAGTGAATAATTTTCCTTTTTTCTAAACTTTTACTAACACATAAAAAGTTGATGCTTATGGGATAACATGGAATGTCTCAACAAATTATTACCTTGTGTAATATTTAAAACAAAGTACATATGTTTATCTCTTCTACCTTTTGTCATGATTTGTGAAAAAAAATTCAAATCTCTTCTTCTAGCTTTTAAAATCACACAGTACGTTATCATTCCCTGCAGTCACTGGTGTGATGGAACAGTGGCATTACTTTTTCTCCTATATCTTTAGAATTTAATCCATGTGAATTGAAGCATTTCTCATTTTTCCTCTCTCTCTACTTACTAACTGTACATGTGAAATTCACCATGGTTTGTTATTTTGTCTGTTTTCAGCTAACAATATTGAAACCTGAATGATAATTAACTTAATGAAATAGACTGTTAATTTGCAATTATTTATATTAATAACCGACTTCAACAGAGGGGTCATAGCTTAACCATAGGACCTGAAATTTAAAAGTATCCCATTGTGGATTCATGCAATTTGACAAACTATCACTCACAGTTTGGATTGGAGATGGTCTTTTTGAATGAGAGTTTAGTTTAATTGATTCAATTTCCCATCTTTTGCGAAAATCTGGAGCATTGCAGAAACCGACATTTACTGATACAAAATGTGGATATCCCTGCCTTTACCTGTTCAATAAATACAAAACTTTAGAACTGATTTTTTTTTTACAATTGAGCTTCCATACAATCTACTGCAAATTTAATCAAAGGAAAACAAGGAAAACTGAAATGGATGTTGCTATTGAAATGAAAGCATTTAGACGAAGGACTACACAAAAGTTGACATTTAATTTTATTGCAATTTAATTGAGTTTGCTACTTGTTATATATATGGGCTACTAATTAAGGTATGAGTGCCTTGTAAATCCTGGATGAATGCATATTTGCCACATATTGTTGTGGCTAACACCACTCTTTTGTACAAAATGAAGAATAAATCAAAACCAATTAAGATACTGTATGTGTAATTGTAACTAGTGTAAATGAGAAACATGACTATGAAGTGTGTCCTTGAACATGTCTTAGAATTATATTTCATTCTTTATTAGTCTTTCTTTGCTGGCTATCCTGTCCCACTGGAAAATGTACTGCTAACTATCGAATTATGAATGTTGATGTACACAGGAAATATGATTCTTTCTTCACAACCAAGGGCGATCATTTTAGGGAGTTAAAAAACTAACATAATATGTAAGGAGGGCTTTGTGGACAGTAGATTTATTAAGATTTAAATTTTGTGTCAGAAAACATCCAAATTAATGTGTGGGGAGACAGAGAAACATGTTTAGCTTCAGTTGGAGGACAAAGCACACTGAGCATATAGACGTAGCAATTAGTTCTAATGTGGAGGGTTATTAAAATTACTTATACAAAACACACAATTCAGATGGTGAAAGGTGCTGGGATCATGATCATTTTCCTGAAGTATCTTTAAGGAAAAGTAAAAAAGCATCACTTGAGAGATAATTTACATTATCGAAAAAAAAATAGCTAGAATTTAAAGACAAGGTAGAAAGATGACTGCTTATGCGTACTTGTATTTTTTAATGTTACAACATAGCATTATTTGACTTAATACTTTAGGGGAAATATTTCTGTTTAGACTTAGTATTTAATTATCAGGTGGGGTCAAGCCCGTATAAAATCATATGTGGATTTTATGAAGCAGTGCTTTGGCATAATAGCAGCATCCCACATGTATGCTGTTCCTCTCCTGGCAGCTGCACTTCTAATCCAACTCGCTTGGGCCTGGAAAGTGGCAGAAGATGGCTCAAGTCCTTGCACAAGTGCCCATGTGAGATCCAAAGAAGCCACTGGCTTCCGGTTTCAGGTTGGCTCAGCTCTGCAAACAGTTTGGGGAGTGAGCCGGCAGATCTCCTCTCTTTCTCTTTCTCGTTAAAAAATAAAATAAATCTCTTTTTTTAATGTAGATTTTACACTTCAGAGGTGAGAAAGATTTCTGATCTGTGGAAAGCAACGACACTGGTTTTGTTGCATGGTGGAACATGTACTTTCTGGAACTTATTCCAGCATTTGTTCTGTCATGACCCGGATGCGCAGTCTTTTGAATCCTATTCGCTACGCGTCTGCTTTGCACAATGATGAATAATGTCCTTGATGTGCGTTTACTCTTCATTCGTAAGCTAACCCTTCTTTAGCTTGTTAAAAATTGGAATTTGATGGTCCAGTCTTTGGAATTAATAGCTTTGTCATTGCTCCTTGTTTCAAAGATTTATTTTATTTTATATTTGAAAGGCACATTTACACAGTAGACAGGGAGACAGAGGGATAGTCCAACCACTGGTCCACTCCCCAAGTGGAGCTGGGCTGAAAGGAAGCCAGAAGTCAGGTATCTCCTCCAGGACTCCCAGGTAGATGCAGGAGCCCAAGGATTTGAGCCATTCTCCACTGCTTTCCCAGGCCACAAACATAGAGCTGGACTGGAAGTACAGCAGTCAGGACTCAAACCAGTGTCCACATGGGATGCCAGTGTTGCAGGCAAAGGCTTAGCCTACTACGCTATGACATCAGACCCATTTCCCATTTTATATAGCCTCTGTTCCCAATTGCATCAAACAGAAAAGATGATATCATGCTATTATTTTCCTCCCATTTCCTCCTTCTTCCCTAAATATCTGGTAAAAATATTGTACAAATATTCAATTTTTCATTTGACTCTATGAAATCCTTCAGTTCACAGAATGGTACCAGAAAAATGTGGCTGCAGGTCTCAGCACTGCCAGCCGTTTACGGAAGTGAGAGAGGGAATCTGTGTGTCCGGCACTCCTTGTTTGGGAAGAGTCGTCGAGCTTTTCCTTTTAGTTTCACTAATGCTCCCCTATTAGTTGTGGAAGCCAAGATGCAGGTATTGAAAAAGCCCATCCTCTCTGCAGAAGCTCTATTTCTGCATCACCTATCTGGATCGGAGACTCAACTGTGAATGTTTATACTGTTTAAGAGAGTTCATGGATTACTATTACAAACCATTTCTTCAAAGAGAGTAGTTCAGATAGTAGGTCTTTATGGATTGATAAGAAAAATGAAAATGGTATTGAAATCCTTTTCTCTCAAGATGAGAACTTTCCAGAACTTCTGTTTTTCTGCTTTATCGTGTTGTTCTTTTTAAGATAAACGAAAGGTATGTTGACTGAATGTCAGCTCTGTGCTTATGTTACATGAAACACTGTTTCTTTTTTCACATACACAAATGAATATATAATTTAGTCTCAAATTTTGCTTATGAGGTATTTCTTTTTGGGAGTTGCATGCCACTTCTCTTGAAATTCAGAATGGTGTATTTAATCAAATGCTTTTCAGGAAATAGTCATCAATGTTTTGGCTTCTCTTGTGACCTCAGATATGAAACAGCAGGATGAAGTCCTGATGTGGTTACTCTTTCTCATTTAAAAAAACATCTAAACAAAAATATATAGTGAAATGCGAAAATGTGTAAAAAAGTTGTTACATAATGTATGTGCATGTAAGACCTCTCCGCTGTTACCTTTCCAGTTTTTCTCAGACTTCATTACTCAAAGTGACATTTCGCTTAGGGCATACTATATAAGCATGTGGGTTGATAATGTACGGTATGTAAATTGGATGTGAGTGCTGCTATTTAAAAAAAAAAAAAAAAAACGGACATCTAATTTAGGAATCTGATCTCTGGTTGCAGTGATCCATCCGTGTCCCTGCTGCATCCTAGGGCCTGCCTGTGATGCCCTGCGGAGGACTGTAGGACTCAGTTGTTAATTTTATGGTGCACAGTGCCATCAAAGACTAGCAGAGGCAGCCCAGAGCAGGAGAAGAGAGCCAGCTGGGAAGCAGTTAAATGCCTGGCTTCCTGTAAATGGGAAAAGAAAACTTTCTGAGGCAACTCTACTGACTTCAGACTTGAACATTTATGCCATAGAAAAAAAAATCCACCACACATTTTGCATCTTAAACAGTTAGACAATAGTATGGATAAAAGGGAGAAATCATAATTTTAAAAAAGCATTGGGTAATGAAATCAGTGCTTCATTGAACCTGGTCCAACTTACATAGCTACCTATTGACGATGCAAGTCTCTTTGCTGCTAAGGTGGCTAACAGGCATTCTTAATGCAAGTTGTTCTTGAATTTGCTTTCAGTCAGGTGTGATGAAGACTTAGCACTTGATTATTAGAGCAATATCTTATTTATTTTTCTCTGTCAGAGAATGAGCTTCTCCATAGAAGTGGATTTCGTAGGTAACTGAAGTGTATAAACTCAAGTGCAAAAATTACAAGAGAATCATTTTGATGAAAATATCCCTGAAATGTATAAAGTAACACCTGCTGTCTTAAATACTGTATGTCAGGTAATTAGCACTTTTCCTGAAATTAGCATATGGGCTCAGGAGTGGGGCAGGAAAGAAGAACGCAGGCTTCTCCACTTGATGGCTGCTGGCAGCTCTGTCCACAAGGCTACATTAAGTCTTGAGCTGTCCCTGCTGGAGTGGAGCTCAGCTGTAACGAAGTGACATCTCCACTGATGCTTCCTGCTCCTACCACTGTAGGAGAAAGGGAAGACACTGACTTGGCCATGTGATGGCTAACTGCTTGGGGATCACTTCCTGTGATGTCTGCAGGCTCCTTACTGCAGGGTCACTACCCTGAACCTGCTGTTTAGAGGGGAACATCTCCCTTCTCTCCTTTGGGTTATTTTGTTCCCATGGTTTCACCACGATATACAGGGAAGGTCTCTCATTTCTCATTTCCTGCCGCATCATTCCTTAGGAACAGAGAAGTTTATGTGCTTTAGGTAAAGGCTAATGTAAATAACAGATGCTGTGAGGTCACCACATAACCACTTTCTGTATGAAGTTCAAGATCGTTTTCATAAAGGCAGATGATCTCTGTACCTCAGCAGTCCTCCTGACACTTGCAAACATGGCTGATTCCCAGTGGGAGTGCAACTTAAGCCCAGAGCACTGGAGAAATACTTTAGAGTTGCTATTATTATGACAAATCTGCTTTTTACTGGGCAGTGAAATAGTGGTGTGAGTGCTTCTTTTAGGCTTTCCACTTTTAATTGGCTGTTTTCAATCCTTACGCTTTGACAACACAGCTCAGAAAGTAGGTGGCACTTTACATAAAACATGAGTCTATAAAATATGAGGAAGGAGTTCACTGTAAGACTCTTCAACATTTGTGAAATCTTGCAATTTTTTTAGCAACATAAAGGTAGTGATCAAAATTTTTCCCAAATAATTTGAAAGATTGGGTTTGAACCATGACACAAACAGTACTTGAGTATACCATCTAACGGAACACCGACAATTATCTCCGTGTTGTCATGTGCTCATTTAAATATCTTGCTTCTGTGTTGCTTTCAATATTCCCTCTTTCCCTTCATTTCCCTCACCTAATTCTTTCATATCTTTTCACGTTTTGGTAAATATGAGTCTTTTCAACACACTTTTATATAGCTCTTATTCATGAGGCAGGTCCCATGTAGCGCAGCCTTCCATATGAAAGACATCTGTGAAGCAATGAGGTTATGACCAAAATGTGGTGTTGTGCTTTGAAGAGGACCCCACAGGTGCACAGCACTCCTGGTGGGAATCCACCTGCTGCTTCCCCCTCTCTTTGTGCAGATCGCTGGATATAAAGTCAGAGTTGTGCCTCTGTCTTGGTCGCTGCCACTCACAGGAGAGCAGAAATGTATATGTCCACAATGTAGGCATGTTGAAACGTGGCTTAACTGTCTTTAGACAAGATGATGTATAGAAATTCACAATCAGTAATTGCAAAAACATGGAAGCAACCAAAATGCCCATCAACAGAGGATTGGATAAGAAAGCTATGGTTCATCTACTCCATGGAATACTACTCAGCTATTAAAAAAAATAAAATGCAGTTCTTTGTGGCCAAATGGGCCAAACTGGAAACCATAATGCTAAGGGAAATGAGCCAATCCCAAAAGGTTAAATACCACATGTTTGCCTTAATTTAAGATGATATGATGTTATGTATAACATGTTATGTTTTGAATGTTATATGTTGTGTATAAACTAAAATTGAAGTATAGGTGAGGTGGTCACAGAAGGTGGCTGGGAACTCGCATTTACTTTTGGCATGTTGGTTGCTCGTTACTATGTCAATTAATTCCATAATGATGTAAATTTTTGCTGATGGTATGTTGGAGCTTCCAATTGACTGGGATGATACTCTGCTGGCTCTGTCTTCAGGCCAGAGAGGGTATACCTAAGAAGCCGTTGAACTTGACTGGACGATAGGATGCTGGACTCTATGTTTGGTATACGCTTGCAATGGGGGAATCTCAGCTGAACTTGAGCTGTGGTTATGCAACAGGGTGGAGGGATCCACCATGGTGGGAGGGTATGGGGAGGGGTGGGGAGAACCCAAGTATCTATGTAACTGTGTCACATAATACAATGTAATTAATGAAGTTAAATAATAAATAATTAAAAAAAAGAAATTCTTTATGTTCAAAAAGTTTATGCTGTAAAGTCCAAGGCTGAAAGCACCCATGAGACATTTCAGACTGTTGCTTGAGCTTTCAGTATCATTTCAACATCATGCTTATTCTTTCATTTTCCCTCTATTCTTTTTAAGGCTTTTCCTCTACTTTTACTGTGTATTCTCTTGATATTAACAAACATAGCAATACTTAGTCATAGTAATCCTATGTGGGCCAAGGGAAGAAAAAAAATCTGTGATTTTTCTCTTTATATGATCTTTACATAGACCGAACATCTAAGAAAGACATCATGGATATGGAGAAGTTGAGCAACTTATAAAAGTAGAGCTCTATTTTAAAGATGTGTAGCTCTTCTGTTTTTGAGAAGGAACAAAAGTTATACAATTCACAAGCATTTCTCAGTCTTTGACCCCATGACACAGTTGTTTGAATGATTAACTATATGATTACTGCGTCAGTTTTCTTGGGTAGCTGTAACAAATAACTACACAGTGTTACGTATGCCCGTAAGATCTGGAGTCACTTGTAACACCAAGGTGTCAGCTGTGCTGGCTCTGCAGGCTCTGATGGAGAATCCTTTTTCTTTTGCATCTTCTGGTAGGTCCCAGAGATCTGCCACATTCTTTTCCTTGTTCTGATTTGCGCTACAAGACCTCCTTTACCATGTGTCTTTGGGCCCCTTCAACATAAGCTATACGTTTCTCTGCCAGTTAGGAATTTTCAGGAATTTCATTGGTTGTGCAATTTTCAGAGGTTCTAACACAGCGAGGTCTTCCACCAATCTTGTCCAGATGGAGCTCTTTCTCTTGTTGGCTTCTGTTCAGCTGGTTGACTCATCCTTTACCCAGAGACCCGTTCTTGCCAAGAAAATGATGTTATCCAGATACACATGGTGATGTTGGGAATTCAAATTGTATTGAATTTTTGCCACTAGTAGGATGGACCTACAGGCTTGGTTTTCAAAAACATTAGGCTTACTAGCTAAGGGAGATCAAATTTTCTTTTAGAGAAGACATAACTTTCAGAAAATTTACGTTATATCACACAGGGAATTTGAAAGCCTCTGCTCACTCTTCCTATTTGCTCTGGTGTAGCTGGGGCCAATAAACCACTTTCATTGGTGGTCTGATAACAGTTTTCTAAGTTTTCAAGTACATGGCCCTTAAAATCTCATCTTTCATGAACATTTGATTCCGAGTATCCGATTGTGATCATCTGGCGTATCTCCATTGCCAGGTATCATGGACTGAATTTTTCTGACTTCTCTGTCACCAACTTCACACACTGAGGTTAGAGTTTGTAAGGGTGGAGCCCTGGTCTGGTAGGATCAGTGCCTATATCAGAAGGAGATACAGAGTGGAGAGCTCCTTTTTTCTGCCTTTGTACATGCATCAAGGAAAGGTTGTAGGAACACATAGAAAAAGAAAGTCACCAGAAACGGGTCAATCAGAATTTTAGTTTTGCGATTTTAGTCTTCAGAGCTATGTTGAAGTCAGTCAGTGCTGTGTTGTTATGGCAGCTCAAGATGTTGAATGTAACACATGATGTATTGCTTTGAGTATTGCACATTCAGCACATTGAAGTATTGCTGGATTTTTAACCACTGGAACTAGAGTGATGAGTGCCCTTAAATTTAACTGACTTAGTCAATTTTAGGATGCCCACTCTTCAATAAACGCGCTTCAATGAAGATTCTGTAACTCTGTGCGTGCTTCTAGTTGCAAAGTCACTAGGGTTCCCAGAGAAATAGAACTGATAGGATACAAACCAACAGATAACACACACACAAATACTCCATAAGTTTATAGAAAAATGGAAGTAAGAGAGATTTATTTGGATGCAAGATTTTTTTGAAATTCATGCATATTTTTCCATAATATTCATTTCCAAAATAACTATGAAGGCTCTTTAAGTGCATGCATGTATGTTTATACATACACTGTTTTCCTAAGGAATTGACTCATTCAATTGTAAGGGTTTCCACATATGAATATTTGAGCAAAACAATAGGAAAGACTTGGACAAGAATTTGATATCACGGTCTCAAAACACAATGTGTCCTTTTTCATGGAAGCTTTCAGTTTTTGCTTTTAAGGCATCTAGCCAAACTGTTGAGGCCCACTAACATTATGGAGAATAATTCCTTTTACTTGAAATTGGCTGGTAGTAGTAGACACCACTTAAATCTACAAAAATATCCTCATGGTAACACCTGAGTCCACACTTAATGATTTTCTGGGTGTTACAATCTGGACAAATTGGCACAGAAGTTACCAACTCTGTGGGAGAGAGAGATTGAGTGCTGTGAGTGTATATTTTTCACAGACTATTTGGAGATCTTGTTTGTGTAACAGCAATGCTGAGAATTTCATAAGAACAAGAGCGACAGCAAAATATTCCATGCCTAGATTCCCTAGAAAGACCACACACCATTTTACTTGTAAGCTAACAACTTTCCATTAGTGCAACTCTTTGTGATAGTTTTCGGTTTCATATGCTCCTTTTTAAAGCTTTGCTTTGCTAACATGAATGCTTCAAAAAATGGATGACATGTTATTCATTTTTTTCAGAAAGATGATATATAATTGTTCTATTTTTAATGTGTTGGATTCGGGATCCCAAGCACCATTTTTTCCTGCATTCTTATTGCATTTCCATCCATTGGAATTGTCACTTTGGGAAAGGATTGGTGCCTATAGCCCATGTTTAACCTCTAGTAGCAATGCAGTTTTTTTCTTTTTTACTTGTTGCATACCATGATCAGTGGCAAATTAAGCATATGAATATTGAGTGAATTAAAATTAGGACTCTGAAAATACTGTTGAGGAGAAGAGAGGAGAAAAGGGTGTTGTGGGGACAACCAAAGAAGTATGTTTGTGTTTTTGGAACTACCCCTATGGAACACACAAGATCTGTTCTCTTCATATTCATAAAAAAGCAATAAAATAAAATATTTTTCTTTAAAAAGAGAATGTGTCCCGTCTTTCCCCCTATTTTACTTCCTTTTATTTTTTTATATTATTTTAAAAAATATTGTTTATGTAGTTGAGAGGGATGCATGCCCATGTGGCATGTGGTTCTTTGATTTAAGTGGGGAGGATTGGTACAGAGGAAAATGAGTACAGGAATTTTTTTTTCTTTTTCCTTTTTTCTCCTATGTCTGCAGGAGAGGAGAGGAAGGTGCCTGCTTTTTGCTATCAAGCTACATCAACAATCAGGGATAAGGAACAGTCTTTGATGATGCCTTGAGTCCTCGATGTGGGGAAGAGTGTTCTTACGCTATTGCTTGAGTGGTTTTGATTGTTCTGAAAAATTGTTGGCTTTATTGCTCCATGGTTGAGAAAATCTTTCCAAGGTCTATTAGTTGCCACAGTCCACCTTAGTGCCTCACAGACCTAGGAATATGTGGCAAAGCTTAGGCAGGAGAGTGGTCCAACCTGTTCTGCTTTCCATCCTCTGAGGAGGCAGTCAATGTTCCCTGCTATCCTAGAAGAGCTGGCTGTCATGGCCCCTGTGTGCATCTGGCATCACTGGAGGGAGCTGTGCCTAGCAAGGGGAGTTCCCTTACAAAGCCTGCTACAAAGCAACTGAGGAAACCCAATCCTGATACATGCAAGCACTCCATGGTCAGGCAACACATCCTGTGATTTTTCCTTGTAGCCAGGGTCTGAGACCAGTGTCCCAGCTGGGGAGTCACCCAGGGAACCCTGTCTGGGATGACTTCAGACTTTATTCTTGTATGTTTCAGCCAGTGTAGGTTCAGGTGTGGTCTGTCACTTACACCAGACAATGCACGAACTGGTAAATACAGCTTGGTCAATTCTACCTTACCACCATATCTCACACGAGCTTGATGGGTTCTGCAGCCCAATCCAGTAAGCTCACCACAGATCCAGTCCTCACACACACCAGAGGGTGCCACTGCCTATTTGAGGTGACTCCTAATAATTCATGCCAAGCTCACTCCCAGGCCCAGTTTTTGCACATACCAGCCCCTGCTGTGGCCTAGGCCAGCCCAGCTCACGTCCCATCTGCTCTCATGTACACCCATGGGGCTGCAGCTAAGCAAGGTCAATCTGCTCCCAGACCCAGGCTTCATGTATGCCAGCAGGTGCTACTGTCTTGTCCAGGCTGGCCTGCCCTCATCTCTGGTTCTTGTGCTCACCAGTGATAGGTACAGCAAAGCAAAAATGTCCATCATTCCTCTGTCTTGCATGTTCTCAGTCCTGGCTCTTCTACCTGCCAAGGGGGTACTGTGATCTAACCTGACATGACACACATCCAGTCAAGGCACTTTCCAATGGGTGCTATAGCTCAGCTCATCTGCCCTGCACCCATTCTTATTTTCAAGTATGTCAGTTGGTACAAGAGCGACCCTAGCCTGACCATCCCCTCCAGACCAGTCTTCCCCAAGTCTCAGCTTTTATGTTCACCAATGAAAGCAACAGTTAAGCAGGGGAGTCTCCAATGTTCCTCTCTAAGGCTTCGTCCTGGCCCCAGGCCTTGCGTACACCAGCAGGTGCTGTGGCCCAGTCTGAGATGTCCCACTCCCAGGCTCAGTATTTGAGAGCGTGTGCTACAGCCTGATTCAGTGTGGCCTGCCTCATTTCACAGCTCTCACTGGTGGGTGCAGCAGCTTAATTTAGCCTAACCCATCCCCAGCTCTCATGTGAATTGGTGGATGTTGCAGTTCAACCTGGCTTAGCTTGAAATCTGTCCTGGCTCTCACTGGTGCAAGTGTGTGCTATGGACTAACCTTGTCTGGCCTGTTTCCACACCCAGCTCATACATGTGCCAGTGGGTGCTGCATTCCAGCCTTGTCTAGCCTGCTCCCAGTCCCAGCTCTTGTGCTCATCAGAGGGAGCTATGCCTTGCAGGGAAGTTCCCCTACAAAGCCTGCTCCCGGCCCTGGATTCCACGTGTGCTGAAAGTGCTGCTGCAAAAATTGACAGGGTTGACCCCCCAGGACTGACACTCATCAACGGGTACTGCGATCTAGCCTAACTGGCCCACATCCATTCTGGCTGCAGCTCTCATGGGTGAGTGCTAGAGCTGGGGCTGTTGCAGACCCAGCTAGATAAAGATGCAGCACTCATCTGCTCACATGTGGGCTGTGTCTGGGGGCAGGCCAAGCTGGGCCGGGTTCCATCACCCATTGGTGCCTGTGAGAGCCAGAGTGGGTGTGGAATAGGCTAGGTTAGTCTGCAGCACCCATTTGGGTCACATGTGAGCTCGGAGTTGGGGGTGGGCTAGGCTGGGCTAGGCTATAGCTGGGCTAGGCTGGGCTAGGCTGTAGCTGGGCTAGGCTGGGCTAGGCTGGACTAGGCACTAGCAACCATCCACTCAGAATGAGTGTTATACACTGAATACATATGTGGAAATATTGCACTGAACCCCATAAAAAGGCATAATTATTATGTAATAATAAAAAGTTAAACAAACAAATAAATAAGTAACCCTGATGTTTTCTTGCATTTAGAACTAAGACCAAAATCCTCCCAGGTAAAAATGTCTTTCCAAATGCTTAAATCTCATTTGATATATTTCTTCCTGTAAAACCTGCAGTGTTTTTGTGAACCACAAGGCCGCCTTTGTCTTGGACATTCTCTCACTGCTGGTCTTCAGTCGTTTCTATCCATTCCCTAGGCCTCAGAGTGCAGTTTCATGCCCTATGGGACTCTTCCCTACCACCCAGTCTGGATTAGAGTCACCTCCTTTCATAATCCCAGAATTTTTTTTTTTTTTTTTTGGTTTTGACAGGCACAGAAAGTTCCAACTGTTCATGCCATAATGTCTGCATTATCCAAGACTGGATCAGGCAGTGGCCAAGATGCAGTAACTCAAACTGAATCTACCGCACGAGTGTCAGGTAGCCAACTACTTCAGCCATCCCTTGCTGCTGTTCAGGATTTTCATCAGCAGCGAGCTGAAATTGCAAGTGGAGCTAGGCTAGAACCCAGAAGTCTAGCAAAGGAAACAAGGACCCTAGTTGATGTCTTACCTGCCTGCTCCTGAGAAGCAGTTTTGATTGTATAGTATTGGCAGTTACTGATGGTTATTAATTTCATATTCACACTTCTGTCTCACAGAATGGCCTAGGAAGGAAAGATCCTTGTCCATTTTGACCACTGCCTCGGGGGCTGCCAGGTGTAAGTTTTCAGATCATATTCTTGTAACTGATTAAATAGCCTTGCGTTGAGGAATGCACTAATGCATTTGAGAATTTCTAAGGAAAAAGAAACAAAAATGTTTTAGTGTATTTCAACGTCATTACAGCTGCTAATTTCCTTTGACTCTGACGTGTGCTATTATTAAAAAAAAGATGCTAAACACTCTGTGACTATGAACTGAAAGATCAACAGCTGAATTGAAAGCTCAAATCCACGAAAACTCTAAATCCATGAAAGTGGGCTCTAAAATCTTATTTTAGTTGCATTTCTAGTGGGGATGAATTACACATTTTTCCTTTTCTTCTCAGTCATAGGGTCCAGGAGGGTCTATGACAGATTATTCCCCCAAGGGCATTCTCAACTCGATTAAACATTGTATGGTTAAAATCTCTTAGATTTCCTCAGAGTCTATCTTTCACTAAAAGTGACCATAACTTTTGCTAGTGGCTGATTTGATAAACCAAATGACTGTAAGTCAGGCTCATTTTTTACCAGCGTCAGGTGAGAAAGTGCAGGTGCGAGCAGGGAAGGCAAGGCTTTTATTTGTTTTTGGCTTTGTTTTGGTTCAATTACTCAAACTAGTGTCCTGAAAAGAAAAAGTATAATCTGTTTTTTTTCTTTTGAGGGCTTCCTGATGATGGCTATGCAACCTTGCTCCTGCGGAAAGGTGTGCTGGACTGAGAAGGTGCAAATGGATACTTCATGAGAAAAAATGTTTCTGTTCGTTCCAGGCATCCTGCACCTTCTCCGTTGCTCTCAAGAAAAAGATTATAGACCTGGAAGTTGGAGGTCAAGCTAGGACACAGTCCTTGGAAAGAAATGTAGAAGAGATCAAAGATATTTTGTTTATTTCCTTTTTTAAAGATTTACTTAGTATTTGAAAGGCAGATTTACACAAAGAGAAGAGAGAGAGAGAGAGGTCTTCCATCCACTGATTTACTCCTTAAATGGCCTAGAATGATCTAAGCTGATCTGAAATTGGGAGTGGCAGCTCATTCCAGGTCTCCCACACGGGGCACAGGGTCCCAAGGATAAAGGAATACTCTGTTTCTTTTCCAGGCCATTAGCAGGGAGATGGGTGGGGATGCTGGTACCACAGGGCAGAGCATTAGCCTACCCCTGCCAGCCCCAAGGCATTTTTTTATAAGCTATTATGTATGCATAGAGACATACAACACTTTGTCTCCGTATTTCAACATATCAGTTTCTGCTACACTTCCATTATCTATCCCCTAAAACACAGAACCAGTGAGCACAGTCCATATCGGGGTGAAAATAATAAATTGTCATCAGCATGAAGTTAACACACATGCTACAAATACAAAAATGCATCACAAATAGTTTTAAGAGTAACATTTAAAAAGACGCATGTATTTATTTGAAAGGCAGAGTGACAAAGCGGGAGAGACAGAGTGACATCTTCCACCTGCTGCTTCAATCCTGCAATGGCTGCAATGGCCAGGGCTGGGTCAGGGCTGGAACCAGGAGTGGAGAACTGCATCTGGGTTTAGCACAGGTGGCAGGGCCAAGTGCTGGGGACCATCTTCCACTACCTTTCTAGGCACAGAAACAGAAAATCAGGAAAGAAGTACTATCGGATGCTGGCATCACAAGCAGTGGTTTGACTTGTACCACAACACCAGTTCCTAGTAAGCATATTTCACTTCACTTCCTTTACAAGGAAGCTTTGTTTCTAAAACAAAGAGTCCAGGATTAATCTCAGCCCTGCTGTGCTAATGCAAGTTGGTGAAGTCTGTTGCATCTACAGGAAAACAGGTACAGAGTTGTATTACATGATGGATTTAGGTGTGGAGGGTGCGAAACATCTTGGAACAGGACCGAGTAACATGTGCCGTGACTTTTCCAGGGCTGCTCTTCAGGACAATAGAGCCTGAAGCTACAGAGAAGTTTGTTCAAAATTGACACAGATTTGACATGCTCCTTGCGAGGAACGAAATGGAAGTTAGAATATTTCTCTTCTCAAAGAGAGAGATCACCTTCAATACTTCGGCTTGTCTTTGTTTTTTCAATGGGATTCAAGCTTGGAGGTTTTTTTTTTTTTTCTCTTGATCATCATACTTCTATTTAATTCTGCCTATGTTAGATTCCGATTAAATATGATCGCATCTCAAAAGCCAATTATTTGTTCAAAATCTACTCCGTAATACAAAGACCAACCAATACAAGGAACACTAATTTTGAAAATATTGATCTCATTCTGGTATAAATATCTTGAACCACTCAATATTGTAAATTATTTAATCTATTATCAATTTACACAGAGTTTTACAGTCTTAAGACTATGGAAAATAAATTTTACTAAGAACTAGACAAATGCTGAATAGTCACATTATTGAAGAGTTTGCAATTAGACTGTGTTTTTGCCTCACTTCATCTAAGGCAATGCATATTATTGGCTTCTTAAAAACTATATTCCTTCCATCCCCTGCTGATTAGATCTGTGGAATTAACTAATTCATGGGAACCCAGTTTCCTCACTGTAAAACCATAAACAAAAACTCAGAATGAGCAATAGATTATATTATCTGTCAGTCGCCTCCCAGCTCAGTCATTTTATGATTCTAAGTGATGTATCTTCATTCCAGCTTAATTTTTATCATCAATAAAACATTTACCGAATTATTCGTTTTGCAAATAAAACTTGTTCTTTTTGGCGAGTACAGCTGAAAAAGCAACGAGAATTTAATCTGGTAAAAATGAAGAAAACTATTAAAATGTGACATATAGCCTTTACAAGTATTAATAAAGAATAATATAATATACAATTCCCCACTCTTAGGTGATTACAGAAAATAAGAGATTATTATTACTGTTCTCCATGCCTTCCTAATGATTTATCTGAATCAGGGCCAAAGAATGAACAAAATTTCTTTCAGAAGAATAAGCTAAATTCCTTTTCTATTTTATTTGAAGGCAGTAACTATTCTTTTAAAGGACACAACCTGAAGTAAACATTGCTAGGGCTAAAAATGGGATTTCAAAAGAGATAATTGGTAGAAGTCTATTAGAGTAAAAAGCTCCAGCTAGAATGCCGTAGACTAAATTTGGACGAATTTGTATCTGGCCCTTTCGATAATCTCAGTATTGTGAGAAAAGCCAGATTTTCAATGAGCTCAGTGGAACTCAGTGTTTGTGGGAGAAGGAAAAAAAAAAAAAAACAGTGTGACTGTAGTGATCTGGGACAAATGACAATTACAGGTAGAGAGGGACAATTTCTGAGCTAACTAGGTCGGTATTTGGCAGATTCTCTCTGATCTAGTTAAGTTAATGAGGCTTCTTTTGCTTGAAGCCAAGTTGGGAGCTTTGCTAAAGCTTTGGAGGCTGCCAAAATTTTGCTAACAACAAAGTATTTGAAAGAAGGAGAATAAGCATCTCTTGAATAATCAGCTTTAAATATATTAGATATCTAGATGAACAGAGTTAAGAAAATGAGGAAAATCATGGAATTTTTAAAGATTTTTACAAGCTGCTTTTTTTTCCCCTATTTTTATTATGATATTATCTAAGGAACATGTAAGAAAATAAAGGGTAAAAATCCAACAACATAGACATGGATGCCTTCTTACATAAAATCTAAGAGATAAAATGTTACTAAAATTATATAAAAGCTAAGAAGAATGATCCATGTCTGGTTGCCTATGTTTCTGTTAGCTAATGTTTTTATTTCCAAAATTTGTATCTTGCTGAGGAAATTTACTCAAAAGCCTGGCTCACAGATTATTGCTAAATAAAGATCAGGCACAGGCCTGGTTTTAAGCAACATTATCATATCGATGTTAGCTTTGGATTTCAGTTTAGCGTCTGTTCTAAAACGTAACTGACTATGCCAGTTCTCATGATCCTCTCCTGCCGACCATCCATCAGGATCTGCGGCTCTGTCATCTGTTTCGTAATTATGCTCCTATTGGGTTAGATGAAAATGAATAGGGTCTTGAAATAGCTCACTTCTTTTATAATCTGTTATTTTTAAATCAACTATGTCACTAGTTCCCAGACTATGAATTTAATTGTCCAGTTCAATTTTAACAACACAAAGTGAGAATGTGAAAGGATGAAGCGTGGCTCGAAGAGGGGCTTGCCAATTTCATGTGGAGCTGATAGGAAGCAAACACAGATGTACTCAAATTCACACTCAGGCACACGCTGTGTGGTCCTCATACACAGAACCCCTACACCGAAACCCGGGGGCCAGGGGCAGCTCTGCCTCCCAGTGCAGGGTCCCCCGCACCTTGCCTCAATGCTCTCTGCAGCGTGGGCTAATGGGGATACTCACGAGGTTGATATTACTTTTGGAATTGTTTTCATGTAGTTTCAGGTCAGGTGAAACAGAGAGCTCTCTGATGGTATATATATATAAAGTTTTTCTTTCTTTTTGTTTCCTAACTGAACAACAGGCCAAATTCTTGCTTTGTTCCAAAGCCCTTGGCTGCATAACATTGCTGGCGCAGTTACGCTGACCATCAAGGAAACGTTCAGCTGTCACATGCCACCAAAGAGTCATGGGGAGATAGCCTGAGATGTTGCCCAGGTGTCACCTATGACATCTTTTAGTCTCAAACTGAATGGCATGATTATCATCCTAATTCTGATTTTGTCCATTAAAAGAACCAACACACAATTATTGAGGTGGGCATTTGACACAGTAGTTCGGACAGTGCTTGGGATATACACATCTCATGTACAGAGGCTTATGTTGAAGTTTCTGCTAGGCTGCTTCTTCTTTTTTTTAAAGAGTTACTTATTTTTGTTGGAAAGTCAAATATACAGAGAGGAAAATCTTCTGTCCGCTGATTCACTCGCCAAGTGGCCGCAACGGCCGGAGCTGAACCAATCCGAAGCCCAAAGCCTCTTCCAGGTCTCCCCCACGGGTGCAGGGTTCCAAGGCTTTGGGCCGTCCTCAACTGCTTTCCCAGGCCACAAGCAGGGAGCTGGATGGGAAGCAGGACTGCCAGGGGGATTACAACTTGTGGCCATGTGGAATTCTGGCATATGCAAGGCAAGAACTCTCGGGCCTCTAGTCTACCGTGCCCTCTTGCTAGGGTTTGATTCCAGCTACCTGCTAATGCGCCCCTTGGGAGGTACCAAATGAAGGTTCAAGTGGGTGTCTCATACTACGCGTGTGAGACCCAAATGGAGTCCCTGACTAATTGCTTAGGTCTCGCGGGGTAGGCTTAGCTGTTGGGTAATCAATCAGTAGACAGAAGACCCCTGAAGTTAAAAACAACAAGAAGCCATAGTGAACTAAAAGATGATATTTCGTAGTGATAATTATTAATTAAAATTTCAATTACCTTTTACATTATAATTAATAAGTATATTTATCATTTATCATCCTCTTATGTCTTAAGATTTATCTTAGCATTATCGTCAAAACTAAAATACCCCCTTTCCATGAACCTGTGCAGGCTAGAGAAGTCTGAGAAGTCATACTATTGAGCTGAGACATTCCCATGTTATGTCTGCGACTCTTTGAGCTGCTACTAGGATATTTTTCTGCTCATAAACAGACTGAACACTTAGTTTGATTTTTCACTAAAAATACAGTTGTACCAAACTAGCCTTCCTTTGTATTATTTTAACACACACCAGGGGGCAGTAAGGAAGCAAATAAATGCTAGTAGCTTTCATCTGAGTTATAACATTTTTTTTTTTTTTTTAAAATCCACCTTTGTAACTTGATTAGAAAAATTAACCAGTAAAGCAACATTAAGGCCACAGAGCACAAACCGAAAGCTCCAGAAGGAACATCTGTTATTATTTTTACCTTCTTTAGTCTGGGACCTTTCCCTCTGCTTTCCATATTCTCTCTTGAAGAAATGTGTTTTTCAGTATATTCACCTGAAAGTTTTGTTTGATTAAAGCCAAAGCATTAGTTGTAACTGCTTTTAATACCTGGCATCTACATGGTCATTTTTCCATCTACCTTTCACGGCGCCGATCTGTTGTGATGAGAGATGTCTGTGAGGCTGCTCCTCCCTACGGCCGCTGTTAGACACAACCACACACACACACACACACACACACACACACACACACACACACACGCTGCTTACAACACTGTCCCTCAGAGAGTGTTGGAGCCCTGACAAAAAAGGCTCAATTGTTTATGGTGTTACCTTGCCCCTGTGCCACCTGTGTCCAGAGACAGCAGTGCACATTGGTAGGGTCCAAGGAGGAGATTCAAGAGCAAACTACCCTCCCCTTGTTTGAATTCCCAACAATGGATTATGAAGTAAGGATTTAAAAATTAACATGACGCTTATGAAGGGAGAGGCGGTGGTGACTCCCTTGGCATTTTCTGTCATTAGTCTAGACTGGGTACGTCCTTCAGTCTAATTATTCTTAGCCTTCACCCGGAAGACTTAAAAAATAAGACTCAGTTCCTTCTCATGATCTAAATTTATGGTTATAGAGTAGGGTTGAGGAAATGTTTAATTTTCTAGGTAATTTTAAAGTAAAATCAGAGATTTAAACCAGTGATTTAGGCAAGATATGAAGGGCCATTGTGTCTACTTTGGTGCCTTTTTCTCAACCAGGATAAAAAAAAAATACCTGGCATGCATTTATATTTGGCTCAGTGGGAAAGTGAGAAAAGAAGCCCAATTTTTTTCTCTATAGGCTTGTGTTGTTAAATAAATGTTTTTTTATGTTAGGAATTATAGATTCGCAAAATTATAATATGAGTATATGCTAGTTTATCAGACCTGTCAGATAAATTTTGGAAACCTAGTTCTTTTAAAGGAATTTATCATAAAGAGATAACATATAAATGGGGAAATCCAGGAATATGCAAAAACCTGCCATGTTTATTCATGATCAGGACATTAGCATAAAGATCATCTACAACAATGTTTCCAAGCTACAACTATGATCTAATAGAGTGTTGGGAAATCAATTTAGTGTTGCAACAAGCATTTAAAAAATGCAGCATTAGAATACAAGACAGAATAACAGTCCAAGACACGCAGTATGGATAAGGGTTTTGTGAAACTTCCTTATCATGAAATTGGCACATAAAGCACTTTCATAGGTCATCAAGAATGACTGAATGCCACTGGTCTAAACTGGTTATTTCCCTTTACACATAGAACATAGGAGTTCCAGAGAAGCTAAGGAAATGGTTCGCTTTAACACATCCAGTTTGCTGAAAAGATTTGATTAAAACCAGGCTTCTTGGTAATTCTTATTTCTTCTGGATTTCCTTTGGGGCAGTATCAGGTCACGTGAAACAGAGAACCCTTTAATTTCTATTTTTAGCATCATCATCATTATTATTATTGTTATAATTATTATTTGAGCCATATCAAATAAAGGACTTCAAATTTCAGGATGCTAAAATAGAGAAAAAAGCAGTGAAATCTGCAGTTTTAATATATCCATACTACATTCTGCCACTTTCTTGTGTAGCTTTTGACAAATCAGTTTGGGGAAGATGTTGGCTTAAAGTGTAAGATGAACTGCAATGAAAAGAGACTTTTGCAACAGAGAGTAGATGCAGGGCTGTTGGAATCTACCTGGAAGTCTAGATTGTGATGATGATCATGGCACATAAACAGAATATATCAGAACATTTAGCTATGCAACTGATAGAAACTGAAGAAACTGATTGTTGGACAATTTCTCACAATAAGTTCAGTTATGTATCTATTTTTCATTTGGGGTTCTGTTAAAATTCTTGTTCTAGGATTTTCCTTGGTACTGCATGAGTGAAATCTAGGAATTTGCATATTAACACACCCTGCCATGGAACTTTTAGGTTTTGTTGACTTTGCCCAACAGTGAATTCAGATTTGTAAAAATCAAGTGTAAATAATAATAAAAAACATTCCAGTTTATCTTTTAAAGATTTGCTCATTTTTGCTTGAAGGTCAGAGTTACGAAGAGAAAGATGGAGGGGGGAGAAGCAGGACTGAGAGCAAGAGAGCCAGAGAGCTCTTTCATCCGTTAGTTCACTCCCCTAGAGCCAGAGCTGAGCCAGTCTGAAGCTGGGAGCCAGGGACTTGTTACAAGTCTCTCATGTGTGTGCAGGAGCCCAAGGACTTTCGTCATTCTCTTCTAGGGTCCCAGGTCAGTAACAGGGAGCTGAATTGAAAGTGGAAAGGTTGGGACATGAACTAGCACTCTCACGGGATGCTGGTGCTGGCCCCTCCGGTCTAGTTTTCTCAGCATTTCTTTTCTTTTTTTAAGATTTATTTTATTTTTTATTACAAAGTCAGATATACAGAGAGGAGGAGAAACAAGAGGAAGTGGAGCTGCCGGGATTAGAACCGGTGACCACATGGGATTCCGGTGCATTCAAGGCGAGGACCTTAGCCACTAGGCCACGCCGCCAGGCCCTTCTCAGCATTTCTATTAGTAATCCAGTGCTCCAGTGATAAGGAGCGTGATGCCTATAGTATATTGGTGGAGGATCATGATTGGTCTGATATATACACATCCTTATTACTTAATAGCAGCAAACAAGTGCTTTGCATTTTGTTTTTAGTTTTCTTTATTAATTTATACACTCAATGTATCATTCAACATTGAATATACACGCATAGTTGTGGAGCTCTGGGAATGGCAAGGTGAACTAAGGATTACATTAGAAACATAAGTCAATTTGCTATCATACCTAACTTTTCTTTTAATTTAAGTGCTTCCCCATTGGTGCTTGAAAGCTAAACATCTATATTCCCGACACATTCAGTGCTGTGCTGTAGTGAACAAGTCAAGAATGGACATCTGACCCAAGGCCAGACAATCTATTGACCGAGCCTGCAGCTTCCGGGATTGAAGGCTACCAAGTAGCTATAGTCAGGAAATTGTGCGTGGATTGTATCTTTACCTCCCAGGGGTGGTCAGCTAAATCCTTCAGGCCGTAGTTGACATGACTCTTCCCCAATGAATCCTTGCTGATTGAAATGACACAGAGTCTCTTGATGCTTTCTTTCCCTGAATTGCAACTTTTTCCCACTTGTTCCCTTCATAACAATGGTAATCAAACACCTGCTTATTGTCTTTTGTTAGTCTTCCCACATTAGCAAGTAAGTTTTGTGGAATCTGGGCTGTTCCTAAGTTATATTAAAATGGTTCTATAATTTGCAATACTAGGTAATTGTGTAAGAAGTGTTTGTTTACAGCATTTACTTGAATTCATTTCATGTATTAAGTGGGGTCAAACTGATTTGATCTTCACATTTTCTCAACCAGTGATGTATCTTGTCTTCTAGTTGATTTTCTTTTAGCGTGTGCTGGAGTGAAGGACCTGATGCCATGGAGACACTGTCATTGTCATTGTTTTTGAAACACTTGAACCCCTCGTTGCTTTCATTAGCAAAGTTAGGACAAAGTCCTTAATCCCTGAGCCAAAATGAATTAATGAAATCTATAGACGTCACATGTTTCACAATAATTCTCTTCTGTTTCTCCACCTGAGTGAGTGCCGCAAATGTGCCGCATCTATTATTAAGTACTGTCAACTATACCCTCAAAATTTATATAAAAGACAGTTATCTTTATGTCGCTACTACTGCTACCCAGTTTAGGTGCCCTCCCCCCCGTTTTTTTTTTTTTTTTTTTTTAAATCACCTGAATCACTAGGACAGACTGTCCTCTACCTGCTTTTGCTTTGTTCTCTCCACTACAAGGCTCTTCCCACCCCCTGGTAACAAAGCAGTTCTAACAAGCAGGAATACGATTTTCTTACAGCAGTACTTACAACTTCTCAGATGGTTCTGAAGTCACTTAAATGCTAAGCTATTTTCTCGGGTTGCAGACTATGGCCCTGATTGTTTTTCTGACCTTAAATTATCTCATTCTCCCAATTACTGACTGTCTTCCAGCCTAGTGAATTTCCCCCAGAGTCCTAGCCAAACCAAGGCCACGTCTACTTTAAGGCACATATTAGCTGATTATTAGCTTAAGCTTTTTCATTTTCTTTGCAACATTATTTGCTCTCCTCTTCACTTGGCTGTCTCCCTGTCTATCCTGGTCAACACGCCCTGTCTATCCTGGTCAACACGCTCTGTCCATCCTGGTCAACACGCCCTGTCCATCCTGGTCAACATGCCCTGTCCATCCTGGTCAACATGCCCTGTCCATCGTGGTCAACATGCCCTGTCCATCATGTTCTCAGAGCCTTTCTTGGGTTAACCAATCTCATCAATCCTCAGTCATCTCTTTCTACATGGCCCTGTGTGAGTTCTCTCCCTACTTATATCATTATTCATTATTATTTTTGATTCTTTAATGTTATTTAATCAAGGATAGCACTATTTTATCAATAAGGACATATAGTGCTTTTTCTCCCCTCTACATCAGTTGTTGTAGGGAAGAAAAGGCATTTTTATTGACATGTGTCAGCACAGATGGGAGCAGCTTCCAACACATGAACTGCGGAGTTTAGATTTGTCCTCCACTGATCTCCTTGGAGAAAAGGATGAATCACTTAACCTTGGGGCTCTCCAGTTACACCTCTGGGGTCAGGGTACTGGCCTTCAGGACAGGAGTTACAGAATAGTTAACCAATCAATGTCTATAAAGCATTTGGATAATGAAGAAGGCTACAGAAATAATGGCAATCATTGATCTTTTGAGCACTCGGGGGAGAAAGCAAAAGAAGGATTTATTTTTTTTGTAAGGCTATGAAGACTTGCACGAAATTATTTCACAATGTTTCACAGCCTATCTTAGTTTTGGGAACCTAGACACTCAAACTGTTGCTTTTTTAAAGGTGCCTATCCTACGATTATTTAAAAAGCACGTTTCATTTCTGCCAGGTTGGCATCATTTTCTAATTTTCACTCGTCTATAAGTGGCAAATTGTCACCTTTTTATTATAGTGCTCTTTGCGTCAGAGAAGAGACAAAACAGTCTGTATTTAAAATTAGTAGGCTGAAACTGTCCAGGTGGGTGTTTGCTCAGATTTAATTTAATGAAAACGGGTATACGTGTTCCATGTCTGTGTTTTCCGGTGGAGAGCAGCTCATTCACTAAGTGCTTCAATTGCCTTTCCCCAGTTGGCTTTGCTGGAACTTTGCTCGTTGCTAACATTTCCTTTGACACGCTGAAAGTGAGAAAGACAGACACAGAAAGTTCATTCTCATTGTCACAACAGTCAGGGCTGAACCAAGGTGATACCTGAAGCCATGAACTTGATCTGGGTATCTCACGTGGGTAGTGAGGAGTCCAACACCTGGGTTATCACCGAATGCCTCCTAGGATGCAGAATAAAGAGAAGCTGGTGTCAGAAGTGGAGCCAGAAGTCATATCTAGACACTCAACTGTGTGCATTCTGTCATGGGGGACACTGAGTTTAACAGTCCTGGGGAGCGTACTACCCAGTCACACCTGATACCTGCTCCTAGAGGGTGAATTCAGCTGTCTCATGTAGGATGCCTCTGTAATAAACATTAAAGAAATGGATTTTACATGGTTTCACCATTGTTTTCTGGCCCTTTAAGTAACTTTTCCCGGTATTATCACTACACTCCATGTCTTCATTACTCAAGAATGCTTCTGTGCACTGAACAATATCACTACAAATAGTCCAGTACACATTTCTTAAAATTTCTTGAAATTGTGGAAATAAAAATATCATTAATCCAAAGGAAAGAATTACTAATGCAGCATCAGTGAAAGGGCAAAATTTTAAGCAGAGAAGTTTCTGGTCTGTTATAGGTTGTGTCATATGTTGCTACCTTATTTTACCAACATTGTTATGATTTAAAGTCAGCCCTGCCTGAAGTTCAATAATCAAGTGAAAGTTGAATTCAAAGATGTTTCATATTGCCGTTTTTATATCTTCTAGAGGCTTACTTTATCAGTACTAAGGCAGGTCCACCATGGTAGTTGCTGGCTGCATTGCCTGTTGCTTCCAAGAGGGCTACAGAATAAGAATTTAAAAAAAAAAAATTGATGTATTTGTTTTTATTGGAAATGCAGATTTTACAGAGAGAAGAAGAGACAGAGAGAAAGATCTTCCATCCACTGGTTCAACCCTCCATGTGGTCGCAGTCACTGAAGCAGAGTGGATCTGAAGCCAGGTGCCAGGAGCTTCTTCCAGGTCTCCCATGTAGGATGGTTTTGGGCCATCCTCGACTGCTTTTCCCAGGCCACAAGCAGGGAGCAGAAAGGGAAGTGGAGCAGGTGAGACACTAACCAGAGTCCAAATTGGATCCCTTCACATGCAAGGCAAGGACTTTAGCTACTAGGCTACTGTGCTGGGCCCCAGACCAAGAAATGTTATAGTTGGACTGAAGTTAGAGTGAATCTAGAACATAACAAGAGAGCAGAGATTAAGGTCCACATTGACATGACGAGGGAAAAAAAACCATCAAATTTTAATATTCCTAATTTGAAAAGACACAAGTTGACTTGAAAAGAAATAAGACACAATCTTCTCTGATGTCTTATATTTTTAAATACATCCAGAAAGTCATGCAAATCTGTGCCTTCCCTCGAAATGATGGGCCAGCATTTCACATGTATAACGCTACCAAACTGGTCAGAATGCCATTGTGTTACAGTCATTCTAAGGCACAATCACACAGAAGGGAACAAAATGTCTTTAAAATGAATCAAAAGCACCAGAGAAAATTCTTTCCAGACATTTCATGTCCCCCATCATGCTGTGTCCAGGCTACCTTTCGTAATTAGACGTGCAAAAAAGAAAGCTCAGCCTTTCCAAATGTTTCATGTAACAATAAAGAGCTGCTCCCATATATTCTCAGCTGACAGACAATAAAAGAGAAAATTGGTGTACTAAAAAATGATAGTAGGGCTTCGGACACAGGAGCGCTGGTGGTAGATTTGTTAAACAGTTATTTGGGCTCCAATCTTTCTAGAGGACAAAGAGGATAAAGACAGCTTCTTCTTCTCTATTTTTAAAAATATTTTTTCTGAAGGTCCCGTGTTGTGAAAAAAATCCTGTTTTTCAAAATCAAAGCAACACATAAGGCAAACTCGAGTGAAGAATGTAGACATTCATGAAAGAGGAGGGCGTTGGTAACCAGCGTCTCAGCATCATGGAAAGAGGGCGTGGCTGCATCGTGGGCTCCTTGGGCTTTTTCTGTTTGTTCTTTGTGTTCCTTCCCAGATGTCTCCCTAGCTAACTCCCTTCTCTATTGTAAGGCTTGTTAAAAGATCAAATACAGAAGTTATCTGGATAAAATAGCTGGCCTCCTCCTCCACCATTATCTGCCTTCCTCCTTATTTTACTTTGTATTTTTTGATAGTATTTGCAACTTCCAGATGAACTTGGTTTATTTTCTTCCCTTCTACTTGGATTTAAAATTCATGATGGCAGGACATTTAATATTATGTTTATTCTTCTTATATTTTTATACTATAATCTAAAAATATTGTATTATGTTTTTCTTAGGTGTTATAACCCTAGAGCCCATAACATTGTCTAATACATTGTAAGGGCAGATAGTACGAAACAATCGATTCCAGTTTGTTAATTTTTATTTTAATTTGAGAGGGAGAAAAGGAGATAGGGATAGAGAAAGAAAGAGAGAGAGAGAATGAATTAGAATTTTCATCTACTGATTCACTCCTCAAATGCTTCAGATAGTAAGGTTGGGTATCAGATGCCAAGCACTCAATCCAGATCCCATTTGAGTGACAAGAATATGCTGACTTGAGTGATCAGAATCTGTGTTAGCAGGAAGCTGGGATGACCAGGACTTGAACCTGGATACTCTGATATAGGATACAGGTACCTCAACCAGTGTGTTAAGCCAGAGCTCCATTCTGAACTCTACTACATTTACATTTTCTATGATACTGTAGTTCACATTAACCCACAGTCTGGGTTTTATTTATGACAAACTTACATAGCCTGGAGGCAGAACTAGTCTTCAAAAATGATTTGGGTCTGCAATACTTAAATACTAGAGCCTTGGTTCATTCTCGCCACTATTTCTGGGGGAATTCTCCTCCAGTGTGGGGTTCTGTCTCCAGGTTTGGCTTTGACACTGGGGAAAGTTCTTGGAAAAAGTATTTGCTAACATTCTGGATGATTCTAACACAACGCAACATTGAGAGACATTGTCCAATAAGATGATGAGTATAACAGATTTTGGCCCGTATTTCTCTATTGAACTCCAGGACCTATTTTAAACATTATAGGTGTCCCCTGTTGGATAATAATGAAAACCATTATTGGGTACCTTTTCTATATCAGGACATGTATAATGTGCGTTTTGTATGGTAACTTTTTGTCACTCATAATATCGCAATGGGGCATGCACTATTATAATCATCTTCTTTTACAGGAATCTGTTCCTGTAACCACTGCTTTATTCTGTTTTATCTTTACAAATGTTAAAAGGTACAACCAGACTAAGTATAGTGAGGCATCAATGTTTGTTCCTCTATCTTTCATGAAATTCACTTTTTCTCTCCTATCCTTTATTTTGGTGAATGGTGTTCGGATCAGCACATTTGACCAGGTCGGAATCCTGGGAGACATAATGTGCTTTTCCATTCTCTGCTAAACAGTTTGATATTTTGTGTATTCTATTTCTACATCACCTCTTACAGTGTTCTTTCCCCCTTCTGCCACCTTTGCTTTAATTTACATTGCTGTTGTTATTTTCAAAATTCCCATCAATCCTGTTACTTCCCTGCTCAAACAGATTTAAGCTACTTCTCTTATTCTTTTGACAAAATCTGGGCTCTTAAATACCGCTCAAAATGTTCCTGAAACTACTGCTGCAGTCTCTTAATATTGCTTCTTAATAACCTCATGACCAACTCTTGCCATATTATATCTGTAAGCTGCTAAGCTACTTGAAATCTTGAACTGTATTCTCTTTACTTTTAGTAACGCTGAAACTGTTGATCTTTGTTCACCACATTGTCCACGTCCTCTAAATGTTTTTGGGGAAACTCTGCATCTTACTCGGGTAGATGTGGCATCTGTGCGATGTTTGCAGAAACTGTGCTCTTAGACCCTTGGAAAACCTGTTACATTATACTGATGTTTTCTACTAGTGTTTTGAAGGCAGAACCACATTAGTGGTCTTATAATATAAGGCAGACCAGGACCATACCATGCACTTAGGAAATCCAGGGTTAAGTAAACATACATATGCATAATTGTACTCTGTGCCAGGCATTCTCAGAGGGAGTGTTAGGGAAATAGTAGACTAGCTGATCTAAGAGCTTGCATTCAGAGTGATTAATGTTAAATGATCAGTTATGTAAAACAAACATGATTCACTAACTGACAAATGATTGAGGATACCCTTATTTAATGATAATGGACAAAGTTCTTGATGCTCAAAAATATTGGATTGAAATTAGGTATATACTTTAACGCTCTACAGATATATGTCTTAGTTAATTTATCTCTGAGTTTCATCAAAGTATATGAAGCTTGACATTATGAAGTTGGCAAAGGTGATTTATTTGTGAACTTTTTTATTCTGAAGATCTTACACATATGATAAATAAGTTTTCTATCTTTTTCTGTGTAAAACAGGAACAAGCAAGCATGGAGTGGCAGCTACAAGTGGATGACATTTAGTATATAACAATGAGCAGGTAACAGGATTGGCCAAAAAGTGAGACCTTATCCATCAATCACAATGCACCCTCAGTGAGAGACTGACTGAGATAAATCTGATGCTGGAAGTTATTCAGTAGAGAAAGGAGTATCTGAAAGATTCATTGTAGATTATTTTATTTAGGAAGAATAATCCAATTTCCCTTTTCACAGTGTGATAGATCCTGTGGATGAAACTTCAGCCCAAGCAGAACACAAAGTGTGGTTCATTTGAAGCAAGTTCATGATTCGTTTCACAAAGGATGAACCAATGTGGATAGTGCGTATTCCTCTCCGAATGTAGAGTCAACTCCTACAATATTATAGTCCAAATAGATATATAGTGACATGTATAGTAACAGATCTATACTAAGATTTTGTAATTGGCTTTGTCAATTTAAAGTACGTATGTGTAATTACATTTCATCAGTTCACTTCCCTTAGTTTATTATTAACAGCAGCATATCATTAATTAACAAAATCATGCACATTGTGGTATTGTTAAATTTTACAAATCCATCATACCCCATTTTGGCATAGCAGCTGAAGTCATCATTTGGGGTAGCCAATCACATCTCCGACTGTGTGTGAGCCTATGATATTCTGCTGCTCATGCGGTTTCTTTCTGATGTCACCTTGAAAAGTTCCAGGTGATGGCTCCAATGGCAGAACCCTTCAGCGTCAGCCTGGCCCAGTTCTAACTGTTGAAGGCAGTTGGCGAGTGAACCAGAACATGGAAGGTCTCAGCCTCTGTCTTTCAAATATAGAAAAATAAAAAACCCCAAACAATGTTCATTTTGAAGCACTGTTCCCAAATTTTTTGGACGGCGGATCATGTCAACATTAAGAACATATGTTAAAATTATCTTGTTTGTGGGGGGGGGGGCAGCTACCACCTGCGCTACAAGCATAACATAAGGGCATTAGAGTCCCAGCTGCTCTATTCACAGTCCATCTCCCTGCTGAAGTGCTTGGGAAAGCAGTGGAGAATGGCACAACTGCTTGGGTCCCTGAACCATGCAAGAGACACAAACAAGTTCCTGACCTGTGGCTTTGGACTTGCTCAACTTCAGCCATCACAGCCACCAGGGGAGTGACTCAGTGGATGGAAGAGCTCTTGCTTTCTCTGTAACTCTGCCTTTCAAATAAATAAGTCAATAAAATTTTTATAAAATAATTTCCTTTTTGTAATACCTTTTTCTTGGATGTGTTTCAGAGAACATCCAAACACAACTGATGTTCATGAAAATATTTTCCAAATCATCTAAAGCCATGTGAACATGCTTTCATATTCCATAGTGTGACAGTCTCTTTATGAGTTGTTAACATTCTACATTTCTATCTTTTTAGGAATTTCACTACATTTTATATCTAGGGCTCTTCTGTCTGCAGCCACTTCTAAATAATCTGCTCTTTGAATCTCACCTTGATCATATTGCAGTAAAATTTAAATCAGAAATGTATCTTCAAAGAACCAATTTCTTTGGATACTTGGGAAGCAGGAAAAACTACTTCTCCTGTGCGTAATAGAAAGCAGATTTGCACAAAGGCTCTGAAGATTTCTGTAATACATCACGATACATCGTAAGAATCCACATAAACTAAACTGACTTTCCTGAAAATTTCCCAAGTAATATAGAATGTGCTGGCTCTGATTTCACACAATAGTGGAGTTTGGGCATTGTAACAAAACACGGGTCATAGAGATGGATGGTCTGTATGTGTCACAGTTCAAAGTTTTGCGTATATATAACATATGCAGTTATGTGGTCACTTGACATAGAGTAAATCAGTTTAACAAATCCTTAGCCTTATTTTTATGAACGAAACATTGTACTATACTAATAAGAACATAGGTTTTTATAATTACTTTGTTTAGCAAAAAATGTTGATGTCATATGACCTGTCCCTAGATTTTTTTTCTCCCCAAATGCAGAATTATACCAATATATATGTACTATATTAACTTGAATACAAGAAAGAGAAAATTTACTCCTTGATTGCAATATTTCTATATTAAAATATCTAAAGACTATATAGCCATTAAAAGAAGAGGATTCAATTAACTCATTGCACTACTTTTGGCCTGGAGGTAAACTTCAAATTCAAAGAGGTATTTATAGCTTAAATATCAATTCCACCTTTATAAAGTGAATTACATACTTGATCTTGCAGGTCCTGGCTTTGTGCTCTGTTTAGGCTGGGATTTTGTTCACATGGATCTGTTAAACTGTATGAAAAGTCAGCTTGATTAATTTTTAACTTATTGCAATGTCACATTCTTCAGAGAAGACTGAGAAGCTGTAGAAATTGAGATTGCAAAGATTTAAAAACGGGTCTCCAGTTTCTGACTTGAGTAATTGGACATTTAGTAAGAACAGGGAGACGGGAGCAGTAGATGACTGGGAAGATGACATCCAGCATCGGGGTGACTGCAGCACACGCGGTGGAGAGATCAAGCACCGGGAGGCCTGTGGCCTAGAGATGTAGGAAAGCACTCATCAGTGTACAGAGAGCACACCAAGAACAAGGAGGCACATCCTAACATAGGGATTCTGCAGAATCACAGAAAAGAAAATCTAGGCCCGAGTTGTAAGGTAATGCAGGCATGGGTGGGGAGTTAGAAAAACTAAGTTCGAAATATATCATAACAGCCTGGCTAAAGTTCTCGCCTTGCAAGCACCGGATCCCGTATGGACGCTGGTTCTAATCCTGGCTGCTCCACTTTCAATCCAACTCTCTGCTCATAGCCTGGGAAAGCAATCAGGGACGGCCCAAAGCCTTGGGACTCTGCACCCACATGGGAGATCCAGAAGAGGCTCCCAGCTCCTGGTTTCGGACTGGCTCAGCTCTGGCTGTTGTGGTTACTTGGAGATTGAATCAACAGACAGAAGATCTTTCTCTCAGTCTCTCCTCTCTGTATACCTGACTTTGCAATAAAAAAATTAAGTAAATTTTTTTTTTTAGCTTTCCTTTCGGTTGCTAATTAGTTTTTTGTAAATCTTTTTTTAAAGAAATAGAGCATAATGTTATAAAAATGGCAAAAGGATGTTATTAAATCGATTTCATTTCATTGTAAAAATCAGAGTACCATACAACATTGACATGGAATATCTTTCAATGAAAAAATTGTAAGATAAAATAAGAATTAAACAAGTTAACCACAGCTTTTAAGAATTCTTCTAAGTATATAGGTAGTTATGTTAAACTTTCCATGGAAGAGCAAGTGGTTTAATGCTAGTGAGATTTCATGAGACTATGAAGTGTCGCAACTTGCACGTTTGCAGCAATCTCTTCCTTTGATAAATAAAAGCTAAGACCTGATAAGGGTAAGCAATTTGACTAAGGTCACAAAAGCGGTAGATGGAAGCATAGAAACAAGAGTTAAAGATTCAAGACTCTCTGAACTTCTTTGGAAAAAAAATCATTGAAGTAAAAATAGGGTTTTTTAACAATGAGGGTTCATCAACATTACTCAGACAGTAATGATGACAAGGAGTGCATAAAAAATCAATTGCCTTTAAAATAGAAGTAATAAGCAACTCACCATATCCCCAACAGAAACAGTGAAGGGAATTTGTTGCCTCCCTGGCAGTGATTGAAGCATTGTAAGGGCTGTCTAGAGGTTGAATGATGACCTTATGTTCCTCCTTTGTCATGTCAAGAGGTCCCTGCTGCAGCTGCAATAAAAAAAAAATCGCAATCATGGAGATCCACACTGATAATCTCTCTGATTGTTCCAGATATGAATCAGTCCTGTGGAATATAAACAAATGTGAACATGTGTTACGATCAATTGATCCTTCATGATGAGCAACACTGATAAGCAAGATAAAAAGGGAAATATAATCAATTACATGCTCAGTAACTAAGTACTAGCATTGTATGTCAGAAAAGCTTTCATTTGGAAGGTAGGACAAAGAAAGATCAGAGGAATTACTGAAGGGGTATCTTTATGGCTTTTCAATAGCAACAGCAAAATTTACAGTGTCATCTCTAGAAATAAAGTTTGTAAAAAAAATGTCAACCCACCATAAACAGGAAGGATTCCAATTTAGAGGAAAGACTTTGGAAATGTATTTTCCAGTGTTGTATATTGTGATGTGAATTTCTGCTTTTTGCATGTTAATATTCTGGGTAAACATTATGTACAAAACGTCTCAAGAAGATACTCAACACTCACAGAACATTAATTATTAAATGTGATATCCAATATCTAAATATTTCGATGGTACAACCCATAGAGTGAGACTGGGCTCTTTTTAAAGATTTTAAAAACTTTTAAGACTTTATGGAAAGGGCCAAATTTCATGCATATGGTATATATGCAGTTTTAAGAGCACATAGCTATTTCTTGCCTTACCCCCCCTCTTTTCACTTCCAATCTTCTTCTTTCCTTTATTTTTTAAAGTTTTTTTTAAAAGGTTTATTTATTTTTATTAGAAAGGTAGTTTACAGACAGAAGTAGAGACAAATATCTCCTGGCTCATTCCTCAAGTGGCTGCAATGGCTGGAGCAAAGCCAATCTAAATCCAAGTGCCAGGAGCTTCGGCTAGGTCTCCCACACAGATGCAGGGTTCCAAGGGCTAGGGCCAGCTTCTACTGTTTCCTCAGGCCACAAGCAGGGAGCTGGATGGGAAGTGGAGCAGCTAGAACACAATCCAGCATCTGTATGGGATCCTGGGCATGCAAGGAGAGGATTTAGCCACTACACTACTGCAACCAGGCCCTTCTTTTAATTTTTCACAACATGCTTTGTATTTTCTTCATTATCGCAAGTATAAGTCTGCATATGAAAGTCGTATGAAAAACCACTGGACCTCAAGAGCATATACAAGGATAATGGGCAATAAGAAATGGGCTAAGGATTGAACATCCATTTTTCAAAGAATGAAGTATGAATGGCCAATATGAACAGTATCCAGGAACACTAAGCATCAGGGGAATGCAAGCTAAAAATATCTAAAAAAAAAAATAAAAGCCACACTGAAGTTTCATTTCACCCCAGTTAAAATGGCTATCATCCAAAAATTTGACAGAAATGTTGGGAAAAAGGTACTCTAAAATGCAGTTGGTGGGAATGTAAACCAGTTCTCCCGTTATGGAAGATAGTACGGAGACTGCTCAGACATCTGAAAATAGACCAACCATCTAAGAGACTGTTTCCCAGGCCTCTTAACACCTGCTGTTCAGCAGGCTGATGCATGTAATCCTAGATCCTACAATGAATAAGCTTGTGATGCTGGAAGTTCCTCCTATAACAAACTAAGGCCTCCAGGTGGCATACGGCATGCTACCCCCTAATAAAGTTTCAGGTGGAACACAGCCATACCACTTATTACTTTTTGCTCAGGGCTGTTTCAACACTACAAGGGCAGTGCTGAAGTTGAGAACGAATATGGTGTACAAATAAAAAACAAATTTCTATCTGGCTCTTACGAGAACAAGCAAAAAGAAAGATGTTACAAAGTTTGGTGATTGGGGAACTTTAATCTTTTATGTTTAGCAGAACACAAAGTACTGCTACTAGCTCCTCATCGGGTACATTTTGACATGTTTTATCACAGTGAACCCTAGAAAAATTTATTAATAAGCTAAGTCCCTGACTTCTTATGAGATTTATCTATCAGTTTGCTAACTTGCTATCTGGATATTATTTCATCAGCTCTGACACAATTTAATAATGCTAAATGATGCTGTTCTCTGGGATACAAAAGGTGTTGGACTATAATAATATGGCAAAGATAAGGAGAATATGAGCGATTCAAACACATTGCAGAAATGGGGCATCCTTGTTCCTGCAAGATTTAAGGTCACTGGTCACTTTATTAAATTCTATGTGAATTAACAGTGAGGAAAAAAGCATTCAATAGCTTTGAAGGTGCACGCATGTATAATAAACACAAGGACTTGCAATGAATTGCACTTGTAAACATACCTCATCTGCGATGTGAGCTGCAGTTGACGTCACGTTGTGATGAAGTTGATGATGATCTGCTGTCACCCTACACAAGCCATTAAATCCTTCTGTCAGCCAAATATTGGCATTCATACGGGTGTAAGATAGGCATGAGCATTCAAAGACCTCAACTTCTGACAATGAGTTTTTAGAACTCCTTCAACATTGATTATGTCTAATAATATTATGTAATTATAGTATTGAAATTGTATTATGTTGCCTGATATTTTGAATTCTAATATAAGCAGTTGTCCTTGTTCATTTCAGCGAAGAGAACCCCTGCTTTCCACACACAAGCAATAAGGAGATCAGCAGTTACCTAACACGCTCTGAAATTCCAGAAGCTCCAAGTGGCCCTTCAGCAATACTGGACTCACTGTAATATGGACTACCATGAGGCTCCGAGTACATTTGATTAAACACCTCTTGCTATATTTTGAGTCTCTAGAGATTAATGTCAGCTCACAGACCACAGGTCACATTTCCTTCTGAGGAAAATGCGTACTATCTTTGAGTTCACTGTAGTGACCCGTTTACCGGGAGTAACCCAGTCAGTTGCAAGTTTTGAACCAGGCCTAGAAAAATAGGAAGAGAGCGTATCTTACCTTGGTTGACTCTTTAATCCGTGTTCTTTGTACGTTTTCAGAGCATGATGTGTCACAATTCTGTATACCTTTCTGTGCAGGAATTCAATTTAGGTGATTGTTTTTAACTTTGAACTTCCAGAAATTCCCTTAAAGATGTGTGAAACTGTTTTTCCATAATATAGTTCCTTTTACAAAATATGATGATATTCCCTGAGGTGTAAAACATAGTCCTTGTCCTGGCATTCTCTGTTCTCCATGACTCTTTTAGGATAATTTTTCATTTAAAGAGGCCACTATAAAAATAAAAGCCATGCAAAGTCTGCCTTTGCTCTGGAATAGTCCAGCTGTTGCTGTTACACTGTTTGTAACGCTCACTTCACAGATTCAGATCCTAGCTTTTCCTGTAGACCAACTTAAGTCTCCGCATTTTGAATAAGATCTTTTCTTAGTATTTTGACACACACACACACACACACACACACACAAATCTCATTTACCTTTATGTGACTTATCTACCACTCACACACATATTCACATGGGCTTCAATATTTTTGCCTCACTCTCACATAGCCTGCTTATCAATAAGAAGACGTACCTAACTCCTAGCATATGACAGCCGACTTATGTTTCCTTAGGATGCACTGTCAGTGTCCTTAGCCTGTGTTTTTCACCATCATGTAAATGTCTATCCCTTTGCTTCTACCACTTGCTCTTTTTTTTTTTTAAAGATTTTATTATTATTGGAAAGCCGGATATACAGAGAGGAGGAGAGACACAGAGGAAGATCTTCCATCCGATGATTTACTCCCCAAGTGAGCCAACGCGGATCCGAAGCGGGGAACCAGGAACCTCTTCCAGGTCTCCCACGTGGGTGCAGTGTCCCAATGCATTGGGCCGTCCTCTCCTGCTTTCCCAGGCCACAAGCAGGGAGCTGGATGGGAAGTGGAGCAGCCGGGATTAGAACCGACGCCCATATGGGATCCCGGGGCTTTCAAGGCGAGGACTTAAGCCGCTAGGCCATGCCGCCGGGCCCCTCTACCACTTGCTCTTATGTCAATAGTTAAGAAATGAAAATTGTTCCCTCTCTGGTAGAGCGTTGCCTTATTAGATTCCCTTACTGTGTAACACCCCAGGAAGCCATCACAGGTGATTGCTGATCTTCAGACAGAATAGCATGCAGACTATCCCTGACCTCTTTGTTTTGCTCAGTAGACCTCTTGCACATAACAGGTATTTTGTTTATGGATGTTATAGTTCATTTACAGTAATTCTAAGTTTGCTCAAAAAGTTATTACTCCATCCACATTCTCCCTGCAAAGTTTATTCAAAAGCTTGGTTTTTTTTTGTAAATCTAACTCTTATAAATTGATTGCTTTATTTCCCTATTTCTGTCTTTTCTGACATGAAGTATCAAAATTGAAAAGACAACTTCATTTCTTGGTAAGCTCCTTCTCCTAAAATCATCAACATACTTTTATATCTGTTAAAAGCCTAATATTTTGAGAGTTGATAGTTGTTTATAATTAACCATCAGTTTCTGTACAAAATCAGAACAGATGTATTTGGCAGATACCATGCACTGTGACAAAATGGATGCTATTCAATCTTAAGAGTCACTTCTTTAAGTTAAAAATGAAGCACTTATAAAAAGGACTAAATGATTCTGTTGCATTAAAAATGATTTCAGGACAAGATTCCTTGGTCTATAACTGCTCAGGATTCTGCTTGTCCACATCAAAATTTTTTTTAATCTCTCTTCTTACTTTTTTTTTGAGGGGAATCAACACCTTTTGAGAGCTTTTGATTTTAATAAAGAGAAAAGTTTATGTCTCTTTAAGGAAGCAGACAAAGCATAACATTTACCGGGGGCTGGTGGTGTTGCACAGGTTCTCTCATCTACTTGGGCTGGCCATATTCCATAGTGCAGCGCCAGTTGAAGGCTGTGTTTCTGATCCGGTTTCCTTCCAATGCACTTGGAAAGCAGCAGCAGGTGCTGCTTTTTCTTGTAACTCCGGCACCCACCCCATATCTGGCACCGAGATATGGAGCTGGAGTTCCTGGTGCTGGGATTTTGTGTTTCCAGATGAATTTTTGTATTTTGTATTTCTGAGAAGAATGTTGGGATTTTGATTGGGATTGCGTTGAATCTGCATATTACTTTTGGTGGTAATATGGACATTTTAAAGATGTTGTTCTTGCCAATCCTGGGATGTGGTAGATTTCTCCATCTTTTAATCTTTTTGTATTTCTTTTCTCAGTGTTTTGTAATTTTCCTTGTAGAGGTCTTCCACATCTTTGGTTAGGACTGGTTTCTAAGCTGTGTTGTCCATTGGTCTACAGGTTGATGTAATTGGTTGTATCTGGTACCTGATTCTTCATTTTCAATCACTCACGCCACTCCTTCCAGCAAGTTTCAGTCCTGGGCTCTTGTGCTAAGCTTCTACCGTGGTCTCCATAATGCCAGCTCCTGGCTCATCACTCTCCACCCTCTGTAATCCTGTACTATGGGCGCACCCTTGCCTGCATGACCTTTCTCTCACTTATGGTTCAAGCAATGCCTGGGATTAGGTAGACACCAGCTCTCCAAAATCGCTGAATGCTGGTCTTGCTGGAACTTGCTGACTTTTTGTTGGTCTGAGAGTCACCCGGACCTAATTTGGTTGGGAAACATAGGATGTCAGATCAGCGCTGGCTTCCCTGAGGGACCAACGCAAGGTGCTGAGTGAGAATGATTTCATTCCTGGCTTAGTGTATGCGCAACTCACTTATTGCCCCGTTGGTCCCTCAGCCTCTACCACAGTGCACCAAATGGCCTTGACTGCTCCTGGTTTAGCACGTGCGCAGCTCACTTGTTGTCCCTTTGGTCCCTTCATTCGTGGTCTTTAGGATAGCTGAGATGCTTCTGAAGAGCCTGAGAAGCTTCCAGGAAAAGGAGCCACTTCTTCCATCGTGCAGTTGTTTCCCTGTGGTTTGCATGCAGCCCTGATTTCAGATCTGCTGCTTCTCATCCACTATTTAGAACACCATCATTACCCTCAACAAGCCTCAGCTAAAATTCTGTATGTACCATCTGTTATGTTCTGAATATTTTTGTTCCTCTAAAGTTCTTACATTGAAACCTAATCCCAAGATGGTAGCATTAACTGAAGTATTAGGAGGTGATTAATTCATGAATGTAATTAGTGTCCTCAGGGGAAATCATTTATTTGCCCCTTCTACCAAATGAATACACAGTGAGAAAGCGCCGTCTATGAACAGGCCTGCGGCTGATACCGATTCAGACAGCGCCTTGATCTTAAAATTCCCAGCTTCCCAAACTGTAAGGAAGAAACTTCTGTTGTTTGTATCTGCCCCATTTCTGTTTTACTTTCAGCAGCCAAATCAGACTAAGACACCATCTATTATTAGAGATCCCTTGGACTCTCTGAATCTCTGTTTAATGGATGGTAAAGTGGGAACAATGAAATGTGTATCTCAGAGTTCTCATGCTGTTTAAATTATCAATGCATGAAGTTCTTAGCAATGTGCATGGCAGAAAAAGCACTCATTAGGGTAGCCTGCGCTATCGTGTAGAAGCAGCCACAGCAGCAGTTACCATCTCTGACTTGGGTTACTCTGAGAACGTATTTTGGATAGAATTAGTCATTGCAAGCTAGACAAGATGTGTGAGCATCGTTATTATCACAAATAAGCGTTAAAATACGAAATGTTCTGCAGGTAGGTTGCCAACTTTAAGCTTTATTAAGCTCTAACAGAGCAGAATTTTAAAGTTGAGGCACTTCCCAAACAAAACAACAAAAAATGTTTTAATTATTTTCTTTCATGTTCAAGTGTCAGCCATTTGAAATCATGTGCCATGACAATTAACTGGGAGAAACCTCCTCTCTGAAGTCATCAGAAATGCTAAGTTGCCAAGTTGCAGCCGCTGGATCCCACTTATTTCCAGGTGTCCAGATTAAAGCAACTGCTCTGAAGTCCACAGAGGCATGCGTGCCAGAGAAACCACACAGGTACAGCAACAGGAAGTGGGCCTGAATAGGAACTCCATCAGCTTCTGTTAAGACATGACCTTCAGAGTGAAATTTAAGTGAGTTATTTAGTTGATAGATTTTGTGTGCATCTCCTGTAATTCAAATGCATTGTTAGGATTTATGACTGTTTATTTTGTATAGCAAATTTGTACTGTCATCCAGATTTACAGAAGCTGAACTGCAGGATAAATTTTTCACTTAAAAAAATTCTGCCATGCCATGGCACGGTAGCCTAGCAGCTAAAGTCCTCTCCTTGCATGTGCCGGGATCCAATATAGGTGACAGTTCTAATCTAGGTGGCCCTGCTTCCCATCCAGCTTTTTCCTTTTGGCTTGGGAAAGCAGCGGAAGACGGCCCAAGGCCTTGGGACCCTCAACTCTTTGTGGGAGACCCGGAAGAAGCTCCTGGCTCCTGACTTCGGATTGGCTCAGCTCTGGCTGTTGTGACCATGTAGGGAGTGAATCAGCAGATGGAAGATTTCCCTCTCTGTCTCTCTTTCTCTCTGTATAGCTCACCTTCCAATAAAAATTAATAAATCTAAAAAATTCTGCCATGTAAAATAGTATATACCAGAGATTACTTTAAATAATAACAGACCAGTTTAGCACAAATAAAATAAATGTTGAAATTGGAGAAGCTCAAATTTGAACATTAACTTCATCACTTATTAAATGTATTACCTAAAACAAGATACTAACTGTTTGAATCTGAACTTTTTCAGTAATAAAAGGGAGTGTTTAGCAACCACTTCAGATGTGTGCTGATAAAACTCGTTACCAGTTTATCATTAGTAAGTTGTCCAGCAGGTCAGAAACAGAACAAAATCTCAACATATTTCTTTCTGTTGTCTTTTTCATTAGTATATATTCTGTCCTCCACAGCCTTTCCACAAGTTGTTTTTCTTCAAGACTCATTTGCAAAGAATGTGATACCTACCATTTTTAAGAAAGAGGCTTAATCCATGCAAGAGATAACAGACATTTCTGCAAATAATAAATTATACTAAATGCCCTCATGATGGGTGAGAAAATGCAAGCTAGGAAGCTCAAGTGAGTGGAACCTCTCCCAGAAGTTAGCCAGGCAAAAGGTAAAACTTAATCAAAAGTTATTTTCCAGGGCCAGAGAAAGGAATCAGGTGGGTACAGGCAAGAAAATAAATCAACCTGATAATCCAGCTGGAACCGAACATGACCACAATTTCTAAGAAGTAACTAGTATTAAACATCTCTCTAATTTTAATGACAAACCCTATACCTCCCAGGGAACTTAAGCCTGATTACCCCAAGTTGAAAAGTATGTGTAAGAATGTGTACACTGTACCTGTGTGAGCTTGTTCCTGTCTCCATAGATGAAGACAAGCGATCTTCCTGTCACATAGTTGTCTGTCCTAAGAAGAGAGCGATCCAGATTCCTCTGACTTGGGAAGCCAGATTGTTCTAGTGGTCTCACTGGGTGGAAATAAAGTGCTTTGTGCAATCGTTGATAAAGGCAGAGGTTTGGATTTGTACTCATGCAGAAGTGGACTCTCCCTCGAGAGGATAACACCATGGATGCAGCAAAAGATGAAAATGAGAACAGGAAGTTTTCTAGGAGGATATGATCATCCTACAGGTTCTTTTGATCTAACATCCACCTGCTCTTCTGTCCATGAGCCATGTGCCTGGAGATGAAATCCCTATGAGGAAGATCCCCAGGTTAGTGGTGGAATGATTTCATGAGAAAAATGAGCTTATTGGTCTGTGTGGACTGGAAGCCAGTGATAGAGAAATTAAAGTAGCATCCGGTTAAGACAGGAAGGGAAATATTGGGTGAAATAACTTTTTCTGCAGCTTCCACCTCTTCCTCATGTCTTGCCAGACGTATTTCCATCTCTGCAGATGACAACAGTAAAACTGATGAAGTCCTGTGAATAGTTGCCATGCTACCTGATAATCTTGCTAAAGAGGGGGACATTGTTAGGACACTGTGAGTTTTCTATGGACAAAGTGTTAGCAGTGAAACTCTACCTTGCCTTTAAAAGTGATCCAAGCGGTTCAACTGGCGTCACCAAGTGTAAAATAATTGAAGATTAGGATGTTCTCAAACTTGAAAGTCCTCACAAATTCTGGTTCACTTTCCCAGCTGCGTGATATATCTGAGGGGAGAAGTCCAAGAGCCAAGAACTCCACTAAAGTCTCTATCCCAGAGTGGCATCAATCCAGCTATATCTGTGTCATTAGTGCTGCCTGCTGGGGCCTGTGTCAGCAACAAGTTGGAATCAGCAATCAAGGCCAGGCACTCTGATGGGGGACGTTGGCATCTCACCCGTGAGGCCAGTGTGCAGCCCAAAGTATTGCTGCTTTGGCTGCTGCTCTGACTGGAGATTTGCACAGTGTTTTGCCAACTGCAGCAATAATAGTAATGAAAAAAATAAACTCTTACTGATGAAAACTCTGAGGTCTGACAGTGTAGCAATCATTTTTGCTACTTTTAAATAATTCCCATTTCTCACGCACTATATGACATCTGTGATATGAATATGCTACAGTTCCAGTTTGCAGAACACTCCGGAGGATGCTTAAATTAATTTCTGGCAATTCAATTTTCAGTATGTTCAACTGCGGAGTCAGAGTTACGAGGACTCGCAAAACCCACCTTCAAGAGCAGGAGTTGGCAACATTTTTTTTCTACAAATGCCGGGACAGTGAATATGTTAACCATGGTATGTATGTTATCTTTTGCAAGTACCCAACAAAGCTGTGTTAGCACTGAAGTAGTTATTGACAACATGTGAAGTAATGTAGCTGAGTTTCCATCAAAGTTGGTACACAACAAATCATGGCAGCCAGCCTTCGACCTAAGGATGGAAGTTGCTAATTTTTACTGTGAGTGGTAGTTGAATTGAAACTTCTACAGAAATAGAAATGTGTTTCATCTGAGCTTCCAAATACAAAAGCAATGAGCCAGATGTGGATATTAAACATTCAGATCTAGTCAATTGACTGTGGATGTAAATATCAAATTGTGCTTTACATTAATTAAATTTTAAATAAATAGCCACAGTAATTTAGTAAGAACTGAAGAGATGGGGCTGGACCTTGGTACATATGGCAGTTCTAGATCTCCTACAGATCATTAAGGTGAAGCACTGTTAAAATGTAGGGGAGAGCAAAGAAAACACCCGGCTCTCAGGTGCGCAGTTCAGAGAAACAAATCAGAATAAAATGATCTAAGCTGTGAAGAATTATTGTCACAACCTCTTCCTTTTCAAACATCATTCTCAGATGACTGCACATTTGGGTGTCTGGCATGCGTAGCACTGTCAGTCAGAAACCTAGCTTGCTCTTCCTTTCTTAGGTTTTAAGGAGCTCGAACTGTCTGCTGTTTCCCCTTGAAGCTCAGCAGATGGGAGTTCGATTCCGAGCTCCACCACCACTGCTTGTTTCACTTCTGGGAAGTTGTTATTGTGACTGGATTTTCGTATAAGACTAGGTCAATGTTATGTTTATCTTTGAAAAAATTTTGGACTTAAGTGAAATAACAGATTTAAGAGAATCAAACTTGGTATGGCGTATTCCCTTCATCCTAACTTTGTATTATAATGGCAACGCCATGTCATAGAAGCCATATCAAACTCACAATGGCAACCATTGTGTTTGCTAATAGTTCTTTCAAGGATAATTTTCAAAATTTATTATTAAAAACGCGTACTAAAAATACAGCATTAGGAAATGTATGAAAATGCAATATTCTGAAGATACACGGGAGATATATGTTTTTTATATATGTATATTTTACTTCCGAAGTGTCTGTTCTAGTATTTATCTGTTTTTTAACTCGGCATTGATCACTGACATTCACTTAATGATTTAGCACGGACCTTTTATATGTCTATACTTGGGAATCACATGTCACCATCCACAGCAATCTCATGATGCTGTGTGTGTGTATACACTATGGCTGAGTTTTTCTAATTTCGCATTTTAAAGATGCTGAAAGCTTTTCTATTGTTTGCATCAAATTTACATGATGAAAAAACGAACATGAAGTTTAGAAGCTAAGAACTGAGATAGTTTCCCATAAACATTAGCTCAACCTCCTCTTGTGATTTTTCATAAACATATTTTTGTGTGTATTTAAAGTTCATAACAGAGTGCAAATTCAGTTTCTTTTCATATTTAAACTTTATGGCAAAGCCGCCACTAGATATTAATATAATGGCTGCAATGAATACATTCCAGTTAAGCTGTCATGAGGTCTAGGTCTTTGCACATCATCACTTCTGAAGGTCGGTGTCACAGAGAAAAAAAGCCATTTGAACCAGATCACCATGGAGGCTTATAATACACAGGGTAATAAATATCAGAGTATATTTCATTTTTATATGTTTTTGATGAAGAGGTGAAAGTGCACCTTCTACAGTTGCTGTTCAGAAACTACTCATGCGTTTGAAATGAAGGGAGAAGGGGCTGTAGCTCAACACTCTTTATGGAGGCATCCCCGCTTCTCACAGAGCTGAGATGAGAAGATGCCAAAGGTATTTCACTTATAATACTGATTGCTGCAGCTCGTCCCACGGAGATACTGCGTGTGCATGTAGGGTACATGTCAGAAAGTGGAGGTGTTCTGACAAGCATGGTTTCCTTTATTTTTTGTTATCATCCTGATAGTGTATCCTCTTTTGAAATGTAATTGAAAATGTCTCTCACAAATCACTTTGCTGCTTTCACACGCACCCTGATATTGGAGAGTACATGAAGAATGTTTAAATGCTCACAGATGCTAGTGTGTGTAAATACCACATAAGGGGACTTCAAAATCTCATGGAAAATGGAATCTTCTTTGGTGTAATATATTCTAAGCCCACGAATAGTTTTTCTACCATACGTAGTTACGTAAATCTTTACAGAGCTTTATCATGAGTACATTTCTGGTTGTGTCCCAAAAACACAGTGTGCTGTTCTGACGATTCACCTCTTTGAAACTGAAGCCACTCGTCTGGAAGCTTGTTTGGTTCTCCTCTGCGTGTGGCAGAGGCCCGGGCACTTAGTCCTCCACCACGCATGGACAGGGAGATGGATCAGAAGTGGACCATCTGGGACAGAAATCAGCACTCACTGGCCATGCCAACACTGCAGGAATCAGCTTCAAGTTGCGCCACAAAGCAGGCCGTTACATTTATGTTTGACTTCTGTAACTCAGCTTTGTGGTAACGGACACTTTGGGAGAAAAAAAGGTGAAAATTAAGCCCTTGAGTCTGATCAGATTGGGAGACACAGACCGATATGAAATCAACACACAAAAATCAATAGCCTCTGGACACACAAAAAATTCTTTGACTGAGAAAGAACTTGTAACATCAATCCCATTCATAACAGATGCAAAATTTATAAACAAGTAAATAACCAATACTTTGGAGTACGTGTAATCAAAGCTGTGTTGTAGAGATACACTGAAGAATGTCATAAAAAATTCCAAAACACGGAAAAATCTCCCACATTGATGGATTGGTATAATCAATAACAAAACGCCCATACTTCCAAAAGTAATTTAAAGTTTTAATCTTATCTCAATCAAAATACCTACAACATTATTCTCTGATCTAGAAAACAATATGCTCAAATTTACATGACTACACAAGAGACCCAGAAAAGCAATCTTTACCAAAAGCAAAGCTGGGGCCTGGCACGATACCGTAGCCACTGAAGTCCTTACCTTGAACACCTGGGAACCCATATGGGCATAGGTTCTAATCCCGGCAGCCTTCCTTCCCATCCAGCTCCCTGCCTGTGGCATGGGAAAGCAGTCAAGGACGGCCCAAAGCCTTGGGACCCTGAGCCCACTGGGAGACCCGGAGGAAGCTCCTGGCTTCTGTCTTCCGATTGGTTCAGTTCCAGCCGCTGAGGCCGCTTGGGGAGTGAATAATAGGACAGAAAAACTTCCTCTCTGACTCTCCTCCTCTCTGTATATCTGTCTTTCCAATAAAAATAAATAAACCTAAAAGAAAAAAGCAAGCTGGAGGCATCACAATACTAAACTTCAAGATATGGTATAGGATAGCTGTGATCAAGACCATGGGAGGGGGGATCAGTGACAGGAAAAGAAATTTAGGAAGGGGGAGAATGGAAAGCCAGAGCCTGTGGCATTGTATCATAAAATAATAATTAAAAGCATATAAACAGACAAGCCAAAAAACTATATCATGCAGTACAGAAATAAATGTGCTGAACAATGGAACAGATTAGAACCCAGAAATCAGCATAGACATCTGCAGCATACTGCTTACAAGTAAAATGACGTCAAGCTAGAGAGAAAGAATGAGCCACTCAACAAATGGCGCTGGGAAGATTGGATCTGCACTTGCTGGAATGTGAAACAAGATTCCTAACTTATACCTGGCACAAAAATCAGCTCACAGTGGATCAAGGATCACATTAAATCTATGATCTGATGCCTTCAAATTACTACAGTAAAACAGTGGGAAAACTCCAGGATATGGACAGATGAAATGACTTGTTAAAAATGTTCCCAAAACATAGGCAATTAAATGAAAAATAAGCCTATGAGATTGCATCAAGCTCTGGAGTTTTTGAACTGCAAAGGAAACCATTAGCAAATTGTAGTTGCGGCCAACAGAGTGGGAGAAAATATTGTCACATTACGCAACTTAAAGAGAGTTAATTTCCAGAATTTATAAACAGCTTATCTCTCAACCACAAAAATAATCTCATTAAGAAATAGGTAAAGGGCACCAACCAACGTTCTTTTTTAAAAAAAGATTCATTCATTTTCATTTGAAAGGCAGGGTTACACAGGCTGGGGCTGGTAGGTCCACAGTCAGGAGTCAAGAGCTTGTTCCAGGTCTCCCGCATGGGTGCAGGGGCCCAGGGACTCGGGCCATGTTCTGCTGCTTTCCCAGGAACATTAGCAGGGAGCTGGATCGGGAATGGAGCACCTGGGATACTAACCAGTGCCCATGCGGAATGCTGCCACTGCAGAGGCTTAACTTATACCACAGCACCAGCTCAGCATGCGTTTCTCAAAGCATAGAATACGAATGGCCAATAGAAACACGAAAAAAAAATTATCAGGATCTCTAGCCATCAGGACATGCAAATAGAAAACAATCTGTCACTGCAAATTCTCATTGCCAATTTCCTCTTTATTCAAGTCTCTATAGTTGTACCCTGTTCTGTTTGTCTGGAAAACTTCAAGAAATTAAATAGGCAATCAGGGAATATAAACAAGAGCCAGTAACAGAAATGAGTTGAAGTTTGAATGCACAGATGAGGAATATTCCTGGTACTTGGAATTACTCTCATGTGGCGAACATATATTCACTATTGAACAGTCTAAATAAAAATGTCATCTCTCAAAAGGAAGAAAATGATATAAAGCAATCAAATATTAATCCCAATAGATTTAAAGATGTTTCTGGTTTAATTCACTGACGTTTGGCTGAGGCTTTGTTTGGTAGCGATTTTCATTACAAAAGGTCTTCTGTAATTTTACTTAATTTTCCTGCCCTTGGCTTAGATTCCAAGTTAATGCTGCTCTTAAAAATTTAACTGCAAAACTTCCTTTCTTTCAAGCATTTTTTAAAATTTTCAAATTTGTTAGAATACATTTGCTTATGATATTAAACTTTTTCATTTATATAATAGGAAAAATGAATCTTTTTCTTCACTTATGGTCATAATAGACCCATCAACTTTTCTATTGTTTTTTGATTTAACTTGCATTTTCAGATCGATGCAACATGATTTTCCTTGGCTTTTCTCCATGTTTCTTCTGTATCCCGAATTATGTTTTTATTTCTCCACCTTTGGGTGTTTGTATATTTCTTCCTATAATTGGTTTATTGTATAATTTCATTTTTATTAGAGAACATTTTGTATTTCCCAAACTTCTCAAATTTTGAGATAGTTGCTGGATTCAGAATATACTTTATTTTCAAGAAAAGTTTTAGATAGGGTTAACAATTGTTGAGAAGCTATTTTCTGGGTGTGGTGTTTGCTCCCTGTATCCTAACTTCATTAAACAGATAGTGTTGCTAAGACTTTTTATTCGATAACAGATCAAGAAATTTAAGGAGGACCTGGCATGATACCCTGGCGGTCAAAGTGTTCACCTTGCACGTGCCCCGGATCCCATATGGGCGCCGGTTCTAGTCCCAGCAGCTCCACTTCCCATCCAGCTTCCTGCTTGTGGCCTGGGAAAGCAGTCGAGGATGGTAGAAAGCCTTGTGGGTGACCTGGAAGAGGCTCCTGGCTCTTGGCTTCAGATTAGCCCCATGAACTTTTTGAGGACTTCCTTCTGCTTACTGGTTACTTCTCTGCTTTCTTCTACCAACCTCTAGAAGAAGAACGTTGTCACCTTCAGCTAAAGCTGCTGGCACGCCGAATTTTTTTAAGTCCCATCACTATTTTTCCTTCACTAATACTTTTTTCATTTATTTTGAAGTGCTGGTATTTTAGGGGATGCAAAGAAATCTAACTTTCATATTTTTTAATGTAGTAATTTCGTTGTCTATAAGAAATATCTTTACCTCTAAAAACTTTATCCTCTATTGATATTTATTAGATTTTTCCTTGTATTTATGAGGGAGGTAAGGAACAAAGGAGATGAGTCAGAGAGCAGAGATGGGTTACAGAGAGCACTGAAGCCAAGAGACAGGAACTCAGTTTAGGTCTTGCACCTAGATGGTAAGGCTCCCAATTACTCGATTCAACATTTGCTGCCCCTATTAGCTTTATTATTTTCTATTAACATTAGCAGAAAACTGCCATTGGGAATCAAGCTGGGACTTCAATGCGGTGCTCTAGTATGGGATGCTGTTACCCCAATCGTCAGCTTAACTGCTTGGCCAAACTTCTCTCATATCCTCTAACTTTGCCATAATTGTGTCTTTGCATTTAAATTTCTATCATGGTTAAAAAATACACAGTTGATGTATTTGCCTTTTTGATCAATCTGCAAATTTCATGCTGTTATTCATTTAGATATTTTATATTTAAGGTAATTATTAGAATGATTTGATTTAAACCCACCTGTGTATTAATAGCCTTCATAAGCTGTATCTTTTCTTTGTTTCCACTAAATGCTCTGTCTTCTATTGAATTTTTATTTTCCTTTTGTGATTCTGTTTATTTACAGTTGGTGTCTTAGTAATTATACTTCATGTTTTTCATTAAGAGGTTATCATGGTGATTTCACTAGGGGTTTCTGTACACACCTTGAACTTATAAGTTGATGTCTGAATAGCATCATGTCACTTATAGTAGTGTGAGAAATTTGCATTAGATATAATTGCATTTTCCCTCGCTTCATTTTTGCTATTGTTGTCAAGCACTTCATTTCTAACCCTGGTGGAACACTCTTTATGAACTGCTATTTTAATTTAAATAAGAGATTCTTTCAGGGTTTGCTTTTGAACTTTTGGGGTTGGACAGCTTTACATTTTGTTTTACATGGTATCAGATAACATTTACATAACTAGCTTTCTAATCACTCAGCAACATGCGATGGTGATTGGTTCCCAATCTTATGCATTGATTTATTATTTCTATTTTGGGGTTAAGCCAACACTTAAATCTTTTGCTTAGGTATTTGTTTCAATGTATGCATTTTGTTCTTCTAAAGTTTACTTCAGAAACATATTTTATAAAGAATATTTCCCAAATACTTAGATGCATACATGGCTCATTTTATGCAAAAATTTGCTTAATTTTATACACTAATCCTTAGTCAAATGCTGTCTACATATGTGTTTACTCAACCAAGACATCCAATTTGAACATTTCTGTCATGTTATTAAAATATTTTAACCATTATATCTTTAAACATTTTGTTTTTGTTGTTATAAGAGTATAACTGCAATGTACAAATGATTAAATTAGAACTAAAATACTCATTTACTGTGTTAAGTAATAGTCAGAGATAGATATATCCAGGATTTTAATGTCTGAGTATAAATTTATATGATTTTAGCTCTAGGAAAAGTGGATTAGTTTCTCCAAAAGCGCTGAGCACATTGATTTGGAAATCTGTGCCTTATCTACCAGCAGCAGCAGTAAAACACTCCATTGTATAAAAGTCAAGAAAAACATTACCTGAAACTATGTTTAAATGAGGTGATTTTTCATCACGCAATAGCTTGGCCATAAAGATCTAGGGGTCACATTTATAATAGGAGTCTATCAGGATTTAATTCAAATAAAGACGCTATTTGTATCTGAGCGTCTTGCTCAACCTGAGCTTGATCAGTGTAAAGCAATTAACCATCAATATTTAGTAAATTAAAGTAAAGGTTTTTCAGGTATTATGAACCAAAGGAATATCAATAATTCAAGGAAAATAACACAGAGATTAATTCTATTATGTCTGAAAATGATCCTCCTGGTATATGAGAATCACACATGGCTGGCCCAGCACTTTTTGGTTTCTAAAGTTGCTAGGGGCATAAACTGGCTCTATGAAGCTCACTTTGCCCCCAGGGGAACCTGAGGAGAGCGATGTGATCTGAACTGTGCTGTGTGTGGCACAGCAAATTAATGCGGCAGGGGGAAAAGTTTCACTTCAAGTTACAGTTGAGCTTCGCAAAGGGTCCAATGTGTGAACAGAAGTTAGACATCTGTAGTGACTGAGGCTCTGTTGATTTCTTGAGATAAAACTAGAAGGCAAAAAGTTGTTTAAAATGTAGATAGAATAATGCTTATATCAAAACTTAAATACAATATTTGCAAATATCTAGGAACCTAAGTGACAGAGAAAGCTTCATCCACCTACTGTTGCCATTGACCAATATCGAATTAGGTTTTAGGGAAATGTTCGTCTTTGTGACTCTGGGTTTCAAACAGTGGTTAGAAGGAAAGAGGTGTGTAAGTTACGGCTCTTGTATTGTGGTGCCTGGGAAGGAAGCCAAGGTCAGTGACTTTCTTGATATGCAAAAACACATAATTTATCTGCTCCTTTAGGAAGTTTCTTTGATGTTATTAAAACATGTAGTTGTGTAATTAAATAAAGTATGCTTTTGAAAATGAAAGATTACTTTTGGCATCATTACTTTTTAGCATCCAAGTTTAGCAAAATGTAATTGTTCAGTCTTTTCTAAAATACAATGTATAAAATTTAATATCTCCTGAGGCCTTTCTCGTTTTAATTTTGTATATTTCCCACCAATCAAGTGTCTGTAAATTTAAAATTTTTAGCTGAATGGCTCAATGGCTAAATCCCCACCTTGCAAATGCCAGGCTCCCATATGGGTATCGATTTGTATTCTGGATGCTCCACTTCCCAACCAGCTCCCTGCTTGTGGCCTGGGAAAACAACAGAGGATGGCTCAAAGCTTGGGGCCTGCATTCTGTTGGGAGACCTGACAGAAGCTCCTGGCCCCTGGCTTTAGCTCCTGTCTTTAGCTCAGCTCCAGCCATTACAGCTATTTAGAGTGTGAACCAACAGATAAAAGTTCTGTCTCTCCTTCTCTTTGTATAAATCTGCCTTTCCAAAAAGAATGAATGGATCTTCAGAAAGTATCTATAATGCCTAAAGCAATCTGCAGATTCAATGCAATTCCTCAGTGTAATTTATCACAAATTAGGTGAAATATTTAAAGAGAAAGAGGGATGGCATGAAGCTAGGTAGGAAGGAAGGAACAATAGAGGAAAAGGAAGAAGCTGAAAGTGAGGAAACCAAGTGTTATATTTGCAAAATTATATTTATGAAATACATTTAATCTGCTCTCATATTACTATCATATTATCTTACCTTGATACAAGTTTTTTAGTAATTATCCCATATTTTCTGTGATCCCGAGAATCTAATTTATGAACAAATTCCCTATGTATCTTTCCTTGTAAACCTTTAAGACTGTTGTATTGTGTGATTTGCATCTCCATTCTCATTTTCAACTACTTTTTAATTTTGCATTTTAAATTAAATTATTGCATTTTATTACTATAAGGTCACTGAGTGCATGTATTCCACGGGCACAGTTCAGACGCCCACCCTCCCATAGCTCCCCTGCTTGCCCCCCACCCCTCCCTCCCTCCCTCCCTGTCAGCAGCAGCGTTTGCATAGTCACAGTGGTAATTGGCTTTGTGTTTACAGGCTCAGTTTGGTATGGATCATAGTGGTCAACAAGTCAAAACCAGAGAGCCCGAGACCCCATGTCCACTGGAAGTACTGCTGCAGCTACTCCTCCCCAGACATCCTAAGTTCCAGCCAAGGTAACTTCTTTTCCTCTCACTAATCCTTCCTGGATTTCCTGTTTCAGTTAGGATGCTTTTGCTTTGCCCCCTTAGAGGTCCTCTCCGCACCTTTGCTCAGTCACGCCGTCATGGAGCCCTTCCTAACATCTCCGAGCGTGGTGGAACAGTGAGATTCTCTCCCACACTCCTTCAGAGAGTGTGTTGGTGGCATCGATCATGATCCTGGATTTAATCTTTATTTTAGATATTCTTGATTCTAAAATTAATTGTCATGTACCCAAGAAACAGAGAGAGCACATGCCTGAAGGGCACACATGTGTTCGAGAGAATCTTCGTTTGCTGGTTCATTCTGCAAATGCCTGGAACAGCCGGAGCTGTGCCAAGCTGAAGCCCGGGGCAAGAACTCCATCCAGGTCTTCATTATAGGTGGCATGGACCCCAGGGTATCACCTGCTGCCTCCCCCAGGATGTTCCAGAAGGAAGCTGGGTCAAAAGCAGAAATGCTGGGACATGGACTGGCACCACTCTAAGGGTGCAAGTGTCCCCAGAGGTGCTTAGACTGTTGCGCTGTAACACCCACCCACAACTCTGTATGTGTGTCTACAGTAATGGGTAACACTTGGTAGGATACAAGGAGAACACTTTTGGTGAATGCCAAATTATTTGAGAATTAACGTAACATGAAAACAAAGGCTTAACTTCAGGAATGTATGGGCAGGATATACTTCTCACAGAGTCACAGCTACTTTTAGTACTAGTAATAAGTTTTCTAACCATAATAAGCAATATACAATATAAGTGGAGATGGTTCATTTTTGGAATGATTCGACTTTTATGCGCTAATAACAATGACGAAATTCTAAAAGAACTCATGTATTTGCATATGTAAAGTTTTTCAAACATCATGTAAAAATGACATACAAATAACAAATTTAGGATTGGAGAATATGAGGAAATAAGTCTGATACAGAGCATCTGTACTGTACTCCAAGCCGTGGATGTGGAACACACATTCATCAAATAGCCCTGCAGGATTGGCTTTTCCAGAAACATGGATTCAAAAATTAAGCCGAGGGTTGAGGTAAAGTATTAATGTGTTCTAAAACAATAAGCTGGACTTTCTCACCACTGGGAGATTGTGATTGAGTTTTTAACTCTCTTTCCTGTTCTTTTACAGATTTCCAACAATAATCATGAGTTATTCTTTTCTGATCCAAAGTATTAACTGTAGGTATGCATTATTTTTAAGAAATAAGCTCTACTACAAATGGAATAGTTTTAAGAGCTTCTGTAAGGACAGGGATGCTCATTCTCTGGGCTGCAGTAGAGGCCACATAAATGTATAACAGGCCACTGTAACTTTTGTGTATCCTCTGATTTAAAAATCACTTGTCCTTTTGATTAAAAGCTAAAAAATTGAAGAGGGCTACTGCAATAAGTGAGTGAGCCTGTGTACCATGACACTTTGTACATAAAGGTTGGAGCACTCCCTCAAAGTCTGAGTCACACACAATTCATTTATGCACGCCAACTTCAAAAATGCAGTGGAAAAGAGGTTTAATGAGAAATGTATTTTTGTGAAATCATTTTTGAATTCCATGCATATAAACTTGTACATGCGTAATTTTTACAAATAATGTTAACAAGGTAAAAACACTGCAAAACAGTCAAAATTCTTTATGAAGTCCACATTGATGGCATGGCTTACTTACATGGTTATGGGAGAAGGTTCTGTAAACATCAGTATGTTGTAGCTCAAAGTGTCAATAGTTTTTTTTTCTCAGAAATATGTTTATGATGCTTTGGAATTCTTCAACCAAAGTCTGCACTTTTCCATTTCTATCTCAAGTTTCTACTTATTGTTATGTGAAAAAATCAATGAATTCAGACATCAACTTGCATTCTGTAGCTTTTACTCCTATGAAGTTGCCCAAACATGTATGGTGGCTTGTTTCCTGTGCTTTCATTTTCAGGCTATGGACATGTCAGGGAATAATAAGATGAGCTGCCCCGACCTGCAGGACAGGACGTTCAAACCCTGAGGGTGGACTGGGAACGCCAGCTGCTAGCCCCTGGGCTGCTGGCCCAAGAAACACTGCGGACACACATACTTGGTGGAAAAGGGTGCCTCACCTCTTCATTTTATTCTGCACATATATATACCTTCTTCTCTAGGGGAGGAGGGGAAGGGAAGGGGTTTCCTGGAACTAATTATCTTCATCGAAGCAGGGAAGGAACTAATCATCTTTATTGAAACAGGGGAGGAACTAATCATCTGTATTGAAATAGGGGAGGAAATAATTATTGGAGCAGGAACAAGGGTAGAGTTTTTGTTTTGCTTGCTTTACATGGGATGGACTGGCCACAGTATCCTGCTTGCTGTGGTTCTGCTTGCCCAAGGTAGGTTTTGCAATGCAACAGATTGTCAGGCATGCCAAGTCTAAGGCCCATAAGTCTGTAGCTCCTAACAATGAACATTTTTATAACCAACAGAGAATTAGAATAGAGTGTTGCAGGTATAGGTGACATGCCCGTTCAATAACATTTGCTTTTTCCAATAAACTTCCCTTACAGATTTAAACATGATTTTCAATATTGTGTTTATTATTGCTTTTTATTCTTTTTTATGAATTTAGGATACATGTGTGTATTCATGAACCTATGCACTTACTTCACTTTTTAAAAAACTATGTTATCCCTTTATATTTATAAATCAGACATTTGTCTTTGGATTGTAAACTACATTTTGAGATCCTTGCATGGTTCTTCATCTGAGTATATCATGAGTTAGTAAAGTGCAGCCTACAGGATATATCTGAATTACTGCTTCATTTGATAAACAAAGTTTGAAATACTAACCATGGGCATGGCTTAGTTTCTATATAGTCTTAGTTGCTTTTTGAGTAATTCTGACATGAACTAACCTAAGGCCTAAACAGGAATAACATGTAAGGCCTAAACCCTAAAATCATGACTATCTGGTCCTCCCTAAAGAAATCTAACAATTTTAGTTTTTAAATCCTTTACTTTTTTTTTTTTTTTTACCATATCGTGTTCTATAAAATGCAGTTTGTGAACTTCATTTAGCTTTCTTTCTAGTATTATGTAGTTAGTCTGTTTTCCAATTTTAATACCTGTATATGTCCTCCCTTCTTCCAGACTTGCTGTCATATATCCTCTGATTTGATTCTTTTAAACTGGTATGCAATGAATATAACTAAACTTATTGACAGTGGATTCAAAATACAGGAGTAAGAACTAAATAAGAATCCTGAAAATTCCCCTAAACATTTCATTGGTTAGTAGGGATTATACTATTTTATCACAATCTTGTTTTATTCTGCATCTCCTAATTTGGCTGTTTCCCTGATATTTTCTTTTTTTTAAAGATTTATGATATTTATTTGTAAAACAGACTTACAGGGAATGATGGAGACAGAGTTCTTCCATTTGTTGGTTCACTCCTCAACAGGCTGAAACAGCAAGGGTGGGGTCAAAGAGAAGCAAGGAACCAGGAGCTTTGTTTGGTCATCACATGTGGGTACGAGGGCCTCAGTGTTTGGGCCATGTTCTCCTGCTTGCCCAAGCCAGGGATGGGGAGCTGGATCATAAGTGGAGCACAAACCCGGGTACATGTGTGATGCCGGCATCGCAGGCAGCAACTTGACAGTTACACTCCAGCACCACCCCCTGTATTTCTGATCCCTAGTGCTTCTTGGGAGGGGATGCTGCTATGATGTGTTTCTGCATTTATTTGCGGCAAAGCACAACAGAGGCTTTGAAAAAACTGTGAAATTGGAGAAGTGCAGGTTGATCTCAGCACACAGCCATTCCTTTTGGCAAAATCTGAGCTCTGCTAGAAGAGGAGTACAAAGGCATGACCTTCAAGGAATATTAATGAAATGCTCAGAGACTGATGCCCAGCAGAACACACTGCCTGAAGTGAATTACAGATGGGCGATGGAATTGGAAAGAGAGAAGTTAATCCGGGAAAAATCCTTCAGCTGTTGTTTGAGGGACCCAGAGAGTGAAATACGCCTGCCTGCTGGTAAACATGCGTAGCAGGGCATTTCCATCTATCATCTCACGTTCCGAAAGGCAGCAATGCTTTTCTGATTCCTGGATCTTGAATTCCTTTAATGAGTTCTCTGCTAGAACATCACAAGCTGTTCCATTAAATCAGTTTCAGGAGACTTGAGCGGAATTGCTATTAAAGTGAATGTATATCTTTAATTTTGGTAGAAGGATAAAAAAAGAGACTGGCTAAAGGAGAATGCATTGAGACTTCCCCAAACCTGAATTTATTCTATTTTTCAATCTTCTCGTTACACAAGTGCTTCTAATGTAGGCTGAAGCCATCCATTTAGGCATGACTTATTCATGCTCATAGAATGATTGATTTAGACAGCCAATGAGATGCTGAACTTCCTATTCCGACTGCTTGACATCTTTGCAGTACAGATACTGATGGTTTGAAGTAGAAAGATTGAGTACCTGGAGAATCAGCCAGAATGCCAAGATGGATCAGTGACAGCCACGTTGACTTTCAAATGCAGGCATAAGCAGAAAAATGAGTTTTGGTACAAATGGTATTATTAGAGTCCATTTATCTCTTATCATGACTTTTATCACATACAAAAGTGTGTTTCTTTTTTTAAAAAAAGATTTATTTTATGTTTATTGGAAAGTCAGCTATACAGAGAGGAGGAGAGACAGAGAGAAAGATCTTCCTCTAATGATTCACTCCTCAAGTGACTGCAATCGCTGGAGCTGGGCCAATCCGAAGCCAGGAGCCAAAACATCCTCCAGGTCTCCCACACGGGTGCAGGTTCTCAAGGCCTTGGACCATCCTCAACTGCTTTCCTAGGCCGCAACCAGGGAGCTGGATGGGAAGTGGGGCTGCTGGGATTACAACTGGCACCCATATGGGATCCCAGGGCACGTTCAAGGTGAGGCCTTTTGCTGCTAGGCCACTGCGTTGGTTCCAATTTTCTGGTTTCTACCTGCTACTGATCATTTTTAGAAATTATTCTTTTTCCATGCAGTATACATGTGATAGGTTCATTTTTCTTCTTTTTGCAGAACTATCCTGCTCTAGAACAAAGCTTGATGATCTCATGAACTCTAAAGTTTCACTCCAACAACCAACCTCATGATCGACTGAAAGTCCACCACTTAGAATGGCTCCTTTCGTTGTTAACTGTAGTTTATCAAAGTGTTACATCCAAATGGAAATGATAATTTCTCTGTCATGCAGAGAATTTATTATTTTCTCCATTACATTTCCCTAAATGCAGGAAATGTGAAAAAAGGAGTTAGGAAACAGTGAGGGATGCGGTATAGGAGGCTTTGAACTGAGCCAATACTGAATTTGCTGATTACATAGTTGATCTTTGATGGGATATGTTCAACATAAGACCAAAGGCTAAAACAACAAAATATGATATTTCTTGACTCAAGGTGAGGCCAGTCTGTGGGTGCTATTAACAACCCAATGTTTGCCTGCAGGTGCAAACACATTCTTGTTTGATGTTTTGCTCTTCCTTGTCCTGTTCTCCACCAGTTGTGTCCTGGGGCATTAAATCCCATAAATCACTGAAACAGGAGTCTCCATTTCAAACTCAGTCTGACAGAATAAGTTCGTATAAAGAATCCAAGACTGAAAAGATAGTATACTGAAGCTACTTACGGATAGCTTGTCATGGAGTTTGTCAGAGTGCTGTGATTTTTACCGTTTGCAATTTTCATTAACAGTCAGAGCTGAGAGCAATGACAATAACTAGCAGGTTGACCGGAGGAGTGCCGAGGAGCTGAGTGACGGCTCTAAGGAGGATGATAGTGACATAACTAATCATGGGATGTAAGATGAGTAGAACTGTCAGATAAGAGCAATAAGATGATTGAACCTGAAACGATGGCTCAATCGCCTAATCCTCCTCCTCAAGTGCTGGGATCCCATACAGGTGCTGATTCATGTCCTGGCTGCTCCATTACTCATCCAGCTCCATGCCTATAACCTGGGAAAGCAGCAGAGGATGGCCCAAAGCCGTGGGACCCTGTGCCCACATGGCAAACTTGGAATCTGGCTCCTGGTTTCGGATAGGCTCAGCTCCAGCTGTTGTGGCCATCTTGGGAGTGCAACAGCTAATGAAAGATCTTTCTCTCTGTCTCGCCTTCTCTCTGTAAATCTTCCTTTCCTTAAAGGTAAAAAACAAACTAACTTTTTTTTTCTTAAAAAAAGAGCAATAAGAAACCAGGGCTCTCCTCCACTTTTTCTCCACTTATACTTATTTGTCCTTAATTACAGATTATTCCCAGGTTTTAAAGACTCCTTGATCCTGGACCTTCAAAAATTCTATTCACTCCAAAAGGTACGGCTCTGGGATCAGATCATCTCAGTTGTCACCAATGAATTTATAGACCATTGTTTAGCCCAAGACAAAGTTCTACATGTGTAGCTTGTATTTTGTAATTACACGTGTAAGTATATTTGTATTATATATTTGAAAATATTCAGCACCTAGCTGTGCCAACTACTAGAACATGGGAAATATGAGCATCTTGTTAGTTATCAATGATAGTCAAGACCTGAGAAGTGTGCTTATGATCTCTCCATTGCTATGAGCTTCTTAAAATCCCATCCAAACCAGATGCAGTCTTTTAACAAGAAAAACAACAGACTCCCATCTCTCACATTTCTCTTCTCTATGCTGGGATGTAGTAGGAAAAAATATAACGCATCTGACTTAATCAGGGATAAATGGCACATCCATTTTTTTTCTAAATGAGGGATGGTGTCATTCTGAATGTTAAGAATAGTCATTCTTAGGATTACCATCAAATGTGAGAAAATATATAATAGTTTGAATCCTAGTTTATCATCAAATAGCTGTAAAAGTGAATAATTTCTCTATATTCAATATTCTCAGTTTCTCCACTTGATCAATAAAGATGTGTTGAGTTCTCTTAGAATGTACAATTAATTAAATCAATAGTCATTAATTCTTATTCTGTGTGAGAATTTGGGGAAAAGTGCATGATCCTTGCTCTGTTGAATTCTTTACGCACCAAAATGCTATAAATCAAGTTGAGGATTTCTAATTTTTAGAAGAGACCCACTGGAATGATTTAAGGAAAGTAATAATACAGGCCTAACAGATATAAGCATTTTTAATATATAAACAGAGATAAAAAGATATGAGCTACTTTTTACCTGAAATGTAAGTTTTGAAGCATACCCCCTAAAAGCTGCGAAAAGACCTTAAAAGATAATGCAAAGTGGATTTGGATGAGTAACTGGGAGATTTCATTGAGCAGCTACGTACAATTGTGTAATATTGTGGTTTTGAAACCTATCTTTATTGCTATCAGGTTTAGTGGATTTATTTCTCATTTTAAGCTATAAAAATATCATCATAAGTATTAAATATTGCCTGTCAATTCACTCTACTTTTGTGAATACAATACAGACTGTGCTTACTTTCCATTAAATTACATTTTTCATTTTGTTTTTTTTTGATGATTGATATAAAACTCATAAGTATTTACCATAAAGTTCAATTATTCTCTCTTATTGTTTCGGAAGGAGCACATTATTGCATCCGGGGGGGGGAAAAAAACCTGTTTTTACTCAAGGGCTTGGCCATGATATTTTCATATAATCTTACATATATTATCTTTGTAGCTAACATGGTATTCAAGAAACAGAGGTTGAAATTGAACAGTTGCAGGCAAAAAGAAAATAATAAAGAAGAAAATTTGACATATATTACCATATGGAAAATAGAAAGATACAAATTTGTGCTCTTGAACTTATATAAATGAATAAATGTCATTATCCTATTAAATTTCAAAAAGATGAAAATTATTTAGGGCAACATAAACACATTTTGACCTTTACACATATTGAGTGTGTACATTTATTGAGACTGAAGAGTGAAGACAAGTCAAATTATGCCAGGTAGAATGAAGCATACAAAGACATATACGAGAATGTTGTCTGAGATGCTTATAAGCTAACTGGCTAAGATGAAATGCTAACATACTGAGTGCTACATTCTTGGCAGTACATGCTATGGAAAATGCAGGAAGAATATATCACCATTGTTGAAATGGACAGGAAAGTGTCAGGGAAATTTTCACATTTTCAGATTATGAGGGATTGTGATTGATTGGATAAAATGCGAAATAAGAATACATAAACAGGTTGTCAGGATTATAAATTGGGGTTGAGCAGAGGATGGTTTTACGATGTAAAAGTTATTAGGATTTACTGAAGTTGATAGTGGATGCAACTTTATCCCTTACATACTGACATTTTACATTCTACTTTAATCCTCATAATAGAATTCCTATTCTACCTTTTGAATAGACAAACATGCTCAGGCAGTGTTTACATTAAATATTTCTGAACCTCAGAGTCAAGGAGAAATGAAGTTAGCCCTCTATTTTTCAATATATAGCTTCCTTTTGGAAAATCCTGAGTAGAGCTATGACATATTGATAGTTAAGACTATTTTTTGTTCTTGAGAATTAATTAAAAGAGGGGAAAAAAGACTGATGATAATAAATGATAGCGAGGGATTTTGTTTAAGTGTAAACGTCCATGTATTTTTTTCTAATTTTCATCTTTCTGCAAAAATTATTGATCAATTCTTTTTCATTATAGCCTTTAACAAGTTATCTCGTGTTCTATGTCTGATCACCATGATATCAGTGTCATCTGTGAGTCTTATTCCAATGGTTGCCTGGTCTCTCCAGACCATTCTTTTGTTAATTTTGAGTCCCTTATTTCTCTATAGATGGATGCTTTTAAGGAAGTACATACTAAAATCACTACATCTTTAGTACAGCAATGTATGTTAATTTACTCAGTGGTCACCCTGCTTTTGTAGTAACTGCTGTGAGCATCAGAATTAACACATTTCTCCAGTGAACTTCTTTTGCCTTGTAATTTCTCTTTACGTAGTTTTGTCTGCCAAACTACAGGCTGCTTAGCAAGGTGGTGGCTGGTGTTTCCATGACATCTTTGTCCTGAAGATACTCTCCCCTGGAGATGGTGATTGTGCCAGTTCCCTTGGTGAGAAATGAAGAATGGAGCTGGTGGAGCCGAGATGAAATTTTCCCTCTGCCCTCAGATGGGATTCTTCCCCTTGCACACTGAGTTTTTTACTTCAGAAGGGACGCAGATCTGGATGGGCTGTTACAGTGACTAGCTATCGCACCTGCCAGGTAGATCCACTAGCAACTTTCTCGTGTTACTCCCCTGTCCTTACCTTGAGAGTTTGGAGAAAAACCAAATCTGTGCGGGAAGCAGACTCCCATTTCTCTGAGGCTCCAAACCTTTTCAACAGAGAGACAGGCTCACAATGCCTGTTAACGCCTGTGTTACAAGTTCAGCAGCTTTGTTTTGGTCTGTATGTGTCCTTTTCTGTCTTCTCTTCCCATGCGGAGAGTCCTGTGTCTCATTTTTCCTTGGAGCGCTGTCACTTTTCCCCTGAGTTGAGATCATTTGGTTATTTTGTGACATCAGCTCTGTGACAAGCTTAAAATTATGATGGTTTTATACGTTATCCAACTTACTCTTGTCAGAGTCGGAATGCTTTTTTTTTTTGTGTGTGTGAATTTCCTCAATCACTCTTCGCTCCATTGTCGTTAAGGCATCATCCTGCCGATCTGTGCCACTTCGGTGTCTGTCTGGGAACTGCTTTGCTTATGCACCTCCCACATCACAAGGAAGCCTACTGGTTCAGTCCTCCATTCATCAGTTTAATGCATTTGATCTTACGTTGAGGTTCTGTGGATGTGATGATATTGAGGCAATTCATCAGGCAATTTCATTCCATATTAAGCATCATAACTGGGGAATTCCTTAGTTCTATTAGAGCAGTCTGGAACAGGAGGGCAAAACCCAATCTATACACAGAATATCAGAAGTGCTATTACAGAGGAAAATATATACCATCATTATCATTATTGAAGTGAGAATTATTCAGGTGAAGTATTGCAAGCACATCAAAAGCAATGTAACTGGATAGTTAAGCATATGACTCCTTCCAGGGGGGAAAAAAAAACCATACAGCTAAAATGCAAAGTAGCAACACTAGATGCTAATTTGTAATCATAGAACAAATTATGAAAAACTCACTATGTCATGACCACTAGGGAAGTGAACCACCAGATCTTTCTCTTTCTCTCTCCTTCTCTCTGTAAATCTCACGTTTCAATAAAAATAAATAAATATCGAGAAAAGAAAAAGTAACTGAATCAAGGTAAAATGGTTCTCCCAAAGAGATAAAAACCATATCTCTCCCATAAAACTTCACTGTAGAAGCACACATATACAAATCACTATGCCTTCCAAAAGAAACAAAATATAACCTTAATGCTGGACTGCAAAGAAGGGGAAACTGATGAAATGCCTGAGAAAGAAATACCAACTGTATCAATCCTCCAATTACAGAGAAGGGTTGACTAAAACTAACAATCAGTGCATGACTTGGTAAAGAAATCTAATGAGAGATGGACATACTTAAAATAACTAAACCAAAATATTAAAATGAATTCTGGGTCAAAAAATACAGCAGAGAAATCTTTTTTTTTTTTTTAGAGTTATTTATTTTTATTGCAAAGTCAGGTATACAGGGAGAAGGAGAGACAGAGAGGAAGATCTTCCACTGATGATTCACTCCTCAAGTGACCACAATAGCCGGTGCTGCGCTGATCCAAAGCCAGGAGCCAGGAACTTCCTTCCAGGTCTCCCACGTGGGTGCAGGGTCCCAAGGTCTTGGCCAGTCCTTGACTGCTTTCCCAGGCCACAAGCAGGGAGCTGGATGGGAAGTGGAGCTTCTGGGATTAGAACTGGTGCCCATATGGGATCCCTGGGCATTCGAGGCGAGGAATTTCGCCACTAGGCCCTGCCCCGGACCTCCATCAGAGAAATCTTAACAATATTCTTTACATGACAAAATGAAAATATCTGATCTATACTGCCAGTATTACCACAATCTTAGGGATTCCTAAAGAAAGGGAAAGCAAAATACCTGAGAAGTTCTGTTCACTAAAATAACAGCAGAAAATTCCCAACAGGGAGGAAGATGCAGTTACCTAACTTAGGCCCCCCAAAGTCATGATCAAAGTCATGATCAAAGTCATGATCAAAAACTTTCTCACCTTGACAATTATAGCCAAAATTTCCAAAAACAAAACAAAACAAAACAAAACCATAATGGCACAAATTGATAAGATATAAACACCAGGCCACTTTTAAAGAATTTGCATTAAATAGCCAGCAACTCAGAATACTTAACCGAGTGAAGCAATCATTCATAAATGAAGGTGAAATAAAGACCTTCCAAGAAAAGCAAACATTGAGTTTGTCTCCAACTAGCCAGACTTACAGATGATGCTCACGGATACACAAAAGACAATCAGTAATGTGAGAGAATACGAAAGCAGAAAACTTCCCAGTAAAAATAAGAGAATATCTTAGTTAATATTAGGGATATTTATTGCAAAAGATGATAAGAACCAAGTCATTATTTATAAAGGGTAATCATAGTTACAAGTGGATCAACATTTTCGAATTAACATACACAGAAAATAAAAACAAACCAAAAAATGAGGCCCATCTACTTGCTGCTGACTAGAAACACACTGCAGTAATAAAGATACGCATAGAAGCTGAAAAAATGGACCGATCTATTTCATACAAATAGAAATCAAAAGTGAGCAGGAGTAGCTACACTTATAACAGACAAAGCAGAGTTTAAAGAGATGAAGAGGTTGACCCAACACAACGTGACTACAGCAAATGTACATGCATCTGATGCTAGGGCTTCCTGTGTTAGGAAATAAATGCTGACGGATGTGAGGGCGGTCTGGCTGCGACATCTGTCACCCCATTGATCGCCAGGGTTGATTCGGCTGATCTGGCGGTTAGGCGGGTGTCCCCTTCCTCCCTCAACGCTCCATGTGTGTCCCCCCGAAGCTGCGCGCTGGGTCTAAGAGGACGACCACCCCCGCTAGAGGAGGAACGGTCTTCGGTCAAGGGTGTACAGCAGCTGCGCTCCCCTGGCAGAACCTCCCAACAAGCTCTCAAGGTCTGCTTTTATGCAGGTGAACTGAGTCACTGTCACCATACTAAGTCATCATATACAGCAGTCTTTATTTCCGGGCTGGTTACGCGTTTCTATCTGTCAGTGGGTCTAGGGACATGCCAGTATCCGCTATTGGTGGTTTTGAGGTTCTGTAACATGTTTTAGCCTACGAGCTTGTTTCCCTAATCATTATCTTTTTACTACTTATTTCTTTTTTCCGTCTCCACAAAGTTTAAATAAATGTAAAATTTAGGAAAAATAAAACCAGAATATTTTATTGGGTTTTGAATCAACTTTATAATTAAGTTGGTAGGAATTAAATAATGCTGACTTCCTGTCTAAGAAAGAAATAGTTTCTGTTTGTTATTTTTGTTTTAGTTTTTAGTACTAATCAAATGTTTTTCATGTCTATATCTTTCTTAGTAAGTTTATTTCTGGAGGTATCATGTGCTTTTAGTTGCTGCAGTAAGCCATCCTTCCCCATGTGTGTTTTCTGGGTTTTATTGTCATTTTTCTTTGTGTTTTTCCTCTTTATACAGTAGTTTTAAAGCTGTTGAGTTCTATGTATTAATGTTATGAATTCATTACTGCATGTAACATTTATTCATAATTTTCAATATATTCTTCGTTTTTCTAGATTAGAGGCATGCTTTCTAAAATTAGTTGTTTATAACAGTTTTTAAAATTCTAATGATGTTAGTTTCTACCTAAAGCACAATGTCAAATAATAGAAGTGATGGCAGCCGTATTTGAGATGCCGCCTTTATCTGATTTTGATGAAAATACATGATTTTTGTTTACATAATTTTTGTTGATTATGCTTATATGCATGTAGTTACAAGACAATAAAGGAATAATTTTGAAATGCTCATTTTTTCCTGTAGTACTTTCTATTTTGTATTTTCTGTAATTTCTCTGAAGAACGAATTTTAACTTCTTTTCAATACTTTTCCAAAATGTGCAGGTCAATGATGCTCATATGTTTTCCAATATTGGTTCATCATTGAAATCCAGGAATTAAACCTGATGATTCATGATTCTATTACTTTAACATGCTAAAATTTTTTGGCAAGATTTTACTAAATATTTTTTTCAGCCTTTACTAGTTCGTAACTTTTTGTATGTGGAGGAAATATGCTTAGAATCTTAGTAATGATAAAGTAACAAGCAAAACACACATGCCTGCTTGTGCTGTATATAAAAACATGTCCAAACCAAGCATGGAGTCCAGGTAATTAATAAAAAATTAATAAATACACAAAGACAAAACATGTCCACACTGAATGGCTGCTTAAGGACACAAACCAGGAACAGGTTGGTGTTGTTTAACCTAAGCGATTATTACTGTTGGTCAGTGGCAGAAATTCTGCAGAGAACTTCAGGGCCTCTTTTGATGAACTTGAAGGGAATAGCTTGTGAATGTAGATTTAAAGGAAAGCCTGCCAGGGTTTGTATGGCAACTTGTAGTAACTGAAGGTTCTGCTGTCGTTTCAGATTCATCTCATTTGCTCTGCCACAGTGTCCTGGATCCCTGTGCCTGACACCAAAGCCTTGCCTTAGGTAGTATGTGAACAAGTAAGTGGAGACAATGGCGGTCCCCTCCACAGAGCTGCGAGGCCCCGTTTGGTGGGAGTCATGAGCTTAGTTAGTAGAAGACTAGGGAGCAAATGCAAACCAAGTCTAGGATTTGGGAGATGTGAACTAGATGTGAACTAGTGTGAGCTTTAAGGAATGAGTGTGAACAGGTCTTCTTCTCCTGAAATCAAGGTGACCTCTGAAAGGTGAAGACAACAAAATGTAGCGGTGTAATAATAATCAAGTTTTGCACAGCAATCGGAATTTGTTATTACTATGCATGATTTCATGCAAACTTTATAGGAGCTTGGTGCAATAGGTGGAATAAATCATATCTTGTAAAGGAACGTTTTGAGATCATGTTCTTGGCTCAAGGTCACGCTGCTATTCAAAGGCAGGATTCAGTTTTAGGTCCAGTTTTTTTTTTTCAATTTTTTTTGTTTACACTGACATAATAACAAATGCAAATTATAACAGCATAGGCCTAAGGGACTTTTCTTCCATATACTTTGCCTCTCAAGTGGAATGGGATGCGTCTGACAATCACCAGGGACTTCGAGGTCCTCCTGATAGGCGCCTGCTTGTGTCAGTTCAACATCTTACTTAAGTAGAAGCGATCTACAAAGAAGAAGCTGGATCTTCAGGTTTCTAAAAATCTGATTACACTTAAAATGCTGTTTCTGTGTGATCTGATGCCCTTCAAAGTGTTTTCAGCTTCGGTCAAAGTATATGCATGTGTTTCCTCCCTTTGAAAAATGATGATACTGCTAAAAGTAGCTCCGTAAAGATCTGTGATCATTACCAGTTTGACAGATATGGATCAAAGCGAAATTCTTTCAGAGAAAGTCAGATGCTCAATGATGCAATCAGTTGAACTTTAAAATGTGTTTCTGGTAGTCTCTGAATATGATGCTTTGCATGGATGACACCTTAGATTTCCACTTGGCTGCTTGCAACGATTAATGTCCAATGTCACAGAGAAGAAAGACAAATTGTACTGATCTGGATAAATGCGTGGCACATCTACGGTTTCTCTAAAAAGCCCTTAAGAATTTTTTTTCTTTCTTGTGTAAAGCTGCATTTTTATTCTTACCAGTGAATAATAGCATATTCTAAGCTCTCAAGGAGCATTGTAAAAAATATAATGTCCTCTGCTAAGTTACATTTAGTCTCAGACAGTTCTACTCTTTCTCTCTCTCTCTCTCATGTCTTTTGTTTAAACCAGGGTCACTCTCCCCAAATGCTTGACCATGTATGATAGCAAATATGTGACAACTGTACTTTTGACTTATTTTTCAGAAATTCCAGAATGCAAACTTTTAAGTTTTTGAGTATAGAGGGGTATCTAAAATGTTTAAGGCATTTTGGAGGACTAAGTGTTATTCTGTGAAATATATCATTCTTTTTATTATTTCACTCTTAGGAATTTCCCATGATTTTTTTAAACTGAATAAGGAGGTAATCTTCAATTGCTACACCCAGGAGATCAGCTGAAATGAACATTTTCCCCTTAATTTTATGTGACAGACCGTAATGGAAATCAAGATATGTGGGCAAAGATATATATTGATAGGCCCAGTGCGGTAGCTTAGCAGCTGAAGTCCTCACCTTCTATATGCCGGGATCCCATAGAGGAGCCGGTTCATATCCTAGCTGCCCTACTTCCCATCCAACTCCCTGCTTGTGGCTTGGGAAAGCAGTCGAGGACAGCCCAATGCCTTGGGACCCTTCACCTGTATAGGAGACCTGGAAGAGCTCCTGGCTCCTGGCTTTGGATCAGCTTGGCTTTGACTTGTTGTGGCCACTTGGGGAGTGAGCCAGCAGATGGAAGATCTTTTTCTCTGTTTTTCCTTCTGTATGTAAATCTGACTGTCCAATGAAAAATAAATAAATGTCTGCATTGTAGTTGATTTACTATAAAATCAACTCCAACTGCTAAGTCTAATAACAATTTTATTAGCTGCTGTAACAATATAAGTGCTATTTTCTAAAGCATCGTTTTTATTACTAATTAGTAATTTAATAATCTGTAAAATTTACCCAGATTAACAGTAGTGAAGTTCACAAATGCAAAAACCTTCAGTTTGTATGAATTATTTATAGTGGAAAATAGAGACTTTGCCTTACACTCAGTGGATGCTAGTGTGTGGCTAAACTGCTGAAGGTGGGCACTCCCAATTATGTCTTTGAATGCTCAGACACCAGAGGGACACCACCTTTGAAATATCTCCGTTCCCTTAATATCAGTACATCCAAATTATTCCTTAGGAGATTTAATTCAGTTAAAGATGTATTTTGGGGCATAACAAAAGTAAGTGTTTATCCAAATTTTCTGGGTGTGACACTCAGTTTTGGGCCCTGATTCCAGCGGTCCGCAAATGTGGGCTTTGGGAGGCGGTGGTGAAGGCACAGTCAGAGGGATTCATGCTATTCACACAGGGACCCTTACTGAGTTCCAAGCTTCCACGTCAGGCCTGCTACTGTCCCACCTGCTATGAGGATTTGAGGAAGTTAACCAACCATAGGCTAGAAGTTCTCTGTGACATAAACAAATAAAAGCATACAATAAGTAACTTATTGTTTCAGTGAATCGAGTTGAAACGCCTATAACACGAAAGACAAATCTTTAAAACTTTTTATTCATTTTCTTTATTTATGTCAAATTAGTAGATTTCATGTATTTCAAGGTTTGGAAGCACAGAGAAGTCTCTCTCTTCACTCCCTCTCATACTTCCTCATCTCTGCTCATTTGTTCCTATTAATTATTACAATAGTGTGCTTTCCTTTGACTCCCAATCACAAGCTTAACACTCCAGAAGACAAGGATGTCAAGAGTTGGGAAATAAAGAAAAACAATGAAAGTCCTATTGTCACTCAGGTGTATAGACGCAGGATATGAAGAGCAATCAAATCCCAGGATGTTGATGTCATTCATACACACATTTTTTTTGTGTGTGTGTGTTCTCTGTATATAAATTATCACAGAATTGAGAAGATATATTTGTGTTTTGGGGACTCTGTATATCTGACTTTGCAACAAAAATAAATAATTTTTTAAACAAAAACCTTTGTTCTGTTTCCTTCTACCTGTGTCTTTTGACTGTGTGAATACACTTTGAAAGACAAGACCTCAGATTCTGAGTTTTCCTCTAAGTCCAGGGAGGACTCTGATTCCCATAACATCATTTAAGGGTCCTTATCTCTACAACTGCAGGATTTTGCTTCTGTATCTTGGCCAGATCCTGGGGATTCTTTCAAACTTGGCACATTGCATGGGAATTTAATTCTTTCCTAATAATATTTTAAGTATTATCAATTTTGAAATAGACTCACCATTATGTTATAACCAGAACACAGAACTTCTTGAATATGGACAACAATCTGGATTTTAATTTTGGTTTTTACTTTGGATGCGTCATAAAAATTGCAAATACAGAGTATACTCACATAGAGGGCTCACTTAAGCTCCCTTATGTACCATCTTTTTCATAAGCTTAGATTCTTAATCTTACAGAGGAAACTGTCGTAGGCAGGCATAATGACTGTCATAAGTGGGTCAACTGTAGGAAATACTGTGCTCTTTTGAATGTCAATATTTAACATTGAAACAAAAGAACAATAGAGAATAATAAACAGTAAAATATCTAGAAGGGATTCATTGTCTTTTTTTGTTGATTTCTGGTCTCAAGTCTGCTTGATTCAATCCTCCATGTGACACTCAGTTTGCTGGATTCTGGTGGAATATTCCTGGTGTCTACCCTGAGCATATGATGTGTACACAGTATAAATGGACCAGTACAACATGATCTGCTCATCCTTAATGCTGTATCAAGTTATAATGGGGACTCAGATGTATGACCTCTGGTCCTGATTTGCACTGCATCGTTTTTGCTTATTGCACAAGACGAGCTTATGGATTTATCCTGTGTGCTTGGGAGTCCAACTCAGGTAGGCATTTTTTTCAGCTTTTTAGCATGAAGAGGAGAGCATCTTAATTTTATTGGTGTTGCTAATGCATTTCACAGCTGTCTTGACAGTAGCTTTACAAGAATGAATCTTTCTGACTAACATGTCTTTATTAACATACTCCAGGGAAACTCTTCACCAGTTCAAGCTAAGCCAAATTACTTCCACTTGATACAGAATCCTCTTTGCAGCCCCACATTGATCCTTGGCTCTCCTAGGACAGTATCTTGTTTTATCAATATCTGGCTTGCTCAAACAATCTGATTGAAAACTTCTTTACAACTAGATTTTAACACTGAGTAATCCTTAATGCAAGTAAATACACCCCATAGAGTAAAGTGACAATGTGTTGTATGTCAAGAAAGTGATGAAGGCAACCTTTACCTGTATTTTCTTTTGTCATTTTTCCCTCTGAGGCAGAAAGCTGAACCATGTACTTTTTTCTTATTATTGCCTTGAATTGCATTTTGCTGCTTCCTTCACTTTTCAGAACACATCAAATTATCTATTACTGGAAAAATTGAAAGCTTTTTTCCCGCATCAGGTATAAGAAAATAAAAACTTTATCCTTATCTATTTTGCTTCTAATTCTGGGAACGGTAAATAGTATCTCATTGAAGGCACAAAATTTCTTCTGCCCTGTGTATTGTCAGCTGTCGTTGAATTCTTCGTTTTCCTTACTTTAGTTTTGAAAGTTGCTACCATAGTTATTTTGCTCAGAATTCATTTTTCAAACCTATTAAGAAAAGTCAAGTCAACCTGTGCATCTCACATGTTAGGGAAAAAGACTTCAGGATGGGATATTCATGAAGTAATCCACAGTCAGTTTTCTCATAGAATGAAATCAATTCATCCAACTTGTGGCTTGGTTTAAGTATAGACATGATAATAACTCCTGATTAAGTAGTCATAAAATTCTGATATGTATAGTGTAATATGAAGAGTTGAAAACAACACAAGAATGAATCTAGCCAATAAAGTGCAAATATCTTAAATCCAGTAGGAATATAAAAAAGTAAAAAATTAATGTTATGAAAAGTCATAAATTAAAGACAGAACATTCTAGATAGGCCCCTGGTGAGAAACCATTAAACCAAATGAATTCAATGTTTTGAAGCTTGCAATCGAGAACTGCCGCAGAATGCTGTGTCACAGTCTCTTTGTATTGCAGTTCCACCACTCTGATTTTCACAAAGTAGCTCTGGAAGTGAAATCAAGTTTTTAAAGAAGAAAAAGCTCATTACACCAATGTTTGCTGTTGAAAGTGCTCTCTGTGGAATGGGATTTCCTTGACTTCTGATAGAATTTAACCAAGAGAGAAGTGGCAGGTTTTCATGGGAATACAGTAGTAACTCCCTAAATCAGCTGTGAGAACAGCTCTCCTATTTAGCATAAAGATAGAACCTAGTAAATGACATCTACAGAATGAGAAAGAGCATGAAATATCCTTAAAAAGAGCAGTGTCTTAGCAAGGAAGTATTAGTTTAGAAGATGGTAAACACGGCTTATTACACATTTTAAAGAATAACTTGATGCATTAATTCTGAAAAGGAGATAACTCTAGCATAATCATACAGTTGAATGAACTGTATGAAATTCTGAGCTCAAAGTTAGTCTATTAATTGTTCTATTCTGTATTATAGAATATAAGTGGCAATACATCCACTTTATAATCTATTACCAGTATTGTACCAAAGTCTTTTCTCAGCTTTAAATATCTTGCTCAATAATTATCTCTTGAATATACCTAGGTGAATAGTAACAAGTGTTGTTTGCTTGTTTGTTTTTAAGGATTTATTTATTTTTATTGGAAAGACGGATATACAGAGAGGAGGAGAGACAGAGAGGAACATCTTCCGTCCGATGGTTCACTCCCCTAGCGGCAGCAATGGCTGGAGCTGAGCCAATCTGAAGCCAGCAGCCAGGAGCTCTTCCGGGTCTCCTACTAGGGTGCAGGGTCCCATGGTTTTGGGCCGTCCTCGACTGCTTCCCTAGGTCACAAGCAGGGAGCTGGATGAGAAGCAGGGCTGCCAGAATTAGAAACAGCGCCCATATGGGATCCTGGTGTGTGCAAGGTGAGGCCTTTAACCACTGCTCTATATTGCTTGGCCTAAGCATTGTTTGTTAAACACAGGTCTATTTCTCATAAATCTCTTCAACAGGCATGGTGACATTTCTTTATACTTCTCGTGATTTTTTTTCACCTCCAAAACTTTTTTTTCTCATTATAGCCTTGAGTTATTTATTATGAAGTATTAAAAACTTAAAACTTAATGACATAAACCTTTTGGAAATCATTCTGAATAAATATCCACACTTCCGTAACACTTAATGATTATTGATGTTAAAGTACTATGCCATTAATGAGATCATAAATCAAAGTACTTATAGAGGATAGCATAAATGAGAGGCTCAGCAGGATGAAATATTGAATAAAATAATATATTCTTAAGATGCAATAGATTCAATTTTATTAGCATTTCTAATGCCAAATCACATTTTCTTTCCCTTACCAGAATTGCTATGTGCTGAAGATGCACTTTGTCAAGATTCTGAGGAACAGAAGGAAAGAGAAGGTGTGATGAGGTGTGGGTGCATTTTTGACATCTAATCAACCAGTACCTGTCCTTTTACATTCTTATGAACCTTGAACCTTACCTACTCCTACAATCTCTTTTAACCCAGTTTTATTTCCTGTTATCTCAATAACTGTCACTGAGTTATATCCTGTATTTTTGAACCTGACATGTTTTCTACTGTAATTCTATTTCTCTGGCTATTTGAAAAGATAACTTGAAGTCAACACATTCTTCCCTGTGGTAGATTATTTCCTAATTATTCACTTACGGTTATCCCCTTGCTATCCGTACAAGGAACTCCAATCCAGAGCTGAACTCTATTTCCCATTATCTTGAACCTGGACTGGTTTGTGACTTTGGCTGGTAGTAGGTAGCAGACGTGACCTCTAGGAAATTTTGACTTAGACCATAAGAAGACTGGCAGCTTCTACTTTGGGTTTCTCTTGACTTTTGGACTTAATATTTTATTAAGAACAAAATGAACAAAAACTTGATGACACTACATTTTCAAATAAAAAGATCAGCCTCTTTTGGCAGTGTCAGTGGATTAGAAAGCTATTTTTACTAACAATAGAAAAACCAGTTTATGTTGTTTAACCAACACTGATTGGCTCATGGATCCATCATTAAACCAATTGCTGTGGACATGGAGAAGAGCTTTCTTGACTGCCTTATGCACCAGGGGCAAGGAGAACCTGCCTCATTCTAGGAAAATATGAAAGCACTAAAAAGGTATTAGAGAGGGCTGCATTTTTGCCACATCTTAGAGATTGTATATTTAATTGTTTAAATAATGCATTCTATTAAAATTTTCTCACTATTATAATCTGGAGATTTTCTGTCAGTTTCTTTTACCGTAGGCATTTGAGTTATCTTTAACATAATTTATAAAATATCAATTAGAGGTTTTTTGTAAGTTGAATTCATGATTTCAGCAATTTACAGTGGTTTTTCTAGAACATTTTTATGATGGTAGGCATACCACAGCTTATATCTTTCCATTTTTTTAAGAGACTGATAACCTAACACACTCTTACACACAGGAGGAACACAACCACGTGCCTTGAAAAAAATCAACGAACTTTAATGCAACTTTTTTTTTTGCTTTTGTTTTTGAGGAGAAATATATAGATGTGTAGTATCTATATTCAAAAATATTGAAATACCCAATAACTTTAGGACTTACCAGGAAAGATTATTTAACAAATCTAAATGGTCAAAAGTAGACATGTTTTTAATCAATATCCACTTCACTTGATTATAGTTCAGTGTCTTCAGAATATGAGAGGGAATATGACAGATTATTTGAGAGGACATAGAAGAGGAATTTCTGTTATCCTTGTCTTATCTTTTCTCAAGGGCAAATGGGATCCATTCCGGATGTCCTATGAGAGCCTTGGAGCTCAAAATTTCAGTTTCTATTATAATTTCCATCACTTGAAGATAATTAAGATTAGCACTTCATTAATGTTTCCTGCTTCCTCTCTTTTCAATACAAATGATAGATTAGAACTCTAGGATTGTTTCATTACCTGACCCAGACTGGTCTGAACAGCTCTGGAGAAACCTTTGTGCAGCACGGAAGTCTGTGTGTCACCAGGCTGCTAAAAATTGGTGAAAAATGTTAAAAACGTTAACGTCATCTCTTATGCCCTCTTCCTTTCTTGCCAGCATTGCTATTTATATTGTCCAGTTTTTATTTAAAAATTTGAAATAATACTTTAGTAATAATTTCATACTTAGAGGAAAGTTGTAAAGATAATACAGATACTTCTCCTATACCCCTCATCCAGATTCCCACATTGTTTATATCTTATATTACAGTGGTTCATTTGTCAAAACCAAAGCATAAAGACTGATTCTCACTGTGACGTGAAATCACACTTTATATGGATTTTTACTAGTTTTTCCATTTATATATATAGATACATGCACACTATTATATGTAGTACATATACATATAGTAATAATAGTATAAGCTGTAGAACATATAATATGTACTACAAATATAATAATAATGGCATATAATACGCATATACTATTTTTTACTTTTCTTTATAGTATTGCATACAGCAATGCCACATTAGGCTCAGTTACAATGTCTGTCTTTTATTCTCTTCACTTTCTCTCCCCTTCTTTCCTTCTTTTTCTTCCCTCGACTCTCCATTGTGATTTACACCATTATTTGCTTTATTATCTAAGTCTCTACAGCAGTTTTCTTCTGTATTGTTGGCAACCTAGTTTTGTTCCTGTACACTCTATAATAACCTATATTCAGTCAAGTGTTGAATGAGAGCCTTCTGTATGACTGGTGTAATGGATGTTTGTATGCAATAGTGAACAGGACAGGGTCTGTGGATTCAGTTTCCAACTTTGACACCATTGTCCTTTTCACACCCAAATCATTCTGTTTGACTCCTGCTTCATTTGGTCATTTGTCCAATTTGAGAAAATTCTTTATTTAATTTATTCAGATCTTTTTCAGGACTAACTGTCCAATAATAGGAGTATTTTCTGTATGATATTTGGAAAATAATTTCACGATTTCAACTCTTTCATTTCTGATTACACTGCGTTCACCCTTCTTTCAGGCTGATGATTGCCCAGTCTTTACACCTCCTCGTTAGCGTCCTGTTTCCATTTCATCAAGGACACCCATTTCCTTGTTTTTCTCTTTGGCTCTTTTTCTTTCTCCCTTCTTCCCCCCTCTTGTCTCTTCTCCTTTCCTTCCTGTTCTCTCCTCGCCTCTCCATTCGTTTCTTCCACTCTCTCCCTCACTCCACCCTCTGTTTCTTTCTACATTTTCTACTTTCTTTCTTTTCCTTCCTGGTTTCATGTCTAGCTTTCACTTTTGAGAATAGTCTTGGAAACTACCATCTTAGAATTTTCCATCATTTTTGAAAATGTATCTTGCATGACGATTTCTTCTTGGGCAATATTCATGCAATCAGTTTATTATGTCCTCCGGCAAAGAGCTTTTGCTAACTTTATATTTTAGTGTTAATTATAAATTAAGCTGCTAATTATTAGACTTTTAAAATATTCCACTGAGTACTTATATAAGCATAGTAACACACATTGCCTTTCTTATCAGGGCTAAATTCCTCAACATCTATTATTTGCTGATTCTAAATAGCCAGCCTGTTTTCAGGTTGGGCTGGTACCTTTGCAATCTCTTACACGTGCAGTACTTATTCCTACCCCTGTGATCTTCCTGCTTGGAGACACAGCCAGACTCATCTCAGCGTTAATTGCCAGACTTTGTGTTTTGAATGAAATTACACATCACTTGAATGCATATACAAAAAGAGTGACGTTCATAAATGTGCCCAAATATTTGTAAGTTTAACTTTTCAAATTCTTTCTAATTTTCACTTTTATATGTGAGATTGACCTCTGGGTGACAACACTGACTTGCTAACATGGGGAACTTCTTTGATCTTGTTTCTGGGAAGTCTTTTGGCATGTGGTCAGGGCTGCTGTCAAGCCCTCCTCTAGAAGGGATAGTCATATACCTGCAAAACTGATCTTTTAGGTTCGGGTCAAAACTGAGTCTCTTGGGTTCTATGGTGCCATAGTTTACATACTGCATTAGGTGTAAGGATGGAATAGAATAAAGAAGATTCAAAGTGTCCACATTGGTCAAAGTCAAATTAGTAAGAAATTCAACTAACGGCACTTAAGAAAACCTTACTTGGTACGGGTTCTATCAGAGACGCAGTAGGGCTTGGGGGAGTCATAATTGTGCAGGAACTTAGTGTGGTCAGAAGCTCAGTGGACTGTTCTTCCTCCTCTGAGTATTGTGTGACCCTAAGTGAGAGAACCTTCGAAGTAATACATAGAGATGGTGAGAGACATTCAGCATGACGGAGGAGAGTAGAGAATGGCTCTGGAGTGGAGCATGAAAACATTTGCACAGCCGTGCTAGACTGTTGAAAATGGCCATATTTCAAGCATTCTGAGAATTTTACTTTAATATTATGTGGACATTGTCATGATTTTCCATAATATTGGGTTGCCATAAAGTCTGAATTTCATTTCAATAACCTTTGAATTAGAAAATTAAAAAGTCACTTAATAAAAATAATAATGGCTTGCACTTTGCTTCACACTTTATAATTGCAAGTGCTTTTACATTCATGGCCTCAATCAGAAGGTATTCATAAATGACAATATCCATTTGCTCTCGTACTGTATTCTGCTCTGGAGCATTTAATTTCTACAACTCCATGAAGTGGACTATTTTATAGTGAGAAAATTAAATGTAATGTTGTTATCTAGGTTGACCAATGGTAGGGTGTGAGTAGAAAAACAGAATTTTCCATGACGATCTTTGTACATGTTGTTTTTGATTTTACAATGGAATTGGAAAATAACTGTATATCAATGATGTTACTTTCTTTGAGAAAATAAACTTTGGCTTTGTGAACACAAGATGAAATGAGTTGAATTATATTATGAAATGGATTTTGCCGTGGAACCATAGTCTTTTACTCTGTTCATATATCCAATCATTAATTCACATTGGTAAGAAAAATTTATCTGATAATCATAATGACTTTTGTCATATCTCAGGATCTTTATTAGGATTCATGGAAACAATAAAACATAGGCAGATCAATAAAAAATATTTCAGGTTTCATTTGACCTACAAAAATGTGAAAGTAAGCTCATTCTATGATGACTTAATTCATCATATATTGATGCAAGAACTTCTCTGCAAAGGTTTCCAATGTCCCTGTTTTCATCCGGTACAGAATCTGGCCCTCTTTGGCTTCTCTTGGAGAATGAGAGGTGGTGCTCCAAAATCACACAGCACCTAGAGCTGCAGAATCTTTGAGGTTCCCATCCACTCCTACACTTTTAAAAAATATATTTTGCCTAAGCTAAATACTGTCATTGTTTCACATCTATTGATGATCTTAGCTATTTTATCTTGCACTTGAGGTTGCAGAATTTAAATTTATATTTTGTATGCATGTTCTTTACTTGCTAACATTCTCAACTCTCTATTCCAGTGTCCTTAACATTCATATTCTCTCAGCTATGTATATATTCTATCAGTTGTGTGTATATTACATTGTTTTCATAATATTCTGTGTATTTTAAAATGAACTGAATTCAATGCACCTCATCTTTATTTCTAGAGGTACAAGTGCATCTGATTTTTTATTATGTACCTAAAGTGCTAGTATCACATCCATTTGTGTGTTTAAAATGAGTATTTGCTGTGTACAATAAAAATATAAGTCTTTCATAAAAATCAGCAGATATTTTTGAGCCCCTTAAAGTCCTTCCTGTCAACACTCTACACTTTGCTTATGATGTGTTACTTTTAGTAGCCTTCTTCGAGCAACCCGGATAAACACTCTCCTGTTCAACTCAGCCTTGGTCAGATGCTATTTGTTGTAGTTAGGATGGGCACTTTTGCTTCTGCTTGAAATGTTTCTCATACCATATATTGCTTGTCTAAATCTCCCTTTGCATTTAACATCACCTATTATATATTAGCTGATGGGGATGGCTGTCACTAGAATCTCTGTTTTAATATTGAAAGATTTCCGTAACTCTCCCTTTAGAATGAGCTTAGCACTTAAACTCTATTTGCTGATTTATGCATCTGGGAAATATTTTTCATCGTCCTTTGTTACCATGCACAGTGATGCCCATGAGGCCAAGCACTGTGTTTTGTTGTTGATGTTGTTGATCACATTGTATGCAGAATTGAACACAAGAATCTGCACGCAAATCACTCAGAGTGACTGAATGAATTTCACTTGCCTATCAGAATTCAATGACATCAGTGCTAGGACAGCTTGGCATGTTCTATAATATCTTGATTGATCTTTAACTTATCTAATTAATTTCTACTCTATGTCCTTTTCTCTTTTACCCAAACCTAACTTTCCGACCTTGTTCCGAACAGGTGTTCTCTTGGACTATACTATTTTCCGTATTACCTCCTTTCTGCTTTCTAATCTGTCCTGAACCTTACCACCTAACTTACTTCTTTACAATTTTACAACTTAACTGTATTTATTAAACAATTATCTTAGAGATTCGTGTTGTTTCCATTCCTGCCTATTTTCTGATACTTACAATGAAAATTGTGATCAGGCTGGCCCATTGAACATCTGTCCCTGTATTTTTCTCCCTTTTTTTTTCCATTCTCCCTCTTTCTCCTATTTCTTTTCTTTGATTTAAATTTCAATATTCTGTACAGAACATCACCATTCCACAGTAAAATTCCCATAATCTTGCCTGCTAAACTACCCTTTTGTAAGTGCATCATTGAAATGTTTGTACCTAGATAAATTCCATCCCAGTTGTTCCTCTTGCCATTTAACCCACTGTGGTCTGGGAGAGCAGTGTAGGATGACCCAGTACCTTGAGACATTGCACCCACATGGTGAGCCCAAAGGAAGCTACGGGCTTCTGCCTTTGGGTTGGCTGAGCTCTGAAAGTTTTGGCCAACTGGAGTGAAACAATCGATGGATGATCTTTCTGTCTCTCTCCTTTTATCTCTAAACATACCTTTCTAATAAATAAAAATCTTTGAACAAATAAGTGAAAATCCAATAAAATAAAATTTTAACATAAATGTATGTGTTTAGAAGTGAGAGTTACTGCAAGAAAGGTAGAGAAAGTGAGGAAGAGGGTGAGAGAGAGAGAGAGAGAGAGAGAGAGAGAGATTGAGAGAGAGGGACAATTTTCAATTCACTGATTCACTGCCCAAATGTCTGCAACATTCTGCATTTGCTTAGGCTGAAGCCAAGCATCAGAAGACCCACCCTGTTCTTTCACATGGGTGCAGTGGCCTGAGCCCTGGAATCACATTTTGCTGATTTTCAATGCCATCAAAAGAAGCTTGTTGGGTTTGTGGCAGCCCCGAAACATGTAGTGACATTATTTGCTAACCACTACTGTGTTCATCACATCTAGCTTTTCCTTAGTCATCCAGAAAAGCTGTTCAGGATCCTACTAAGGGAAGAGGCTTTGTTGAGGAGAAGGCAGAAGTTCTCAGAGGATCAAGGATTATTTCAAGCGAGAGCTTAAACAGAGGGGATTCACTTATGTAGTAAACGCCTTGTGGTTGCTCTAACCAAAAATTCAATGTATTGTGATAAAATCCATGGACACACAAATCCTCCAAGTTCACTACCAGTGTGACTTGAAGGTGAAGACTTCAACAATCCCAGAAGTGTTTACCACCCACCCCAGTTTGTCTGTCAGCCAAAACAGGCTGCTAACACAGATGCCTTCTTAGAATCAGGTTGACAGCTCATATACTAGTCAGCCAGTTTCCTTGGGGAAAAATATGTAATTACAAAGCTTGAAGAAAGGTCCTTAGATGGCAGGTCTCCAGGAGGCTACTGTGCTCCTGGAACATCTGAATATGAAGTTCCATCAAGTGCAAGCTATGAGTCAATTGTAGCCCCAGGTTCAACTCCTTGTGAGCTTCTCACAATATCTCTGATGACCTCCAAAATGTTGAGGAACACACTTGGTGCAAGAGTGCATTTATAGCAAGTCATACACATGGTCACATTGTACAACAAGGCATTTCTTCTAAAAAACTCACTCTGCATACTCTAATTGCAGATGAATTATTGGAGTACTGTCTTCAGGCATGGTCCTTTTGCCTATGCTGAGTTTTCCATGCATCTTAGTTAGAACTAGCTGGGAGGGCTATCCTTGGTTTCACATGTTGTCCTCCTTCTCCCCTTCCAGTCTCAGCAGTAGACTGCAGAAAGAAAAAAAATGAATGAAGATTACAGGTCGTGCTGGATGTTTAGTCCCTCTTGTACCTCAGCATCCATGCCTTGTCTGATGCGCACTGGTTTCCCTGCAGCCTCCTGCCCGTGTCTGAGCAGCTGAAAGCTCTGATAAGGACTGATCCAAATACAAAACGTTCGAATTTTTCTCTCCCTTTGTCCTAGGAAGCAAAGAGGCAAAATGCTTCTCCTAAGATTACAACAGCCAAAGGACTGGAAGAAATTTCAGTTCCTGATTTCCTGGACAAGCTCCCCATTTCATCTGCAAGAAATCTCAGCAGCTACTGCTGCTTCCCTGCTGGAGATGCAAAGTACCCTCAGAGAAGGATGGGTTCCTATCATATTCATGGAGTAATGGGTGCCTTGGAGGTCCTTGGTGTGCACCTTGTTAAGTCTCTGGAGGTAGGTATAGGAGTACATTTCATTTCCATGGCTGAGCTGAACTGCCATAGTGTATCTTGTTCACTCACAGCCCTGCTCCTGGGAGGGCAGGAAGAGTGTCAGCTTGGTCTGCACCCGCCCTTGCCTCCTGCCATAACCAGCTGCCTCTGGTTTGATTGTGCCAATGGTTAACTTAGTTACAGGTGCTCTCAGCAAGCACAGAACTTCCTTTTGCCCTCAGCTCTCCTGTGTGAGACTCAAAAAATTACTGAGGAACAACCATCCTGAATCTTTGTGAGTGTTATGGGGTGTAGCCAGTGATAACCAGCACCCATTGACAGTGCGCAAGTGAAATTTGGCTATGTCCCCTATCCTCCGTCCTGAAGATGGGTCCTAACAGTAATGAAATGATAATTCCATTCTCAACCACTTCCCCCACGCCCTAATTTAGCCAGGATATTGGATGCAGACAAGTCCAATTAGTCTAGGCCTTTTTAGCTACAAGCCCAGTTCCTGTTCCTGCCCATCCCAAAGAGCACGAATCAACTCCTTAGTCTACAACACTTAGGTATTCGCTCCTGCCCACCTGTGACTCACCTATCAACTGAGAGAGGATGGTTTGTTGTGTAACCACTGCCCTCACAAGCCCCTTAAAAAGGCCATGAAGCAGGGGCTCTCTCTTTCTGGCCAGGTACTTCCATTACTCTGGCATCTCGAGTCTTGGCTGACCCAGGACAGGTAATCCCCTGAGCATGGTCCCTATGTACTGCTTAGATGAGGCAATGGTTATAATAATGTTGTTTCTGGTTTGTGTACTATCAGGAGTTCCAGGAGAGGTGAGGCCTAGCAGTAGTAGAATGTGGGCAGAGAAGCCAGGGAAAGGTGAATGTCTGCAGCTTTGTAAGTGTGTCCAGGTTATTTGTTGTATGTCTCTTAGGATAACTTATATTGTTGGGGAACCTGGGACATAGGTTTTCAGCTTAATGGATAGACTTAAGGATAATGACCATTTGTTCCTTTGGGAATTATGATCCATTGGATTATGATTGGTTGGATTGCCATATGGACTTGTGATTTGCTATTGTGCTCTGTTATCACCAAGCTTAGTTAATAAAGACTCTTTAATAAATCTTGGACATGTCTGGTGTGATCTCGCTCACACCCTGCAATGGTGAGCCTGGGCTCAAGAGTTCTGGACTGGAGTGGAGATGCGGGAAGCTGTTCACTTGGAGTTGTAGACCTCTGCTGAAATGTTTTTTTTGTGTAAGCAGAGTGAATGCAGAAAGGTTTCCAAAGGCAGATGTCTGCTGATATGCCTGGGATGTGGTTCTTTGAGACTCAGATGACGTGGTGGCAAATCATGGGGCAGGGACTATGTTCAGACTGTAATTTTTGCTTCCTACGTAGGACAGTCTTGACTGTCTGGGAGCAGCCCCATAGGTGCCTTGGGAACACTTACATACCAATTGTTGCTGATGGAACTGCTAAAGTAAGCTGCTAAACTCAAAGCACTGTCTCACCTTAGCAGCTTACTTTTCGGTTCTACTAGCAACAATTGGCAGGTAATAACTCTATCCTGTTGTTTACCTTTTTTTTCCCATTCTCTTTATTGTCCATTACTTATTAACTTGGTTTTGTTCAGAAGGTAGAATGGAAGGAGTATTATATACACATAAATATGTCTGTGATAGTAGAGTTGAGTTGTGCTATTGAGTGCAAGGCCATTGTCTAAAGACTGGAAGGCTTCAACTTTGGTGAGGAAGGTTGGCGCTATACCCTTTTCTCAGCTGAAGGCAAGGTCCTTTCATACCAGTGCTCAGTTTTTCCTTGCAACAGTTTTCCCAGGTTTGTGGCAGAAGTTTATGGAAGTTCCTCAAATTATGATTGTTTAATTGTCACTATCTTGGACTTACATTAGTTAAGGCTTTAACTCTTGGTTAAGAGACCACATAGGTTGGAACATGAGAATACTAATTATTGCTTCATGTAGACTTGGAACCTCCCACAGCTGTGGTTGAAATATCTGCTGTCTATGAGCACTGCTTTCCCCCTTACCTTCCACTGGGTGCCACTCAACAGGGTATGGAGTGGGTAGGAAATCATGAGCATTGAATTCCTGCAAAAATTGAGCTGTTTGAATGTTCATCATCCTTCTTTAGCTTGTTTGTTTCTGCCTACCAGAAATACCTGGACTGAATTCTAAACCATACACTGAAGATTAACCCATACCCATTAAAGCTAAAGCTAATTATTTCTAAGTTAATAGCTTAATTCTCTGTAAGTAAATATATATAATATATATCATTATATGCATTATATAATTATATAACATATATAGTGATATATATCATATGTAATACATAGTGATATATAATATAGTGATATATAATGTATGATTTATTATATAGCAACATGTAATATATAATATACACAATAATTATATATAATATATAATATGTGTAATAATTCACATATATGTGTATATATATATTTATAGTGACAGTGCGGGGTTTTGGGTGAGCTATCTGTCTACCCTGATTTCCTGGCTATCTGTCTGAGAGGAGGGAGTGATTGGCAGGAGGTGATGTGTAGCATTCTCGCTGAGAGCCTGCCACCACATCTATCCACCTGCAGTCACTAGTAACCAGCACTCTCCCTCTCCCAGCTCTCTCCATGTGTCGGATGCATGGCTTCCGGGACTCACCGGCAGAAAGAGCGTGTCTGTGAAATCCAGTGCCTGCGTCTGTGCCCAGAATGTTGCCTCTACATCCATGAGTGTTTCCAGGAGCAAATTAGTCACAGGTTTTCCCTACGGCCTATGGAAACAGTGGGTAAAGACCAGGCCTGCCTTCTTCTGGGTGCAGTTCAGGAGCTTCTGAAAGCATGGCTGGTGGCAAGGCACAACTTTGGAATTTTCAAAGTATCTTACAAGGTTTTTCTTCTCAGGCTCCGTACAGGCTTTCCAGCAAAGCAGGTGGAAAATCCTGTCTTTGCTTCTTGAAGGATGGATCTGAGTTTACAGAGCAACTTTCCTCAAATCAGAATTCTGGTCCTCAGGATCTTTTTGACTTTTCACCCCATCTTTAGGCTGCCTGTACCTCCCACTGTTGGTTCTTTGTGCTGTGGTGATGTGGTTAGTTGGATCGTTCGTGAAGTTTTTATACGTTATGCATAGTAATCCTTTCTCAGGTGAATTGCTTACAAATATTTTGTCTTATTCTGTTCCGTTTGAAATTACACTAGTAGAACTTCCGTAATTACTGATTTGTACAAGCTGTGAGACAGTTTTACAAAGTGATATTTGCAGCAGTATGATACACACAGAGTATCCTTTCTTTCGTTTTTGAATTTTTTTTCCCTTTTTCTTCTTTTGAAACTTAAGCTCTCATTTGTAAGGGAGAACATATTCCAGTTGTCCTCTGGATCCAGTATATCTCACTCAATCTGACATCCTCCAGTTGCACCCATTTTGATTCAAGCAGAAGAATTTCATTCTTTTTATGGTTGTATAGTATCCCATTGTGTATACTACATTTTCCTTAATCATTTATCTGCTGATGAATCAAGTAAATTTACTGCTCCTGTGTTTTGATTCTATGTTTTGGCTATTGTAAGCAGCACAGCAATAATTGGGTGGTACAGGTATCCTTTGGATACAGCATACCCATGTCTTTTGAATATATGCACATCGGTGGAATTGGTGGCTCACAGGGCATGCCTATTTGTAGTTTTTAAAGAAATCTCAGCACTGTTTTCCACAGAGGTTGCATTAATCTACATTCCCATTGAGTGCATGACATATTCTCTTTTCCCAAGTTCTTGCCAGCATTTGTTCCTATATGTTTTTCAGTAGCAGCAGGGGTGAGGAGGTATCTCATTGTGATTTTGATTTGTTTTTTCCTGGTCAAAGGCTAGAGCTGTGGAACATTTCTTCTTTATGGATGTGCTGGCCATTGGGATTTCTTCCTTTGAAAATTGTGTATTGAGATTCTATTCCCATTTCTTCCCTCATTTGGTCGTTTTTTTATTGTTAAGCTTTTATTTCCCTTAAAGATTTATCTGTTTTATTGGAACGTCAGATGTACAGAGAAGGAGACACAGAGAAAAAGATCCTCTATCTGTTGGCTCACTCCCCAAGTAGCCACAATGGCCAGAAATCAGCCAATTCAAAGCCAGGGGCCAGGAGACTCTTCCAGGTCTTCCATGTGGATGCAGGGTCCCAAGACTTTTGCCCATGCTCGACTGCCTTTCCAGGCCACAACAGCAGGGAGCTGGATGGGAAGCGGCATATCTCGGCCATATGTGATCCTGGCTTGTGCCAGGTAAGGAACTCAGTCGCTAAGCTACAGTACCAGGTCCTGTTGTGGAGCTTTTTAAGCTGCTCATACATCCGAATATTAATCCTTTGTCAAATAGATATGTCACCAGAATTTTTATTATTCTGTTGGATTTCCTTTGCTGTACAGAAAAGGAAATAGATTTTGATAGACTCTTGTTTGTTTAGTTTTGCTTTTTTTGCCTGTGCTTTGGACATCTTTTACTGGATTCTGTCACCTTCAAGAACATCTTGCGGTGTTTCCCCTTAAGTTTTCTTCTGACAACTGCACAGTCTCAGGTCTTAGATTTAGGCCTTTGATCCATCCTTTGATCTAATTGCATTCTTCTACATGTATGTATATATCCTGTTTGACCAGCACTATCATCACCACTCCAATGTGTGGGTCTCAACACTTTTCCTTTCATTTTTTTGGAAGATATATTTATTTTTATTGAAAAGTCAGATATACAGAGAGAAAGAGAGACAGAGAGGAAGATCCTGCATCCGATGTTTACTTCCCAAGTGACCACAGTGGCCGGAGCTGAGCTGGTCAAAGTCAAGAGCCAAGAGTTTCCTCTGAGTCTTCATGTGGGTACAGGGTCTCAAGGCTTTGGGCTGCGGTCGACTGCCTTCCCAAGCCATAAGCGAAACAGGGAGGTGGATGGGAAGGAGGGAACCTGGGACTCAAATGGGTGCCCACAAGGGATCCTGGCACCTGTGAGGTAGGACTTTAGCCAATAGACTACCGGGACAGGCCCAACACTTTTCTAAAAACTATTTGTCTACATTACATGGATTAATTTCTGGATTCTTTGCTCTATTCCACTGTTCTGGGTATCAATTTATAATGCAAATGATAGTGTAGAAATGCCAGTAGCTTTGTAATATATTTTTGAAGTGTTTATTATGTTATTATTATACTTTCAGCTCAAGTTGTCTTTCCTTTTTGTTTTGTTTTGTTTATTCAGTCTCTGGTTGACTATTTGGGTTCTTTTCTGATTCCATATGAATTTTTGTGACTGTTTTTTTTCTTAATCTGCAAGAGTGCAATTGGTATTTTCATAAGAATTACATTGATCCTGTAGATCACTTCAAGTGGCAATTCTCCTGGATCACACAGAATAAGTGGACCTAATGCTCTACAACGTGGACTGTTTTAGAATGCAGGGGATTTATCTGCTCTACCTTGACTGTTGGCTTCTGGGAGCATCATTACAGAGCTCAGCCATGTGACTTTTCTTAAACTCTGGTGCTCTGTAGTGGCATAGTGGCTTCCCCTCTTGAAGCTGAGCTGGTGCTCAGACTTCAGTCCATTCTGCATCCTGAGGTAAAAGTTGGTGGGTGACTTGACTATCTCCCAGCTGAACCTGTGGATGGTGGAGCATGTCGTTGCTTATCACTTAGTACCCCAAGGCAGCTATACCCTATTCCAGTCATCTTGATTCTCCACTCAAATCTTTCTTTTGAATTGTGTTTGACCTTCAGATTTAATCAAATGGTATCATGGCTCTGAAGAGGGTTTCTTAAGTTACCTTACACTTCTGTATTTGGCTATTAGAGATGACATATATGGAGAAGTTGAATAAACCAATTAGTCAGGATTCTTTTGTTATGATCAATTGTAACTTAAGGACAGGAATTTTCTGTATTTTCTGAATTCTTCCAGTGACCCATCAAACCTGATGGTGGTTGTCGGGGCCCATGGATACAGGAAAATTATGAAAAAGGCCTAGACCATTCTCTCTAGTTACCAAAAATTTTCTCTGAGATTGCTATTGTTATGTGTTGTATGCTATGGTGTTCTAGTTATAGAAGATGAGAAACAGTAAGAATGGCTTAAGTGCCAGGTCAAATGCTTCCAGACACATTTGTAGTAGCATAAAAAAAAACAACAACAGGTAAACAAAAACCAATTCAGATACACTTGAAGTTGTTTATAAAAAGCAAAGCAACCATGCGTTCATCACATTCTGTGTGCTTTCTTTCTCAGAATGCAGGTTTTTAAATCCTGTGTTTACATGTCATTATTTGCTGATTTCTACTTTTTCTACATTCCGTATATGTCCTCCCCCGCCCTCCTTTTTTTAATGGTATTGGGTTGGCAAGAAGTGGGTTACAGTGACAAAGCAAATATGAGAAATTTCTGTTACCTTTTGAAATTTGTTCAATGTGGAGTTCTTTCGCTGGTTAGAATTTTAATGTTATGCTCAAACAGCCCTTTCCATCCATCAGAGAGCATGCTGCCATCTGTGGAATGCCAGACTACTAAGATTTATGTGTTACTATTTAAGGAATTTAAGTTTGGCAATTGCACGCTGTTCATTTGGCCATACAATAATATGCTAATTAACCTGCTTGACCTATATTATACAGTACTTGAGAATGTACAACAACCCAATTGCTCAGTTGGCTGAACATCTTGGACTTTACAGTTTTGCCTATAAGAAGCTTTACACCATAAAGCTGCAGGTACCGGGCTGCTCAACTTCATCATCTGAAAGGGAATTTGCTATTTTCGGTTTACTAATGGAAATTTATATTTTCTTTGCTTTGTTACAATGATATCAATATTTCACAATTAATGCGTGTCAACATGAAAAAAATTATTTTACCAATCGTGTAGTTTTCAGTTTGCAGACACTGACAAGGAAATGTAGATACTGACATGAATTTCAGCGCTTGCTCAGCATGTGAAATTCAAGTTCTCTGTGTGGATTTCGGAGAACAGGAATGATAACCAGCCATAGGCTTGTGCTAAGATAGGCATACTAACAGCGTTTCTGGGATGGAGTCTCCCATCGCACATATTTTTAAATTGTTATTTTAATACTTCCTCCCTTTTTTCCTCTGTCCCTCCCTTCTTGTCATTTGTATAAGAAGAATGAATTCCATGTATTTTGTAATATAAGCTTAGAAACCCTCCCTCCTACCTATGTTCCCCACACAGCCTCTAGATTCTTTCTTCTAGTTTATTTTTATAATGGTGTACTTTCAGTTCACCTCACAACCATAGGCTTATCATCCTATTAGATTAAGAATTCAGCAAATACCAAGTAGAAAAAAAAAGACTGAGACATGGTTTAATTTTTAAAGTAATATCCATGCTGTTTATCATAGTGACTGTAAAAACCGACATTCCCATGGGCAAAATATGAATTTCTGACTATTCACACACTTGGTAGTACTTGCATTTATTGGTTCAAGACTCAGAGATAATACCAAAGCATCAATATTTGCTAATAAGTCTCTCAATGATTGGTATGCTCAATCACAGAAAAGGTTTAATTAGCAGAAAGAATAATGTTCATGCCATCATTTATAGCAGCAAAGGACTGTGATTAACTTAAACATCTGCAAAGTGTAAGGCTCAATAAGCCAAGGACAAGCAAGACATCCCAAAATAAATGATGCCTAAGCCATGCCTCCTTGTCTACAACGAACAACCAGAATGATGGAGTTTTAGTTACCATTTGAGTTGTGTGGCAAGGGAATCCAGCAAGGGAGAGATGAGAATGCTGTATGTCATAGGGAGCTGGAGATGTAACATGGAGGGTGATACTGATACTGATTCGCCAAGCAAAGGGAGTTTCTACTGCAAGGAATGGAGTGAATGGGTGAGTCACAATAGAACTCATCGTTGAAGATTCTGACAACCCTACTCCAGGAAGTTTACAGTTGTCACATGCTTGTAACCCATATGCAGCTATGCTTCAGAGGAGGAACTTTTATTGTCTCTCTTCCATAACATTGGCGTCCTTGCAACAGTGCAGTGACATACTGGGGCCCAAGCCACAAACTCCTGGCCCATCGTTTGAACTGCTGCTGCTGGACCTGCAGGCTCACACTTCATGCTCACACTAGTGCTCCTCCCAAACTCATCTGGCTTATCCATATTCAGCCTTAGCTGCCACTGGAATTGATGGCTTGTGTTGCATTCCATATATACCTTGGCACCTTTGCTGTTGCTCTGCCCCAAGGCCAATGGCTCTGGCTAGTCTATATTTACTAAAACTCTTCCCAGTCACTGATACGAAGTACAAACAAAGTGTGAGCAGGAATAGCTGTATTTATATCAAACAGAAGAGACTTAGAGATAAAAAGAGAAAAATATCCCACTATATAATGCTCATATCAGCCATTCAACAAGAAAATAATTGTAAATATGTAGGAACATAATGCCTGAGTATCCAAATTTATACAATAACACTGCCAGATATAAATAAGGAGACAGAATTCAAAGCAATTATAATGAAGTCTTCAAGACTTCATTGTCATCAATGGACAGATAACTTACAGAAATAATCAACAAGGAAAAATTCAGAGATAAACTAATATTACCAAAATGGACCTGCAACTCTCTTAGGATGTTTTATCCGACAGAAAGTCTTTAAAAAATTCATGGAAATGTATGTTAAGAAAATGTATTGATTTCAAATGTTTTCGCTTCCTGTTAAGCTCATATTTTCATTCAGATTTGCCGTGATTTTTTTTTTTTTTGTCACCTGAGCCATTATTTGCTCCCAGGGTATGCACCAACAAGAGCTGGGTGTGGAGGAGTTGGGACACAAACCCGGCACACCACCATGGGAAGTGTGAATCCTCAGCCCTGTCTGAACTCTTACAGCAAATCCTTTTCCCTTCATGAGACTTTGAAGTGCTTTATCCACATGTCTGTCATCTGCCCAAGCCATAATCTTCACATTTGGGGGCTCAGGTCAGGACCTAAGCAGGAAAGCAAAATTATTTGAATAAACTACAGGCATCACCAAATGTCACCATGAAAATACAGAAATAAATGCTTCCATAGAAACCCCAAGCATTTGTATAATAGTTAATGATAGTATACATTTATCATAACTCCATTTTGTTGTGTTTATCATATTACAAAAACAGGACATAATGGATAACAGAAAAAATGAAGTCACAAATTTGACATAAATATGACCGAAGGAAAAATCTATCTATTCATCTAGCCCACCATAATATGCACTTAATAAACAGTTATCTCTGTTTTTCAAACCTATGCCCGGGGATACAGTACTAAATAAATGAGATAAATAAGAAAGTTAATGGGTGAAGAGGTCATTTAAGCTCCCCAAATGTCAATATTTAAGATGAAATATAATATGATTTAAATATAATATAATTAGTATTATGTATGGTTAAAAGTTCAGAATCAGTGTCATAATTTTATGTATACTAATTGTGTGCTGCTGGGTCATTTTATGTTTCTGCCCAGCATCTAGCTGTTTATCCTAATCATCTAGTTTAATACTTATATCTCTTCAAAGCTATGATAATTTGATAGACTTGCCATCTTCTTTCCTGTTTCACACATTCTTCTAATGCTTTATGTTAATATTTATTCATCATACTTTCAGAAGTGAGGAAGTTCTTCCATGTTTTCCATGTGTGGCAGAGCCCAAGCAGCTGGGCCATCTTCCACTGCTTCCTCATTGTCAATCGCAGAGCTGAATTGGAAGAGGAAAAGATGGAAATTGAACTAGAAACTCTATGGGATGCTGGTGTTCCAGACATTGAACTCTTTTTTTTTAAGATTTATTTATTTTTATTGGAAAGTCAGATATACAGAGAGGAAGAGAGACAAATAGAAAGATCTTTGGTCCGATGATTTACTCCCCAAGTGAGCCGCAACAACCGGTGCTATGCTGATCCGTAACCAGTAGCCAGGAACTTCCCCCAAGATCTGCCACAGGGGTGCAGAGTCCCAAGCCTCTGGGCTGTCCTGGAGTGCTTTCCCAGGCCACAAGCAGGGAGTTGGATGGGAAGTGGAGCTGCCGGGATTAGAACCGGTGCCCACATGGGATCCCGGGCGCATTCAAGGCGAGGACTTCAGCTGCTAGGCCACCGCACCCGGCCCCAGACATTGACCCAATGCCACAATGCCAGCTCCTGAACGTCTTCTTGAAAAAAAAAATAGAAAATATGAAGAATTGGCCTTTACTGCAGTTATCCTCATTAAAGTGCGACTTTGCATAAATGTTATCACGGTATGAGTGGATTATGTAATACAACCCAGGATGGTTTTTCAATAGAAAGCTAGTAGTATTTTAGAACTTGTTGTTTTCCCTTGTGTTTGTAAAACTAGTTAACAGTAATGCTCTTTTCTGGTTTGAATGGGTTATGCATATTAATTAATTCAATTCTTGCAACATCCCTAACAAGTTAGGTCCTTTTTCATTTACATTTCAATAATTAGAAAAATTAGATGCACATTTGCAAAAGTCACCCAAATATTAAGAAAAGAATAATAAACCCAAACTAAAAGCAGTAGCTTGACGAATGTTTGCTATTTGCGCTACTCTTCTAAAATAATAATAAAAATGCACTGAAAAATTGTTAGTTGCATCTACTCTGTTAAACTTCAAAACATATTCTGATCTAATGTTCAGAACCATACTGTATATTACCATTCCTCTTTCAAAAGTTCAGAGAACTGGAATTTGGGAGCTTATGTAATTAACCTAAATAGATATTTGTTAAAATTTAGCAATCTGGACCCTATAAGGTTTGATTCAGCATGTGGGATCCCCAATTATTTTCTCTCTCCTTCTCCATTTTATAAACAAACAAACAAACAAATAAAATTTTAGAAAGCATTATTTTAAAAGCATATACACAATTTATATATCAAAAATCAGATCTTCAGTAGAAAAATGTAATATTTGAGCAATTCTTCCCTTTTCCCCAATCCCAAAGTAACACATCAGGTTCTACTTACATTTGTAGAGCCTGATGTTTCTCCTGGGAGTTCCTGAACTGGGGAAATGTGGAAAGGGGACTTTAATCCTGTTAACCTGCTGTGTTGTTGTTTCCTTGTTTAGCTTATGAAATACTTACTTATTGAAGTGTCAAATCTATGTTATGGGTCAATGAGAACCTGGATGAATAGTTCTTGAAGTCAAAATCTAAATGCATATATCACAGTGACATAGTTTTGTCTCCTTTTGGAAAAGCACCTGTTTCAACCAGGTGTGTAATACTATTTCCATTAAGTCCCATTGCTTCGTTCCAATCCTGTTCGGTGTTGATTACTATACTCACTTCATTATAAATCTTTTCTGTATTACAGAAGACAAATTTACTTCTTTATTTTGCAAGAACACTTTATGATTAATTGAGTATATATGATTGATATAATTATGGATTTTTCTTAACTGCCAATCGTGAAAATATCAGATTAAACAGAAGTTGCCAATAAGCAAATTAATTTGTTTATGTGCAATATATGTTCAGTAAACTATCAAACAGTGATCAATCATGTCTTTTGTGTCTTCTTAGACATAAGAAAATAAAGCCATAAAGAAAATTTCTACTGGGGTTCAGGCTTTCAGTGCTCGTAACTTAGGGACATAGAATATAGTTGGGGAGAAGATTAAAAATATAGATTTATTGCAAATATGTTTTATATTGATTAATTTCTTAAGGCCTGTTAATGAAATGTTAGAGTTCTCCTTTTGTCCCTCTGTCTTTAATTAATACAGAGAACACATGTGAGCTTGGGTAGTGTTTTGCGATGGTGGAAACCACTAATGTTTATCTGAAGAGAACAAACTTTTACCTTAATTATACATATTTACCCTTGGGACATAAAACTTTATCTCAAGGATGAAGTATAAGAACCTTTTAACTCTACAGAGGCTACTTTTAAAAATGCTGTTAACGTTTGAGCAGATATCACATATTCTCTTCCATCAAGCACTGAACTTTCAAGGGGAATATCTATTTTTTAAGTAATTCCTGACAGCACCATTGACCGGCTCCCCATAATCTTTCTATATTACTGAAGACAAATCATTTTCAGACATGTCTAATAAGAGTCATCTATCCATAACAGTTGCAACGTCTATTCATATCTTGACATTTTATTTTCATTAAATAACTATGGCCTCCTACTAACTGACCAAGGCCACCTCTGACCACATGGTTAGCTTGTTTTTCTTGGGATAGACTTGACGTAGCCACGAGTCCATGAATCCTATTTGCTGAGGACAGAGTCTGAGAGGGTGTGACCCAAGCTAACTGTTAGGAGAGGCAGTCATACCGACAAGGCCACAGTCCACAACTCCCCCTGCAGCCAGTGAGGCTGTTTTAAAACTGACAATGTCACTGTGGAGGGAGATAATTTCTCCACCTCTTCCTTTCATGACAGATGATACATTGAGAATTCTAGGATTTTCAAGCCACAGAGATTGTATAAAATCACTTCCCAGCATCTTTCAAGAATCAAGAATCTCCCAAACAAATCAAAGCATATACATTATAACCATGAACACAGAGATGACACACATCTGAAAATCAGTATTTATGTTATTTACATGTATAATTCTTCATTTACTGACTCTGAGTTTTCATTATGAATATTCGTTAAATGTATATCATAGTGTCTTGCTATTTTTAAAAATGGCACGATTTAATAACAAAAGGGTATGAAAAACTCCAAGAAAGCTATAAACTGTCCACATGTTTTAAGTAAGAAATACCAACGCTATGGAAATAATTGTATAGCTACAAAGGTGCCACATTAGCAGAATAAACAATGTGCATCTAGCATTTCTAAATTTTTTTGTAAAATTGTCTTAACTTGATTCCCTCTGAGTAGGTGAGTTATCAGCCTCGCTTTAAGAAAGTTACACTTAGTCCATCCTTGTAAAGCATGCACGGGGACATACTTCTCTCTTTCTATCTATGAACATATTAATTTCTGCTACACTTCCGTTAGGCATCCCCTTAGGTACAGTCCACCATGGGGAAAAACATGGTGAGCCTTCATCCCCTTGAAGTTGATGCACATGTATCAAAGATATCAATGAGAAACTAGGGTGGTGAAAAGGAATGTCCAACATCTTCCTGTAAGAATAAATGCCAGCTTGTGTCCCGTGTGGCTCCAATTGAAGCACAATAAGGACCAAGTCATCGATACGTATGGGCAGTAGCAATAAGCGTGATGAAAAGGATATTGACAGTTTCAGGACTCATAGTGAAAAGGCTGGTAATCTCCCACCTTGTCAGGAGACACCTCAGTGGCAGCATGATGGACTTGGGAAATTTCATGAAAGACACCTGTTGTAAGACTGGAGCGAGAACAGAGGGAAGGGGAGGAAATTAAAATAAATAAATAATAATGAAAAAGTTACATTGAGGGCTGGTGTTTGCCCTAGCAGTTAAGGCGTTCCTTGGGACACCTCTGTCCCATGTCCTTGTGCTTGGGTTCAAGTTTCAGCACTACCACAGATGAGCTTCCTGCTATCCTGCACCATGGGAGGCAGCAGAGGGTGGCTGGAGCTCTTGGTCCCTGATGCCCTAATGAGGTGCCTTGATAGACTTACCTGCTCCTGGCTTTGTTTTTTTTTTTTTTTTTTTTTTTTTTTTTTTTTTTTATATATAATCCATTTTATTGTATTGTTGTTGACAATCTTTACATAGTTAACTATAGTTGAAGGAAAATCAAGAAAGAGAAGGAAAAAAAGGTTCAGGGGGATAGGGAGGTGGGCAATGCTATTATGTCCATATTGTTTCCATCATGTATCTGAGGTAAAAGGGGATATTGAGGGAGAAGCCCCACCCGGTTTCCCGCCCACCCCAAGTCCCATATGTGGGGCATGCTCTGAGATATGTGCTCAAGTGGAGTTAATAGTTCTCCAGTTATGAGTCACTGCCAGTTTCGCTCGATGAGGTGGTCCACTGATTGATATGGTCCATCATGAAGTTGCTCCTGGCTTTGAATTGGCCTGGTCTGGGCTTTTGTGGGCACTTGAGAGCTGAGTCAGCAGATGGGAATACTTAGCTCTCTGTTTCTTTCACTTTTCTCTTTCTCTCACATAAATAAAAAATGAAAAGATGACTTGATTCAGTGGATATTCTCCTTCTGAGGGTAACTCAGAACTTCCCAAACAGAAGCAATTACTTATTCTTTTCAATATGGGATTTCGTAATTTTTAAATATTGCAGACGTTTTGATACTTGAAATGATACATTTCAAGAAAAAGTTACCTGTAACAATGGAAAAGTAAACTGAAAACTTGTTAGCTTGCTCTTAAATCCTGCGTTTTGGACCAGAGGGCTGATTCTGTGGGCTGCAACCAAGGAGAGTTGACCGGCCTTGTGGGAGTTACTGAGATGAGAGGTATTCACCATGTGGAGCACCACACACATCCCAGGTCAAGTTGTCAGAATCTATAAAAATCAGTGGCAGTATTTCAGGCGAGAGGAACAAATGTGCTTTCTTAAAAGCTAAGCTCCCATGCAAATACTCCACTTTGTGTCATTGATTAGAATCCTTATTTTCCTTCAGCTAATGACAAAATACCTCAAATACTGTGTCCGCAACAGTGCCTCCAGTAGGATTTTTGTCCCCATTCTCATACCGCACAGAGTTCTCAATAATCTGTTAGATAGCACAATTCATGAATAGAAAATTTTGTTATTAAAGAAACTGAACATTTGAGGATCCATCAGAAAGATTCCTATGTTAGGCAATGGTAAATATTAAGGTCCATTTTTCTATTGTGAACAAGCTTAAAACATTCATTATAAACATAAATGTTAAATATAAGTTACAAGATATAGGTCAAGCCACTCGGAAACAAGTTAGAAAAAGTTTGTGCAAACATGGAACTAAAGAATAACTTTTAGTTTGATGCAGTTTTGAAAATCCATGTATACTTCTTACATAATATGTAGTTTCATAAAGTGCTTGAAGACCCTTCACATTCATAGATTTCAAAATAGTTTTGCTCCACAATAAAATTACTTTTTAATTCTGTTTTACATGGATACTCTCAAATTTGAGTGTCAGATGATATTTGGCTGACCTTACTCTTTACCCTAAAACACTCCGTTGTCAGAGAGCTTTCTATAAATATCTGGTGCATATTTTATGCATACACTGTAGGAGAGGAAATAATTTTGGCATTTACATTTGTAAGTGACAAGTCAGTTATGGGGCCTGATATTCTGTGATGCATCAGAAAAAGAAGCATGTGTAAAAATTACATACATGAAGATGCAAACATTAAATACATGAAATTAAATGCATAAAACACTTTCTAACCTCCTTTGATGCTTGACCCATCTGAATGAAGTAGCACTTAATCAAATGTATATACATTTAATTTTTCTAAGATTCAATCCAACCTCCAAACCTGATTTTTTATGTAGTTTGAACGTTTCTTATTGCTTTCATTTGAGGAAAATGAATGTTAGGCACTTACAATTTTTATATGCAATGTAGCATCCCATTTGAGACACATCCAAAACTAAGATTTTGTTCTAATCTATTTGAAAGTTTTACATCAAAAAATATAATAGGTGATCCTAAAAAGCAAGCCAATTGTCACGATTTTTCTGTCCTATATACTTTATCTTCTGAAAAAGACTTCTGAAGATTGGGGCCCAAATTTACAGCTTAATGACTACAGCAAGTTATTTGAGTACTGAGACAATATGTTGATCATCACGTTGCAGGCTGTTGATGACCTGCTCAAGCCTCTCTGAGTAGGCTGGCTCCTACTTCCACCAGCTTGCTGCTAAAGGAAGAGGGTCTTCCTGGATTGTTGGGTGTTACCTTGCCTGGTGGTCTCTGGCAGATTATGCACTCCTATCAGGGGAGAGTTGGTACCCTGGACAGACTTAGGCAAGAATGTCATCCTTTCACTGGCTTGTTCTGGGAGAAACACCATCATGTTGCAGTCCTAATGCAAGCCCTACTGTGCTACCACCCTGTTTGTAACTTCTGATGCTGCATGTATTCCTAGTTTCTTCCCCAATTAATCAACGTTTCTTATCCACATAGAGATTTCCCTTGGACAATTTGAACCCATTGTTAATGCTGTGTTCTCCAGCACAAATGAGACTAATTCTTGAAAGATTTGGAGAAAGGTAAGAACACAAAGACCCAATGATAGAGGTACACGGGGAAGTGTTGAAGAAAGTTAATGTTGCAGGAGTTATTAGCTATTCAGAAACTACTGTTATTTTTGCATTTGATATTGTCTGTGTATTTACTGTATAAAAATAATTATTAAGATGTAAGAGGAATGCTCTTAAGTATATTGTTCCCAGGGCCAGCCTTATACATAATTTTGGTGATTTTATTTCTGTTGGTTTGAAGCCAGAGAGTAAAGTGGTTACTGCTTTCCTAAGAGTGCAGTTCTTTATTTTTCCCTGAAGATCCCGCCTGGGCAGACTGCGGCTGCGAGGACAGTGCCTGGATCTGGAAGATGGTGTGTTTAATGGTGGCCACTTTGAAAGCTACTCTAACTCTTTCTGGCTATTGAGGTATTGTTTAGTACAATTTAATGATGATTTTAGTGAATGCCAAGCTGGTGAATGCCAATGATGGTAAGTTACACGAGAGAGAGTGCAGCTGGCACCTGTGAGGGTGACGCAGGCTGTGGAAGTGGCACAGGACATGATGGCTCTGCCTTAGAACATTCTGAGCTCCGCGTGATTGCGACCAGCTCCAATATACTTCTTCCTTTGTATTATAGGAGCCTGTGTTACCTAATGGTATTCTAGGTGTCTGAAGGAATCCATGGAGCTTCCATTTACTCAGTAATAGATGTGACACTGTCATGGGTCCACGATTCAAAAGAGAGATGAATGAGTCATAACACATGGCACTTGGATTAGTTTTCTAGGGATGCCAGAAAAAAAAGCATCACTAACTGCTTAAACAGTAGAATGCTATTGTTTCCCTGTCTTGGTGTCCAGAACTCTGAGATCAAGGTGAAGATAGGATTGGTTCGTTTCCAGAGCCATGAGCAAGGGTAGCATGCTCCATGCCTCTCTCCTAGCTTTGGGTGGTTTTTTGTTTTTCTTTTGTGAAGATTCATTTCTATTGGAAAGTCAGATTATACAGAGGAGAAGAGACAAAGAGGAAGATCTTCCATCTGCTGATTCATTCCCCAAGTGGCTGCAATGGTTGGAGCTGAACCTATCTGAAGCCAGGAGCCAGGAGCTTCTTCCAGGTCTCCCACGCAGGTACAGGGTCCCAAGGCTTTGGGCCGTCCTCGACTGCTTTCCCATGCTACTAGCAGGGGCTAGATGGGAAGCAGTTCCGCAGGGACAAAAATTGGGACATATGGGAGCCTGGTGCGTGCAAGGCAAGGACTTTAGCTGCTATGCTACCACACCGGGCCCAGCTTTTGGTGTTCTAACAACAATTTTTGGTGTTTCTTGGCTTGTGGTCATGATATTCTCCCTCTGTACATATCTTTCTCCAAATTTGCCCCTTTCCTGATGTCAATCAAGTTGGATTGTAATTCAGTGCAATTGTTTTATTTTAATTTAGTATCTTTTAAAAAGATTCTACTTTCTGTGGTTGATGCAATAAATCAACTGGCTAATCCTCAGCCTGCTCGCACTGGAGTCCGGTCCGGTCTCTGGTTCGTGTCCTGGCTGCTCCATTTGCCAGCCAGCTCTCTGCTCATGGACTGGAAAAGCAGTAGAGAATGGCCCGAAGAAAGCGGATGGCTTTGGATCAGCTCAGCTGTGGCCACTGAAGCGATTTAGGGACTGAGCCAACAGATGGAAGATTTTTCTGTCTCTCCTTCTCTCTGTAAATCTGCCTTTCTAATAGAAATGAATAACTCCTTTAAAAAAAAAAAGATTCTGCTTCCAAGAAGCCATATTCTAGACGGTGGGAGTCAGGACTTCAGGGTATGAGTTTTGGGCAACACAATTCAACCCCCCAATAGTAGTGTTATTAAAAATAATTAGCTCTGGACTAATGCTATCACTTGAAATTGCATTATCACTGTCAATAAATCAAAATTCTTCTTTTCAGTCTGTGGCATTGCCTCCAATGACTTACACAGATTTTGTAAGTTACTCAAATAGGAGAAGAATAATGTAAATGTATTATCTTAAATACAGAAGAATTGATGCCGATCTCAGTATCTTCACCTAATATGGATAGAAAGAGCTATGTTAAGACACAAAGTTTTTTCTTCCTATATTCAAATGTGTGTTGCTGTTTTCACAGAGAGATAGATACATCTTATTTATATTTGAAAGTCAGAGGTACAGAGAGAAGGAGAGACACATAGAGGTAGAACCATCCACGGGTCATTCCTCACCTCAAATGGCTGCCATGGCTTGAGCTGACTGCTTCCTGCCTCCACTTCCCCTGTGGCTGCGGGGTTCCGAGGACTTGGGCCATCCGCTGCAGCTTTCCCAGGTCATAAGCAGGGGCATGGAGCAACCAGAGTGCAACTGGGTCCCCTCGGGATGCTGGTGCCACACACAGGAACCTGGTCCGTCATGGCACTGCACTGGCCTAGAGACTGCTGCTTTCTAAAATTTTTATTTTTATTGATTTTGTTTATTTGAGACAGAGTAAGGATAGAGATATAGATAGAGAGAGAGAGATGGGGACAGAGGAGAGAGAGAAAGAGAGAGAGAATCCCTATTCCTTGGTTCGCTTCCCAGATGGTCACCACAGGCAGGGCCAGTTAAGTTAACCTCGACAGCCAGACCCCTATCAAATGTCCGAAATAGGTGGTAAGTGCACAACTACTTGATTCGCTGTTGTTTGCTAGCTTTAACATCCTAAAATGCTAATTTAACTCTGAGTCTTAGTTTCTGCATCTAGACCAGTAGCGTTAACAATAATGCTACTCACATACGTTTCTTCTGAAGAGAAGAAATACACGCTTTACTATGTAGCAGATGCACAAGTGCCCTATTATTATTATTAAACCACAAAAAACCAACACCTTTTTAGCTGTCATCTCATACAGGATTAGAAGAAGAATAATGGGAAGCTTTAGTCGGCTTCAGGATTTCAGGAGAACAATGTAGTGAAAATATTTATATCTATCTATACCTATGCACTCAGACATATGAATATATATAAGCAATCAACCACTTATAAATTTATTCTGTATTTAAATATCTGCCATTCCTTGATACAAGCATTTCTCTATTCTTAGGCATTATATCTTTGTAAGTTACGTTTTTTTGTTTGATATGTACTTTAATCCACTCTGTGATGTATGATTTAAATATGTTGCAGATTTAAAAAATTAAAACTCAAATATTTAAGCAGATGAAAAATATGTCACAAACTCATTTTTTTGAGTCAAGATAGATAAGATGTGGACTAACTGACAAATAAATGACATAGGGTCGACAGATAGGATAGGCTCTTTAGGGAAGACGTGGATTAGCGGTGAAGCCGGTAGTTATGATGGCCAAATTCAGCCTCAGATGCCTGTGCTCAAGGTCCACTTGAGGATCTTGATTACAGCTTCCTGGTCACGTGCTTTCTGGAAGGCAGTAGTCGGTGGGTCAAGTTTTTGGGTCCCTGGCTCACAGGTGGGAGTCCCGGGCGGAGTTCCAGTCTCTGAACTGGTCCGGAATGGTGTGGTCCCAGCTGCTGTGGGCATGTGGGAACTAAATCAGTAGGTGTGAGGTCTCGCCCTATCTCCCCACCTTCCTGACCACTTCAACTCTGTGTGATGGTGTTTATCTGAAACCTTTCAAACAAAGCAACACAAAAAAAATTTAACGGACTGATTATTCGATTAAAATGAGAGCCAAAGAGCAAATGAACAATTCACTGGGGAAATTGGTGGAAATACTGTCCTTTTTAAAAAAGGACCCAGTTGATGGGTATCTTTAATTCCTGTTATGTAGACTCTGAAAACATCAGACACATACAAACTTTTTTAAAAGAAGCGTCTGTTTTGTTTTAGACTATAAGCAAATTTAAAAAGTAAATATCCTTCAAGACATGATAGTGAGTGACTGAAAGAATATCTAAATGCTGACTCTTGTCCCATTTGTTTGGATGGTGGTGACTTGAGTGCAATGTTTGACAGTATTTGTGTTCATGAACTTTTTAAATGTGTACAATATTTGTCAAAATCAAAATGAATAAAGTCAGCAAAACACTTGATACATTTTTTTTATCACAGAACCAGGGATAATTTTATGCACTCTGAATTGCAGTTATTTCATTTGTAGGTCACTGAATTAGACAGCAGTTGACGGTAAATAAATTTTTGTAAAAATCTACAGTGTATCAAAAAGATTCTACCCGAAACAACTTTTATCCATTTTTATGATAATGTTCTTTTGTAACACCATTTAACCTTTTCTCCATATAATAGATACTTCTATTTTCTGCCTAAAAATAAGTCGTCTCAGCAGAAGTTATGAAATTGGAGATAATTGATGTGAATTCTGTTAAACAGCACTGATTTTATCCAAATATATCTGAGGGGAAAAGAACTGCCTGTACGTTTTAAATGTATTTAGAAGTTCAGTGTTAATGTTCACCTTGTTATAGAGTTAGGTTGATATCAGACACATTTTTATCATTGATCCACTCCGAAGATTTCACTTTTTTTGTTTTATTTAATACATTGCTATTTATTCTTAGCTTTCAATGCCATTACTGTAACTTTTCTTTTCTTTTTTTTCATGTAAAGAGTAATATCTTAAATTCATTCAAAACACTTTTAAGAGGTTACTTTTATGATAAGAAAAATCTTTGGCATTGTTTGTGAAATGTGTCAACATACATGTGTACATGCAAGGAGAGTACATAAACCTTGTGGAAAATTAACTTAAATATATAGCTTTGTCATGGAATTAATAGTTTTTCCATAATATATATTTCCAGAGACTCTTGAAAAAACCTCTTATATGTATGTAGTTCTAAAATTTTACATCAAACTATATCTTTATATTAGAATACAAGTACATGCAAGAGAGAATTAGATACATAGATAGATACATGGTAGACAACAGATGGATAGACACATGGCTCGATTGACAGAAAGATCTGCCTCCCTCCCAGCAAGTGGCTTCCTTTCCAAATGTTTTCAACAGCTAGGAACAGGCCAGGCAGCAGCCAAGAGAAAACAGCTCAATCCATTTCTCTCACATGGGCAGCAAAGAACCAACTATTTGATGCATTAACCTGCTACTTCCCCACGTCCAACAGCAGCAGGCAGCTAGAATCTAGAGCCAGAACTTGACCCTGGGCGTGCTGATGCAGGGCTTAGGCATCCTTCCTGCTGTTATTAATACAGCAAGCTTACTTTTTCCTTATTTGGAGTTCATGTGCATAATAACTGATGGGAAAGAAAAATCTTGCAATTATTTTCCAAGTGTCTAGATTTCTAGAAAGCTGTCTATAAAACTGGACATAGATTCACATACACTGATTCATATGTGATACAAAAAACTACAACACTAATTCATAATTGACACAAGCTTTGCATGTATGCAATGTAGTCCCATTAATCTTATCTAAAGGACTGGGATGAATAATCAAGTTCTTAAAAAGCCAGTAATTCACTGACATTCCATAAAGGATCTAAAGAATGAACACAAGCATACTGAAAAGAAATTGCAATGTGCTTTTTTCACAATATACATTTATCTTATTTTATATTATTTTTTATTTTGTTTTATGATACAGTTCCACAGGCTCTGGGGTTACCTGTGACTCTCCTCAAATCCTTTCTCCCTATTGATTTTTCCGTCTAGTTTTATAATGGGTGTCCTTCATGAACAGTCATAAGTCAATTATGCTGTTATTGAAATATTTTCCAACAATATACATTTTTTCACAGATTTTATGAAACTTCATCCATATAGAAGAAAGGATGTGACATTTTTTATCGGGAGCCAAAAAGGATTTCAAAAACTTACGATTGTTAACTAAAGTAAACCTGTAGTGGCTATATATATATATATATATAAAATATTCAGCAGCTCCATTTTTTTGCCATAAAAAATCACAATTACAAACATCTTGCTTCGTAGAGATGTAATCAGATAAAACATGAAACATTTGTTGTATGTATATTTACTCCAAATTATTTCATGGACAAGTGGTAGGGTAGCAATCTAGCTGTAGGCAACTGGCTAGGTTGCCTAGTAGCTAGAAAAATGTTTAACTGCTGGGAGAAAAATAGTCATTTTGAGCTCAATAAATAACAAATTTGTGTTAAATATACCCATATTCCATCATAGCTGTCTGTTCTATTTTTTAAACATTTATTGGAAAATCAGGTCAGATTTGTGGTGAGTAGGAGAGGCAGAGGGAAGGGTCTTCCATGCACTGGCTCACTTCCCAAATGGCCGCAATGACCAGAATTGAAGTGACCCACAGACAGGGACCAGAACCCATATGGAATCCCAGTGTTTGCAAGGTGAGGATTTAGCCAATTACACCATTGTCCTGGGGCCCCTATTTGTTGTTGTGCTTTGTTTTTTAAGATAAATGAGAAGGCAGGAATGTGAGGCTGAGTGTCACAAACCCTGGTTCACAGGGAAAGAGGCGGGGTGAAGACTGACTCAGGAAGGGGTTCTGGGCATGTGTTAGAGTAGCAGCCACTAGGGGCGTGTTTGACAGGGAAAGAATGATTTATGGGGGCTTCGGTAGAGCAGGCTATTGCATTTCCAGGCAGATGAGATTGTGAGCTGGTTCCGTCCCGCTGAGTTGAAGCACTAATCAGAATGTTTAAGGTCTAGGACTGGGAAAGGGTCTGGTAGAGAAAATTTGGGGATTCCCCTGCTAGACTACAGTTCCCACTGGTGAGTGTGTGAGTGGGAGCTTGGGCAGACCAGACTGAGCAAGACTGTAACATCCATCGCCTGGACCAATCCTCAACACACACTGGCATAAGGAAGACCCAGGATGGGGTGCTAGCCAGGCTAGGTTGGATTGCAACACTGGTCAGTTTGCATGAGGGCTGGGTCTACACTGCATCCTAACCTGGTGCCTCCCACATCACATCTGGCTCTTGTGCACACCCATGGATGCTGCGGCTTGGCTCAGCCCGCCCTGCTCCCAACACAGGCCAGTCCACACATAGGCCAATGGGTGCTACCGCCTTGACCAGGCAGCTCCATCCACTGGTATGTGCATTGACTCGTGCAGGCAACATACCAAACCTGATGCTGCAGAGGCTGGTGCATACACGAATCATGTATAAGGACTGAACCTGCTCAGCTACTGATGCCTGTGCAATATACAGCATGCCTGTAGGTAAACAAGGGACATGGCAGCCAACTCATATAGGTGATAAAGTTTCTATGCCTGTTTTAATATGTGAACTTAATATAACAGATTGGACTTCAAAATATTTTCCTCATTAGCCTATTCAATTCTAATTTCCAGGTTCCAGACTGGCACCCAACACCTTTGCTAAGGCAAATACTGTTCCTATTTTATGAGACACCAACATGATTCTTGCCATGTACAACTTATTCATTCCTATCAAACTTCCTGAAATCAGGTCAATAAGCACCAGAAAAAAGTTATATCCTCTATATTTAGCCTAGTCCTGTCACAAAGCAAGGCCCCAATAAATATTTTTAAATACATGAATTACTAAATGAGTGAAGGTTCTAAGACTGACATAAAAGGGAATTAATTAAAATTTGGGTTGGAAGGCTCTGTGAGAAGTTCTACCCCACACTGGCCTGATGGGAAGATCTAGTCAAATGATATTTGCATCTATATGTTTTGATGTTGGAGGTTTTTGAGTTCTAAAACTGAATTAATATGCTTATTGAAAAGTGTGTGTGTGTGTGTGTGTGTGTGTGTAAGAGAAAAACAGAGTTCGATCCACTGGTTCACTTGTCAAATATCTGCTCTAATCAGGAGTTGTCCAGACTGAAGCCAGGATCCCAGAACTCCACCTGGCTCTCCCGTGGGGGGACAAGGTCCCAGACATTGAGCTGTCAGCTCTGCTTTCCCAGGGTGCAAATTACCATGAAGTTGAGTTGAAAGTGAAGTCAAATCTTGAACCAGCATTCTAGTTTGGATTTGGGTATTCCAGGACACCTTAACCATGTGCTATAATACCTATCGCTAAGCTGTTTCTGCTTTTATTTTTTAACCTCTGTTAATGTATTTTTTAAAATATTTACTTTTATTTGAAAGACAGAAATATAGGGAGATATTCTTTCCACCTGTTGGTTCAGTCCTCAGAAAGTCTCTGTGGCTGGAGTTGGGCTATTCCGAAGCCAGGCGCCAAGCGTTCTTCCAGATCTTCCACATGGATGCGAGTATTCACGTGCTTGGGCCATCTTCTTCGGTCTTCCCAAGCACATTAGCAGAGAGCTGGATGGAAAGAGAAGCATCTGGGACTTGGACCAGTATGCACAGGATGTAGGATGTTCAAGCAGAAGCCCAACTTAGGGAAATTATTTATACCGGTATAGGCTGATCTTACCAAGATACAAAGAGGAAACTTTAGTTATGAAGCTAGCCATATATGTAAACCTAAGGGAATTAAGTATGCATCACATACAGGGATCATGAATGATTTTCCCCAATGCCAATGTAATTCTTATGCAGGGTAATGGCTAAACACTGCAGTCAAAGGCTACGAATTAAGTCATCCCTGGCTGGGATCAATCCCAAAGAATGTATTTTCCAGATTTATTTTTTCTTATTCTAGAGAATTTTGATAAGAGTCAACTCCACCTGCTTTTGAGAACATTGAATTAGAATAAATGCAAAACATCTCTTACGAAGTTTATTGGGAAATTTGTTCTCTATCTGTAATTTATGGGATATGTAGGTTGGCAGGGTCATTTTAAAGGAGATCCCATTCTCCAAAAATGGCAGATTTTTCCATAATCTAGAATACCCCTGATGCATGATACTAACATGTGTTGTTAGCAACTAACAATTAAAATGATTAATAAGGGTTATTAATATTATGTATTAATAATTATTTAATTTTTAATTTATTATTAATAACAACAGTAACATTATTAATAACCAGAAGGGCAAAAATATCTAGCCTTTTTGTTAAAGATTCATTTATTTTACTTGAAAGTCGGAATTACTGAAAGAGGGAAAGAGAGATGTTTCAAATGCTGTTTCAGTCCCCAAAGGACGTGCATGGCCAGAGCTGGGTCGATCTGAAGCTGAGAGGCAGGAATTTCTTCCAAGTCTCCCACATTGGCTGCAAAGGGCTCAAGGATTTGGGCAATCTTCTGTTGCAGAATCGGAAAAGGAGCAGCCAGGGCACAAGCCAGTGTCCATATGAATGCCCATGCCACATGCGGAGAATTAGCCTGCATTAGGTCCTCGGAAATGTTTTTGAAATGCTCAAATTAATCCTCATTTCTTTTTAGGAAACAAATGACTTTTTCTGACAATATTTTAATTTGCTTTTTTTATTGATAGAAAAGTTGTAAGTGTGCTGTCCAATAAAAGACAGAATAACATACGTATGGTGTAATTTTTTTTTTTTTTGCCAAAGACACCAATTTCTCCTAAAAGTTGACTTTCCAAAAGTGGTCTTAAAGAACTTTTGAAAGTAGATTTAAGGAGATTTCCTGTCTTGTCCAAGCTGAGAATGATCCGCCCTTATACTTCTGTAACCACCCCCCCAAATCAGCTATATTCCCTAGAGAAAATGATTTTTCAATTCATCACCTGTTTGCCATGAATTATAACCAACTTGAAGGTTTTAAATGATCTGTGGACTTCTAACTAGTTTTATTTTTGCCAGTGAGAAACTATGTCCAGAGAAATCTTTATGCAGTGTTATAAAAAGAGCTTGGGACTCTGAGCCGGAATTGGGTTTCCAAATTTCTTCCTAACTCCAGTCCTGTGCTTACACACTGCTGAACAACATATTTCAGAAAATATCTCCTTGTTTCTATAGCAGAATTCCTTGATAATTGTGATGACTCCACTATCATCCCTTACTTTAGAGAGGTATAAAAGTGCCGATATTGCAGGTCATCTGTTTAAACACACTTTCTCTGATGTCAGCTAAACAAGGGACAGATCTCAAGTTTGATATCTTAAGTAACAAGAAAAAAGTTGTAAAGCCTGATTATCTCCTGGAAGGAGTTTCTATGGTTCCCATAGCCTTTTAAGCATAGCAGCTCTTTCTTTGGAGTCAGTGGGAAAGAATATGAAGGCACTGGACAGAGAGAGACCAGGAAAGAGAAGAAAGCAAGCCTCAAAAATAATGATCTCTTGCTAAAAACATCCCCTGGAGAAAAGACAGTATCTCCATAAAGGATACTGGGAAAACGGAACATTCAGATACAGAAGCATGGAAGAAGATCCCCACCTTATACCCTGCACAAAAAGTGACTCAAAATACAGCACAGTTCAAAATGTAGGACCTGAAACCATGAACACAGAAGAGGAAAATATAGGGGAACCATTTCAAAATGTTGGTATAGTCGATGCTTTTTGGGGCATGACGCCAGTAGCACAGACAATAAAAGCAATAACATGTCTGAGGAATGATAACCAGCTAAAAATGATAGCAAACTTTGCATGGCAAAATAAAGCAACCAACAGAATGAAGAGTCAACCAACAGAACAGGGAAATACTTACAAATCATGCAGATGATGAAAGATTAATATCCTGAACATCTCCTGAGCTCAAGAAATTCAGCAGCCAATCTAGTTAAAAAATGGGCAAAGGACCTGAATAGACATTTTGCCAAAGGAGAAATATAAATGGTATATACATAAAATCAGTTTGTAACCCGGTGGTTAAAGCCTTGTTTTCCATTCTCCAGGATCCCATAAGGGTGTTGGTTCATGTTCCAGCTGCTCCACTTCCCATCCAGCTTTCTGCTTATGACTTAGGAAAGCAGGGGAGGAAGCCCAAAGCCTTGGGACCCTGCAACCATGTGGGAGTACTGGAAGAAGCTCCTGGCTCCTGTCCTTGGATTGGCTCAACTCTGTTTTTTTTGTGGGCCACTTGGGGACTGAACTAACATACAGAAGATCTTTTTCTCTGTATCTCCTTTTTTTTCTGTAAATCTGCTTTTCCAATGAAAATAAATAAATCTTTAAAAACATTCAATATCACTAGAGAGCAGTGAAATGCAAATAAAAATTACACTGAGATATTTCAGTATAGTTGGAATTGGCTTCTACTGAAAAGACAAAAAATAACAAATGATGGCAAAATTGTAGAGAAGAGGGAAAAGTAACACATTGTTGGAGCGAATGCTACTTGTGTAATCGTTACAGGAAACAGTGTAATGGTCCCCAAGAAACCAAATATAGGTCCACAATATGAAAGATGCCTCCCACTTCTGAGACTATATCCAAAGGCAATGAAGTCAACATGTGAAACATAATGGAATAGTATTCAGTCATAAGACAGAATGACATTCTGACACTTATTAGGAGATAAATGCAATTGTAGATAACTGCTCCATGAAGAAATGACAAAGACAAACATGTCTTCTATCACACGCTGAAGTTAGTATATATTTATTAATAGTACATATATCATACATATGTAGCAAAAATATGACTATTATACTATTTATGATGTATTTATAAGTGTTATTCACTGAATTATATACTTATGTGAAAGTAAACCCTTTTATGCTTACTTTATATCTGTCATGAATTCTACTTTGTGTGATATTAGAATATCCACCTCTAATTTCAGAAATACTGTGTGTGTGTGTGTGTGTATAAAATGTTTCATATGAATTGAATTCGGCGGTGCTAAAAATCTTGTTAACTTTATGTGTGCTCATGAAATTTTTTTCTGCACTTTTCTGTGTTACTTTAATTTTACAATATGGCAGCATATTAAAAAACAAAGCACGTATCCCTATTAGATATGTACACAAATATTAGTTAAAGCTTCTATGTGTTATCTCCAAATGAAAGTCCATAATAAGATCAGTGATGGGTTACTCATGTCATACTCTTAAAATGCTATGCTATTTAGTCATGACGGAAAGTTACATTTGGTTATTTCAATGACATGAAGGAAAAATTATGACAGAAAGAGGACAGGCAAGTTTAAAAGAGCGCTGCGATCTTATTTACAAAAACACTGGAGAATCTAGACTGATCTGTATAGACAGAGGACAGGTGAGAAGGAGATGAGAAGAAGGCTGGGGCATAAGAGGCTGAGTACTGATGACGGAGGGTATGTAAACTCTCAAGGGTAAAGCGTATTTTTGTTACATTGATGGTTGTGATAATGTCATTGCATGCTCACATAAGGTTGTGTATGTATGTCAAAACAGACCAATTAATATATATTTTAAATATATGCAATGCTTCTTTTTGGCATAATTGATAGGAAAAAAGCCCTAGCCACTTCCATGACTAGAAAATTCATAAGTAATAAAATCCGTGTCAACACAAATGAGTACAGAACAATAAATGCTATGAAGTTTGAATTAGGAGTAAAATGTTTTTCATATGTAGCATTTGTTTTAGCTTTACAATGAAAAATGCATCAAATGTCCTTAAAGAGCTGACAATTTAAACAAAATGAAGTCTATTCTTGTAATGGTATATTAGTCAATAATAAAACTAATTAACTCTGGTTACAAGTAGCAGCATTAAGGCATCTCACTTGTATGACTTCCATCCCCAAATACATAAGAAGCTTTCAAATTATAAGCGTTTCATATCCAATGAATATTTAGGCATATTTTCACTGAACTACATTCCAATAAATTAATACAGTCTCTAACACACAACATGAATGCTACAAGCTTCTAATTACATGTGAATGAATCTTACTTATGAATAAACACACAAATATTTACTGTATTCAGATAGTTACAAATATTGAATATAGATATTTGTGCTAAAATTTTGTGAATGGTTCTGTTATATTTAGGGTAGGAAGGTGTTTTTTTCCCTTAAATTTAGTACCAAAATCTCAGGGAAACTTTAAATCATGATCTAAATGGTCTTCACATTATTTTGGGAAGGAAAGTTACAATTTCTTTACGTAAGAGAAGGATATCAATTTTTAAAGTCTTACGTATCTGGAGTTTAAAATATGACATGCGAAGCATTTCTCCGCCATTCTGAGAGGATGCTATGTGCTTTAAGATCTTGTTAGTGACATGCATCTGGCAGTAGCACTCCACAGCTCTGCAAACATTTCTCGCGTTATTTCATGCCTCGTGTCACAAACACTTTAAAGAAGCAATCTATGTAGAAAGCTATCTTCTCCCTTGTTATTCATTGACAGAATTGTCTTGGCCGCAGTTTGATCTTTGTGTCCTACAGTATCTTTTTAATCCAGTTTTCCAGATATGTGAAAGGTGCTAATGAGGTTTTGCTTGTAGTAGCTAGTCACCTAATCAGTATGCAAAATCGCATTATTGTAGCATCAAGTATTTCAGTTCATTCAACATCAATTACAGTTTCTCTAATGCTCTTTAGTAAAACTGCATTCTATTTCATACGATTCTCACATTTGCTGCTCTTGTTATATTACTTTATGTTTTGGTTTCTGTATGTACCGGCTTACATCATGGGAACAGTGCAGCTGCCTGTCCTGCGGATCTCAACTTCCTCTTTGTCTTCGTTGGGTCTTTCTAACACCTGCTCCAGCGGTGTGCTCAGTCCCCAGGTGAGGATTCTAGGCCTGATGCAGGTTTCAGATTCTGGCTCATGTTGTGGGCCCAGGTTGTCCTTGTTGTCATCCCCTTATACGCATCTTCCCTTCCCGGAGGTACTTCCCTAATGCTCCATAAACCCCACCACCGACCTGAGAACTTCCAAAAATGTCTCATAGACAACCCATCAATTCATTTTTATTTGGGTTTCTTGTTTTCATTTTTTGGACAATGGCAATTTTACCATATGTGCATACACAAGTCCACCATTGTTAGAGACCTGATTTCATTATTTCAAAGCTTAGTTCTTAATATAGGTTGTATCAGGGAGAGAGTGAACTATTAAACAAGAGCAGACTTAAAAATGGCCAAACTAAATACATTATTGCTGTGTTTAAAAATCAATATCTTTCATTACATTTCCGTTGCTAATATATTTTCTGCTCTTCAGTGGAATCGTGGTCCATTGGGAGCCTTTGCTGTAATTATCCATTATATAAGGCAAACATATTCATGAGAAAAAAATGGGTTGTATTTATTTTTTATTTAATTTTCCTCTTTATTTCCTATGAAGCATCTGTGAATTGGCATTCAATCTCTTGTGATTTTCCCAGCAGCATATACAAGGAGTCTTCAAAAAATGTGTGGGACAGTTTTGCGTCAACCTTTGAATGATTTTTGTCATTATCCTTTTTACTTTGTAGTGAAGTTTAACTTTCCTATTCGAAACAAGGATGCATGCTTCCATCAGTTCTGACCCTTTTGTGAGAGAGGGTTACCACATAGAAAAGGAAGAAGCCACGTCATTCAGTATGTTTCCGATTTTCCAGATTTTCCAGCCTCTCCAGGATCAACAGCTATCAATGCCAGTAGAATGCAAATCTCATAGGTCTGAAAGATGGGAAGGTTTTATTGTTATGGAGTGCAGCCAGTGATTGCTCCTTCACATCTCCTTGTATACTCCTCCCCCCACGTCTTAATTTAGCCAGGATATTGGATACAGATGAGTCCAATTAGTCTTTTTAGCTACAAACCCAGCTCCTGCTCCTGCCCATCCCAACCAGCACTAATTAGCTCCTTAGCTCACAACACTTAGGTATTGGCTCCTGCCCACCTGTCACTCACCTATCACCTGAGGGGCGAGGGTATTGCGCTGTTGCGTAACCACTCCCCTCACAAGCCCCTTTAAAAGGCCTATGAAGCGGGGGCTCTCTTTCTGGTCAGGTATTTCTGGGACTCTGGCACCTTGACTCTTGGCTGATCCAGGACAGGTAATCCACTGAGCATGGTCCCTGTATACTGCTCTGATTGGGCTTGTGATCTGTTATTTTAGTATGTTCTGTTATCACCAAGCTTGATTAATAAAGACTCTTTAATAAAACCTTAGACATGTCTGGTGTGATCTCGCTCTCACCCTGTAACATTTTCAGGGTGCTTTTCATTCTCTGCCTCCAGCCCATGTTGAAGGAACAGGCGGTTGTAGGTATAGAAATTGGCTTTTGCTCAATTAAAATTTGCCCAGTTAGAGTTACATGATATATAGTGTGAGTGTTTTGGGGACAGCACATTAAGCTGCTGTTTGGCATGTTCACATCCCATATTAGGCGGAACTGAACCCCACCTTGACTTCCCATCCAGCCTCTGGCCAGGGCCCACCCTCGGGGGCAGCAGGTGATGGCTCAGAAGGTTGTGTTCCCCGTGTGGGTGACTCAGATGGATCCTGACTGTGACCTGGCTGGATCCAGCTGCTGAAAATATTTAGGAAGTGAACCAGGAGAAGGAAGAAGTTAATCCATCTCCTCTCTCTCTTTCTCTCCCTCTCTCTCACCCCTTCCTGTGCTGCAGCCTTTCAAATGAATAAAAATAAACTTTGCCCAAAAAAGGATTAAAAAAATAAAATGTATTTTTCCTGCAGAGCATGTCATATGAGTGTGAATGTATGCTTGCAGCTGTAGTGAAAATGAGGCATTTGTTCTAGGAGAACCATGGCTTTTCTCTCCACAATCTTGTTCTGATTCCTGAAGGATCTCAGCTCTCAGGACAAGGGGCTGAGGCCAACAACATACCAGCATGAGCCCACCCAAGTGGACTGGGTACTGCAGAAAGCAATCCCCATAGAAACTAAATCTAGAGAAAGGCCATTTGTCTTCCCATGACTTATTACATTCCTTTCTGTCTTGTTTACCCAAGAAATGGGAACATGAGAAGTCTATCTGGAAACTGATCTTGATGACAAACCTGGAATTGTTTGTAATTTAAGTAGGTAAAATTACTATTAGAATTTTTCCCCTTTTAAGATATTTGAACTGTTACTCACACAGTAATACTGTTACTTATATTTTCTGTACAATAAAGCATACAAATTTAAACCAAATAAGGATAAACTCAAATTTCAGATTTTGCACTTTAATTAAGCATGCTTATTATGGTTACTCTTCCTAAATTTGCATTTTGTTGGCTGAAAATCGAGATACTGGATTCGAGTTCTCAAAGTTATCTGCTAAGTCTAAAAGCTGGTAAGAAATTCATTCTACTATTCTCATATAAAATATTGCTCATTCTAGATACAGGATTTATTATGCCATTAAAATGACAATAGAATATAATGCTATAAATGAAATAACTCTACCATGTTAAGCTTTCAGATAGTTCAATATTTGAAACTGTTTTGCCAATTCTCAAAACCTTTATTTTTTTCTTAATACTTATCAATGTTATAACATTGAAACATGACTGGGAGAGAATATTGGTAGCCTGAAGATGTATAAAAGAAGGAGATGGGCTGTATTTCCAATTTTATTAAAATTCTTATTTTCTACTAGCTATATGTTTTTTATGCCTGGCCTAATTTCCTTTTGGCTATGGGCAACTTTTCATGGGTTTTACAATCTCTTCATAAAACACAACGTATTCCATTATCGTATTACATACCTCTACAGGCTTATAATATTTTTCTCAATTTTGAGGTGGGGAAATAAAGGCAAGAACAGTTTTTAAGGTTCTGAACTTTACATTAAAGTGCAATTTACTGGTTTTTGCTTCTGGGTCATCTGTTAACCAGTAGGCATGATGAAAAATTTAAGCCTTTTTATTTACTGATCCATATGAATTCCTTATTTAGGCAAGAGTAGTTTGTTCAATAACTGCCTTTCAATGAGACATATTAGCAAATGATTTTATGATTTAATTGATTTCTGCAAACGATGCACATGAATTGTTTGTGCTACATGTAAGCAAAATGGAAAATTCACTCTTTGCTCAGCTGTACCTCCTCTTCGCTAGAAAAAAAAGAGACTTGCACTGGTTCTCATGTCAGCATTTGCCAGATTAATGAATTTCTTTGATGTCTCAATAGGCTACTTATAATTTAACTCTGATAAAAATTGGTTTTACAGAATTGTCTTTCTATTAATGATACTGTTGAGGTTATGTGTCTTCAGGGTTTCACTCCCCTCACGGCTGCCTGCACCAAGGTGATGCGGGGAACACACGTTAAGGATGCTGTCTAGGAGGGGTGTTGCTCTTCACCCATCCTACTGCTCTCTGCATTTGCGGGCTGGCAGATTTTATTTCCTAACAGGTGAAGACTAAGGCCCCTTCACTGGCTAATGACAAAAGGCTTCTTTCAGTTCTGCAGGCTTTATTACTTTGGGGGCTAGTGGGACAGTGCAGCAGGCTAAACACCTGTCTGCAAGTGCTGGCCTCCCATATGGACTCTGATCCAGCCCCTGCTTATGTCATGGGAAAGCAGCAGAGGATGGTCCAAGGTCGTGGCTCCCTGTATACATGGAAGGTAGGAAAGAATCTCAGAACCATCTGGCTTTCGACTGGTCAAGTCTGCCCATTGCAGCCATTTGGGATGTGAACCAGTGGATGGAAGACCTCTCCCTATTTTTGTCTCTCTATAAGCATCTGCTTTTCAAGAAAAAGTAAACTTTTTTTAAACTACTTTCTTGCTTATGTACCCTTTCCTATTCAATCCATCTAAGAAGTTTTCTTTTTCTTTCTTACTCTGCTTCTCTCGCAGATTTTTCTGCTTTTCAGTAAAACACTTATTTTCTTAAAGGGCTCTAATGTAACTGTGTCAGAACCATCCCATAATGTTCACATCTTCAGTCATCTGTTATGGAACTTAACAACACCTGCAAAATCCCTTGAAACAATTCCTTGCTTATTATTCTAAAAACTAACACATTGGAAAGGTCACATTTATAATTTTTTCCTATAAAAATCTGATCTCTGCTTCCCAACAGGTCATTATTCCTCACCAAAGCGAAACGCCCACTTCCTCAGAAGTGCTAATCATTATAACATCATTACAAATCTCCAAATCATGGATTTATCTTATCAGTCTAAAATTCTAAGATCAACATCTAAATCAGGTGTGGGTGAGAAGATAACCTTTCTTTTTGAAGATTGTGGGTTTTTTTTTTTGTTTGTTTTAAGATTTATTCTTTTTTTTTTTTTTTGAAAGTTGGTCACTTCCCAAGTCGCTACAACTGCTAGAGCTGAGCTGATTTGAAGCCAGGAGCCAGGAGCTAGAAGCTACTTTCGGGTGTGCCATGCAGGTGCAGCGTCCCAAAGCCTTGCACCACCCTCGACTGCTTTCCCAGGCCACAAGAAGGAAACTGGATAGGAAGTGGAGCTGCCAAGATTAGAACCAGCACCCACATGGGATACTTGCATATCCAAGGAGAGGACTTTAGCCACTTGACTACCATGCTGGGCCGGAAGATTGTGTTTTCATGAAGCACTAGTTGTTCCATTCTCCAGATACTGGATAGTCCATCAATTCAATTCTAACATTATTAAGAGTTTTCCTATTCTTCTAAAAGATTTATTGTGCTTTTATTTGGAAGGCATATTTACAGAAAGAAAGAGAGACAGAGATATATACTCCTCTAATAGCTGCAATAGCCTGAGCTGAATCAATTCAAATCAGGAAGCAGGCTCTTCATCCAGTCCTTCCACAAAAGTGCAGTGACCCGGGACTTGAACCATCCACTGCTGCTTTCCCAGTCCATAAATAGGGAGCTGAATGGGAAGTGGAGCAGCCAGGACTAGAACTGGTACCCATATTGGATGTCAACAGCAGTAGTAAGTCCTTTGCCTCTCATGCTTCTGACCCAACTATAAATCTCAATTTCCATGACCCCTGTGAAGTTTACATTATTTTCTGGAATGACTTGCAGAAATCCAGGAAGGCACTTTACTCATGTTTGTTGGTATACTTATAAAAGGGACACATAAAATATATATTTATAACTCAGGTACAGACCAATGGAAAAGATGCGTAAGCAAACTAGTGCAGGTAGAGGGAGGCATAGGATTCTTCCACAAATTTCTGAGAACAGTATCCGCTAAGCTTAATGAATTATTCACCAAGCAGGAAGCTCTCGGAGTGTCATTGGTCTGGAGATGTACCGAGCTCTTCTGTTCCTGGAGGTCAGTGTTTAAGGCGTAACAATGGTTCCTTCATATGTGACAGCTGGACCTGAGAAATGAAACTGGATATCTAATTTATCTGACAATATATTTCCTTTTCTTGTAAATCACTCAGTTTTAATTTTAGATTTTATCTCTGTTGTATTTTATTATAATATTTTCTACAACCAAGTTTGGTTCCTATTATGGTTATAATGAGATAATTTGGATCTTGGAATTATTTTTTAAAAAACTTTCCTGCTGTTTGTGTCACTCTTTTATATAAACAAAAATAAAGAAATAAATTTTTGATTCTGAAAACTGTTAGGCTAATTTAACATTTCCATCCAAAAATTCAGAAAATATGTACGAGAGAGAGAAATGGAGATGTGTGTCGTTGAATACATACTTAAAATGGAAGACAACATACACACCATAGATGCCAAATGTTTAAATTCTAATTTGGGTGATTGATATCTGGTGATCTCTAGCTCATTTAATGAATGCATTGGTTAAAATAGATTAAATCAGAAGAAATTTTCCTGTTTGGAGAATAAATATGTTGGTATTTTCTGTATACATGTTAGTACTGCTCCCTATCGTTATTCTAGTGATGAGGATTCACCTCTGAACAAGGAGATGCAGAAAAATCTGTCCTCGCTTACACAAGTAAACTATACATAGTGCTGCGAAATCAATGTCCAAGCAAAGAAATTGAGTAGATTAAGAAAAGAGACAGAACAGTGGATCCTTGAGTAGAAAAATTCAAAAAAAATCACTGAAAATGTAGCATTAGCAACAAAGCTTGAAGAGCTAAAAGGAAAATTCTAGGTAGTTGTTTAGGGCAGCAGAATTGCAGGCAGAGGGAACAGTGAGGGAAAGGCTCCAAGGTAAGAGTGTTGGACCTTTTCCAGGAAGAGCAAAGGACTAGTAGGCTTGGAGTCCAGGGAGTAAGATGGACAGTGAGAACTGAGGCCAGAGGAAGGGGTTGGGTAGAGACGAGTGCAGGGAAGAGCATGCGGCTAGTGTAAGAAAAAAGACATGGGGAAACCCTGGAAAACCTTGGGCTAATTATGATGTACTAATAGGATTCATGTTTTAAAGGTCACTATGGCTGTTTTACTGAGAGCAGCTATAGGGGGCAAAGCTCAGAACAAAAATCTAGTTCTGAAATTCCTGCAACAACGCTGTCTTTGGTTGGCGTTGGCTTACATCAGAGTGTCAGAGTATGTGAATGTGATTAGGGGGCAAATCATTTATGTGTCTTGAAGACATTGCCATTGAAACTCACCCAGGTGTTCACCAGGGGGCTAGGAAGAAGTCTGAATTTAGCTGAGCATTGTGGGACAGCAGGTTACACTGCCTCCCAGGATCTCCGCATCACATGCTGGGGAGAACAGATCAATCCCAGGGGCAGCATGAAGGCTCAACAGGCTAATCCTCTGCCTGCAAGCGCTTGGTTGTGGAGTGCCTAATACTTTATTAAAAGGAGTATACTCTGATGCATTTATGCTCCATTTTGTATCCTGGCTGCTCCATTTGCAATCCAGTTCCCTGCTTACAACATGGGAAATCAGCAGACAGCGGCCCTGATTCCTTCAGCCCTAGCACCCAGGTGACAGACATGAAAAAGAAACCTGCCTTTAGATCGGCTCGGCTCTGGCCATTCTGGCTATTTGGAAAGTGAACCAGCAGATGAGAGATCTTTCTTCTCTCTGTGAATCTGCCTTTCCACTAAAAAAATACATGTTTAAAATATTTAAAGATAGAATTTTACCAGTATCCTCATATATTATTCTCATATCTATCTCACAATAGAAACATTAAGCATTTACAATTTCATTGATTAAAAAGTGTGGGAGAAGAGATCAAACAGTTCAAGCATAGTGTTATAACTTCAGTGGGAAAGCAAATACCTCTGTATGTTTAGAATTATGCTGAGGGAACTGCAAATGATTTAAGACTCAGCAAATAAACAACATTGAATAGAGGAAATTGAATTTCTTCTTCCGGCCTGAAAGTTTATTTTGTTATTATAAAGAAGAAGTTTTTATGCTATAGCATTCTTTGCTGTGATAAACTTTAGTTTTCCCTATGAATTTCAACTTCACCAACATGAGTAGATGTATCAGTTCCAGCATTCCACTTTTATTGGGCAGCATGTCTGTTTTCATTCCCCTCTCTTTTAGAAAATTGTGGTTATATTTAGGGGCACCGTATAGCAACACGCAAGCACAAAAGGATTCGATTTAACTGCGGACTCCAAGAGACTGAGGTGCCAGATGATGAGAAAGCAAACCATTCTGAGCAGATAATCTGTTTTAGCAATTTAATCATTTCAAAAGTACTGTGCATATTAAAACAACAAAATAACATGTACTTACACTACACAACAGTTAGTTGTTGTTATGGGACGTAGTACTCAAAGCCTAGAAGCAAAAACAGAGGTACAATAACAGAGGTACAAGTTTAAATCATTTAAAATTTTACTAAAAGTATTTGTTCTTTAGGAGATACTGAGCACCTACTGATCGGATTGCTATTAGAAATGTTTCTAATATAGCATATTATAATACGGAGAAATGAATATATTTATTGCTTTGGTTTTCAATGCTCATGTATTTATTTATTTGGAAAGGCATACTTACAGAGAGAAAGATCTTCAGTCCGCTGGTTCACTCCTCAAACAATGCAATGACCACAGCTGAGAAGCCAGGGGCCACAAGCTGCTTTGGGTCCCTAACACACGAGGCAAGGTTGTATGGGGGAAATATGAAAGAGTGAGAAAGAGTGAGATAGCAATGTTCTATCTGTTGGTTCATTTTCCAGATGGCTGCAAAGATGAGTTGGGCCAGGACAAAGCCAAGAACCAGGGCTTCAACTACAATCCCACATGTGTGACAGGACCAAATATTTGACCCATCTTCCACAGTTTTACTTGGACACACTGGCAGGGAGCGAGGCAGAAACGGAACAGCTAGGACAAAAACCGGTGCCCACATGGTTGCCAACATCTCTGCCAGTGGAATTTTATGTAGATCTGCATGAAATTTTAAAGTTGTTTTAGTTATTATGAACATTTTGATAATAAATACTCTTGCAATCATGAACCTGAGTGATTAGTTTTACTTTTCATCGTTGAGACTTCTTACATCATTGGTTGAATTCATCCAAATCATTTAAACTATTTTGTGCCTATTGTAATAGTGGTTGACTTCTTAGTTCTTCCATATTTGTGTTGAAATATGATCCTTAAACATACAAATTTTATTTTATTATCATAAAGGATATTTTTGTCACATGCTTTCTCTGCATCGATGGATAATCATGTGAGTTATATAAATGATTCTGTTGATGATGGGTCACATTTATTAATCTTTATGTGGTTTTCTTGATTAGTTAGCTTTTCAAATACCCAACCGGTAATATAGCCACAAAGAATAAAATATTATTGCTCTATTTATAAAAAAAAAAATCAGAGATACGGAGCAAAATTCATTTCTTTAGTTTTTAAAATAGGTTGACAATTTTTGAGTATATAGTTAGTGTTAGAGGACCATTTTCAGATAGCGTATTAGTGGTGCTACAGCTGGTTACAGACTGGCACAGAATTTTATGATCCTAACATAAAGCCAATAGAACTAGGAGACATTTACTCATCATCTCACTCAGCTCACCCAACTGATGAGGAAATACAATTCTTCTTGTTATCACATGATTTTCTACTTAATTCTGCGAAATATTACTAGAGGAAGCAAGTCCAGAACTAGTCAACCCACTCCAAAATACTGAACAGCATGAAACTCGACCAAACTCTATTCAATATTATTCTAGAACTATTTTGCTGCATTAATAGATTATGTATCCCTCTGGATGAGCCTTTGTTTCCTTATAAGGTGATGCATCTTTTCAGAGTTCTAATAAATAAATTCTCAATATTGGCTGAAGGTAGCAAATTAACGAAATGTGGAAGCAGAAAAAATGTTTTTTTTCACTGCACACCCTAGTCCCTTTCCTCCCTGAAAGGTGCAGTGGAAGAGCCATGCAAGACTGATTGCGTAGAAACCACGTTAATGGTCAGGTCTGAGAGACCAACTCAAGAAAAGAAGAGACAACCCCAAACTCACAGGAGTAATATGATCAAGTATATGGAAAACACTAAATTGTACACCAGTGACAAACATGCTTCAGAAGCTGGGACTCGGCATCATTAAAACAAATTGTAGGGGGCCCTGCGCGATAGCACAATACCTGCCCTGGGATCCATATAGGCGCCGGTTCTAATCCCAGCAGCCCCGCTTCCCATCCAGCACCTTGCTTGTGGCCTGGGAAAGCAGTGGAGGACGGCTCAAAGCTTTGGGACCCTGCACCCGCGTGGGAGACCCAGAAGAAGTTCCTGTCTCCTGGCACTGGATTGGCTCAGCTCCAGCCATTGTGGCAGCTTGGGGAGTGAATCATTGTATGGAAGATTTTCCTCTCTGTCTCTCTTTCCTCCTTTCTGTATAGCTGCCTTTCCAATAAAAATAAATAAATCTTTCTTAAAAAAGACATATAGCAAGATCTGAAGATTTTTTAACACTTCAATTTTTTTTTCTACTATTTGTGGAACGTGAAAATAAACCAGAATGAGAGAGAGAGAGAGTGCGCAAGCTAGATCAATATATAGATGTTGCTAATTTATGTTTATATATTTATTATGTATTTATTATATACCATAAAATATACTTATATTGATCACGTCTGCGTTTATAAAAGTTGGCAAAGGTCCAGAACGTGCCCCATCAGTGTGCGTCACAGACAAGCCCGCCATGCTGCAGCAGCTCAGCTCTTGAGCCCTTGCTTCTTGCTGTGGCTTGGAGGAAGCAGCACTGTAGGGGCCGAGCACGCGGTGCGCTGACCCCTGGATGGGCAGTCTGGATGGGGGGCCTGCCTCCGGACTTCAGCCTGGCCAGTCCTTGGCCATCGCACCTTCCGCAGAGCGAGCTAACAGGCGGATGGTCTCTCTCTCAGCCTCTCCTATAACACTTCAAACAAACAAACAAACAAACATTACATTTTCACCACCTGCTAAGGCTGGTAACTATAAGTGTTGTTCAATATTCATTTGTTTAAGTTCAGAGAGAAACACGTTTTCCATTTTTTAAATGTTATGCCTATTCCAATAAGGAATTTATTACTGTGAGTTTTCTGAACAATTTGAGGGGGGGCGTTTAAAATTCATCTATCTCCGTATATGCGCATGTGCAGCCTTCACTTGGGTCTGGTAAAACAGCACTTCACTACGCTCTTCACTGTGTCTCAGACTACATGTCACCTGCGAAGGGAAATTTAATTGTTAGTCATCTGACCAGTGCGTCCTAACAGCTGTGTTTTTCTCCAATGGATTATATAATTTACATTTGCAATTGTTTAAAAGATTTTTTTTATTTTTATTGGAAAGGCGGATATACAGAGAGGAGAGGTGGAAGATCCACCGATGATTCACTCCCCAAGCGGCCGCAATAGCTGGAGCTGAGCCAATCTGAAGCCAGGAGCCAGGAGCTCTTCCGGGTCTCCCATGTGGGTGCAGGGTCCCAAGGCTTTGGGCCATCCTCGACTGCCTTCCCAAGCCACGTGCAGGGAGTTGAAAGGAAAGCAGGGCTGCGGGGATTAGAACCGGCACCCCTATGGGATCCTGGCGCGTTCAAGGTGAGGACCTTAACCACTATGCTATCGCGCCGGGCCCCACATTTGCCAGTTTTATAAATGGCCATATCTGGAGAAATTATTTTATATTTTATTTATAATGTGTTCCACGAACACAAGTTTACATGCTGGGAATTTGCCACCAATCTAATTCCTACTCTGGTTCTTCCTTCTGCTCTATTAGTAATTTTCTTTTTTTCTATTTTATCAAATTAAACTGCTCATTTTGTCATAAGTACACAAAAAGAGTATGTACATAACCCTGGCCAATTTGCTTTGGAAATTCAGTTGCTAACTTTAGTGATCCTTAAAGAAACAGATACTTTCGCTCGAAAGAATGAACACTGTAAGCAGTACATATGGTCATGTAGCCGGATACAGGTAATTACTTGGATGTGTGAAACTTATTATTTCCAGGTATTCTGGAAAATTATATACTGTCAACATGACTAATTTTCAGCAAACTCTGATTTCTAAGGAAGCTAGAACTCTTGCAGTGCAGGAAAAAGCTAGAACTCCCAAACATTGCATCTTCCCTTCCGGATTAAACTCTGACAAGGTAGAAAATTGACCTGCAAAAGAAAGAAAAAATTCTCAATCATTCTCTTTTTCAGTTGAGTTTTGCCATTTATAACTTGCAAGCAAAATTTTTAATAAGAGCTTGATTTTCCGAGCACACTTGAAAGTCATAAAACTTTAAAGGGTGCAGGAAGCAACATGGGTGGCCATGTGAATTGCATTGAATGACAGCAAGAAGGGGCTCTGGAATGTAACGAAAAGGCTGTTGTAGGAATTGAAGTTCCAGCTGCCCCTCACTCTTCCAAGTGTTCATGGCCGAGGAATTGGGATTACATGTGACAACTACAAGTACTAGTTCGCTATACAGCACATCCTTCTACCAACCTATTTAGCAGTGCATAGGATTATCTAAAATGAGAGCAATTAGAGCCTCATTTGTAAGTACATTTTTCTCGGTGTTTAAGGAGCGTTTAAAACTAATGGAATTAAAAACAACAGGTACTTTCCTATTTTAGCAATGTATACCATATCCTTTATATCTTCAAAACGTTTATGAAAAAATAAAATCTTTTTCCTGTTATGGAGGTATCCAGGCAGCTGTGAAGCAATTACAAATTTTTTAGTGATCCCTTAAACATACTTTACATAAGGAAAATGTTTTTCCTTTAGGGGGAAAATACAATTACAATCAATTTTATCCCTGCACTTCCTTGTACTTACAATGTTTTAAGTGCCTCCCTTTTTATTAAAAAAAAACCAAACAAAAAAACAAAACTGGATTTTTATCAGTTGAAAAAATCAGAGCATAAAATATTTTATGCAATATTTGAATTGTTAATTAAGTGTGGGACTTATTTTAGACATGTAGTTTGTGAATCAATGGAAATAACAGCTGTGACTATTCATGTTGTTCATCCGGGACTCCATACTATTCATGTTGTTCATCCGGGACTCCGGACTCTTAGGCAAAATGCGTAGTGTATAAAATAGCCCATCTCTTATGTGGGACACTAGAATTCATTATACAATTCTTTCTATGCTAAGCAACACTGACTGGGATTCTTACTCTGCTGTGAGTTACAGAGCACTCACTCTGCCTGTCATCCTCTTGCCCATCCCCCCTCCTCCCCTTTATCTGCTGCTCCACCTTCCTATCTAGAGGATGGTTTGTGGAAAGAGTAATCAGGTATTTCTAAATATTTTGTTTCCACCTAAACATTTGTTATTTTTCTTCGTATTTGAAAGGCGAAGATAGACATAATGAGAGATCTTCCACTGGCTGGTTCACAACCCAAGCGCCCTCAATACCTGGGGCTGAGCCAGACTGCGGTCAAGATCCCACTACTCTAGTGGCTTGCTACATGGATGGAGATGACTCAGACACTTGAGTCGTGATCTGCTGCCTGCTGCAGCGCACAGTCACGTGAATGAAGTGGACCAACAGGAATCCAACCAGATCTCTATAACATAGGGTTCAGGCCAACTAAGCAGTGCTGTTCCAAGCTGTTCCAATGACTACTATTTTTTCCCCAATTTTAACCGTATAGAAAATGATGGTAAATACGGAGAGTGAGTCTACCTTCTGAGTATAAAATTGCTTGTAATTTAATCTATATTTGAAGCTGAGGTCCGTTTTTCAGATAACAACTGAAAAGCTGCTTTACCTTCTCATAAAAACAGTAAGCAGGGCAAAGGAATGGGACGCAAATGTCATTTGATTTTATTTCTGGACATTATGGGCTCAAGAGAAATTTTTAGACTTTATGAGTCTTAGTTTGGCTTTATTCACAGAATAAAATTTGTAATAACTGCAATGAAAAAAACGTCTAACATTAAATTGGATAAGGCATATGGGACTAATTTTTAAAAGCTTTATTGTGTTAAAAGTTACATACAGAAACTTCATCCTTTTAAAGTTCACAACTCAATGATTATTGGCACAGCCTTCATGAGTGGTATCACCACATTCTCATTTTGAAATGAAATACGAGCTGTGATTTCACAGTTCTAAGGTGGAGCTCTTAGATGGTCCTTCATTATTCATTCAAACACTAATCAGATCAGTTGTTCCTAAGTTATGGAAATTATTATATATATGGCTTATATTTGATGACTCAAGTTTTTGTATCAGCAGAAAGTTTTTTCTGGGTTAATACCTGAGGAGAAGTCCTAGAGATCTGATATGGGAAGTTTCTTCACTACTGGAAGTGGAGCTGTCCCCGGCATCCCCGCCCTTGCTGCCCCACCACTACCATCAAGGAACCAAGGGTTACCCTCTCGGAGTATTGACCAACAAAAATGAAACCTTTAGTCCTTAAATAAGAACTGGAGTTCAGGAACTTTTGAAAGGAAGTTGTGAAGTACACCAGAGAGGGACGGGGCACGTGTGCACCAGCAGAAGGTGTGTACTAGCAGCCAAAGGCGTTATTTAATTTAGCCATAAGAGCATGTCTGCAGACCAAAGGGCAGAGAGCAAGGTCAAGTGTCAGGATTAAGCACCCAAGAGAAGAGAAGGCCCCTGGTCCTTTGTTCTTCACAAAGTTCGGTGAACCATTTGCTGTTGGCTGTTTCCTGAGAGAATGAGTATGTTTGCACCTCCGACATTCCCTGAATGAGCTTCATGCCCGCCCATGAGCATAGTGTTTGAGCAAATGCTATTCAAAGAAATGCACATATGAGGGTTTGACTATTTCTCCAGCACATTCATGTATTTTCCCATGGTCACTAAAATATATTTATTTTTGTTATTTAAGTAAACCACGTTCTATGGTTGGGAAGAATTATTTTTGTTTCCAACTGTAGTTCCTCCTTCTGGTAAAATGTTGCTGGCATGTTTAATAGATATCAACCACAGAAGTAGTGTTTCAACAAGTGACTCAAGGAAATCAAGTGTGTCAAACGTGTATTGTGTGTTTATCAAATTATTTGCCTGAAGAATTTATTCTGTTATTTAGAGACCTGGCTTATATTTCTAACATTGGCTTTCCTTTTGATCAATCTTGTTCTATTTGTCTCAAAATTGTTGGCTTCCTGGTTACCAGATGGGCCGAAACTTCTACCATCTGCCTTATTCTATGATGTAATCTAAGCTTGCCATGCTGCATGTTTCGCCTGACACTTGACTACCCTATATGCGTATAACCAACTGAACTTGAAACCCAAAACACTGAAGCAAATGCGTAACAGGAAGGAATCCTCACTTAGCTGACTGACAGTTTTCTAGGTGGTGATGATGATCTGAGCTAGAGAAAATCCTACCAATAGTTTTCTTTCTTATGCAAAACGAGTCGCTTTTCAGAGATGGATAGCATAAATGTTTATTTGTTGTCAAAATAACTATCAAACTGTCCATTAAATATACATACACATAATAAGCAACATTTAAAAGAAACAACAAGAAATAACTGATTTTGACAAAAAGTGTTTACATAATGAATAAGAACCTAATTATATGGCATTCTAAAGATGAATTACCTCATTTCATCAACATATGGTGAGGAATAATCTGGAAAACAGAGTCCTTTGTGTGAGTGCACGTAGACTTGTCAACAAGGGTATACATGTATGGTGTTTGCAGCAGTGAAACCTGGAAACAATTTAAACTAACTCACATAGATAATCCAACGCCATTTTCTTTTGTGTCTGCATAAGACTTTATTCATTAGCTTGCATGTCAGCATACCCTACTCCAACGTTTTATGCGCTGTAACTCCTGAAAAAGCATTGAAGACTTCTTTTGTTTTTCAACTACATTGTAAAGTCAAAAAATACTACAGATTCAATTCCTGCATTATTATTAGTAAGATATTGCTAAAATGGGTTATCTAACAAAATTAATATCTGTATTTCATGATGCTTTTTAAAAATTTGAAGGTCATTTTTACATGAGATGCCCATGTACTAATAACAGAAATTTGTATAGAATGTTGAAAAAAAGTCAACTTTTTAAAGGCAGAGGATGAGAGAACTGACCTAAGGGAGAAATATTCAATGGTGTCAGTTCCCTAGGTTACTTTCATTAATCTGAAAAACAAATAGAGATTGATCAAAGGTGAGGTTGAGGAAGAGGAGGGATACGAACTCCGCTGTTGATTTTATGAGTCCATATATTTTGGGGTATTTGGAATGTTTAATCAGAGATTGATTATGCTAAAGTGCTAACTTTTTTTTTTTCCTCATCTTGCTTTAAATTAACCTTTTTACTGCCTTGCTGATGACAAAGTGAATTTAACTTTATGTGAAAGTGAGCGATAATGAAGAGATGGAAATAAAAGAGGGAAAGTGCTTACACAGAGTTAAATTGTTGACCTTAAGCCACCAGCAAAGTCAATTTTCTGGTAGTGCCTTTCTCTGTTTTGCGGTGGAAGTCATTGCTAATGGCAAAGCTACGTGGGTTCTTCCCTAAGCTTAGTATGGAAATAAGAAGGCTGAGATTCGTTGCAGACAGAAGTTGGTGTGTCTCAAGAAAGGGGAGGGAGAGAGAGAGAGAGAGAGAGACTGAGAGAGAGGCTCTTTTTGTGTGTGTGGGCAGGAACTTGTAGAGAAGACATTACCCATTAGCGTTCTCTCAACCAATTAGAAAAATGATTGGATAATTCCGGTGATGCCCCTTGAAAGTGTGATCCCCTGGCCACCTGACAAGGGACAGATTGTGGCCTTCCCAGTAAACAGCATGTTTCCCTTCTCACTGAGGTGTCAAACTTCACAGGGTTTAAATGCTAACCTGTCTGTCAACTCTCACACAGTCCATGAAAACATAGAGCGATGAGATGGTGGCCTAGGGAGAGTGGCCTCATAGGGCTTGTCCCTGGATCTGGGACAACACTTCAGTGAGCATGGACGTTCTCAGTAACTACCCATATAAATACAAGACACATTTTTGTAGTTCTAATTTGTCCTTAATCAAAGCATTATTTTGTTTAGTGATTAATCAATTATGAAAGATAGGTGTTCATAACAGTTTAATTAAGATCATAAGAAAATACCACATTATTATTATTTGCAGGGTTTTCGACAAGTTCATGAAAGTACATATTCTGAAGAAATCTTGCATAGATTGTAGCACCAAAATAAGCTTATGCTTGAATTCCTTTTATCCACAAACTTTTTATGGTACCCTGTGATAAGTTTTAGGATTTCAGTGTTCAAAGCAGGAGAGGAACTGACTATTTAAAGCAGAAAATGCTTTATTTTTGAGGGAGTGGATGGAAGTGGTAAAGGGAGGGTGGGGATAGAGCCTGCATGACAGAGAACAAGGAGTATGATACTAGGCTTCATTTCATCTGAGGAGCAGGTGGAGTCTGTTCTGAAGTGGCTTGTCAGGGAAGGTACAAGTGCCACACAGATGCTGTCAAGGTGGATGGTGGAAATACAGGAAGGTCCTTGGTGAAGTTTACATTTTGTTGTCTTAGCAATTTGAAATGTCTCCAAGTATTTGATCAGCGATCACTTTACTAGACTTTAGATGATCTCTGAAGCCAGTTTCACAGGCCTGAAGCTTCAGGGCCAGTGTTCCAACACTTGGTTCTGTCACCTGAAGGGGGATACAAACCTTGACTGTAAGAATCAGCACACAGAATTAGCCCATAGTGGAGCGAACTAGCAGAACCTGAGCTCATTGGAGTGTGAGAGAAAATTAGCAGGGTCCCCAATTCAGAACTATTTCAAAGGAGATGCTACAGTGTTAAACAAATTATAAAATCAGAGAGACATTTGCTCTACTTATGTTTTTCTTTTTTCTGTTTTTCCTTTCTTTTTTGTTGTTTTTTTGTTTGTTTGTTTGTTTGTTTTTAAGATATATTTTCACTGGAGAGGCAGATTTACAGAGAAGTGTATCTGCTGGTTCACTCCGACAAATGACTGCAATGGCCTGAGCTGAACCAACCTGAAGGCAGAAGCCAGGAGCTTCTTGTGGATCTCCATATAGGTGTGTGTTAATTCACTTTCTTATCAATATTCCTTAGGTATTAATGTTGAAATTTTGGAAAGCATTGTAAGGAATGTTTTCCATCTGCTGACTTGCTTCCTAACAACCTTGTGTGTGTACATATTATTCCAATTTCACTTTAAAATCTGTATGAAATTTGCTGTAGTAGTAATGCTCAATGAAGCAAAGATTTCTCTTGATTAAACATCTGTGTTTTTCTTTTTTTCTTTAAGGTGGTAGTGCAAGCTAATGAGGAAAAAAAAAAGACAAAATCTCTTAGAAACCAGAGACCAAAGCGAAGCTTACATTTTGGGGCTTTGGAGGTGTCTACTGCAGTGTTTTCCAGAAGAGGGTTTTGGGAAGAGTTGAGTCATACTATGGAAGAAGGAGGAGCTGCTGTGTCAGACACTTCCATATTCTGACTCGAATCTGTGACAACCTACAGACTGTTAACTCATCTGTACTTCAATTTGCAGATTTAGTTTCCCAGTTCAGCAGGTGTCAAGGCAGGCAGAGTTCCTATTGCTCCAGCATGGTTAGCCTGAGCAGCTCCTGTGGCAGCATACTGGATGGCGCTTCTGCAACAGTATACTTCTTCCTACCTTGGAGAATCTGAAATACTTTGGGATGCTACATGATGAAGAGGAGACCACGGATGATGGTGGTCAGAGGCCTTTGACCAAGTGGGAAAGACTCACACAACAGTGAAGCCAAGAAAGCCCATAGAGATTCAAAACCTATGATGAATGGTACAGAGATTTGAAGAGACTGTTGGGAAAAAGCAGTAGAATTTATCATAGTTAAAACTTGAATATGCAGTAATTTCCCTGCATAAGTAGTGTTATTGTGGGAAAATTACTTTATTGTATGATGAGACAGAAAATGAGAAGTATTATTAATCTTGTTTTTGAAGTGGGGAAAAAAGTGCTAGCTCTCTTATAAAAAACTTTCTTAGAAGAATTTTTTCGTGAAGTTCTGAATCAGGCTGAGATTTCATTACAGTCAGCCTAGTGTGTGTAACAACCAGCCTTCAGGCGGATTCTGGTGGGACTCTGAGAGGTCCATGCAAATGGCTGAACTTCCCTGAGCTGAGATCAGGAAGCTTGGTGGTGGTAGTTCAAGAAAGTCCTCTTTTTCAAGAAAGAGCTAGACATGTCCTTCCCTGAAGCTGAACTCTATAATACAAAACCCTGGCCCAAACCCATGGCCTTTCCCCTAACCCAGCTGTCCTACTCCATTACCCTTAGTGCAAGGTGTCCTTGCCTGCCTGCAGGCCTTTAATCAAAAGGCATCCACTGAGTTAAGGGAGCGAGCCCTAGGAGCTAACAACGTCTCCAAAAGATAAAAGCAATCAATGTTGTCTGGAAGGAAATCATATAACTGTATACAAGCAACTCTCCCAAAACCTGTCCCCTACCCCTCTTTGCCCCCTCTGCTCCCAACGCCCCAACGCCCCAACCAGGGACTAGAGTCCACCACACTACTGTAAATTCCCTAAAGATCACCGTATCACTGACCAATCAAGAACCTTGCACGTACACGCCTTTCAGCACCAATTGTCTGTCTGTAAGAAGCTTTACTACTGGGCCCGGCTCTATGGCCTAGTGTCTGAATCCTTGTCTTGCATGTGCCAGAATCCCATATGGGTTCCCTAGTTCATGTCTTGGCTGCTCCCCTATCCCATTTAGCTCCTGTTTGTGGCCTGGGAATGTAGGAGAGGTTGGCCCAAAGCACTGGGACCCTACAACCAAACAGGAGACCAGAAGAAGTGAGGTCTGAGTGAGCTAGTGAGCTGAGTGAGCTTTTCCAATAAAAATAAATAAATCTTAATATATTTATATATATGCACACACATATATATGTACACATACACACACACACACACACACACACACATACATAGTTCTTATAGATATATAACTTTACTACTAAGTTAGGAATTCAGCCACAGCTACCCAGCTCCTTGTTCTGTGCTTTGCAATAAAGTCTTACTTTCTTTCATCATCCCACACTGATTGGCTGTCTGCAAGTTGGGTAAGCAGACTTCCGTTTGGTTGAACTTTGCGTTCAGCCAGTTTGAGGTGTTTATCAGCCACACCTCTCAGGCTCCTGGTGCATATGCTGAGGCTTTTGTGGGTCTTCTGGCCCCACATCTGATGGTTCCTGCATGAATGCCTTGTCTCTAAAGTGCAGTGACTGAGCCAAAAACTTAAACTTGGTATTAACATTTGTTTCCAGCAGGTTGCCTGAGATCAATTTTAGGTAGTTTTTTTCCCCTCCAAAAGTACGGCAGTAATATTATGTAATAGTTTATTATATGTTAGAATCACACATTCCAGAAATCATAGAACAGCACATTAAGCATCTTAAACACTGAAAGCAGAGAGACAGGATGCAAAAGCCCTTCCACGCCTAGCTCACCTTACTGCTAGTTTGTACGAATTTCCTTTTAATTTGGGGGATCTATGCATACTAAACTCCTGAAGGTTTATTGTGAAAATCAAATGAGATGATTTATACATGCTAATGTAAATGAACCAATGGATTTGAACTGATTTTAAATAAAGAATTATTATAAATTCATAGTGCTTTGGAGTAATATTAACTAGTTTTTAAAAATACTGACTAGTTTTTTAATATCGATTGGTTTTTAATAATACATAAATAAGATTTGCCTATTTTTATTGGAAAGGCAGATTTACAAGGAGAAGAAGATACAAAGAGAAAGATCTTTCGTCTACCGCTTCACTCCCCAAGTGGCCGTAACAGCTAGGGTTGAGCTTATCTGAAGCCAGGAGGCAGGAGTTTCTTCCAGCTCTTCCATGTGAATGCAGGGTCCCAAGGCTTTGGGTTATCCTTTCCTGTTTTGCTAGGTAATACGCAGGGAGCTGGAAGACAAGTGGAGCAGCCAGAAGACAAACCGGCAGCCAAATGGGATCCTCATGCATGCAAGGTGAGGATCTGAACCACTGAGCCAGCAAGCTGGGCCAAATACTGAGCAGTTTTAATCTTCTACTTCATGTTACTTTTTGGAGAAGCCTAGGCTATGAAGGTACTACTTTTGTATTACTTCTCGTTGTAGGCTAATTCTTGTATCTTGGGGCCATAATGTAGGTACAATGAGGGTTAGGCCTTCGTTGTTTCTGGGCCATACCAAAAACAGTTAAATGTGGACACAGATGCACCATTTAAAATTTGAACTTGATGCTCTCTTGATCTGTAATTCTATTTCAATACTACACACATTATGCCATATTTTTAAAAGAATACATCCTTGTGTTTTACAGAGTAAACAATACATAACAATTTGAGTTTAAATTTTCTCTTGAGCTATATAATGAACATTTTGTGTTGGTGGTTTTTTTTTTCAATTACAACAGAGAAGAGACAAGCCATTATAAGGAATTATGAGTCCACACATTGGAAGGAAATCCTATGTTCTTGTTTTGCCCATCAGCCTCTCCATCTGCACTTGTATTAGAATGAAGCAAAACACCATTTAATGCGTAGGGAACACATTCATTGAAGCCAACAGTAACCATGACTGTTGCCAGATAGTGGATTTTACAGAGCTCCACTGCATGCCTCCCTCCTCTCTCAGGATGAGTTGGCTGCTCATCTACTCACCTGAGTAGCAGAAACAAGATTTTAGCATCATTGTCTCCTGCTGTACTGATGCAGTTATGAAAGAGCAGTCTGTGTTCTTTTTGTCTAATACATCAACTACTAAACCATTGGCTAAGTACCATTTGCACAATCTTTATTACTGCTGATGATGTAAGAGAAAAGGAACACAGTGCGATTAATAGATTGCAGGTGGAATTTACAACAATGGCAACCAAACATGTTTTTCTTTATTTATAACCTGAAAACATTAAAGCAAAAGTCATTTTGTGGATCAGTGTGTTCAGACTCCACTAGATCACTTTAGGAAATTTATTTTCTATTTACAGTTATAATCTAAATGTCATTAAAACGTTCCATTTTTGCTATTTCACCTTATGGTCCTCTACTGAAACAGGATAGAAATAAGAATTGCAAAGTCAAACCCCAACCCCAAATGAAACGTATGGCCATGTCTGACAACAGATTGCTCTACTGAGCTCCAAATTAGCCATGAGCACAGAACATTCAAATCTTAATTTTGGAACACATCCCAACTGTCCCGTTAAGGACTAGCCCAACCAACATACGGGCCTGTCATTGTGCAATATGAGCAGTATATGATCTACCATGGGTACTACCACCATTCCATGTGCTATGTGCCAAAGATGAGACTGGGTACCTGTGCAGAACACTGAATTGAGTAAAACTCAAGTACCATGTGCAAGAGGAGACAAAACAAACTTAGAGGGTACAGCTATGCCTCTCAGCTTGATGAAAACTTTTGGTCTCTTCAACAAATGCTGTTGGGACAATTGGATAGCAGCCTGTAGAAGTAGGAAACAAGACCTCCACCTTTCATTTTATGCAAAAATCAGCTCTAAATGGACCATGGACCTAAATCTGTACCCAGAAACCTGTATCTATTTATTTTCCACAATGTCTATCTTGTATTAGGAAAAACATGATACTTGTCTTTTTGGTGCTGGCTTACTTTATTTAGCATAATGGTATCCAGTTGGCACCATTTTCTAGCGTTGACGAACCACTATTTTTTTATTCAGCTGTTGACAGACACCTGGATTGGTTCCATGTCTTAGTGACATAGAAACGCGCTCCACTGTTTCACTCCCCATTGCCCACAACATCAAGGGTTGGGTGAGATCAAAGCCAGGATCCCAGATCTCATTCTTAATGTCTATGGGTGGAGACACAAGTACTGGACCCATGCTGTGTACAAAGCCAGACAAGAAGCAAAGGAAAGGAGACGGTAACTAGGCACTCCAGTGGGGAGTGTGGAGGTGCCAGCTGCTGTTAAGTCCCTTGTTTTCCCTCCTTTTAGGAGTTAATAGAGATGATGTACTTATTCATTCTCACTTGTTCTGGCTTCTAACATTAATTCAATAAAATCATGTTGGTTAACTTTGCAACAATGTAGAGTGTATCTTATAAGATAGTTTAGTTCTGCATGGTGTCAGAGGTATGGCCTATTTTAGAATCAACTTTTAAAAAATATTCATCTTTAATCATTTACTTATTCTTATTGCAAAGTCAGATATACAGAGAGGAGGAGAGACAAAGAGGAAGATCTTCCATCCGATGATTCACTCCCCAAGTGACTGCAATGGCTGGTTCTGTGCCAGGAACCAGGAGCTTCTTGTTGGTCTCCCAAGTGGGTGCAGCATCCCAAAGCTTTGGGCCATGCTTGACTGCTTTCCCAGTCCACAAGCAGGGAGCTGAATGGGAAGCAGGGCAGCCAGGATTAGAACCTGTACCTATATGAGATGCCAGCTTGTCCAATGTGAGGACTTTAGCCACTAGGCCACCGTGCCAAGCGCAAAAACAAAAATATTTATTTTTGTTGTAATGTCAGATATACAGACGAAGAGAGATAAAGACAAAGATCTTCCATCTGCTGATTCACTCCCCAAGTAGTCTAGTCATAACAGCCTGAGCTGAGCTGATCCAAAGCCAGGAGCCAGGAGTTTCTTCTGGGTCTCCCACATGGGTACAGGATCCTAAGGCTTTGGGCCATCCTCCACTGCTTTCCCAAACCACAAGCAAGGACCCAGATGGGAAACAAGGTCACTGGGATTAGAACTGGCTCTCAAAGGGATCCTGATACATGCAAGGTAATGACTTTAGCCACAAGGTTACTTCATGGGGCCTGAGAGAGTCAACTGCATAAGAAACAGAAAAAGCATACTTCCAATATTAGAGATAAATGATATCTCAATTTCTTCAAGTTATTATAAGGCATCATTATATCAACATTTATATTAATTTTAAAAATAAGGCTTTCATCATTAAATTTAGGCTAAACAAGATTTAAACCTTTAGATATAGCATTGATTCAGAGCTAGACTTATTTCCCCATTAGTATTTATTGTGAGTATTCTACAGTTAACATACAATGGGGGTAGAGAGAAGTTTGGTGGAAATTGTGATGCAATAGCTTTGGGATACTTGCATCCCACATCAGCATCCCTGGGCCCATATCCCATGTTGTCTGCTTTTGATTCATCCTGTTACAAATGTGCCTAGGAGGCAACAGATGATGGTGACGTGGAAACTGACCTGCAAGTGGGCAAAAGTCAAGACCCTGGGATTGTGTAGCAAGAAATCATTTTCTCACAGGAACAGCAAACTCAAGTAATTGCAAGAATGCCATGTTTTTTTTTTTAAGGAGTGTTCAGGAATTGCTGGCCCCAACAACTCAGGAAGTCTCCAGGCTTATAACAGCCCCAAAACTAATTGCTGTGGACTAGCCTTTGCATCTTGCTTGCTTGCCATCACCAATACTAAAACATAGCTCATGAAATTGCTTTGTAAAAGATAAGCACAAGGTGAAGACTGAAGTTCTCAGAACTTCTGGAGACATCCAAGTTATGAGTCCTCCAGTGTAATAAAGACTATGTCTTTTCCACAAATGATTATGCAATCTCTGTTGGCCAATTCTCATACGAATGGCCCCCAATATTGGGGTTCCTGCCATCTACTTGGGACACATGGATGCATGAGCAGTTCCTGGCTTTGTTCTGAATTGGTCTCATATTTTGCTAGTGTTTAGGATGTCAATCTTAGGATGGAGGCCTTTGCTCTGTCATTTACCTTTCAAATGGAAAAGTAGATTTAAAAAATAGCTTTTAAAGGCATACCATTTAAAAAAAATAAACAAAGCAGCATATCAAACTTTCGATTTTCCATGAAGCAGTTGGAGGCCCAGCATGCATGCCTCTCAGTTAACAGACTTAGAAATTGAAGCTTATGTTCTATTATCTCAACTTAATTTTCAGCCACTATCCCACTGTTTTAGTATAACATTAATCTTAGTCTCAAAAGCAGGGTTGTCCCTGATTACTAAATCTCATTTTTCCCCAGGTTTAACTTCAATATATACTGGTAGAGTATGTCTTGTCTTAAACTCTTGAGGCCAAAAGACTTTAAGATTTTATATTTTGGGGAATTTGGGAATATTTCCCTATACGTAATAATATGTCTTTTGAGAACAGGACCCATGTATAGAAACAAATTTGTTTCATATATCCCTTATACACAGACCTGCAGATAGTTTCATGAATATTCTTGGTGTGTTTTTATTATCAACAATCGCCTGAGGTCTGATGTACAATTTACCTCCTGTGAAACCATGTCAGCCATTTGAAACGTTACAGAATTTGGAGCATTTTGAGTTTCAGGTTTGGTTAGAAATGCTGAACATGCGTTGTCAGGTCATTAAGGGAAAGATGGTTGATTGGTTTTCAAAGCACCTGTCATCTAGTCAACATGGGTACCAACCACTCCCTGTGCACGGCTCTCAGATCCTTCCCCTCCCTCTCAGGCTCAGGCTACACTGAATTGCTCATCACTCTGGGCTCAGAAATGTAGATGAAAAACACCTCATAGTGGTATTAATGTAAATAGACTATGTAAAATTCTGCTGCTTTCCTTAGGCAGTGATTAGAGTGAATATGTAATTTTTTCTCAGTGATTTACTAGTTAACCAACTCCATGGAAGCTAAAAGCCTGTATTTGTAGCATTTTCTGACATCTGTGGTGTAAACCACCCCACCATAGTTAATCCTGTTATTGATGTAAAGCCACTGAACCATACACGTGCACAATTGACTCATGAGGATTGATCTGAGCTTGGTCCAGCACAACATTGTGCTGAGCTTGGTCCAGAATATGATTGTGCTACTCCACCTGCTTTTCTGACTTCTCATTCTTCACTGTATCTTCTCCTAGCCAGAGAGATAAATGGATGAGGGGAAGGGGGAATTTTATCTTTTCCTCACATGATTTATACTTCTTATTTATTAAGGCATTATTCTTTGCACCCATCCCATATCAAGTTCCTTCTCAGAATTCAGGTCTTTCGGAATAAGAGACAAAAATGCCTTCTAATTCCTACGATGTTGCATTCATTCCCTGTGTGCAAGGAGCAAACTAAACTGCTCAGTAATTCCTACAATGATGGAACACAAAGACAAGTAGAAAATTGTATTTACTTAAATATCCTATCACAAAGTTTTAAGACAGAAAGCCAGGAGCCAGGATCTTCTTCTGAGTCTCCCACATAGGTGCATGATTCCAAGATCTTAGACCATCCTTTACGGCTTTCCCAGGCCACACAAAGAGACCTGGATTGGAAGTGGTGCACAAACTGGCACTCACATGGGATGCCAGTACATGAAAGATGAGGATTTAGCTACTAGGCTACCATGCTCATCCAGACATGGCCTCTTCTATAAGAGCAGTGTGAGAAAAAGCCAAGTAAGGTTGGAATAAGCTCAAAACTTAAATAAGCTTGATTCTCATTTGGGCTCCAAATGCTCAAGTATAGTTATAATGCCTTGAGTCAGGAACAACAGTTTGAACAGAAAAAAAAAAAGAAGAAGGAAGGAAGGAAAGAAAGAAAGAAAGAAAGAAAGAAAGAAAGAAAGAAAGAAAGAAAGAAAGAAAGAAAGAAAGAAAAAGAAAGAAAGAAAGAAAGAAAGAAAGAAAGAAAGAAAGAAAGAAAGAAAGAAAGAAAAAGAAACTTCTTTAGATGTCAGAGTTGAGATACCCAAAATGTTAACATAATTAGCCAAAGAATTTAGACATGCTATAACATGATGCTTCCATGACCACTTAAAAACATGGTTGAGGGCGTGATCCCAGTGGTCATGATTCCAATCCAGCTTTCCGCTTGTGGCCCAAAACCTTGGGACACTGCACCCGCGTGGGAGACCCGGAGGAAGCTCCTTGCTCCTGGTTTCAGATCAGTTCAGTTCCGGCCCTTATGGCCACTTAGGGAGTGAATCAACAAATGTAAGATCTTCCTCTCTGTTCTCCTCTCTGTATATCTGACTTCCCAGTAAAAATGAAAACTAAATCTTAAAACAAACAAACAAACAAAAAAACCATGGTTGACACAACTGAAAAAAAAAATACAAGTCTTACCAGAGAAGTAGGAAGTTACGGCAGAAATGGCAGAAAATGAAGATCATAACTAACTGAAACTTTTCATTTAAAAAATACAATAGTTGAAATAACAATGATCAATGTGTGGGCTTTCATGTATAATAGAGAGAAGAGAGTAAAATAGTAGTAGATTAGAAATTATTTAATAGGAACTGCCCAGAAAATACACTACTGAAGTGTATACATATGCACACAAGACACTTTCTAAGAGCCTAGGATTTGTGTCAAATAATGGGGTTCAATTTGCCTCCAGGGTTCTAGCCAGATTCAAGGTGAGAGTCTTTCTCTCTCTCTCTCTTCCTTTCTTTCTTCCTCTCTCTTTTTTTCTCTGTTTCTTCTTCATTCTTTTTTCATTGAAGTCATGAAGAGACTTTCTTTTTTTTTTTAGATTTATTTAGTTTATTACAAAGTCAGATATACAGAGAGGAGGAGAGACAGAGAGGAAGATCTTCCATCCGATGATTCACTCTCCAAGTGAGCCGCAACGGGCCGGTGCATGCCGATCCGAAGCCGGGAACCAGGAACCTCTTCCGGTCTCCCATGTGGGTGCAGGGTCCCAAACCCTTGGGCTGTCCTCGACTGCTTTCCCAGGCCACAAGCAGGGAGCTGGATGGGAAGTGGAGCTGCCGGGCTTAGAACCGGCGCCCATATGGGATCCCGGGGCGTTCAAGGCGAGGACTAGCCGCTAGGCCACGCCGCCGGGCCCATGAAGAGACTTTCTAAGCTATGGGTGACTCTACATCCATTCTGTTGGACTCACCCCTAAGTGTCACCTTTATGAAAGTAATAGACTAGATGTCCTAACCAAGAAAATGGTCATTTCTTTCCCATTATTTCAAAACACTACCACTGCAAGGGCACTACACCTTTGATGTACTCGTAACTTCCTGAGACTGAGTTAAAAGGAAAAAAATGGATGTTTGAATGGTGATCCACTGCCCAGGGCTTAGGCACCAGAAACATAGCTTGACTCAAAATGGAACCATCCCAGAAGGACCTGGTTCCTCCACCTCTTTCTCAAGACACAATTCTTTCATCTCTAATTATCTATTGAGAATGGGACTGGTGGGAGCTCTTTATTTTATTGGGGCTTGACCTCAGAGTGTAGTTCTTGGGAAAGGGTTGAGTATTTTCAGTCAAGTTGAACCTATACTCTTCCCCCTTCCCTTATTTGCATGGACACAGTATGAGACTATAATGAAATTATTGCATTTGGTTGCATGACAGCGGAGATTTTGAGGCAACGATGTTTTCAGGTACAAACATGGATATTAATGGCTGTCCTTAGTAAGTTTGCTGATGAGAATAAGGAACAGCATAAAAAGTGACAAAGTCAGGTAAAAGATAGTCTTGTATGATGAATAATAAAATGGTAGAATGACCTTGAGGTGATATCAAAGCCATCCAAACTTTTCCTCCCATCTAAAACACACTGGAGACATAGAATTGAAAATTTGCTTCAAAGACTTTCCAGAGCTCTTTCAGAAGGGCCTCCAACTTCGCTGCTAGCTAGTGGCAGATCTTGGTGTTCTTGTGATTCAGAATGGATCATGGCAGTGTTCATAGAAACTGGCCAAGGAACGCCAGATTCCCTTAACCCAACAGATAGACTCAGCATTTCTGGGGTTGAACAATGCAAAGACGCTAAAGAACAAAGAACTCCGAATGTGGGAAACAACATTTCAGGCAATAAGTTTGTATTATAGTAGCTGTGATAACCAGCACCTTGTGCTGCCAAGACCAACCTAATGAACATCCTACACTGAATGAGAAGTCCAGAAAAGAATTGTCTGTGTGGCAAGCTCAAGTTGGCACGAGGACTGATTCCAGTTGAAAAGCACACCTAGGTTCTGTCTCTGATTTTGAAAAGGAAGTCCATTGGAGATGGAATTCGTCTCCACTCCAAAGGGAGCTGTACATTCCCAGTGCTCTCTCAGCTTCGGGGATTCATGTGACTGCAAACAGGTTGCTTCCACAACCCACATAACCATCTTGCTTCTGGAGTATCACTTCACGGTGGTTACCATGGCTGACTTTCTACCACAAACTGTAGAGCCATTTGTTCTGTAATGAGTTCCCAAACTGTGTTGCTGTCTTGTCCTCAAAAAAAAAAAAAAAAAACACTGAGTCATCATGGGTAATGGTGGCAAGCTCAATTCCAAAAGAAAAGGCAGAAGAGATGCAGGGGAGAATAAACCTGCTATATCTCCTTTGATGATGCTGGAGTTGGAGCAAGGGCTAACAATGCCATTTGGCTCCATGATTTTCATAAAAAATATTTCAGCTTCCATGCTGGGAAGCAGTAGCACATGGTCTCCCTGTTTCACTGGGCTCTACTCATTCCTGCTCTTGTTTTATTCATTTGTTTTTGCTTCAGATGTGCACATTTTTGTTGTCAGAACATCTTTTTTTTCAGAATTTGGCAGTTCCAGATTTAAAATATGGTCATTTATACAGGGATTCAGTCATTGCCAACTGCTGGTAGCAGGTTCCCAGCTTCTCAAATAGCAAAGAACTTTTAAGGCCTGGCTAGACAGAAAAAAATGCCTTGACCCAAAATAGGGAGTTTCAGCAGACAGACCTTCCTCCATCAGTCTCTCACAAAGACAGAGAGGGGCAAAAAATCTGTGGGCTGAGCAGAGAGTTGTGAGTGACAACAAGCTAAGGAGCATCAGCTCCTACAGCAGGTGCACTGCCCAAAGGCCTTATTTTTCATGCTGAACAGGGCTGAAAACTTGGCATGCCCAGACTTCATCATGCAGCTCAGCTTTATTTGCATGCCTAAGGTCATGACCTCTTGGAGACCAACACATGAAGCACAGCTCTATTTCAAGTTCAGTTTGACTCTTCACTGTGGCTCAGTTATTCCACAAAGGATGAGGCCAACTTGGGTCAATCAGTTCTCCCTTACGAAGTTGCTCAAATGCGTGCCATTCCTTTCACAAATCCGACTTATTTTTACACCTAAAAATAAAGAGTATGGGGAATACAAAAGTGGAATTGTCTCATAGTTTGAAGTGAGGCTAGATTGTTTTTCCTGTGATATGTGATAGTGATATAGGATTGAAAGAACATGTCCTGTGCCGCTTAACGAGCACACAATGAGTCCTGCTAGTGAATCCAGATGAAAACTAAACAGGATGAGGCAAAGCAATCCCAGCAAAAGTGTAGTGGCAAAGTAGAAAGAAGGCCAGGGATGTGAGGCAATGTGAGTCTTCAAATAAATGTTCTTTCTTTGTGCCAGGAATTGGCAAGTAATTGACATTCTACATAGGTTTGTTGATGATTTTGAGTTTTGGTAGAAAAACAAAATGTAGTTTCTCTGATTCTAAAATGCAGTTCTATTCAGAATTGATTTAATTATATGATACAAAATTTTATTTTTAATGGATGATTGTTTAAAAATATTTATTTATTTTTATTGGAAAGACAGATTTTACATAGAGAGATCTTCCTCCATCTACTGGTTCACTCCCCGGATGGCTGCAATGGTCTGAGCTGAGCTGATCAAAGCCAGAAGCCAGGAGCTTCTTCTGGGTCTCCCACAGGGTGCAAGGTCCCAAGGCTTTGGGTCATCCTCTACTGCATTCCCATTCCATAAGCAGGGAGCTGGATGGGAAGCAGAGCTGCTGGGATGTGAACCAACATCCATATGGAATCCTGGCACATGCAAGGTGACAATTTAGCCACTAGGATATCTCATTGGACCCTAGAGCAAAATTTTCCAATGAGTAATAATTACTGAAGCCAGTGAGTTGTTATAAAAAAAAGAAGAAAGGAGAAAGTAAAGCCAAGAATGGAAGCAGAGAACAAGCCCGATTTCATCTGATCTCGGAAGCTAAGCAGGGTCGGGCCTGGTTAGTACTTGGATGGGAGAATGGATAAATGGAAGAATATAGAGAGGGAAATAGAGAAGAAAAACTGAGAGTGTTGAAGAGAACACAAAGGTAATGAGCAAACTTTTTCATGTAACAAAAATGCCTTTTATCTTTGCATCCACAGACATGTATTTTCATAAATATTTAAAGCTTAATTTGAATAATCAGGAAAAACACAACCTTATCATTGATCACTTCAGAAAGATTTATAAAATGACTGCTATGGCTTAAGTTCTGTGAAGAAAGTAATTTTGGCTTCACCTTCTATTTGATCTGCCATGATACTGCCAAACAGATTAATAAATTATGTTTATTTATGCAGACACTGAAGGTGGATAAGATTAACAGACAGCTACAGTACTTACTCTTTTCTGTTTAAAATTTATTTTATTTTTAATGGAAGTGCAGATTTATAGAGAGAAGGAGAGACAGAGAGAAAGATCTCCATCTACTGGTTCACTATCCAAGTGGACACAACCACTGAGCTGATATGAAGCCAGGAGGCAGGAGCTTCTTCTAGGTCTCCCACATGGGTGCAGGGTCCCAAGGCTCTGGGCTATTCTTCACTGCTTTCCCATGTCACATGTAGGGAACTGGATGTGAAATAGAGCGGCCAGGATCTGAACTGGTGCCCATATTAGATTGTGATGGTTTCAATGTGAGGATTTAGCCAATGAGTCATAGCAACTAGCCCCTATAATATTTATTCTTACCTGCTTCAGTGTTTCATATTTACTAGGAGAAATTATTGCATATTTCACAGAAAATGAAGCTAATAAATCTAGAAAACAGAATTTCCTGGAACCCCACAAGAGCTATGGGTGTGAGTGAATAGTCCTGCAATGGCTCTAATGATTATCTAATTTGAATCAGATGAAAATGACATGACAAGCAAGGGAAATAAGGAAGCCAAGTATATATGACAAATACAGCTTCTCTCTATTGCACACTATCCTGAAAAACCATCTTCTGCCCTGGCCAGCTGACATTTCCTCCTGGCTTTTAAGTAGAAATGGAGGGATTAGGGGACTTAGGGGAGTCAGGTTAGAGAGGGTGCTCTTACACATAATTTATAAATAAATGCACTCTGGGAGGGAGAAAGGAAGAGACTGAGGCCTTGCATTTTGGAGGAATAAGAGAAAGACAATTAACTCATCAATAAAGTATTCAGACTGCACTAGGATAAGGACTTTGAACTTGATCTCATGTGCACACAGATTGCTGTTAGGAGGAAATGAGATAACATAGGTGAGACCACAGTGTAAATGGGAAAACTATGCTAATGTGAGACATTAATACCATTATTCCCATCCACAACAGGTTCCTGAGGAGGGGAGTGACATGATAAAAGCTCTGCTTCCGAAGATGCATGTGGGAGTGTTGTGCAAAAAGGCTTGTAAAAGGAGAGAGCGCATTATCCAGGAGACCCGCAGGGTTCTGCCAACGCCGGCTTAGCAGAGAACCTGGAAGTACATGTTCTGGAAAAAGTGAGTGTCCTTTCACTTCTCTCGCTCCGCGCCATGGCCTAAGGAAAGCTTCCTTTTGGCTTAAGACCTTGGCTCCTATGTCAGCCACTTAGGAAAATCAGCTGGCAAAAGGCGCTTCACCGTTTCAAACACTGATTGCGCTGTAGATCTGTCTGGCTATAGTCATACTGGTTCTGTGTTTGCTCAGTTTATCTGACTCTTCTGCCTTCTTGAGTCATTCAGAATACATAGGTGTCAGAGTGGCAAAGCTCACTATTTCACCTTGCAGTGTTAGTGCAATGTTAAGATTAGCTTATTAGTTCTGTTTACTCAAAATCGAATCCCCTAAATCAGCATGTCCATATGTCTGGCGATAAAGTCCACTAGCAAAAGCAACAACATGCATTTCCAAATGTGTTCTTACAGAGAAAAGAAGAAGACGCGTGTTACATGGAAAAGAGATAACGCTTCTCAGAAGAAAGGAGCAAGATGGATAACACAAACTTCATTTCAGAGAAAGAAGGATGTATCCTACCAGTTGAATGATGAACTGCCACCAACAGAATTGGAAATCAATATGCTGTGTAAAAATTAGTCCATGTAAGATCAATAGCAGGATACAGTAATCATTTTCAGCAATGGGAAAGAGAATAAAAACGGAACTACTTGGATGAAATTGAAAACTGCTACGCCATAGCCAGAGCACGGAGGAACAAAGGTCCAAAATACCATAGCCTTTTCTTTTCCTTCCTTCATTGAGGGAGAGCCTAAAAGACAAGAAAAAAAAAAAAAGAAAAAAAAAAGAATCCAAAATAGTTGACCTGCAAAAAAATGGGCTGGGAGAATATCATACTGAGAGTAATATTTACTTGATGTACGATATCTAGTAGAATGCCTGGAAAGCTAGAATTGGCTTATGGTTGTTCACCCTGCTCTGGTAACTGTGGAAATGAGCTGACAGTGGCTTCAACAGACAGGCTCAGACCTAGAGCAAAGTGTGCACTCACAACAGGCTGCCCAACCAGTCCTTAACCAGGCAAGTATGCCGAAGGCATTGGCTTCCACTGCACAGAGTGCATCAGGGAAGGGTTCCTAGTGATCAGAGTTGGAGGTATTTACAAATAGCAAGCATAAATAACAGAACTTAAGATCACGTTCTTTAGCCATGAATATGCTACAGGATTAGAGAATTGTATATGTCTGTTACAAAGAGTAAGAAATATGTCCAAGATTAAGAGGAAGAGAAAGATGAAGGAACATAAATCACTTCATAGGGAAAGAGATGAAACGATGCTGAAGTACAAGTCACAAGAGGGCTTGAGAAGGCAGATCATCTATAGATCTTCAAACTAAGCAGTTGTTTCAATTGCCTTGTTGTGTTTTTTTGAGTCCTGGAGTCACTCAGCCAAGTGATTTGACAGAGGAAATAATACTAGGACATATGAATAAGGCCACGTTTTGTATGGCGTTCTGTTTCCTGGGTTGGAAGATTTTCAAATAAAAAAAAAAAAAAACGCAGCTGCAGCTCATAACTTTCCCAGGTCCTGATTACTGAGGCACATTGTAGGAACAATTTGAGCGGGAAGGTGGAGCTTATTTAACCAAGTGTCAGAATTTGCTACAGGCTGTAAGGAAAAGAGATTAAACATGTGTAAGTACTCTCTTAGACAATATTCTGGTATTTGGAGAGGTTGATAAGTGAGAATGGATTGGAGGAAAGCAAAACTCTAAAAGACGAAATGAACCTGCGTAGGATAATACAAGTGTTAAGGTGTAAGTGAGTTATGACTGGCTTATGAGCACATCAAGGGAGTTTAAAAAGAGGAGTACTTGGAATTATACAGCGTTGCCTTGCAGGAGATAAAAGGCTTGATAGTAATCAGAGAGAGGAGAGAGTCAGAAAAGGCCCAAAGAAGGCTAAAGACACTGGGTAGGGTATAGATTTATACAGAGAAAGCTCACTATGGAAGTGAAAAAGATGCTCGTGAATCTATGCAGGGGATTGAAATTCTGAATCATAGCTTCCAGATACAGTCACTGAAAAAAAAGTTGGAGATTTTTTTGGTTGGACACAAGGGAGTCTTCTCTCATTTTCTCTTCTCCCCTCCTCCCTTCTTCTCCCCTCCCTTCTCCTCTCCTCTCCCCTCCCCTCCCCTCCTCTCCTCTCCTCTCCCCTCCCCTCCCCTCCCCTCCCCTCCCCTCCCCTCCCCTCCTCTCCTCTCCTCTCCTCTCCTCTCCTCTCCTCTCCTCTCCTCTCCTCTCCTCTCCTCTCTCTGCCTTTCAAGTAGATAAAAAAAACAAAAACAATATGTTTTCTAAATATCTTATTGTTTAAAATGATTTTCATAGATTAGAGCCCCAATATCATCATTATATGGAATAAAGGGAGAATAACTAACCATGGCACATTCATGTAATGAAGTTCATACAGACGTAAAAGTCCGTGTGTTGAAAGTTATTTACTGATGTAGGAAAAATAGTCTAACTATCTGCTATTTTAGAAAATCAGAATGCAAGTTGTTGTTGCTTCAAAAAGATGAAATTCACAATAAAGGAGATGGTGTCATTGTGGCCGAGTGAGTGAAGCTGTTGACATGGGCACTCGTTCAGGCACTGGCGGCTCAGTTATGATCCAGCTCTCTGCTAAGGGTCCTAGGAAAGCAGTGGGAAATAGTGCAAGTCCCTGGGGCCATGCCAGCTGCGTTTGTCACCTGCTTGGAGTTTTGCAGAATTGTCTGTCAGCTTTGGCCTGATGCATGCAGAGTTAGTGCAGTCGCTTGGGGAGTGAACCAGCAGATCAAGCATCTCTCTCTCTCTCTCTCTCTCTCTCCTTCACGGCCTCTCCTTGTAACAATCACTTCCTTTTAAATAAACGTAACAAATCATAAGAAAATAACAACCCCATTAATAATGACAATAATATAGAGTACAAAATTACTGTGAAATCTTGAATTTTTACCTGCTTTTTATTTTTTAAAGAGTATGTATTTTTTTTGTATTTAAATCTTTCCTATGTTTGTAACTGTTTACAATGAGCATGTGGTTAATTATGGTAACATCTGTTAAACCAGAAAAAAATGACGGTGAACACATAAACATCTCCTATAAAGTGCAAACTCACATACTTGATCTTCAATGACCTCTGATAAGCAGCAGATTCTTATTTTAACCATTTTATGATTGAATGTCAAATAAATTGGTAGCACGGATTCAAAAAGGAAGAATGATGAGAAGCTTGTATAAAAAGACGAGTTGCAAAAATATGAAAAGTGACTGGCAACTCTTTACCCATGGGAGATAGAAGAATATTAAGAAAAGCTGTGCAAGTTCTCTAAAATAATTTTGTATAGAAACTAATGCGTTACCGATCGCAACAACCTTTCAGATAATCAATAACAGAGGGGGAATGAATTCTGTATCCAAATTCAATTAAGTTGAGTTCAGCTCCTGAATCTTTTTAGATGGCAACTTTCAAGAAACAAATACAGTACTTTTAAAGACTCAGGATTATTAGCTTTTTAATGGGAGAAATCAAGTATATTTATATAGATGTTCCTTATCTTTGAATCTTCTGGAGTAACATACATAAAAGTTCTCTGAAAATAAAAACATGTCATACACGTATAGGTGTGCTAGCTGTACGCAGTATACTAACTGCTGCTAATAATAATTTAAAAAATAGACACTAAAATCTTTTAGTGTGGTCTAAGAAAACGTGTAGATACACTGCGATATATATATACACATATATTACATGCACATGTGTGTGAACATGAGAGAAGATTCTTCAAAAAACATGGAAATCTGAATTTCATCATAAGTTTCCTACTTTGAAGCAAATCGTATGTGTTTACTTATATAGACAAAGAGAGGGAAAGAGAGAGAGAGAGAGAAAGCTCTTACCTGCTGGTTCATTCTTAGTGCCTACAATGGGAGGTAGGCTAGGGCTCAACCCTGATTTTCTACATGGGATGGAATTGCACGGTCGGTGCCCAAATGCATGAGTTATCACTGCTTCCCTGGGTCTGCAATATCAGGAAGCTGCCATCAGCAGCCAGGGTCAGGAAGTGAACTCAGATCTTGAAGTGGGACACATCCATCTTTTTAAAAATAAAATGCTTGTGTAACTTGAAAGGCATGGGCACACACACACACACACACACACATCATAAACAATTACTGGATATGGAGGTACTAAGTGCCAGAATGGTCACCCTAAAATACAGGTATCTTGTTGGCATCTTAGCCAGAAGATCAACGCTTGACAAGTTTATTTTGGTGCAGAAATGTTTTGAAATTCATGCCTCGTTTTTTCACATGCATTTCGTATGAGTTTTAAAAGATTCTCAATATATACGGTTTCAAAATCTTTTGCACCCTAATAAGTTTACATCTTAATTTCATTTTCATTTTTCTTTTAAGTATCTTCATACAAAGGCAATTGTAAGTTACATACGGGTCTATGTCCAGGCCTGCCCTGGTACATGACCTATTCTGCAAGGCAGTGTGGCATAGTGGGAACTGCTAGGAGGTTGGGCCAGGCCGAGCTAGTTTAATCCAGTGTCATTTGACATCCCTTCTAGATGGCCCCAAGTCGATTCATTCTTGCTAAATCTCAGTGTTCTCATTTAATGTTGACAAGTATAGAGTAGTCAACACTCTATGCAGTGGTCATTGCGTTTTAACAAGCATTTATTTACTTGAACTGCAGGGAGGAGAGAGGGAGAGAAAATCATCTCTCATTCACTGCTCATTCCTTGAGGCCCACAATAGGACGAGGCCAGGCCAAAACCTAGAACTGAACTCAGTTCATTCATCACACGCACGTGTGGCAGGGACTCAGAGGCCATTCCCTATTGCTTCTTATAATGTGTGCTATTAGACACCAGGAACTGAAAACAAAGCCGGAACTCAGATCTAGGTATCCGTATGTGGGATGTTGGCAACTCAAGGAGGATTTTAACACCTGTGTTAACTGTCTGATAATAATCCACTTCTTAAGGCTCAGTGAGCTGTATTAAACAAGTATTATGTGGAACAATTTGATCTCTGACAGCTTTGGAAAATGGAGGTGCATTTTCATTTCAAAAATATTGAAGATCAACATTATGGTATATTATCTCTACTTCAGGTAATAAATCATCTGACAACAACTAGTTAATGCTTACACCTGTAACTACAGGTTAAATACAGTAAGAATGTTAAGTACACAACAGGAGTAAGCATTACCTGGGATGATAACTGCTCTGGAAGAAGCTGTGTCGATAAGGAGATTGAAACTCTTTGTTATGCCACTCATGATCCAGCACCATAAAGACAATGTCTTTTAAAAATGCTGCATGTCTTAGAGCTGGAGAAGAAAGAAAGTCAAGAAAAGTCTGAAAATTCGCTTATCTCTTTAAAGTCAAGTGAAGAAATTATCTTTACAAACTTAATATACTTTTATCTGCTTGAGATCAAGTGTTTATTAATTTTTCACTATATGATGTCATTTAGAATAATTATATTCTACAACTATAGGAATGTTTGGATGGCATGTTTCATAATGTTTCAAGTTCAAACTGAAGGTCCATTTCAGGAAACACAGAAGAAAAGGTGAAGAGTTAGAAAAGCAATAGCTTCTGTTAAGTTACACAATGGCTCCTCATGAAAGCTCTCCCTTGAGCCTTCTAAATCCATTTGCCTAAGCATTGTAGGTTTGTAGGTTTGTGATATGTTGACTTATTATTTTTTTAGGTTTTTTTTAGCTAATAAATCTGCTTTAATTTTGGTAATATGAAAGCTTCATTATAACAAATCCAATGTGGTTTCTATGCTACCTAGCTATTGAATTTTGTCTAAATCACGGGCATTTCAAAATTATCCACCAAAATGCTAATAGAAATTTTTATGTCAGATGTTGAAATTCATGCCTTTAAATATGTTGATTGACTTCCAGTTTCCTCAGAAACTTTTGGTGATCCAAATTTCAGTTGAATCTTTGAGGATTTTCATCTGTCATTAAGTCAAACCTGACACCTCTATATTTCTGGTCTTCACACCCTTGTGGAATACCTTTCTTTTGAGTATGGACTGGACCTAGTGGCTTGCTTAAAGCAAGTAAATAGCTGATTGCATGCCACTTAAAATGCTGGGTTATAAATAATTGTGGCTTCTATCTTGGGTATTTTTCACTTTCAGGAAGTCAGATAAGTTGCAAGAACTGTCAGAAAGGATGTTGAGAGACCTATGTGTCCCAAACGTCACTGAAGAAAAGATCCTGGTCAAACTGTGAGACAGACAATGTGTACCACCTGCCAGGCCCACTGCCGGCTGGTGCTGACTGTTGGTAGTCTAAGTGCAACTTCACTGAACCGCCCTGAAATGGACCTGTCTAGCTAAGGTTGTTGACATTAGAAACAGTGCTAGGTAATAAATGCCTTTTATTTTAAATTGCATAATTTTAAGATGTTTAACTTTTCTCCTTTGTTATTTCTTAAGCTGAATGGAAATAATAGTAGCATCTACAGAGCTTTTTAGTAAAAACTATAAAAGTATATTTAAACTGCTCTTTTGCAAAGCACTTGGAAAATTATATTGCTGATTGAAAGTCTTTACGCCCAGAAAGATATGTCTGTTTTCACAATAAAATAGATCTGAAAAGCTAATGAACTATTAAAGATTTGTTATAATGAGGCAAAAGTTTAGGAATATATGAATTAGAAATTTCCATACAGCAGAACCACACACACACACACACACAAGTATACAGTATTGCTGAAGATGAGTTATGTGTTGAAGAGTTTCTGTTATTATTACACAATAACAGAAAATGACAAGATGCTGAAAAATAAAATGGAAGTTACATTGCTTAATGACAAACTCCAGCTATATTGGAGAACTAATCAAAGTTGAGTTTCAGATATTTGGACACTCAGCTTATTAAAAGAAGAAAGCTAATCAGAAATGTATTATTTGTGTGCCTAGGTATGAGTGAGAAAGGCTAAAACAGGAGAAAATATGTAGCTTGTAGCCAGTAAATAATATAAAAGCAAGTGAATGTAAAATCAAAGCAGGGGTTGAAAAATGAGGGTTACCTATTTGGGCACTAAGAGGAAAAGGGGTCTAGTCGGGACAGTGGGGAGAGGTGATGGAAACGCTACAGGCAGTCGAGAGAGGGAGGATCCAGGCATACATGCACTGGCAAAGATGAGCTATCTATGAATACCTCATCTAGCATATAGCAGTGGATGAAAGAACATTGTTCTGTTTGGGCTTTCTGTGCAGTGCAGAGTGGAGCACAAAATGTGTTGTCTTTTTGTGTCTCTGAGTGTTGATTTAGGTGTCGGACCTAACACACAGCTGAGAATGCAAAGTGGTTGACTGAGCATAGACATTCTTTATTGGCAAGCAGGTTTGAAAAGGCAATGGACAGCTCAAAATGTTGCTTCATCTGGAATACAGGTAATTTGCTCCTGACCTAAGTGAAGGATTAGAAGAAGCAGTGGAGACATCCAACACAATGGGGACAAAGGAAAACCACTCTTCAAGAGGGCTGTGGTGTTCAAGCATTGCACAAGCATTGGAACTTTCAGTGGAACTACTGGTAGTCGTCTAAATCTGGAAGGCCAGTTTTGTGAGTAGAGCTGATACCTCAGTCAGATGCTATGCTTCCTTTTGCGCACACATTCACCACTCTTACCAGTGAGGAGGCATTCCCTGGCATTCAGCAATGGAAGCTGCCTTTGGCGACATCGCAATCCAATCCTGAGCCAAACTGTGAAAGTCCTGCTGGGTACTGAGTGGTGAATGGTGTGACAGTGGGTATTCAGAGGGACAGTTCATTGAATAAAACATTTTCCGAGTTGGGCAATGGTGAATCCTGGAACACGTTTTGTGTGAAAAGTAGCCTCTTTCCATCAGAGAGCTGTCATGAGGAACAGATGAGATGATGCGGATGGTCAGATGTCAAGCCAAAATTCACTAGCAAAACGGGGAAGTGTCATGGTCTTCAAGAACCAGTTCCTGAGTAAAAGCAATTGAGATGTTTTATTCCAAGAATATGTAACTGAATTTAGAAATAAGAGGAAGAAGCATTCCAAATCTCTAATTCAAACCAGACTCTGCATTTGAAATCAAATTAGTGTACTTTGCTAATGGAATTAATTTCTATGATTTTCAAAGAATTCATAAAATGTTAAGCAGTATTAACTCTTATTAAGATGATGAAAATAGTTAATTCGAAGGTAACCAAAACTAGAGCTGTTAAAAAAAACTGTTTAGTTTTCATCTCCTTATTTTCATTTTTAAAAGTCTAATCAGAAAAACCACATGCATGATAGGCAATTTTGGTTTGTTTTTACAACCAGAACTTTTCTAAAGCTAAACAAAGACAAGTTGGCTTTATTAATTTGACAGGATCTTTGAGTAAGTATAAGGGGATTTGAAAGTGTATGCATATTAGCTAGTTAAATCTGCCTTGTATTTATGAAAGAGACCTACTCACTCCTTTGGTTTAGAGCCAGTCCCTATAACCAGTGTCTCAGCATTCCTTTCTTCTTGCTTGTCTCCCTGGTAATAATAACTATTATATATTTAACTTCTAGCAGGTCATCTATTTTTTAGGCCCCACAGGGGTGACTTAATATGACTTGTGCATTTCTATGATCAAACTATTCCACTTAATGCCATTCTGTTCCACTCATGCCATTTCGTATTTTAAGAGTCACTTCTTTGATATGAATGAATAATATTCCATTGTATGTGTCTTTTCTTTCTTTATTTACTAGTGAATGGACACCTAGATTGATTTTCATATATTGGCTGGCTACTGTGTTTTTTTTTTAAGATTTATTTATTTTTATTGGAAAGACATTCACAGAGAGAAAAAGAGACAGACAAAGTTCTTCCATCCACTGGTTCATTCCTTATGTGGCCTCAAACGGTCAGGGTTAAGACAATCTGAAAACCAGGGGCCAGGAGTTTCTTCTGGGTTTCTCACATACATGCAGTGTTCCAAGGCTTTGGACTACCCTCTACTGCTTTCCTATGTCTCAGGAAGGGAGATGAATGGGAAGTGGGACAGCCAGGACATGAATCGGTGCCCGTATGGGATCCTGGGGCAAACAAGGGGAGGATTAGTTGATTAAGCCATCACAAATGGTCCCAACACCATTCATTTTATTCAGTTACAGAAAGGAGAGAGAGAGAGAAAGAGAGATCTTCCAGCTGCCGGTTCACTCTGCAAGTGAATGCAACGGCTGGAGCTGAGTCAGAAGCCAGGAGTCTTCTGGGTCTCCCACGAGGATGTATGAGCTCAAAGACTTTAGTTGTCCTCTGCTACTTTCCCAAGCCTTAAGCAGAGAGCTGGGTGGGAAGCAGGGCAGCTCTGAGTCCCAGTTGGTGCTCATATGGGATACCAGCACCAAAGGTGGAAGCTCAGCCTACTACGCCTCAGCAATAGCCCTCTTTGGCTATTGTGAATAATGTTGCAGGGGTAAGTGTAGACGGGTTTCATTTCCCTTGGATACATAGCCAGCAGTGTGATTGCTGAATCATATGGTGGTTCTAGTTTTAGTTTTTAGAGGAAATGATGTGATGTTTTCCACAACGAGTTAAGTAATTTTGATTTTTCAAGCTGATCTAATAGTATTGAGGTGATGTCTTCTTAATTAATTTTGATTAACATTTTCTTGATTAGTGGTGCTAAGCAGCTAGCCATTCATGTTTCTTACTTTCGGAAATACAACCTAACTGAAGTATAGTGGCTTTTTTCTATTCAGTAGGCCACACTGTTCTCAACAACATCTTTTTTCCAAAGAAGCTTTCGTGTTTTCTTTTTCATGTTTTCATTGACACATTATTCAGTAGCACATTACTGACCTCCATTGTGCTGTAAATCTTTTGTTTTATCTTTATTCCTGTTGTTGATTTTGTTTTATGGGTTCTCATTTAAGGGAATGTGTAGCGACTGCACGGTAGAGACTATCATATCCAGTTGTGAAGATACAATGTAGTAGGCATCTCTACTTCCAAATCAAAGATGGACTGTCAATAAAACTGTTGCATATATCCTAATAATAAGGTACTTGGCTGTTTGCCATTGTCTATACCAGAAATGTCAGGACACACTTAACTAACAGAATCATGGACTTATGACTGCTTATATAGTATTATACTACTGTAATAATACAGGGAAATAAGTTGTGGGGGGGATATGGGGAAGGGGAAGGAATTATACTATAAAGGCAAAAAAAGGGAAAACTGAAAATTCAGAAAAGAATTAAATCAAAAGAAAGTTTTTTGTAACCGTTTTATCATTATGTTTATGATATTGCGTAAGATTCATTGTATATATTACATATAATGAATATATAAAATATCTATAATATAGATAACATATAAATACATAATATAAACAATGAATCTCATCCAATATCATATATATGTATATGACCTTAAAAAATGTGACACCTGTAAAATTAAGTTCACTAATTCAACATTAATATCAAATTGCTAATTAAATGAGGAAATAAAGATGCATTGTCAAGGCATGTATTTCATTGCACCGTGAATTCATTGTTGACAGCCTGAAGTGTTGGTGTTCAGTTGAGGACTGCCTTAATTATTGGCTTGATCCGATGATCAAGCTTTCCATGTTGTTTAAGGAGCAGAATGTTACCAGTTGTGTGTGACGGAGGGTTTCTCAGGAGCTCTTCATTTCTTTGGGTGTAACTCAGTCATTTTCATGTCAGTCAAAAACAAACAAAAACTTACCTCTTACTGTAAAAAAAAAAGGCAAAATTTATTTGCTGTCATCGGTACATCTTCATATCTTAGCCCACTCCAAGTGTAACAAAATACCATGTACTAATAAGCAATTCAAGTCTATTTCTTACAGTTCTGGAGGTTAAGATGTTCAAGACCAAGGTGCTATCAGATTTCAGTCTGGGGGGGGGCTCCACATTCTCTTCTCCCTGTAATCCTAAGCTGCAGAAGAGGACTCATTCATTACCTTTCTAGGGGGCATGAATCCCAGTGTCCTCCAGCTTCTGTCACCATCAATTTGGTTCAGGGGTGTGGAGCAATGCCCATCCCCAGAAATAATTTGGCATGGATTTACCAAGGCAACAAAAGGCAGAACTCAAAATTCAGTAAGTTTGTAGTAACTTTCAATTTGTCAATTTTCTGTGGCCTACCATTAGTGTAATGAATGTGAAAATGGCCCTTTGTAGATAGAAGGTTCTCCACTCATGAGGAATTAAGATTTGCATATATGAATACTGTGAGGACATAAACATTGTGACTACAGCACTGTGCAAATAGTTCAGATAGATGGCAGCTTAATATCATTACTATGGATCATCTGCTTGATAACTGCACCATTAATTTCTCCTTGTTGTTGTGGAAGCACTCAGTCTGGGAGCATCGTTGGAACAGTGGGCAGGTGGTACCTAGCAAGGACTGGGTTGTCCTAACAAGCATGAAGTAAGGTTGGAACTTGAGCATTGACCTCTTGGCTTCATGTCAATGAACATTTTTTGTTTTTTCCTATTTTGTTTAGAGAAGTTTACCCAAGACCTTTGCTTAGAGATAGTAAACCATTCTTTAGGTCAAGGATTTATTAGAAAATGCAATTTTAATACAATATTGCCAAGAGGAAACTCAAGAAGTGATGGAGATTAGAAAATACACTTAGTGTGTAAGAACTGATCAGTGAATACCCTCTGTGTTGTCTCGTGATGTTATGGACTGTAATGAGAAAGAAAACAAAACTGCTCTATATTTTCTTGTGATCATGACCTGTACGCCTGAAGCTTACAGAAATGTTCCTTCCTAGCATATATTAATTGATTACAGCTTTAGATTTCTGACATGGCATTGAAAATGCCATAGAACAAGAGAACATGTAAAAACTAACTTTAACTCACATTAAAGGGAGCAATTAGTCATGTAAATACAAATTTTCACAATTAATATCTACTACCATTGACCTAATACAGATAAAACTAGGCTTAATCAGTGCTGTCTCAGTTAAAAATGACAATTCCATTATATTTAAACAAGTTATTAAGCCATGCTTATAAAAGCCGTAAATAAGACCATTGACTTTAAGAAGAACTGAACATAGAGGATAAGTTTCAGGCCTATGGACTATGTCATTCTGAAATTCTTGTATACAACACCGTGAATTAAAATCTACCTTTGTAATCTCTGTGTTTAAACTATAGTTTTTGTTGTTGTTGTTGTTTCTCTTGCGAAGTGTTGTAAAGGGCTAGCACACTATGCTATCCGCTACTTCATCTTAGCACATGGGAACAAAAAGAGTTAAAACTCCTGTGACTGGTTGCCTCCCAGATAATAAAACAATGCATGAGAAGCAGCCTAAGGAATAATATTTTTTTAGATCAATTAATACATGGAGGAGTTTTGTTCCTGGGTTAATCATTAGCATGAACTTTCAGCTTAGAGCTAAGGTTTGGGGTGAGTCATAAAAGTGGCTTGGGAAGGACACCTCTCTCCTTTGTGCTATATCAAGGACTTTAACTCAAAATTATTCAATTTGACACCTGCAGATCCCTCAAAAAACACGTTTTCCAAAGGAATTGTAGGAAGGGCCACCTTTCACGGATATTTCACTGCTTTTTTGGTTGGAATATTTTTTGCAGAATCAGGAAACAAGTGAGTAGCAAGGCATCTCTAAGACACATTAATAGGAGCTTTGAAAAAAAAACTAAAATAGGATAAAATTTAATAGGCCTACTTGAATGTATCATGTGGTACATAAGGAAGGTAACAACCTTTAGAAAATGAGATTTTCAGAGCTTCCTTGCTCTCTTGTACTGTATATCCTCCAATGAGCGATGGATCCTTTTTTTTTTTTTTTTGTATCAGATTAAGTACCTTGTTACATCTTCAAGGGCTGTAACTCATGCATGGCCACAAAGAAAAGGAACTACTCTTCAGCTATAACCTGGAAAGGGTTTTTCTCCTGTAAAAGAATATCTACTGCTTCACGATTCTTAAGTTTTCCATTTACTATAGCTTTGCACTCCAGGGGAGCATATATTGAATAGTAATCATCTTCTGCCAATGTTCTGGGCTCTTATGTGATGAGCTCAGCACTCTCCACAAACTCACACACTCACTGATCAATTTTATTCCATATACTTTAAGAATGTATCTCCAAGATAAGTGTAATTTTGTTTCCCAAAGGCAATACATGAGGTTGCTTTCACTTTTGTTTGGGGGGTGTGTGTGTGGGGGGGTGTTTATTTCATCCACATCCTAGATCACATCATGGATTTTGACATTGGCTTTGTCTTTCTCTGTTAGAATGAAATTGTTGTGGTTTTATAGCTTCGATGTGCCCCTCCCCAAGGGTCAGAGTGCTGCAGGCATGGTGCTCAGTGCAGCAGTTGGGTGGTGAATTCTGATGACAGGTGTTTGTACGGTGAGATCTGTGCCCTTATAGCATGACACATGATCATCCAGCTCTCTTCAATCGAACATAAGGAAAAGATCCGTAAATGTGCACATGAAAAAAATCAATTGACATATAAAGGCATGCTGCCAATTAAACTCACAGGAGACCTCTCACAGGAAACTCTACAGGCAAGAAGAGAATGAAATGACATATTCTAGATTCTAAAAGAAAAAAATTTTCGGCCCAGGATAACATATCCAGCAAAGCTCTCTTTTGTCTTTGAAAAAGAAATAAAATTATTCCACAGTAAAGAAAAGTTAAAAGAATTTGCCTCTACCAAACCTGCCCTACAAATGATACTTTCAGAAGTTCTCTTGACAGAGAAGACAATAGCACCCAAAGAAACCAAAGGCAAATGGGAAGAACTTCCCAGCAAAATGACAACAGAAGACTAAACCAATGAACAACCCATTCCGAAAATGACAGGGCCAAATTATCACTCATACATATTAACCCTGAATGTAAATGGCTTAAGCTCAATCAAACGTCATAGATTAATAGATTGGAATAAAAAACAAACCAATCTATTTGTTGTCTACAGGAGACACATTTAACCAACAAAAATCAGTGGAAACTGTATCGCATGGATTTTGAATTTTTTGTTTTTGTTAGTTTGATCTCTTCAAAGCAGTTTCTTCTGATTAGATTCTTCAGTTGGTTAGATCAGATGGCATTCTTGCCCATGAACTTCAATCAAAAGGTGCATAAATGGATTCCTTCATTTTTTAACACTGCATTCTGCTAAACTTCAGAAAATGTATGAGGTGTAGGGGCCTCAGAAAGTTCTATGGTTCATATGGTAGGACTGGTCCAATCGGAAATTGTATGGAATTCTGCCTCTTTGATGAATGTTCTTTATAAATTCATGCAAAATAGAATTACATTACCTGGATGAAATCAGACTGAGAAGCCATTCTGATTAGCTTTGTGCTTGCCAATGGCTTAATTATTATGAAAGAACTATCTAAATTCTTACGGATTATGAGAACTTAAAACAGTTCAGAAAGTCATGCAGATGATGAAACCCACTACTATCTTTCCCCAGTTGCACTTTTCCCCACGAATCCTTCATGAAATTACTAATTCAAGTTTCATCTTCTGTAATTCTTGTATAGTGTGCCAAAATAGAAATGTAAGCTTGATATTAAAGGCTTCTGGGGCTGATTAAAATTCTTCCACATTATAAATGATACTGAAGTTGATATTCTTATATATTTATGCTTTCTCTACAAATGCAAAAAGTTTTATTTGGTTAAATTCCTGCAAATGGGCCTGGCAGCGTGGCCTAGCAGCTAAAGTCCTCACCTTGAAAGCCCCGGGATCCCATATGGGCACCGGTTCTAAGCCCGGCAGCTCCACTTCCCATCCAGCTCCCTGCTTGTGGCCTGGGAAAGCAGTCGAGGATGGCCCAAAGCTTTGGGACCCTGCACCCGCGTGAGAGACCAGGAAGAGGTTCTTGGTTCCCGGCATCGGATCGGCGCTTACCGGCCCGTTGCGGCTCACTTGGGGAGTGAAACATCGAATGGAAGATCTTCCTCTCTGTCTCTCCTCCTCTCTGTGTATCCGGCTTTCCAATAATAATAAATCTTTAAAAAAAAATTCCTGCAAATGGGATTACTGAATGACTTAGATTTAAAAATAATTGATGGATGGTAATGCCTTGCAAATACTTTCTGAATTAGAGATTGACCAAAATAAGTGCAATTGCTCATTTTCTTGCTGGTGTACCAAAAATATTGTTAAACATTTTTAATCTTCAATATTCTAATGAGCAGATAATTAATATTAAATGTTTCATTTGCATTCCTTTGATTATTGATAGTTTGATTTCATATATAATTGTCACGTATTATGGAGATGTCATATTTTTTCTCTATACCAGAAGCATTTTTACTTATTAAATATTCTTTATTTTTTACTGAATAATTCTTCAAAGATTTAGCTATTATTTATAAGGCAGAATGACAGAGTTGGGGAGAGACAAGACAGGGAGATCTTTCATCTGTTGGTTCACTCAGAAACATCCAGGTTTGGACCAGACAAAAGCCAGGAGCCAGAGCTACAGCATGGTCAGGGGCCCAAGCACTTTGGTCACCATGTGCGACATTTCCAGTCATGTTAGGAGAAAGTTAAGTCAGAAGCAGAGCAGCAGGGACTGGTCCCAGTTCTCAGATATGTTCTGCCAGCATCACCAGCAGTGCCTTAAAACCCTGGACCACACGTTGTGTTTCTGTACATCCTCTTTATGTAACTCATTATGGCTATTGACTTTGCTATAAACATTGCAAATGTTTTCCCTTGGTTTGCTACATGTATTTTGACAATATTTATGATCTCATATCCTAGTTTTACATTTTGTTCAGAAGCCTTTCCATGTTTTAGATATCAGTGTTAAGTGCTTCTATTTATGAATGACCCTTGTTTGTGTTTTAATTTATTGGTAATAGCCAGCATTTTGATTGTGGTTGTTTACAAGTTCAAATGTTTTGTTTATCTGAAACATCATGCAAATCATATGCTGACATCTGTAAGAGTTTGGGTGAATTGGTGTACACTTATCTATTGTATTGTAATTCACTTGTCCTCATTTGCATGAAGGACACTCTACTACAATACCACACGTATTGTATTTTTATGATATTTTGTTATTTGATAGCTCCAAACTTTAGTTTTGTTCTACTTATCCATATTTTAGGTACTTTTGAAAATTAATTTTTATGTGAGCTTTAGAATTTGTCAAGGTTCAAAATACCTTTGTCAGTGAAATTAAGGAATAGATTAACTTGAGAAAATGAATTCTCTGTCTCTGCCTATTAAATGTTCTTCCATGATTTCAGCAGTATATTATTAGTCTCAAATAAAGCTTCAAAGAATTTGTCAGTTTTATTCCTGGAAGTTCCATAATTCAGTGATAAATAGACTTCTGGGATTCGTTTTTAGATTTGTATGTGCTGAAATACTATTTGTGTTATATATATATAATGAGAGAGAGGAGAATGAAAGAGAGAGAGAAGGAAGTGCTTAATCGAATATATTCAAAGATCTTTTCTAGCCGGAATATTAAGGATTCTCATAGATGTTGGATACTCAGAATTGAAAAATGTGTATTATCTATTACCAATTTGTTCATTCCAGTGATTGCAGAGAGAAAGATTCAAGTGTCAGAAATCATCTTTGTTAAGAATACATTTAAATTGCGAAACGAAGTTTGAACGGAGCTCTCTGATCTTGCCCCTAGAAGGAGAAGAGTTTTAGAACCAAATATGGCCAGAAGACGCCTGACTCAGTAGGCGAGGCAGCAGGGCTGGAGAAGAAGGGATGCTTGCCTGATACGAGGCGAAGCAGCAGCGGAGGTCCCCACCACGACAGCCTCACATGTGGGCAGGGAAAGCAGACACATTAACTCTGCTCTTTGGGAAAGTGGTTCCCAATGGATCACATGCTCATGCATGATGATCTTGTGATGGGGAGCAGTGAGTTATGCTGAGGTAATGCGTGGATAGGCTAGCTCCTTCACCATGTAAATGATTCGAGCTTGCACTCTATGCATATCTATCTATACTCCTCATTTACTTTTTTTCCTGCTGGTCTGAAGCCAGCAGCCTCTTAGTGTTTGTCATGCAGGTGCAATTCCCTGCCTTCCCAGACCAGTAACAGGGAGTTGGATTGGAAGTAGAGCCACCCAGAAATGAACTGGTGTTCATATGGGATGCTAGTGTCACACACTGGAGTCTTAACCTGTTACAAAACATTGACGGTCCCCTGTGTACTCTATTCAATAGGAAGTTTAATACAGTAGTAATTAGTCTTGTTCGTGAATTTCAAGGAGTATGATTGAACAGCTTTGAAATAGTTCTCAGGTAGATAATTGACATTAAACTTAGGGTATTTTTGTCCTGAATTTCTTGGTTTATTTCTTTATTTAAAGTGGAAAGACAGAGTGACAGAGGAAGAAGGTGGGGAAAGTCCTGCATTTGGGCAATATAAGGTCCATGAAATCATTTGACCTGTCCCTGACAAAGCAACTGCAGGCACAACTCAAAATTCAATACATCTATAGGCACTTCACGCTTAGTTTTATACTTTTTATGGCCAATCAGTGATTTATAAATACCCAAATTACCATGATGAAAAGTGTTCTCCATCCTTGTACTGGTTCACTATTCAAAAGACAAATCCAGGCAAGGATGAAACTGGGAGCCATGAGGTAGGAAATCCATGTGGGTCTCTCCTACAGCAGAAGGGGTCAGCGTGCTTGGACCATTGTCTGCTATTTCCCAGGAACATTAACAGGCAGGTGGAACAATGACGCTGAGTAGCCAGGACCGGAACCTTGATAAAGGATGAGGGCATCCCAAAGGGAAGCTTAACCCATGTTCTACAATGCTGGTCCCTATGACTTTTAAACTTGGAATATATGCTACCCTTAATTTGAAAGATTTCACCAACTATTTAAAATCTTATTTTTCCATTTATTAATATGTTGACTTACATTTCTGTGTTTTGCCAGAGTTTTAGATAAGTCTGTTCAGATAACTTTTAATAAACTGCCATGTTTGATTTACTGTCATTTTATTTGTTTTTAATGACTGATTTTATCCGTTAGAGGCCTTTTCAGATTTTCTTTCAGTTTATACTTGGCTTGCAATCATGTTTACGCTAACTTTGTAGGCTGCATTCTGCGGCTCTGTGTGTTGTGCAGCAAGGTGTGTACAGAGCAGTTCATGTTTTGCAGACTTGTTCTCCCTTCTTGCTTAGGAGGCTTCTCAGAATCCCGTTTCACAACGGTTGACTTTGGAGATGTCCAGAGTTATAACACAGCTTTACATTTCCTGTTGCTTTACTGTTTGGTGGGGAGAGGTGGAGCAGAGAGAGAGACGTGAAGAACTAAATAGGGGTCCATTTCAGAAACTGCGGTGCCTTTGTGAGGTGGTATGGAATTTCTCAGAATGACCATAATCATACCCCCTTGAGCCTACCCTGCTGGACCTCACGGGTTTTGCTCTAGTCTGATAAGGCATGTTCTCCTCTGCTTGGAGAAAGACATTGCTTTTTCTTGTCAGAGAAAATTAGCTTTTTCCATGTCCATTTGCCATCATTCATAATCTCACTTTAGGGTTATAATGCAACTCCAGTACTACAGGAGACCAGTCATAGTGTCAGACATGTAGGAATAAGGCTCACATAGCAAAATTACAGGATTTTGCTCTTTTAGCCTGGGGATGGAGATGGGGGAAAATGGGTTCTAGAGAGGAAGAATCACCTTAAAGGCATTTTGGATAATAACGAAGGAACTTAACTGTAGATTAAACTTAATTTATGGATACTAATGGGCTTTGAATTCTTGGATTTCTGAATTTAATGTGTTAATCTGTGTTCTTCTTCTGCCTGTTAATGAAAGCTGGAGCTGACATTTTAAAATGAATATCATGTGTAGTATATCATTTATAAAACTTGGAGCAGGAAGTACTGGATGTTTTTGCACTGCACAACAGACTCAATTACTTCCTCATAACTTCATCCAGGGAGGGCCAAAAGAAGCTCCTGACACCACACACACACACACACACACACACACACCACTTAAAATAACTGCATTTTAGAATGTTTGAAATTTTTTTTCTCTAGAAACCATATCTGAACAGAACTCCTAATTAAAAATATCTGAGCAAATCCTATGGTAGCCACAATTGAATTATAGCTTAACAGAAGACTAATTGGAGGCACTGTGATGGAAGCCTACATCACCCTAACTTCAGATCACAGTTCCTTTGATGTAGAGACCAAGAGCAATCAATAAACAACAGAGTAGTGGCTTCTTAGCTCTGCGCTCTTACCTTCTTCCTGATATTTGATCCAATAATCTGGATGTATCAATGTTAACTACTGGGTAAAAAAAGAAATTATCTTGTCAATTATTTTGTCAATTATTTTGTATTAGTTCTAAACAAAACCCCAATTCTCTGGAAGTCTATTTGCTGGTGTGTGTGTGTGTGTGTGTGTGTGTGTGTGTGTGAGAGAGAGAGAGAGAGAGAGAGAGAGAGAGAATTTATCTTTATTGGAAAGTCAGATTTACATAGAGAAGGAGAGACAGACAAAAAATAAAAAAAAATCTTCCAGCCTCTGGTTCACTTCCCAAGCAGGTGCAATGACCACTGCTGAGCCAGGAGCTTCTTTGGTGTTCCCCAAGCACACAGGGTGCAAAAGCCTTGGGCCGTCCTCTACTGCATTCCCAGTCCACAAGCAGGCAACTGAAAGGGAAGTGGAGAAGCCAGGTTACAAACCAGTGCCCATGTGGGATCCCAGCACAAACAAGGCAACAAGTTTAGCCAATTATATGTTTTTAAGATTTATTTGTTTCACTTGTCTGAAGGGCTTGGACCCCTGCAGTGCTTCTAGGAGACCCAGAGGCCGCTCTCTCCTGACCTCAGCTTGGAGCAGCCCTCCTGAGGATGGTGACAAACATGCATAGCACCTGTCACACAGCCAGCACTGTACTATGCACTGCACTGATACCAGCTCAATGAATGTTCACAAATATCTTATGAATTAGGTTCTTAAAATTCCCATTTATTTAAAAATATTTATTTTTTCAAAGTCAAAGTGAGAGAGCCAGAGCAAGAGCAAACGAGAGAGAAAAAGAGAGAGATCTTCCACCTGCAAGTTTTCTCAGATGGATTCAAGGGTCAGGGCTGAGACAGAAGCCAGGAGCCAGAAGATTCAACTGGGTCTTCATGGTGGGAAATAGGGCCCAACCACCTGCACATTCTGTAGTTTTTCATGGGGGCATTATTAGAGAAATGGATTGGATGTGAAACTACTGGATTGAGAATTGGCACCCGTTTTGGATGCCAGGATTACAGGTAGCAACTTCACCTGCTATGGCAGGATGCTGACCACAAATAAATAAAGCTTGAAAGAAAAGTAAAATGAAATAAGCTAATTAACTTGTCCTGCCCCCACCCTCTGAAGAAACAACTGGAAAACCTTTGTAGGAGAGTCACAACACAAAACTTTTGAAGTATAGAAGAAAGCCATGGTTTGAGTTTGCATCTGTTGACACTGACGCTGACAAAGGGACAGACATGGGATCATGAAACCTCAGACGTCCACAAGAGCTGAATGTGATCTAATCAACCTAGTCATATAATTGAATGATTACTCCAAGGGTTGGTGAAATTGTGTACGCAGAGCTAACTCTAATCAGATCCTGAACTCGTACTTAAATTTCATGAATAGATTTGCTTATAATCCCCAAATGTCTAAACTGCAACATTGTTGCAGCTTCTTTTTCTGCAGTTTTATGGGAGCTTGACTAAGGGGAAGGAATTGTCTCCTGTTAGCACAAAATGCTGAGATTATGAGACATAAACATTTGTCCATGTGGTTCCTAAGGACAGAAGAAAAATCTTCTTGAAAGCAAGAGTTTGGACCAGAGAATCTTATGATTTATTATGCTTCAGATGAGAAAGACTTGGAGCGAATGGTTTACATAAGTGTTAATTCATGATTATCCAACAGAATAGAAAGTCTGCTGATTTGAAGAATGTTTAAGAGGAAGTTTGAGAATATTTGTTCAGGCAAAACTCTGGGATAAAATTTAAAAAACTGTTTTTTGGTCATTTATACAGAACATTTTATTACCACATGAGAAAGATAATCTATCTGTCACTCATCAAATTTACATTTTGTCCAAGAACATTTTAGTATGGGAAAAAGGGCAGTTAGTGACTGCTCCTAAAATGTTCTACCTCCTTCAGTAATAATAGACCTCACAGAACAGTGAGAATCCTCCTAGAGACACGGTCACCATGGCCCGCATCCTTGGAGGTTTTGCAATCAGCTTGTTTGGCAAAGATAATCACAAATAAATGATGCTATTTCTTACACAGTGAAAACATATGGAATTGAGAAGTCCAGAGGTGAAACTGAGTATTATACTTTTGCTATCATTTCCACATTAATTTTACCTTTTGTCTTCATATTCAGTAGCGCTGATTAAAATTTGATATCATGGGATCCAGCTTGTAGCTGAGTAACGAAGGTCCTTGTCTTGGATGTACCAGGATCCCATATGGGCGCCGGTTCTAATCCCGGCAGCTCCACTTCCCATCCAGCTCCCTGCTTGTGGCCTGGGAAAGCAGTCGAGGATAGCTGATAGCCTTGGGACCCTGCACCCGCGTGGGAGACCCAGAAGAAGTTCCTGGCTTCAGATTAGCTCAGCTCTGGCAATTGCAGCTGCTTGAGGAGTGAATCAATGGACAGAAGATCTTCCTCTCTGCCTCTCCTCCTCTCTGTATATCTGACTTTCCAATGAAAATGGGGGTGGGGTGGCGAGGAAGACAGGAAACCCCAATTCCTATAAACTGTGTCATAAAATAAAGAATTAAAAATAAATAAAATCTTTAAAAGAAAAAGACTAATAAAACATGGATGCTGCAACAAAGAAGTAGAATTATAAATTTGAAAGCTTCCCATCACGTGAATTCTGAGTGGATATTCTATCCAGTCAAAGAACTCTACTGAAAATGTTACAAACAAGCAAACAAAACCAAAAAACTTGTTCCAATCCTAGATTGTTTCAAGCCCAATGCAGATCGCATTGCCAAAAGTTGTTAGTTTCTAAACTGTGAAATCCTTGTTTGGAAATGATTCTCCAAAGACATTTCATCTTTCAATTACTCATTTTCTTAAAACATTTCTCATGTTAAATTTCTGTTAATTGTCTGCATTGTTTCTGAACAAAACCCCAAACTTCATGGAAGCATTAGGGTAGGACCTCCAAACTTAATATGGTTGTTTGCTATGCAGAAAACCAGACGCTGTCATGGAGTTGGTGGAAGACAGTTGGTGTGTAATGCAGATTGCAGCAATGGGCTGGGCAAGAATAGATTCATTTTCCCGCTCTCTGAGGAGCCATGTGCGAAGGCTCTTTTTTTGCTTAATTTTACACTTTCAAAATTTAGAATTTTATGATACAATTCTATAGAGTCTGGGATTTCCCTCAGTCCCCAAATTCCCACCCTGTACTGATTTTCCCCACACTATTACAACAGTGTAGTCCTTCATAAGCAGTCATAAGTCATTAGTCTGTTAGTTAAGTGTGCCCGACATAGCTGGTACAGGCAATGTCAGACAGTCAAGCATCCCGTTGTCTAGACATGTCTGACAGCTTCATCCGGAGTCCATGGACTGAAATTGGGGCTGTGAGGTACATGATGTGCTTCTGTCCCTGGTCCTGATGCCAGTGATGCTGTACTCTAGAGTTTTTACAATAGCCAGGAAAGGTTACTGTTGGTCCTGGGGTTGCATCAACGTAGCAGTTCCATTCTGCCCAGACCTGGAATCCCCTTACACAAATCACTCCAGGAGAACACTGGTCATAGATGCTCTTATCTGAAGAGCCAGATGATTCTTTGAGTTTGGTGAGTAGAACATAGTAAAGTTAGCTGCATCACTTACTTAAGTTAGTGAATTCCTTTTGATAAAGGACAGGCAAGGAAACCTTGTGCCAGGGTAGACAGCTAAGAGGCTGAGTCATGTTTTCTGCACTTTAGGGATTGGTTTCATCATAGTTTTCTCCATTAACGCGTGCACACTTTGATTATGTTTCCCTTCATATTTCTAGATTCTGTTCCTCCTCTTTTTCTTTTGAAATCTTTTCTCTGTTACTCTTTCTACACGAAGGGGACTTTTACAATGTCATCCGTTCATTCCAATGACTTTAAAATGATCCCGCACAGATGTTCACATTAATTCTGACTTAGCTCATAATCCCATTCTTCTTTCAGTTTTGTTCAATAAATGCCCTTTCAAAACTTTAAACTGGAGACTATTAAATAGTAAACACTTGTTAAATGCCTACTGTTTTATAGCTCTTACAGACAGATGAGAAAACATTTATAGTTTCAGGATACACGCAATAAAGGAGTTAAATTAAGTGAAATAAGTGTTGTAACTGGAAAATCTGGCAATAGACTCTAAAACGAACCTGTCATTTCGGTTCCTGTCTTTTCAGTGTTACTAGTATCACCGGTTTAAAAATAATCTTTTAAACCATTATTTGTTGCTGGCTTAAATTTATCTTAACATAATCACTTTATCAGAGAAGTACTTCACTTATCTAACAATATTATTATTCATCAATGGTTGGTGTAAATTTTTTCAATAGTCAGAGATGTCAAAGGTGAATTGTGTCTCAGAAGCAGCCAGTTCCTAAGAATCTCTGCTAATTTGGTGAAAATTCTTCTCTTAACACTTCAAATGTTTAAGTAAACAAGTTTGCCACACATAGACATTAAGATCTGGACAACTGATTGCATTCTGATTTTTCCACCCATCAATAATTAAATATGTGAATATCTGTGAACTTTAATTGAACCCTATTTAAGAAATTCAGTTACATCTCATGCGTCCATTACATTACAATTACATTGTATTACATGTAACTAACAATGACCAATGGAGAGATGTTATCATCTTCGATAATAATAGTTTCAATTTTAAAAGAAAAATAGCAGGCGAATAGTTGAAAATTTGCTGTATTTGCCCATTGGAATCCAAAAAATGGCTCAGTTTTAAACAAATATCAAACATGTTTAAAACCCTTTGCTTTTCACAGCTCTATCCAGTTATGCATGCTGTATTCTCTAGACTCTTTTAAATCTTACTGAGAAAGAAGAATGTACTATTATTACATTAACTTGCACCTCAGTTCATCATTAGTAGCTGAGACTCTGTGTGCTTAGAGATCAATTCTAACTCCTTCCATGAACCCAAAAATGCAAAGCCAATCTATAAACCACATGAGACTGCACATGCTGAGTTGTGATGTTCAAAAACTACAATCATCATCCAAAGCAAGGATGGAGGGCTTACATATTGTTGTATCATCTTATAACTGTATGAAATTATGTCAAAAAGTTCATGAGTGTGTACTCTGAAAAGGTATGCAGGTGTTTCAATAGTTTTTGCACTGACATAAACATTTTAAATATTTGTCATTTGTTTGAGAGTGAGAACGATCAGTCTTGCATCATCTGATTCATTCCTCAAATAATTACAGGTGCAAAGGTGAAGCTCATCAAAGCTATCAAAGCTAGGAGCTGAGCACTCAGACCAGCTCTCCCACGGATGCGGCAGGTAAGCAGCTCACTGCCATCCCTCCACATCCACTCGAGTAGGAATGTAGGATTGTGAGTGGAAGCAGGACTTGAGCCCGTGTTCCCTGATCAGGTGTGCTGGCATCGTAAGTGGCGTGTCATCTGTTACGCCAAAGATCTGACCCTACATTGATATTTTGAATTTGCTTTCTACATAGCCATTATAGAACTCCAGTTGAGCTATGCTAGACACATTCTGTATCCTTTCAACATCTTCTTCAGTTAAACTATGGAAATTGAGTAAGATATAGCAATTAGGGGCCCAGTGTGTTAGCCTAGTGGTTAAGGTCCTCACCTTGGACTTGCCGGGATCCCATATGGGTGGCAGTTCTAATACTGGCAAAGCTCCCTATCCAGATCCTTGCTTATGGTCTGGGAAATCAGTCCAGGACAGCCCAAAGCCTTGGGACTCTGTGTGCCTGTGGGAGACCCAGAAGAAGCTTCTGGCTCTTGGCTTTGGATCAGCTCAGCTCTGGCTATTGTGGTCACTTGGGGAGTGAACCAATGGACAAAAGGTCTTTCTCTCTAAATCTCCTTCTCTCTGTGCATCTGTCTTGCCAATAAAAATAAATAAATCTTAAATCTTCTAAAGAAGCTCCATCTAGGGCCCGGCGGCGTGGTCTAGCGGCTAAAGTCCTCGCCTTGAAAGCCCCGGGATCCCATATGGGCACCGGTTCTAATCCTGGCAGCTCCACTTCCCATCCAGCTCCCTGCCTGTGGCCTGGGAAAGCAGTCGAGGACGGCCCAATGCATTGGGACACTGCACCCGCATGGGAGACCGGGAAGAGGTTCCAGGTTCCCGGCTTCGGATCGGCGCGCACCGGCCCGTTGCAGCTCACTTGGGGAGTGAATCATCGGACGGAAGATCTTCCTCTCTGTCTCTCCTCCTCTGTGTATATCTGGCTGTAATAAAATGAATAAATCTTTCAAAAAAAAAAGAAGCTCCATCTAGACGCTTAGATGGGAAATACTGTTGTACACATACATCAGATTTATTTTCTGTTGCATGACAAAATCAGATTACCACATCATTTTGTTAAAATAGTGGTGAGTTTATGAAAACACATCATTTACATTTCTTTTCTTTCCGAAGTTCAGCAATACCTTTGGGCACCAAACAAAAGGCATCTGAAATCCTTTTTTGATTATTTTTCCTCCTGGATTCCTTTCTCTTCAGCTTCATGTGACTTCTATTCTATTCTCCTGTGAGACTTGGGGCATTTTTCTTATCCTGTACCATGATGCCAGTATACCTTATATTATTAAGGATTTTAGAATATTTAATGTCTTGATTTTTCAGTTTTCTGAAAGTTCTTCCTTGTTGATAGTACTCTGCCATGTTGCTGGCATCTTCAGCTGAGCATTTAGTAATGCCTGAGAAGCTTTTCATACCTTTCCTTGAGGATCTGCAATTCCCTCTCCCTTTGCTTCCTAGGATTTTTGCCATCTATTTCACAATCAATCTAATATTTGCATTTTTCCCAGCATTCCTTTGTCATTCTGTCTACTGTGGAATACAGCTATGTTACATTATACATGTGTGAGTGTGTGTATGTGTGTGAGGTGTCAATGAATATATTCTTTTGTGTGGGTGAAACTAGTTTAGGCATTGTACATGTAACTAATAACCCACCTGGTTCCTGATACTATTTTCTTCCCTGGGGTTGTTCTCTAGAGTGTCAGAACTACTACGGAAAAAGTTGGTCCAATACATTAATAAAGTTGGCAAGCGTGTGTTGGGCACTTTCCCCTTTTTTTCACTATGTAGAAACAGTTTCCCCAAAAGATGGAAGAACACAGTCTCAGTTCCAGTTCTAATGCCTTGATTGCATTAATCAGTAAAAGTTATTTTGTGATAAATTTTAAATGCATTTAGGGCCCTGCGGCGTGGCCTAGCGGCTAAAGTCCTCACCTTGAAAGCCCCGGGATCCCATATGGGCGCCGGTTCTAAGCCCGGCAGCTCCACTTCCCATCCAGCTCCCTGCTTGTGGCCTGGGAAAGCAGTTGAGGATGGCCCAATGCATTGGGACACTGCACCCGCGTGGGAGACCCGGAAGAGGTTCCAGGTTCCTGGCATCGGATTGGCGCGCACCGGCCCGATGCGGCTCACTTGGGAGTGAATCATCGGATGGAAGATCTTCCTCTCTGTCTCTCCTCCTCCTCTGTGTATATCTGGCTGTAATAAAAAAAAAAAATGAATAAATCTTTAAAAAAAATTTTAAATGCATTTAGTTTACTTGTGTTAATAGCAATTACCAACACATTTTCCCCATTTCATGTGCCATAAACCACATTTTTTCTAACATTTTCTATCAAAGTGTATCCCTATTCTTGAATTTTTCTCACTATAAACAAAACATCACGAGTCCATAGTGGAATGCTTGATTCTCTTTCCTTCCCTCCTCATTAATTTTCTTGAAAGCCTTTTAAAGCTTGTTCCACTCCCCCATTTCCCAATCACAGTAGTGCTGAATTTGCTTCTGTCTCTTCCACCTCAGAAGTGCTGGTGTTAAAATCACTAACACTTTCATATGGACTAGTCAGTTCATTATTTTTCTGGCTCAACATTATTTATTGCTTCTGCTACAATTGGCATTGAACAGTTTCTCATTCACATACCCAAATGTCTCTTCATTTCCTCTGATCATGTTCTTTGCTGGTTTTATTCCAAATCTTTCATTGCTTTATCTTGCTTTCATGGATTCATCTGTCCAACATTTACATATTTTCAAAGATTGTCCCTTATGTATTTTATCTTCAATTTACTTAATAATCTCAGATCTATATTTTCATTTCATATCTATTTGCTGAATATTTGTAAATTAAGAATTTTGATTCCTGGTATGAGTCAGCCGGGTTATTCAGACAATTATTTCTCTAAAAAGTCAAAGAAAAAAGAAAAATAAACACAACACTACCTTCCTTAAATCATTCATTTCTGACATAAATAATATGTAGATCAAATTCAGGACAAAACAAGAATCCACAGTTATCAGCAGAAAACTGACTCCGCTCTTGTGTTGAGAACCATGAACTCTAACACAATGGCTTTCCTTGAATGGTCACTTAAACCAAGAATCTGTCCAAGATGCTTCATTAACCAGAAATTCTATGTAGAAGGAAGTGACTTCTTGGTGGATAGGCAGCTTCAGTGTGCATTTTTGGGTGGGCCATGAAGTCTCAAGTCAGAGTTTCAGACTTTGCCATATTTTTGCCAAGCATTTCAGAAAAAAAAAAAAATAAACACAGAACATTTCTGTTAGCCATTTCCTTTATTGGAAGCCTTGACTTATTGCTCTGTGTAATAATTCCAATGGACTGAGCTGCATGGCCTCAGAAATCATCAAGAATGCAGCATTTCAGGGTTTTATGAGAGTGAATTTACAGGAGCAATGGACAACAAAGGAGATCCAAGATCCACCAAGTCTTCAGATACTAGAGCTATCTTGTATGAATTATAAAAACTAGACTTCATATGATTAAGAAACAAAATACAAGTGTGTGGGATAGCACATTACACTGAAAGGATATAAATGACAGGTAAGATTTTGGAAAAAATTTGAAATATTTATGACTAAAAAAATAATACCCAAAGGAAAATGCTAAATTTATCAGGTTTAGCCAACAATTTGAATTTTTTTAAAAAGATTTATTTATTACTACTGGAAAGCCAGATATACAGAGAGGAGGAGAGACAGAGAGGAAGATCTCCCATCCGATGTTTTACTCTCCAAGTGAGCCACAATGGCCGGTGCGTGCCGATCTGAAGCCGGGAACCTGGAACCTCTTCCGGGTCTCCCACACAGGTGCAGGGTCCCAAAGCTTTGGGCCATCCTCGACTGCTTTCCCAGGCCACAAGCAAGGAGCTGGATGGGAAGTGGAGCTGCCGGGACTAGAACCGGTGCCCATATGGGATCCCGGGGCATTCAAGGCGAGGACTTTAGCCATTAGGCCACACCGCCGGGCCCAACAATTTGAATTGTTAAGGAAGGATTTAAAACCTTCACTACAGCAGTTATCCAGGTTATGGCGTCAAGTGCTTATAAATTATTTCCTCTAATACATGAATCTATTGGCTTTATAAATTGTACTAAGATGTTCCCAAAGTGTCTTAAGACAATGTATGTAAAATGAGATTCATAACCTTTTTAAGATTTATTTATTTTTATTAGAAAAGTGAATTACAGAGAGGAGGAGAGACAGAGAGAGAGAGAGAGAGCGAGCATGAGAGAGCTCTCTGGTCCACTGATTGACTCCCCAAATGCCTGCCATGGCTGGAGTTGAACTGGAGTAACGAGAACTGGCACGCGTAGGGGATGTTGGATCTTGTAGGTGGAGGATTAGCTACTTGAGTCATCGTTCTGGCCTGGAGCTCATAACCTTTGAATTTATAGGCTAGTTTCCTATTCTACATTGCTTTCAGAAATATTTATTTATTTATTCATTTGTTTATTAGAAAAACAGCAAGAGAGTGAGTATTCTCACCCAGTGACTTGCACCCCAAATGCTTATAATAGCTGAGTGGGGGTAACAGCCTGAGTTGGGAATTCAGTCCAGATCTCCCACAAGGTTGGCATGGACTCAACTGCTTTAGTAATGACTGAGGTCTTTCTGGGCTCTGATTAGCAGGAAGCTGCAACCAGTACTGGAACTGGAGCCAGGCTTCAAACACAGGCACACCAATGTGGGATACTGGAATCCCAACTGGTGTCTAAAGTGCTGTGCTGCTGTCCGCCCCTGGACCTACTTTTAATTTCTCCTTTCTTAGTGTTCTTACTACTCCTCTTGCCAGTATCCTATTTTTTTTTTAAAAAAGATTTATTTGTTTTTATTGCAAAGTCATATACACAGAGAGGAGAAGAGAGAGAGAGAGGAAGATCTTCCGTCTGATGATGCAATGCCCGGGGTTGAGGCAATCTGAGGCCAGGAGCCAGAAGTTTCCTCTGGGTCTCCCATGTTGGTGCAGGGTCCCAAGGCTTTGAGTCATTCTCAACTGCTTTCCCAGGCCACAAGCAGGGAGCTGGATGGGAAACAGGGCTGCCGGATTAGAACCTGCGCCCATATGGGAATCTCAGCAAGTACAAGGTGAGGACTTTAGCCACTAGACCACTACCCCTGGCCCAGTATCCTCCTTATTTTCATCATATCTCCAACATCGCATCATAGATCATATCCTGCACAGTCTAAAATACTGTGATCTCTTGTATTTGTCACCTCAAGTTTAGACCTAACAATGGATGGGTATTGAGGCCGCTCTTGGGTTTTCATTTGATGGGATAGTGGGCTGCTTTATAAGGAGTTTTTAAAAAATGCAAATCTAATTATTCCAATGTCTTGCTTCATACCCTTTACTGGCTGCAACAATTTTGTAGAGAGCATTTATTCATATTTTAGACTGTCTACTTATTTCTTCATTCACTGTAACTCCACATGCATATGTTGTCTTCAGTCCTCTGGGAGTGTACGATCCAAACACCTGACTCAGTGTTTTTACTTCTATATGATTTTTCTTTCCCCTAAACAGACTTATTCATTCATTTTCTTATGTTCTACTGATCACTTGCTTGATGAAGATGCTCCATAATGATGCTACCTTAGTGCCCTAGAAATAGCTATGATATTATAGAGCAGACAGGAAGTGGTATCTTTTTCACTCAAGTAGTACCCTCCGGGAAGCAAAATTCCTTCGCACTGCCTCACTAGATCCCTGCTCAGTGCCTGGGGCATGATAAACACCTATTTGTTAAAATTTGCAAGTTGCATCATTTTCATGTTCTTTAGAGATAGACATTTGAAGAGTGATGTTGGATGTTTCATACTCCTATTTTAATCTACATGGTTTGGGGGACACATATGTGCAGAGCACTGGTGGAGAAGGATGTCATGATGTAAAATGTGGAGGACAAAGTTCTTAAGGAAAGGTTGAGAAACAAAGTATCAGGATTTTTTTTTTTTTTTGGTCTCTATTAGCACTACAATGTAATTTTGAATCCAGAAATACCAGATGTCTTCTGTTTCCAGGAGAAAATCATTGCCTCTTCAGCTTTTCATATCTATTGAGTCGTGGAAGATGAAAGAATACATGCCTACTATACGGTAGGTGCTTCTTTGCTGATCTGGGCTGAATTGTGTCTCTCCAAGATTTATACATTACAGTCCTGATCGTCAGAACTCATAATATGAATATATTGGTACTAGGTCTTTAAAGAAGTGATGAAGATTAAATGAGTTTATAGACTAGACTCTAATCTGACATGATTGCTGGCATTGTAAGAAGAGAGCAGAATACTAATACACTGATTGTGAACACCATGAGAAGACGTAAGAAGATGATGCATTGCACAAGTCAAGGAGAAGGACTCCTTTGTCTTGGATTTCTACCCCTTCAAATGTGCTCTTTCAGTCACCTGGTTTGTACCACGTTGTCATGGCAGCTCTAGACATGTTAAGTCCATTATGCTACTGTCTTTCTCAGCAGCCCATGACAAAGATACTTACGACAGTAATGATTTGTTACTCTTTATTCAACCACAAGGGGAAGGTAGAATACGTAACTGAGTCCTATTTATGAACCAGTAATTTCAGTGGAGTCCAATGGCGTTGATTGTTTTAGCACAGTTAACAATTGCATGGCTTTTTTGTATACTTGCACTTCAGTTTGTTATGCTGATTATACTTATTCCTGCTGTTTATATTTTCCAATGGGAACTTTTTGAAATATCTTTGTATTTTTTGATGACCACATTAGATGTTTACTGCTTTCTTGCTCTATAGCACAACACAGTATCATAATAGGCTGTTAATATCTTTAAGAGAAAAAGAACCGATTAAGAGTACCTAAGCATAGAAGCACTAAAACAAAATAAAAACCACAGAAATGGGAATCTTTCAACATAAATTTGCAAAAGTATAAAATCATCATTATATTTCTTATCACAATTTAGAAAAATAAATTATGGAAAATATTTTGTAAGAGTTGTATATAACAAGTGCCATTTAAATACTCTGCTTCAAAAACTTCTCAAAATCATCTTTTCCTGGGATGTAGAATTATCAATTTTATTTCAGTTTTTGAATTCTTTGTTGGGAAAATTTCAGAGATTAATTGATCTGCAGTTAAGGATTTAATGTTTCTTTCTTATCAAAGTTCAAACATTGAAGTCTTAACCCTCAATGCCATGTACAAAGGAACCTCAAAATGTCTGAAAATACAAGTTTGTTTTGTTGTATATAAACACATGCTGTATAGTTTTTGTGTAATCTACATTTTCTACAGAGTTTTAAGTCTCCTCACATATAGAAATCTATTCCCAGCAAGAGTCCTGGCTTCATGGAGGACAAGGTTCAATGTTGGCATCACACTTACAGTAGCTTCTTTCTGTGGTAGAACTACTTCTCTGAGAACTGGTGTCTCCAGTCTCAAAGGCTTCACTTACACAAGTTTCCCAGGATTACCTGGCCTGGCAGGACCATCCATTTTGATGACATCTTCACTTTCCTCGCTAGGATAGCCTGCCTCCCTTGGAGTTCCTTTGAGCCTTGGAACCCTGTATAACGATGGTGCTGTGTCCTTTGTCCATAAAGAATCTTATCTTCCTGCTGTGGAGTAATTTGCAGTTGTTTTTGTAACTCTGAAAGTTAGTGGACATTTTTGACAGACCTGGAAGATTACCAATTATTCACATGTGCAGGGTCACATCTGTGGTTTTGTTGTCAACCTTTGTATGTGTGGCCGCCGGGCTGGTGAGAGCAGTGTCTGCCTGAGAAACGCTTCAGGAAGCCTACTGCAAATCTTGGCACAGAGCCTATAATCATATGAATCACTTCCTTATAAGAAACCTCAAGCAACTGGCTCTCTCTGACAATCTCTGATCAGTAAACTTGCATAGGCTTGTACAACTAACATGTGAAACAGAAGGAAAGCAAGCTGTGTTTTTTGTGGCTTCAAATTCCATCCATTTTTTCTTATATCTTTAATCAAATGTTCATTAAATTTATAAATGTTGTGTGAAGTAAATGAATTCATAAAATAGCATGTAGTATATAATTATAAAGGAAGAAAAACACCCAAGAGAATTTTGAATTTGAGGGGAAGGGTTTCACGTGTTAGTTCATAAGCGCAAAAAAGAAAAGCAAGGCATTATTTCCTTTTTATAAACAAAGCTAATACACCTCTCAAAATGCTGTCAGCACTTCATTGTTCATGTTCCAATTGCTTTCCAAAAGTTGGGCGCGCATTATTAACTCTCTGCTAACTGGTATTTGGCTTCTGGAAACAAATCATAAAGGAAGAATGAAATCACATTTTTCCCTCACACTTGTTCATTGCTGGTTAATTCCAAAGCATTATTTCCCAGACATCATGACTGTCTTCATGGAGTTAAAACTGTCTACAATGAAATGCCAACCACGTCACAGTGTACAGATTTGTGTCCCGGATCTGTTTCTCCGTGCAGCATCCCGCTGATGAATATCTTTGGATTCCCTGATAGTTCAGAGAGCTGAGCTACACCACTCACATGGAAAACCCGGACTAAGTTACTGCCCAGCTCCAGCTGTTGTGACATTTAGTGAGTGAACAGCTGGATGGAATTGATCTCTGTCTCTTTCTGTCTCTTTGCCTCTCAAATCACAAAACAGGAAGAAAGATGTCCTTGCTATACTATCTTGCTGCTTTGGATGGGAGCTGATGTTTGTAAAAAAATGTATTCAACTTATTCAATGTGCATTTTGCGCTAACAATCTAGGAATATATTTTCACAACAAAATATTCTTAAATTTATAAAGTTGAGATCTGAGGAGGAAAAGTAAAATTCAATAGCTCTTGGAAAACATAAATGATGAGAGCAATTTAACTGTTGCTAACATTACAGCAAATAATTGAATATATTGAAAAATTTTATTCACTGACATTTAGAAATTAAGACCATTGTTTTCTATTTATTGTTTGTAGCTTCTTCTTATTTAATGGAGGCAATAGGATAAAGGGAAGGTCCGTTTATGACTGGTCCTGATTGAATATCAGGAGAAATCCTTTTATGTTTTTTACATATTTGTCCATGGTGGCTCATGACTCATGCAGAGAGATCTAACAGTTTGGGAAAATGTGAGCACTTCAAATATTTCACAGAATTGAACTTTCAGGTCTCACTTTATCCCATGTATAGTTTCTTCTAACTAAGCAACATAGCAGCAGGTTAAAATAAGTAAGAAAATCAAAGAATAAATTACAAGAATATTTTATGAAGACCAGTAAAACTTAAAGATGTTGTTTCTTATAGACACTGTGGAGTAAATATTTAGCTTAATTTCAGTAGTGAATCATGATTATAACGAATGATAAATGGAATTTACATTAGTCTGAAAACCATTGGCATCCAACAAAAGGATGAGCCTCCGAAAAAAGAAGTTACCTGTTCCAGCGTTTTCTATCAACATCTCAGTGACTAGGTATCAAAATGACCATAAAAGGGATGCTTATCTCAGACAATTCACAAAAATGTGAAAGTTTATTTTATATGCAACATGGTGCTGTTTCCTTCCTTTAAATTATTACCATGGCCCTATGATTCCTTTACTGTATATCCTGCAGTGAGCTGTTATCGCAACTTTAAGAAATTTCATCCTGATGGTGCCTTGTGTAATATAACCCTGTCCCTCAACTTCACTTCTAGTTCATTTAGCCTCACTCCTATGTATGCATCCTTCATCTCTGCTCAATCTCTTCCCTCCTTGGGCCATCTGTCGTTTCTCTTTTCCAAGGCTAAACACATTTTTTATTTTACAGAAATAAAGACTTGGGTATAATTGGGCTATTGAAAGTGAAAGAGACAGATATTTTTTAATAGCTGTTTGTATAGTAGAGAAAAGACTTAGCTACTTCCTTTCTCCCCATAGATGGTTCTTTCACTTAACTGACTTGATATTGTATATATATTTCATCTGAAGCAAAATTAGAAAGACCAGGAGACAGAGCAGAAATGATACTGCTGCCAATTCATCTTCACTTGCACTTTTTCCATTGAGCCTGTCAGCTGCTGCTAGGAAAGGCACAGAACACGGTTGTGACAAATAGGCCCCATGATTGTTTTCAACAAGTCACAAGAAAGTAGGACAAAATATCTTAATGTTTTCCTATTTCCCTTCATCGTTCATTCAACAGGAATGTGCTGTCATCGGTAAAGGTCATTCGGCCTGTGAGGAAGCAGCTAGAGGAAACGTTTGGTCTATTCTTCAAGCAGCCTTACCTAGTGACTGTGTTGGGAGACAGCAGAGAATAAAAGCCTGGAATTAGATAGTCTCTGAGTACTTTACAGGGAAACATTTTATTAGGGCACAGGCTGCTTTCTATCTGCCTGGGCTATTGCAACCATCAGATAGGATGGCATTTTCAAATGGAAATACTGAAATGGGCAAGGCACCATTTTTTTTCTTGTTTCTATCTGGAAATAGAAGATTGGGTTTGGACAGCAAGTCTCAAAGAAAAAAAGTTCACAAGAGATATTCTTTGGCACTTCATATATATACTGATTTATTTAGTAACCTTTCCCCTCGTCTTGGGAAACATCGTGAAGTAATAGACTCCTCAAACTGTAAAAGTGACTAAAGCTAACATGAATAAAAGATAGACTGGAATGAATATCTATTGCCACTTAAGCTCACTTTAGGTTTGGAAGGATTTATACTAATTGAAGGACTCTTAGAGTCAATATCAGATGCAGTGCTTCCTAAATACTCCTGAGATAAGGCTGGACTGTACTTTGGCTAGGACACATGTCACTGTAAATTTTCACCTGCCAACACAATGTAGCACAGACCAGTGGAGATAACTCATGCCTGTTTTCGAATGCTTTTCGGTCAAAGGATTGAGAGGGTGGAAGGGCCAGAAGCTATTCAAAGAATTTCTGGCCACCAATATAGTAACCGTAGTCATCTTATTTTATGCAATGACTATTTGAAAAAAATATGCATTTCTACATCATAAAGAAAAAAAATCAGTTGACTTTGATTCAACCGCCTTGATTTTCCCTACACTTGACTAGCTTCTAAACTTAGCCTTCCATGTGGGTGTTCCTCCTGCAAATTTGGGAGCAGAGTAAGAACCAGTTCTGGGATCTGGTTCTCCTTTATGTGATCAAATCGAGTAATATTGCTTTAAGTTCCTTCCAACATATTGCCAAATCGCTATGTCCCACGGGATCGCTGTCTTGACTTCCATTCATACAGTAACTTACTCTTCATTCTCATTTAGATGCATAATGTAACTAACCGAGAAAATTTTGTCAAACAATAATTTGTGACCTTACTCAACCTAACATGGGCTGAATGTGTCCTTCAAGATGGACAAACTCGTTGCCCAAATTCCTTCACTGTCAGTTACAGCCAAGAAAACCTCATCAACTTTGTGAAGTATTTCAGTCATTTTGACTGTAAAAGTTGTCCTTGCAATTTAATCACCCACACATCGTTTCAAAAATAGATCCAAATATTTAGTCTTTTCGTGAAATGAAATGAATTTTTTTTCTCTACCATAGTTGTGTTATGAATTATTGTTTGCACAGCAAAAGGAAACTAGCCCCAGGCTAGAGGTGATGGTTTAGCTAATGTTTTACTTGTCGTTGGAAATATGCTGTGGGAATTCTTACAGTTCTGGTCCATCTTCAATTCACTTACTTGGATTTGATGCATTATTTTTATTTATAATATCCATATCAGTGAAAATCTGCTTACCGAAAATGACATTTATTCAAATTAAAACGTAATCTAGCACTTGGGAATTTTTAATTTTGTGATAGTGTGACTTTTAAGTCAATGTTTGAGGAAAAGTTCTGCATACGTTGACCAAAGCTGCCTGAGGCAGACATTTGAAAGTCTAATTACAATTTTGTGTAATGAAGTTCTAAGAATAATTGGTTGTTGTCCTGATTTTAATCTCAACTGTGTGGTAATGTGCAAAATGTATAGCATCTTGAGCACAGTGTTATAAGACTGATTTTTAGTCGTATCTATCCATAATTACCATAGAGACAAGAAGTAATTAACTTCATGGGATTATTCTGAGCATTAAATATGTAAGACATAGGTGAGAGGAAATGAAAATAAATTTACTATGGTGTAAAATATGTTAAAACAATGAATGATGGAAGTGATCACGAGTAAAATCTGTTATTTAAAAAGCCTGAATTTCAGTTTATTTTTCCTCGTAAAAATCAATTTAGTTCCACTTTTTCCTAGAACATTTTGATGTCCTTTTCTTTCTTTCTTTCTTTCTTTTTTAAGATTTATTTTATTCATTTTCATTGTAAAGTCAGATATGAAGAGAGAAGGAGAGACAGAGAGGGAGATATTCTGTTGGCTGATTTACTACCCAAGCGGCCACAATGGCTGGAGCTGAGCCAATCTGAAGCCTGGAGCTCCTTCCGGGTGTCCCAAGTGGGTGCAGGGTCCCAAGGCTTTGGGCTGTCCTCATGTGCTTTCCCAGGTCACAAGCAAGTGGGAAATAAAATCAGTTGAGGCTGGCATGATGACTTACCTGTCTAGTTCCATTTTCCACTAACTTATCGAAGTACCTTCATAAAACCTCACAGGCATAGACAGGTTTGTGAGTTTCTTTTTCTTTCTTTCTTTCTTTCTTTCTTTCTTTCTTTCTTTCTTTCTTTCTTTCTTTCTTTCTTTCTTTCTTTCTTTCATGGTGGAAAAATATTACTTCTATCACTATACGAATTAAGGACTGTACTGTCCTGCCACCCTCACCCCATTCCTGATCCATTCCACACCCGTCCTCCTCTTTTCTTATTTTTTTCTTCGTGTTATTCTAAACATGCTGTGGAATCATTACAGGATCTCAAGGATTAAATTTATATCATCACATAACAGTTGGCAAATATAGCACATAGTTGGCAAGTCAAGAGGAAAGCATAATCATAAATTATTAAATGTTAATATACGTCATAAAAGAATCCTTTTTAGTATTGGGGTAGTCTTTGCTACCCCTAAAATTCTCAACATTATCTGCCTCGTAAAAAAAACCAACAACATTCCTGAAGCCAATAGCTTGTCAATAAATCAATATTTGCAGGAACATCACATATAATGTATGGGCTAGAATTAGATGATAAAAAGGGACATTTGCTTTTCTGTAGCACGTATTCTGTGATGTAATTTCGTACACACGCTAATGGAAGTAAGGACAATAACAGTCTACCTTAGTGGCCTCATTGGTTACGCTCTGGCTATCTCTGGTGTTAATAGCTTATTTGTAAGCAATGGTGCCGAACGCAAAATACACTAATACAACTGAGCGTGCTGCATTTGGGAGGGGAACTCAAGTAAGCACTTGAAGAATTCATGCTGCAAGGTCCTCAAGCATTCCATACGTTGCCTATTGCATGGAAATTCATTCAATTTTCCCTTATTTAAACTTTATTGGGTATACATTTAACATACATTTTAAAGCAGAAAAATTTGACAATACACTATTATTTTGTTGCCACCAAAATATTCATGAAAAGTTTTAACGGCATCATTGGTAATCTAACATCCAAGCCATTACAGCATGGACACCTACATTCATTAGGGTTCTGATTGAAAAGCAGAAATGACATCAATTGTTTTAATAAAAGAAATTATAAGCTTATAAGCAAGTTGAAGTTTGGAGGGAGCAAAGAGCAGAGCAAACTCAAAACATTCTGAGAATGTGTTCGGAAATCTCAGAAAACGATCCTCAGTTACTTTCACTGCTTGTTGGGATGAAATCCACAACACATTTTGCACGGCATTACAGAGGATCATTATTTATGCTTACTTTTAATCCATCGTTTCTGGGAAAAGTAATTTTATTTTATTTTTGTTGGAAAGTCAGATGTACAGAGAGGAAGAAGGACAGAAAGATCTTCCATCTGCTGCTTTACTCCCTAAGTGGCCGCAATGACTGGCGCTGAGTTTATCTGGAGCCAGGAGCCTCTTCTGAGTCTACCACGAGGATGCAGGGTCCCAAGACTTTGGGCCATCCTGGTGGTAATAGCTTATTTGTTGGCCTGGGAAAACTCTACTGCTTTCCCAGGCCAACAAGCAGGGAGCTGGATGAGAAGAGGGGTCTCTGAGATTAGAATCAGCTCCGATATGGGATCTCGACGTATACAAGGTGAGCACTTTTAACGACTAGGCTACCACACCAGGCCCCTTGGAAACGTAATTCTTAGGACTCCCGCCTAGATACAAAGTCAAGGAGGAGATGAATGATGAAGACTGATCAAGAACAATGACAACAATAACAGTAAAAAAGCACAACTAAACAACTCTGGACCATGTTGAAGAATCCATTCACTTAGCGGCCTGGTCTGTGGCTGGGATAACACCCTTAAACATTAGCATTCTGTTTTCTGAAACTATAGCATACACTATATCCCATCTCTCCCTCTGCCAACTCTGCTCCTTCTCTTCCCTTTCCTTTTGCAAATTAATCTTCATCACGAGCCTCTGTTATTAGGAAATAGAACTCACGATGCCACGCTTCCCAAATGTGGTTACTCTGTCTCCACATTTGCTCTTTCAACTATATATATAAACTTAAGTTATCACTTTTTTTTCACCTGAGATAATATAACCATCATACATACAGACAGTACATTCTCTTTTGTTTTTTTCAAAGATTTATTTTTATTTTTATTGCAATATCAGATATACAGATATGAGGAGGAGAGACAGAGAGGAAGATCTGTCGGATGATTTACTCCCCAAGTGACCGCAATGGCTTGAGCTGAGCCAATTCTGAAGCCAGGAGCCAGGAGATCTTCTGGGCCTCCCACATGGGTGCAGAGTCCCAAGGCTTTGGGCCTTCCTCCACTTTTTGCCCAGATCACAAGCAGGGAGTTGGATGGGAATTGGGGCTGCTGGGATTAGAACTGGCGCCCTTATGGGATCCTGGCACTTTCAAAGCAAGGACTTTAGCTGCTAGTTCACGGCGCTAGGCCAAGACAGTACATTCTTTAAACGAAAAGAAAAACAGCTTTCATATTTCTCTTGCAGTGATGTTCATTCGTTTGGTTTGCTCATACTTTCCTTTTGCTACTCTGAAGCTTAATGAAGTAGTTACATGGTTAATCACTTTAACATTATAGATTATTCAATAAGGGAAGAAGGAAGACTATTTGAATGCATGTAGCTGTATTCCTTTTTCAAGATTTATTTATTTTTATTGGAAAAGCAGATATACAGAAAGGAGAGACAAAGAGGAAGATCTTCCGTCTGATGGTTCATTCCCCAAGTGGCCACAACGGCTGAAGCTGAGCCAGTCCAAAGCCAGGAGCCAAGAGCTTCTTCTGGGTCTCCCATGTAAATGCAACGTCCCAAGGCTTTGGGCTGTCCTCCACTGCTTTCCCAGGCCACAATCAGGGAGCTGGATGGAAAGTGGGGTTGCCAGGATTAGAACCAGTGCCCATATGGAACCCGGGTGCATTCAAGGTGAGGACTTTAACCTCTATGTTATCACGCAGTGCCCTAATTACATTCTTAAATGCATAACTGCCAAAGTTATTTTTGTAAATGAGCACAGAGCTTTGGTTAGTGTTTGTAATTTCCCTCTTTCACTATGTAATGCTTCCCTGTGTTCTCAGTCATTATTCCTAAAGGTTGTACATTTTAAACAGGCATACTGACTCATTGTTGATGCCCGCTCGATTGTTACAATGGGTGGTTCATTATGAGCAGTCATAGTTCTTCATGCCACTATTGGAGTTTCTCTTGGCATTGCAGGCATAGAAAATGTCAGAGAGTTCAGCATGCTACTGCCAGGATATAGTTAACAGTTTCTCCGGAAATCCATCCATGTCTTGGATGCAGAGAGACACACTGCATTTTGTCTCCACATCTCACCACATCCGTCTCCATTATAATTCTATTATATATCCCCTTAAATACAAAACCAGTGATCACAGTCTACAACAGAGAGAAAAACAAAAAATTTCATCAACATGAAGTTAAGGAACATGCTACAAAAATATCGATGCGTCGCTGCAGTATCGAAAAAGAAATTCAAAACCTTCTTGTAGAACTTAATGCTATTGCATGACCTCTGCGGCAGTGAAGAAATTACAATAGAAAAGAGCATCATCACCCATGAGAGGTAGTAAAAACAGTGCTGAAGGGGGCTTTTAAAATCTCATTCAGGTGCTTACAGCAGTAGAAGGTCTCATGGGTGATCAATTCAAGGATCACAAAGAACTTCTTGAAAAATTCCAGTGACTTGGAAGTACAAAAAGTTAAATTCATAGCAAAAATAATTAGGTTTGGCACCAAAATCCTGAAAATTAAAACAAGAGAAAGCCATTCCCTAAGACACTGAGCAAAACAGCCCTTCAGCCATGTTAGCGTTGAGAGTCACCAGGGCATGAATGCTTAAAATTAAAGATGAAAGAAACATGGGTCATGACTTTGTTGGCATGTTTAACAGTAGGAATTATAATTTTTTGCTGCACTTAAAAGTTTCATTGGGATTCTACCTTCATCAAGATTCCTTCTCTTTCATAGCGGGTTATTATTTTATTATGTTGCACATAGAAGTTCTAAATGGTAAAGCAGACCATGTCTTACTGTTTCAGCATTATTCTGCATAGTGCCTGTTATAAAATAAGACCATAATTTTAAGGGTGTTCAGAAAGAATTCTCCTAACCAATATAAGCGCTTGCCCAGTTTTGCTAAGGCGCCAAATAAAGCACCAGGATGGACAGGAGCAAACGGCTGTACCTTATGGGTTTGAGAATGAGAGGCAGATCTACTTAGCTTTACTTAATCTTGCCTTAACTTGTCAGGGCTCCACCTCAATGCCATCTCCAGATCCTGAAGGTCCCATGGAGGTGGGCAAGAACAAGCTCGCCTGTGCTAATCCATGTGCATTCTCCTTTAAGCTTCCGGTCAGTAACACCATGTAATACTAATCAAGAATCTCACTGAAAATATGCTACAGAACTAAAACATCGGTGGGTATTTGTAAGCGGGAGTTTGAGTTTCCTTGTGTTTCACTGTAACACAAAATTTTCCTTTCTTTTCTAAAACATATTTTATTTTTCATTATGTTTACATAGTTAAGAAGGATGCATGCCCATGTGGGCCACCGATAAGGGTGGGGAGGGTCAAGGAATGAGGGAAAGAAGATGAGAAAATTGCTTCCAATCTTCCCCGTTTTTCCTGTATCTTGGGAAAGTGGAGAGGTCCAGTGTCAGAAGCCCAGCCACATCAGTACCCAGGAATTGGGTGTGGTCACCAGGTCTCAGTGTCCAGGAATTGGGTGTGGTCACCAGGTCTCAGTACCCAGGAATTGGGCGTGGTCACCAGGTCTCAGTGTCCAGGAATTGGGCGTGGTCACCAGGTCTCAGTGTCCAGGAATTGGGTGTGGTCACCAGGTCTCAGTACCCAGGAATTGGGCGTGGTCACCAGGTCTCAGTGTCCAGGAATTGGGCGTGGTCACCAGGTCTCAGTGCCCAGGAATTGGGTGTGGTCACCAGTTTTAGTACCCAGGAATTGGGCGTGGTCACCAGGTCTCAGTGTCCAGGAATTGGGTGTGGTCACCAGGTCTCAGTACCCAGGAATTGGGTGTGGTCACCAGGTCTCAGTACCCAGGAATTGGGCGTGGTCACCAGGTCTCATCCCAGTGTCCCTGATGTGGAGCATAATCCAAGTACTGCTTAAGTGGGTTTGATAGTTCTGCAATTTTGTTGCTCCAAGGATGCGGAAATCCTCCCAAGGTCCATTGACTGATACAGTCCACCTTAGAGTGTCCACTCACCCAGAGACTTGTTATCAAAGCTTGGCTGGGAAAGTTGTCCAATTTGTTCTGCCCTCTCTGGTACTCGACAGCCTCTGCAGGCCTCAATGAACTGGTTGTCATGTTCCCCACATGCATCTTGGCATGCTGTCTGCTGCACAAGCTTCTGCAACCGAGCAGACACAAGCTCTGACACATGCACTCCACAGTAGGACTACAAATCCTGTGATTTTTCCTTGTGGTTGAAGTTTTGAGTTCATTGGTCCAGTTGGGGATCTCCAAACCTACCTCAGCAGAGGTGACTCCAGACCGGACACCTGTGTTGTACCAGCCAGTGTGGGGTCCAGCTCAGTCTATCGCTCTCATTAACCTACACACACTGGTGGTTGCAGTCATCGGCCAGTTCTGTCTCCAGCCCCATCTCTTACACAAACCAATGTCTGCTGTGGTCCAGCCCATCCCTGCCCATTACAAATTCAGCCCCCACACATACCAGCGAGAGCTGCAGCCTAGTTAAAGTGACCCCAAAAACCTCCACCTGTCCCACCCCAAGTCCCCGACACTGCTCATGTTGGTGTGTGCAGCAGAATGGTTCAGTCTGTCCTGCATCCCATTTGCCTTTCATACACATCAATGGGTGTTAAGCTTATTCAGCCCAACCAACCCCACTATCCAGCCCACATTCATGCTGGCAGGAAAGGGACTCAAGAATATGTGTTTTGTGAAGTTTCCCAAATGATTCCAGTGAGCAACCAATTTGACAAAATTCTTAAAGCGATCAACTATCCTATCTTATACCTCCTTCATTTCACTAGGTTCTCAGGGAATAATTCCATTGGTTCTAGCAATAAACTAAGTTCATTTCATTATTCCTTTTTTATCTAGCTAGGTTGTGTTCCAATATAGCCGCTTATACTCTGTGGCCTACCCCTTCGGTTAATGACACACTCTCCTGGAATTCTGTTTCCTGTATGCCTGAGTAAACCCTTCAATTAATCAGACTTTCCACCGGCAGTGGTTTCCATCCTCATGACTCCTCTGTATCTACCATAACCAGACCCAAATTCGGGAGCAAAAAAATGATTTTTTATGTAGTATCACACAACCCCTACAATAATTATTATGTTACCATGGACAATGCTTAATTTTAGACCTTAGTGATCCTATCGATGATGGTGGGGCACTGGTAAGGAAGAGCTGAGAGTGCCAGCAGCAATTATGTCTCAGCCCTGCACAACCCAACTCCACCCCCTTCCTGGCCAATGCAACATGATTGCATTTTTGGCACAATCTTTGCTTGTCATGCACCAGAGCTTCACTTTCCATCATGCATGGTATAAGTGACATCTTTCTAGAGATGATGATATGTATATTCTAGCTCAATCAGGGGTGCCTAGGATTTTTAAGGGTTTCCCGCAAAAGGTTTATGAAGCATGTTTTACTGCAGCCTTATCCAAATTCTGCTTCCTTTTGAACATTTAATTTAGCCCTATTCTGGGCATCTCCCTACACCCTATAAAAAGACGGCCCCAATTGGGTAGGTGCAACATCTCTTTATGTGTTATGTAGACGATACACACACACACATGAATGCACTTTCTCTTTTTGATAAATCATTCTTTCCCATGCATCTTTACCTCTTATCCTCAAATTCTTTCCTGGCATCAAGACAAGAATTTGCATAAAGCTCAACCAGGGTCAAGTTCCCCACAATATTGCTTTTGCTTGACTTTGATGTTTCTGAAGTTCCTGTTCCTCTTGACTCAATTGTTTTTTTTCCGAGTTTACAGCTCAATTTCCTTATACTAGATGATTAACCGTTCTTTCTCAGTTCTAAAGTCTGTGTTATACTTTTAGTCTTTTCTATTTATAATAGAAACATTGTATTGAACTTCATATGCTGTAGGACACATTACTGATTGGCCTAGCACATTGAGAAAATTTAAATTTTAAACAAAAAGTAGGGGGTGTATGTCTTCCTTTTCCTTTTGCTGTATTGTGCATGAGGGGACAAAGATGAAAAGAAAAACACACCTGTCTTTCCCTCTCCATATGATGAGAAAGTACAATTAGACAAGACAACAAAACTTTTTAACTCTGTCAAACAGTTAAAAATGGGACACATTTGGGGAGTTCATGAGATCAGTTCATTGCTGCCACTGACTGGGAATTCTCAGGTTCACGAGAAGGACTCATTACATGCGACAGGGAGAGATTTCTGCTTGGGGAATATGTGCTTACTGAGTAGGAAGTAGATATAGCCTGTAGGATGAATGTGTATGCTTCAGTAATGTTCAAGATACTGGGTCAGAAATTGCATCGGGTGGAATGAAATGGCAGGGTAGCTAGCTAGCTCAGAGATCAGCAGGTGGAAGCCACTCACTCCGCCTTACATTATGTGTCCAGCTATCAATCAACTGACCCTTTCTGCAGGATGTACTTTCCTTTCCCTAGGACATGAGGGTGGCATGTGCTATGCGCTCTCCTTTGCAGGCTCATAGGAATCCTGACAAAGGGGGTGACGCCCTCTGCTCCCACACTGAGATAGAAAGTAGAAACACTTCTCTCTCCTGCCTTTCTACTTCCAGCCATAAGTGGAAGGACTTTCCTCCTGTGTAAAATAAACTCTAAAAAGGAAAAAAATAATAATAAAATAGTCACATAATTTTAAAAAGGATAAAAGTATCCATGTTGCCTTTATAAGATCTGCTTCTCTGTGAAAACATGTACTTTAATAGGGAAGATACTATTTGGTATGACCTTATGATTTGCTTTAGGCAAAACACATTGCCAATTAATTTAGAATATAAGCCAAAGACTGTTTTATTATCGTTGTAAATTTAAACAAAATCAGAACTCAAATAGAAAATAAAGTAAGAATAACTACTGGAAAATATTCAATGTCTAATGCTTTCCTAATGAGCTGCATTCCTTGATTTCAAAATACTTTGTATTAAAGTCTTATATTCCAATGATTAGTTTTTCCTACATATTTTATTTTTAAAAAGCAATGCATATTCATAACAACTTGGGAGGTGAAGCCCAGAAGTCAGATATTCCAAATGACTCTCTCCATTAGAAACTCCCTCCGGCTATCAAGATTGATTGCTCTTAATTTCCTCTTTGAAGGAAATGTCATGCAAAGATGCTTAACAGAATTTGAGCATTAAGCATTTTCTATGGATAAAAGAAGACAGCTGGAATAAAATCTTCAGGGTGGACTGCATAAAAACATTTGAAAATCAGCTGAATTATTTACCAAACACTTCATAAAAGATTATAATAAATATAAATGATTGAAAACTTTAATGGCTTAAACCTAAGTGTGTTGAATGGTATTTGTACTGTCTTTGGTTGCGTGTAGGAAGTGAAATAAAAGGAGACATTATGCTAACCAGATATTTGGCTGCTTATTTATATAACCACAATTTGAAGACATTAATTATAGGAAATACATTAAAATAATATTCTAATTTTTTTACGGTTTGTTTATTTTTTATGGGAATGGCAGAATTTTTTTTTTACGTTTTTGTGTCCCTGGGACACCCTCCAAAGCCTGAGGGCCAGTCATCTTAGTCAAGACCAATGCCATGTCTCTGTCCAGCATCCTAGATGTAGCGAATATGGGATCTTGCCCAAATTCTAAAGAATTGCCATTGTGAATCCATCACACAGTATTAGACAAGTCCCAAAGCTGAGGAGAGTTCAAGTTCCTGAGTTCTGCCCAGCCCCTAAATGCATATTACCTTCCTCAAAAAAAAAAAAAAAAGAAGTTGGATCATGGGAAATGCAGACACTCAGGAGGGGCTGCCACTAGAATCGGCACTTCAGATTGTGTTGTCCGTGAGCAACAGCCGTCAGCCTCCGGCTGCTGTGCTCTGCCTTGGGTCTCTAGCAGCATGATAAATAAACCTAGCTCTGCTCACTTTATCTGAGTGCCCAGGTGAATTCTTTCACCATACATGACACTGGCCAAAATTGGCCTCCTCTTTGAAGGATGATTGCCATTATATTAGGTCCACTTGGTACAGCAGGATAAATCTGTTATCTCAAGATAATTGATTAATGACATCAGAGAAGTTGTTTTGCCTTTGAAGAATGATATTCACTGGTTCTTGAGATTCAAATGTGAACATCTTTGGCAGTCTGTTTTTGCACCGCACAATATCATGATTTAAGAGATTCTTCAGAAAGCTGCTTTCTGCAACATTTGGACATGTAACAAACCACTACGTAGTTGAATTTGTGCGTGTAACCATACTCCATTTCCTTATTTCCTTTTCCCATTCTTGTCTCGGGACTAGCCACACCATTTGCTGATGTTAAAAGTATATTTTTATCTCCCTTTCAGATTTCAGGTAACAAAAATCTGGTTATTAGTCATATAGCTCACAAAATAGTGACTCAAGCAAATCAGACTTAAAACTTTAGTCATTTAGCCCGGCAGAGTGGCCTAGTGGCTAAAGTCCTCGCCTTGAATGCTCCAAGATCCCATATGGGCGCCGGTTCTAATCCTGGCAGCCCCACTTCCCATCCAGCTCCCTGCTTGTGGCCTGGAAAAGCAGTTGATGATGGCCCAAAGCCTTGGGACACTGCACCCACCTGGGAGACCTCGAGGAGGTTCCTGGCTCCTGGCTTTGGATCGGCGCAGCTCTGGCTGTTGTGGTCACATGGGGAGTCAATCATCAGGTGGACGATCTTTCTGTTTCTCCTCCTCTCTGTATATCTGACTTTGTAATAAAAATAAAAATAAGTCTTAAAAAAGAAAAACTTTAGTCAGTGACTATGTGAGGATTCCGTGACCTCAGAAAAGGAAAGAATTCATGACCACCAGCCCAAAGGTTTTCCATAATACTTCCTACCTACTCCAGAGACGTGTTGGATCAGTTCTTTAAAGTCCTCTTGCTGACTTTAGCCAGGGGAAAAATTATTTGGAACTACACACCACTTTCCCCTGGTGGTCACTTGAATAAACCTGCTGTTCCCTTGAAAAAATTCTTGTCTCTTGTATATTGACTGTCCAGCACTGATTTTAACTGGTAATATTTGCATCATGTTTACAAAGGTAATAAAGTAGTAGGAATGGGAGGCATGGGTATGAATAAGAAAAAACATTTATCTTTACTACATTAATAAATATGAAATGAAAACTAATTCTGGTTCAATATTTATGATTCCTTAGATTTAATTTTGAATTATGCTAGAAATGTACTTTAAGCAACAGCATTCACACCAAAAATTATAGTGTTTCTTTCCATTTTCATGCATACTGTTTTCAAATGCATTTTTGTCCAAGAGAGAAAAATTACTGAACGGTGATACACAACAATAGAGTTGTTTTTCGCTTGAGGAAGGAAAAACTTAGCATGTGATAACCTGAAAGAAATAATAATAATATTAATGAAGTTAATGATGTCAAAATACTATGAAAATAATAAGGTGCATTTCACACATACTGGCATATGTAATAAAAAACAAAATCATTTTCCTCTGGTTTTTACTGCAAAAATATCAAGAGAGAATATTTCTTTCAGTAGTTTAGATTCCTTATAAATATCATTTTGTTTTTGTGGCATGAAGCTTTGTCACTGTTTCAAAGAGAATATTGTTGTCTTGTAGACAAAACCACTGAGTGGTTGGGTGTGTAAGTCAGATAAGCTACTTTTAAAACTGTAAACACTCCAAATCTTTTTGCTTGAGAAAAGAAAGTAAATTTTTCAAAGCTTTCAAAATGCTATTTTTCACTGACAGTAAAACTTTAAAAACCCTGCATTGTAAAGTTAAAACAGTGTAAAAGGAATGTATGTGTCTTATCATAGCTTCAATAAATGACATTTCTCATATGTTGTCTTACTCAGCCTAGCTTCTCTTATTTTCATTATGTTTAAAAACAGATTGTCTTGGGAGATACACAAGTGTATAACTGTGCCTCTATAGTACATTTTAAAATGCACCTGTTTCTGAATGCAATACAGTATTTTCCCCAGAAATGTACTATTTAGATTTTTCTTATCCCAAAATATGTTTAAAGGTGCTTGATTTTTCATTAGTGATTCTAAGTTGCTGTGGATTTTGATTGCTTCTAACATTTAAATACGGGTTTAAACATGGTAAAAACATTCATTCCCTTTACTTACAAAAGCATTCACAGAATATAATTATAATATATCCTGTGAGAGAGGAGGACTTCAGTAAGAAATCCAAGCTAGATACACAGATGGGAATTCCTATAGTTATCACCACCATGGTGAGATGAGGCTGTTGGGTGATTTGAATATAGCAGTGAAGTTGAATCACATGCCAATTAAAGGAAGGAAAAAAACAGACAAGGAGTCTTTGCACTGGAAATGCTAGAAATGACACCAGGAAACTGCAGAATACTTGAGTTCAACAAGCCGAAGAACTTAAGTCTATACGTCAATAATACATGTCATTTCAAAAAGCAAATGAATAGCACATATTTAGACAAGAATAAAATGAGATCTAAACGTTTGTGGAGAAAATGAGACAAAGGGCCATTTCAAGTGAAAACTGATAACATTTTGGTATAAAATTCGATACATTAATTCAGCAGTGAGAAGAAGCAGGACATGCAAAGTCGTACCTTGGCACCGGGGCGGGTGCAATGTCCGGATCTGAGTCTGAAGAGCTGCGTAAGATGCTTCTCGAATGTCCTTTGTGGGACTGGATTTCAGGAGCCACTTCAGAAGCCTCAGATGCCACAAAGCACGGGTGTTCAAGTCCCTTGTAGAAAATTGCTTCAGCTTGCATGAAACCTGTGTACATGCTACTGTTATCTTAAATCATTCGTAGGCTGCCCAAGTGCTGGCCCCAATAGAAATTCTATTGTTTCAGATGTTCATGGAACTGTGTAAAAATTTGTACAGGGCCCGGCGGCATGGCCTAGCGGCTAAAATCCTCACTTTGAAAGCCCCGGATCCCATATGGGCGCCGGTTCTAATCCCGGCAGCTCCACTTCCCATCCAGCTCCCTGCTTGTGGCCTGGGAAAGCAGTCGAGGACGGCCCAATGCATTGGGACCCTGCACCCGCGTGGGAAACCCGGAAGAGGTTCCAGGTTCCCGGCATCGGATTCGCGCATCGGCCCGTTGCGGCTCACTTGGGGAGTGAAACATCGGACGGAAGATCTTCCTCTCTGTCTCTCCTCCTCTGTGTATATCTGGCTGTAATAAAATGAATAAATCTTTAAAAAAAAATTTGTGCAGAAGCAGCTGCTCCTGTTGTATGACTGTTTTGTCATCGGTATCCTTATGATTCACGCTGATCCTTTCACGTGTTACTGACTAGGTTTTGTAATAATCTTGGTGATGGTGAACATGTTGATCTCATTATTGATTCTAATATGAATTTCTTATTGTTTCAATATTAATATTCAGCACAATTTTTTCAAGTCTTTGTTTTTGGTACATATTCTTTTAGATATTTCTCCTAGATTTTTAAAATCTTAAAAAAATCACAAATTAGTGTTGTTTTTTCTAAAAAAAAATGTCTAGGTAATGTCTCTTTGCACTCATGGACCTGCTTTATTTTTTATGTGTATGTCTTATCAGGTGAAATCTGAGTTTAATCTTTTATCCCTATAATTCTGCTGCAAGTTCTATTTGCTAAGACTTTTGAGTAGGGTTTGCCTGCCTCTATGAGTAAGAAGAGTTAGTTATTCTATTTTCTTACATAATTTTTAATATTGTTTCCGTATATTCAAGGCTATGTTATAGTAGCTTTACAAAATATGTTGAGGTATGTTATAGAAATAAATATGTCATGCAAAATTCACATGTAAAAGCGATACTTAGAGGTAGGACTTAGGCAAAAGAATCTAAGATGAACCTGGGTCATAAAAGTCACGTTTTGAGTAGGATTAGTGTTCTCAGAACAGTCATTGGGGCTGTCACCGGAAACCAAGTGGCCTGTGTCTTACTTCTTTTACTTGCCAGGTTCCCTAATTGTAAGATAGTACATTTGTATTGTTTAAATTATCCAATCCAAAGGTATATTATCATGTCAGCCTATACTAACGTAGAGAGAGATTATTTTCTTTAATATTTTGACAAAAGCAGGCTGAATTTGGAAATCTATGGAGAGGTTCAGCTTCAAGTTTTTATACATATGTATTTAATTGATATGCTTCTTATAGAGGACTCCAGGCTTACAGGGTTTTCATACTCAACAACAGAATTCATATCGTTTTGAGGAATTTCTCATCTTTCATACAATCCAAATATTTTGTCATAAGTATTTCTCATTTTAGAATAGTCTCTTTGCTGACAAATGGTGTTTACAATGGTAATAAAAGAAAAATCAAGAATATGTCCAGACTTATATGAATGAGGCACTGATTCCACTATCTATCAGGTAAACATAGAAAATGCTTCCAGCATTGTAAACCGCTTCCTCACGTTGCATCTCAGTGAGCATGCCAGACATTATTCTATTTTTCCATATCATGTACGTAACTCTGTTTCATCTGCTTTGACATGAACCAAAAAATTACCCTTTCAGTCACTAAGCTGGCAGTTTGTAGATTAAAATTAGGGGGAAATAATTAAATTTAAATAAGTGCTATTGTATTCTAACATTTTTTTCTGGTAGATTTGATGAATTTGATCTAAAATGCATATCCATTCCATGACGCTTAAAATCTATTAATATGAAAGTAGTCACAATATGCCCCTTTTAAAGCATTATTTGTTTATTTCAAATGATTAAAAGAGAGAGAGAGACAGTAAGAAATTGTGGAGCAATCTTCCATTCACTGGGTCACTTCCAAGATGATTGCAGAAGTCAGAGCTGGATTATGCAAATCCTGACACCAAGAGCATCGCCAGAGTTCTTCCCATGAGTGCCAAGGGTCAAGCATTAGGGTTACCTTGGTCGCATCCCAGGCTGTTATCAGGGAGCTGGACCAGAACTGGAGCAGTTGGGACCAACGTACTCTTCTTGAGGATGCTGGCACCTCAGGTAGAGGATTAGCCTGTTACCCCACCACACAGGTGCCTAACATATTAATTTTTATGCTTCCAAAGAATACACTCTTATCTTTGTCATTTTTTTCTACAGGTATATTTTTCTTTTTGATTAATTTCCTCTCCTATATCTCAACTCATATTCTATTTTGGATTTACTTTGCTTTATATACCTTGGTTCTTGTGATCACTGATTTTCAGTCTTTTATAGTTTATATGTTTAAAGCTACATACATCTCTATGAGGACAGTTTAGCCACATTACCCAAGCATTTCTACTAAAGATCCTATTTCTGTTGCTCTTAATGTTTTTTTCTTTGCTTTTGGTCTAAAGAATTTTCAATGTGTTTAAGTATTGCTTTCTTACTCATTTACTGAAATGCTGTAGATTTTCTTGAGAATTGGCCAAATTGTCCTTCGCTATTATTGATTTGTTTGTTTTACTTGAATGAGGAATTCACAGAAGAAGGACAGACACAGAGGGAGTTCTTCCATCCACTGGTTCACTGCTCAAATGGCTGACATGGCCAGGAGCTGAGTTGAATTCAAAAGCAGAAGCAGCAGAAGCTTCTTCCAGGTCTCCCACTTGGGTGCAGGGTCCCAGAGCTTTGCGCCATCTTTCACTGCTTTCCCAGACTATATGCAGGCTCTGGATCAGAAGCTAAGCAGCCCAGACATAAAGTACCTCCCGTGTGGGAAGCTGGCACTAGCAGGAGGAGGAGTAGCATGGGGAGCCACTGTTGCTAGCTTCTGTCTTTTGTTATAATCGTCTCTGCCTTTAGATCTTCAAATATGGCACTGGCCCTATTGCTTCTCCCATTTCCTGGAACTGTATTCACATTTACTTCAGATATGAGCTATAAGTCACTTCCCAAATGACTATAATGGACAAGCTCAACTTGTTTGAAGCTGGGAATCAGGAGCTTCTGAGTCTCCCACAAGGGTAAAGGGCCCAAGCAGTAGGAAACCCTCTGCTGTTTTCCCGGTCCATTATGAGGGGGCTGGATCAGAAGTGGTACACCTGGAACTTGAATGGTTGCCCCATGAGATGCTGGTACTGCAGGTGGAAGAATTCCCTGCTGCACCACGGTGCTACCATGCCCTTCCTTGTAAACCCATTAGCTTTGTTTGTCCCCTTATCGTTTTATGTTGCTTCCTATTCCAGAACTCTGACTTGATTACCTGAGGCAAAATAAAATCTCAATGGACTTAGCAGTGTATGGTGTCTTAGGTGCTGGAGTCCCTAGACAATATGCCTGCTTTTCTCCTTCAGCCCCCTTATATTTTACTTTTAAGTAGGTATTTCCCAGATATAGATATATATTTATATATTTTTTAAAAATATAAAAATATATATAAATATATAAATGTGTATTATATTTATATATATTTTTAAATGAACTTAACAGAAATAGCAGAAATTATATGTACCTCATCAGGATCCGAATAATACTAAAAAACATTTGCTGGGCTGGCACAATGGCTCAATTGTTTAATTCTCCACATCCACGCTCTAGGATCCCGTATGGACTCCCTGCTTGTGGCCTGGGAAAGTAGTGGAGGATGGACCAAAGCCTTGCACTCACATGGGATACCCAGGAAACACTCCAGGCTCTGGATGCCTGTGTTCAGACATCTTCAGCCGCTGCAGCCACCTGGGGAGTGAAACAGTGGATAGAAGATCTTTTTCTCTGTCTCTGCATAAATTCTACCTTTCAAATAAAAATAAACTATAAAGAAATAACAAACATGTGCTATGTTTCTTGTTATCTGACCTCATTAATTTGGTTTGTCATTTCTCCATAGATTCTCTGTGAGATTTCTAAATAACGTTCTTGCTTGTGTTAGCACAATGATGACCATAGAACAGAGGCTGAAACGCAATAAACCTACCTCTCACAGACAAGTTCTTGTTTGATTCTGACACCAACTAAGTCAAGATAACTGAAGACTCCCAGTGTGTCAGAACTTTGGTTGATACTCTGACAATACAATTATCTCAAAATATTCTGAAAATTGTAGGTAAGTGAGACAAGGAACGTGTTATCTGAAGAGCTATATTCTGTACATGCCAGGCTGGTGGAAGGTTTTAGTTTCCGTAATGAAGATGAGTGTCTGTAGTATCGTGGAAGTTAAAGAATTGTAAGACAAAGTTGTAATGCATACTGGTAGTAAAAATTGTGAAAATGCCCTCAGTAAATGCCAAGGGGAGAAAAATATGTATCAATACTTTTTTGGGAATATGCACGGAGTAGCAAATTTTATTGGAGAATTGAGATGGCCCTCCACTGACTGCAAGAGGGGCGAATTCTGACAATGTCACAGGAATAGGCGACAGGAGAGAGGCTGCGATGCTTTCTCAAACCCTTTCACATTGGCAACAGTGAATCGACTAAAAGTAGAGCCGTTTATGTGTGGAATCTGACATGTGTAACCTTCCCTGATGGACACAGGACAATGCCCTCTGCGGGTGGAATAGGATATGCTGCTACATTAGCAAAGATACAGAAAACAAGCATGCTGTGAAGAATCTGTTTTGTATCAATTAAAATCTTATTTTTCTTTGTATTGATGTCTTTTGTTTTGAATCCTTTTAATTTATTGCATTGCCATTCGGGATTGTAAATATTTATTTTTATTATATTTATCATAACAATGTTGATGCTGTTATTTAGTGTAGCATTTAAGACATGTCTTAGGATGTCCATAACCATATAAAAGCTCCTGTGTTCAAATCTGGGCCCACATCCTGACTCTGGGGGAAGTTATGACGGATTTAGGTAATGGGCCCCTTCCCCCCCCCGGGACACCTGGGTTGAGTTTCTGCCTGCCAGATTCATTTTGCCTTGTGGACATTCTGAAGGTATGGTAATGAATGAATCAGTGAATGGAAGATTTCTATCTTTTTCTCTGTTTTTTTTTTCATTCCTCCAAATAAATAAAAATATTTATAAATCTAAATATTGTTGATGTATTTATTTCCTAATTATGTGTCCTCGCTGAAGTGTCTTTTTGATTGTATTCTTTTAACTCAAGATTAGACTTTCTGTCATTTATCATGTGATATTTACTGTGAACTGAACCCCACAACTAGTTTTTGATGACTCCTACTATATTCCAGACAATAAAAAAAATTACTAAGAAAACATTGTTATTAAATTTATAGTTTATCTGAAATTTTTAGAAAACTAAAAATTTTATGTTTTCATTTATTTTAAAATTATGAAAAAATGGAAGCCCAGTACCATAGCATAGTGGTTAAGAACCTTGCCTTGAACACCCCGGATCCCATATGAGTGCCTGTTCTAATCCCAGCCCACCCGCTCCCCATCCAACTCCCTGCCTGTGGCCTGGGAAAGCAGTCGAGGATGGCCCAAAGCTTTGGGACTCTGCACCCACATGGGAGACCCGGAAGAAGCTCTTGGCTCCTGGCTTCGGATTGGCTCAGCTCCAGGCGTTGCGGCTGCTTGGGGAGTGAACCATCAGACGGAAGATTTTCCTCTCTGTCTCTCCTCCTCTCTGTATATCTGACTTTCCAAATAAAAATAAATAAAAAAAAATAAATACATCTTTTAAAAAATTATGAAAAAATGGCTCCATTTTGATGTATGATGGATTCAATACTCTGCATGTTGATTCTCCCACTGAATACACGATGTGAGTTTGACATAATGTGTGTGTAGCGACCTCTAGCTGAAAGATCACTGATCTGTGACCCTGCCATACCTTTCATTCTATATCCTGTGGTCTGGATTTAAAATTACCCAACATTGGGGAGTTGGTGCTGAGGTGACAGGGTGAGCTCCATCAGGAACCACGTACCTCTAAGTTGTGAAATTCAATATCAAAACAAGCAACCAATTGGACAAAGAACACGAAGAAGCATTTTTCAAAGGATGAAATACAAATGGCTATCAGACACTTGAAAAAAATTCTCAGGATCCCTAGTCATCAGAAAAATAAATTAAAACCTCAGTGTGATTTCATTTCACCCAGATAAAAAGGCAATCATTCAAAAATTTAAAAAAAATAGTAGTTACTGGCAAGAAGGTGGAGCTATAGGTAGACCAATACACTGTTGGCAATATAAACTAGTTCAATCATTATGGAAGACAGAAATCTGAAAATACATCTACTGTGTGACTTGACCATCTCATTCCCAGGAATCTACCCAGTTGAAATGAAATTAGCATATCTCCATATTTATCATATCTCAATTCATAATTGCTATGACATGGAATCAATGTCCACCAAAGAAATGCACTATGAAATACAACTGTTATTTTTCTTCAAAGAATCAAAATAATGAAATCCTGAGTGAGAACTTGCCCATTTGCAAATGGCTGCAATGGCCAAGACGGGGCCAAGACAAAACCTGGAGTTTTGGCTTGGAGCTGTGTGTGGGTCTCTCCTAGAGGTAAGGGTTCAAGTACTTGGGTCCTCTTTCTTGCTTTCCCCAGGAGCATAACAACAGAGCTAGATCAGAAGTGAGACCTGTGCTAATTTGGGATGCTGGCATTCTAGCATTAGTAGCTGGCATTCTAGGGCAAGTAGCTTCCTGCTATACCACAATGTCAGATGTTTTAATATGAGTAGAGAATATACAAAATTTTAAAAAATCTAAAAACTATGTTCTGTGCTGAATTTCTGTCCCTCACTGTTATTTAAAACTTAATCATATTTGGGACAATACTTGAAAATAGAGAAATGAAAGGGGAAGTAATTTGGTTAATATACGCTCATTGGGATGAAAGCCAATCTGATTGGCGTCCTTAGGAGAGGATTAGAACATGGACATGCAGAGATGATCATATGATGGTACAGTGAGAAGATTATCAATTACAATCTGACCTGTGAGGCCCAGGCTAGAAAGAGAGAAAAAATATCCCTGCTCATACTTTGATCTTGGACTTCCTGGGTACATAATTTAAAAACAACAACAACAAAACCAAAAATGACTTGAATTTCTTTTGTTCAAGCAGTTAGCTGAGAATAGAAAGCACACAGCTATATCGAGAGGTTCTGATGGCAAAGATTGAGCAGAGCCCTGGGGACGAACGATGTAGCATGACTTAGAAAATACAGTCTGCTCATCGCTGCGATTCAGATCTTCAAGGAGCGATTTCAAGGGTCCCAAGAGAACTTGGCTTGTGCTGTAGTGATGAAGAAATCGATTATGCTTGAGTCATGAGAACTGGGCTTCACCACAAATGTGGTGAAGAAACTTGTGGGGTGGGCATCAGTGCCTGAACGGGTGAACTGCCGGAATCCTGCACCCGACGTGACTGTGATGAGACAAAGACAAATGAACACAGAGCCATTTCTCCAAACTCCAGTGTCCATGCATGTACAGTGCAAGAGGCCAACTGGCTGAGTGGAAAAATTCTGTAAGAGCATGGTAGTGTTACCACAGAATAAGCCAAAACCATTCATTTGGAAATCAGAAGCTTGGACTAGAAAACCCGCTTATTACTTAACATTGTAAGTATATATATATATATTTTAATTTTCAACTTTTTTCTCTTTTTATTAACTTTTTCAATATTTTTCTTATTGCTATTATTTGTTCTCCAGGAAACGTGTTTATTAAACCCTTATTTGTTACATAAGTTATGGATATTTTCTCCCAGCTTGCCTTATTTTCTTACCTTTTTTTAAAAATTTAACTATCTCTTATTATTCTTCCAATTTCTTAAAAATTACGGTTACCAGAAAACGTCTTTCAGTCGCTGGATTTTCATTCTGCATAACCTCATTGGTCTTGAGGAAATTCATGAAAATATCCTATAAAATACGCCTGTGCTTCAAACAAGGTTTTTCCCACCGTTTTTATATGTAGGTGTTATTTGTACATGTTAACTAGACCAGATTTGTATTGAGGTCAAACGCCTTTCTCTTTCTGTCATACCGATGAATAAGTGATATGTGTTTGATATTCCTGCTGATGGTAACTATTAGTCTGTATTAGTGATGAGTGTGTAATTAGAACAGATACCTGACAGCGATTACTCATGAAGAACAGTGCTCTCTGCTCCCAGTTTGGAGGCTTACTATTCAGGCTGGACGAGCAGGCAGCCACATTAGACTGCTATCTAACCAGAGCAGCAAGCACACATGGGTTGGGGGATCAAATTGGAACACGTTCTCACCAAACCACATCCATTTGGCTGCTCCTCTTCAAGTCAGCATGACTCAGTCTGCATTCCAGCAACCAAGACTGGTTCCATCAGTTTCAAAGGCCTTCCCTCCCCACTTCATTGGATTAAATTCCCATCATAATCCATTAGCTATTAACATACAAATTTAGACATCAAGTCTTTGATCCAGGCATTTGGGAGCACCCAAGCTAATGCTTAAGTTACAGCACATCATCACTCGATTAAGGCATTTTGCCAAATCTCTCATTTGTAACATTGCCATTTTTTCCTTTCCCTAATGGGCTCTTTTGAATTGAGACTCTAAAATTGTCTCACTCATGAAAGGAAGGCGGGCCTAGGAAATCAGCATGCTAGATTTTTTCTGTAAGGAAATTGTGGTTTTCTTTAATCATCATTTGCATCACTATAGATTTCGAGATACGCATTTGTTATCTGAGATCTAATTTCATACCACCTTACTGACGTTGCTAATTCGTTCCAACTTTAGGAATTGTTTACAAGATTAGCTCTTATGTCCTTTTGAAATGCTTCCTGTTCACGTTGCTTTGAGGATTTCTTGTGTTTCCGATACTGAAAGTTGCCCATGAATTATCCCGCATTTTGCCTGTCACAGCACTGGAACTGGATAGTTCTGCAAGCAGTCTTGCTCCTTGTACTAGAAGTAATTACAGAACCGTGTATCTGAGAATCATGTGTGATCTTTGCTGTTGAGAGGCCTTAGATTCAAGGCCCTTCCTGCATCACAGCTAAGGAATGCATATGGGCACTACAAAAAGTACAACGAACAAACGAAAAGAAAAGATATTTTTATATCTTGCTTACTGTGGTTATAAAACATTTTGAAATGTATACGTAATGGTCTCATCATATTAATCTTCCAGGAAGTTATCTGAAGATTGCTCAAATGCATGAGTCTCAAATTTTCCCCCAAATACGTTTGGTTTAACTTCTGTTTTATAAGCTGAACTTACACACAAGTAAGCACCAGTCTGTTGATGTATCCATGCACTCATCCACACACTGAACAGAGTCATGTTTCCTACGCCTGTGGTTCAACATGTGCGGATTCAACCCACTGTGGATCAAAAATATTCAACACAGAACTGCAATTATTCCAAATAGGAACAGATATTTTTCTTGTCATTATTCTCTATGTCATTCTTCTCTAAATAGTAGTATTCACTCAATTTAGAGGAAGTGATAAGATAGAACTAAAGATGTGATTTAGGAATCAGAAGCAAAGGACATCCATGCTAATTTTATTATTAACTCATTATCAAAGTTTCTAAATTTCAGGTGTAGTACAACTGAGATAGCCTTTTCTTGCACAAACACAAAATACGGAGCAGGGTAAGGGGGCGGGGTGCTTCGGGCTAAACTCTTTCTGAGAACACATTTACAATTTTCTGTGGCCATGTCTGGCTAGTTTGGGTACTATTTTTTCAGATTTGTAAAAGCTGGATTCAGGTACAAATTAAGGGAAAAAAACTGAGAAGTATTGTGAAGATGAGTAAAAGCAATTTTCAAGTAATTTTTGAATAAATGGGATAAAATACATTGATGATAAATATTAAATCACGCATTTCAATAACATATCTAATGGCATGTTACAGTCATGGGATCTATTAGGACTGTCAGATTTTGATATGATGAAGATCAGTTAGTTACAAGTGACTACAAATTTGTGTGACTCAAATTTGAGTTTTCAGTTGTACCTAATTTAATGCATGCCTATGGTAAGGTAGTCATTATGTGGAAGTGTTAACTTCTTAAAATATTGTTTATTTATTTTAAAAGGCAGAGTTGAGAGGGAGAGATAAGAGAAAGAGAGGAAGGGAGGCAGATCAGTAGTTCACTCCTCAGATGGCTACAGTAGCGCTGCTGGCCTAGGCTGAGAAAGGGTGTGTAAACACTGAGGCCCTCCTGACGCCTTTCCCGGGTCATTGGCAGGGAGTTAGAATAGAAGTGGAGCAGCTGGCTATGAACTGCCACCCATACAGATGCTGGCATCAAAGACTGAGGCTTTACTTGCTACGTCTCAGTGTTGGGTAGAACACACACAGGGATGGAAAAGCTTATGGTGTTGCTTTACTTCATTGATTTTGTGGTGGTTGTATTCGTACAAAGAAAGAAAAACTTTGTTCAGTAAGCAACTGAAGAAGAGGAAAAACAACGCTAAGAGAATACTTGGTGTTTAAAAGCAACACATTAACATTGTGCAAAGAACGTGATGTATTATTGTCTACTAAAACTGTTGTGAATGCACTTTCGCTTGCTGGTGGGGATACTAAAATGAGAAATAATGCATAATAACATTTTTCTTAGTTACATGTTTGAAGCAGGATTTTAATGGCCATCTTCTGCAAAAAGTGGGATTATTGCTTAATTATCATTGGGCTTTCTATAAGTTTCCTTTACAAATAAGACTAAGTGATTATGGAGTTACATCACTTTTTAACATTTATTTATTTTTATTTGAAAGATTTTACAGAGAAAGAAAAATACAGAAAAGTTCTTTTATCTACTGGTTCATTCCTCAAGTGGCTGACACAGCTAGAGCTGAGCTGATCCAAAGCTGGGGGCCAGGAGCTTCTTCTGTGTCTCCCACAGAGGGTTGGTGTCCCAAGGACTTGGGCCATCCTACTCTGATTTTCCAGACCATAAGCAGAGAGCTGTATTGAAGTAGAGCAGGCAGAACAGGAACAGGCACCCATTTGTTGTATCATACACCAGAAGCTGATCAAAATATATTTTTGCAAACAGAATAAACATACCAAGACAAGATAGTATATTTATGGGAAAAATTGCCTTACAGTGTATAGCACTTCATTATAGTTAAACATGATGAAATTAAGACTTGGATGTGATTGGGTGGGTACATCTGACTCCTGTGGCATTGGCACCCCAACAGGCTATGGTTTGAATACCAGTTGTGCCACTTCTGATTCAGCTACCTACTAATGTGCCCGGGAAAGCAGCCAAAGAGAGGCCAAGTCCTTGGGTCCTTAATACACACATGGAAGACCTAGAAGAAGCTTTTGACTCCTGCCTTCAGCTTGGCTCAACTTTTGCTGTTGTAGTCCTTTAAGGAGTGAGTTATAGGATAGCTGATTTCTCTTACGCTCTCTCCAATTCTGCCTTTCAAATAAATAAAATAGATCTGTATAAAAAAGATAAAATTGATCATCTGTTTTACATAAATGCAACATACAAAAATATACATGTCCAGTTTTAATAGTTCAGAAATTCTTACTATTTTTAAACTAACTGGAGTTACAACACCTTAAACATAATCAAGGAATAAAAGCAGTAATACTAATGATGATCCCAAAACACATAATGCATTTATAAATGAGCAGAAGACATCAGTCCATCACATTGTACATTTTTGTATTCAATACTGATCTCATTGACTTGTCATAATCAGATTCTGTGCTTATGCGCCTCTATTAAAAACATGTGAACTTATCAGCTAAAGCCTATATGTTTATACAACACATTATGCCTGTATATTGATTTAAAAACTTCGTTCCACAAAAACATTGAAAATAACTTGAAGATATCCACTCATGATGGCGAAAAATAGGATAAGATACATGGGGGTTTAGAAATACAATCAGATACACACAAGAAACACAAGGAAAAAATAATCTAGACTATCAGAAAGGCAAGGCGTTGTTTTCTGTTTCTCCTTGAGGAAGAATATATTATCAAGGATTAGTAGTGCTATAGAAATTGGATCCTGAGGAAAATGTCACCCCCCCCCCACCTTTGAGAGTAACTAGCTTTCAGTGGAGTAAAAAGTGAAATCTGGATTCTGGATATACATTTCAATGAGTCATGGGGTGACATCATGCCATTTGTTCTCCTCTTTTGTGACTTAGTAAATTGACTTGTCCTGTACTACTGACAGTTGTTTTTAATCTAAAGAGGTATTTAATTGTGTTCATAATGCATAATAAATGCTCACCTTGATTTTGTAAGAGTTGCACATATTTTCACAGAAATTTGTTTTTTATGACACTTTCTATTTACCTGAACATCTGCTGGAAACGTTGTCATTAAGGTTCCCCAAACACTGTGATAAAATTGCTCCAACATCGTCACACCAAGGCAGCTTCCAACTCGAAACTAAGCAATGGTCAATCTCTAACGTTGACGCTCCTCTGGGATTCCAGAATCCAAAGTAATACTCATTTCAAGGCTTAGGAAAAAAGAAGTGACGGCCATCAAATGTGACTTCATCACTCCTCCAACTGTAGTGCCAGCCTTGGAAATAGCAAAACTACCACACTTCAAGGTGGCAACACTCCAGAGGAAAGACGGCTGTCCGTATCTAAGCAGACCTGATTAGAGTTAAGGAGAACCACAGTTAGGAAAGCTGCTTTGAACCAAATTCCAAATTGAGGTAAATGTATGTGCAATTTCAGTGTCATCATTTCACTGGGATGAGGAGAGGTGAAGTCCTGGGGTGGGATTTGGGGAAGTGGGTTAAACTTGAGACCCTTACAGTCCATATCAGAGTTCTAAGATTTGAGTCCCAGCTGCTCTCCGTTCCAAATTCCTGCTAATTTGCACCCCAGGAGGCAGACATCAGGAGGAGTTTCAAGTACTTCTGTTGCAACCACCAGAATGAGAGACTTGGAATCAGTACTTGGCTCCTGAATTTGGACTGATCCAAATCTGCCTATTGTTAGTGTTTGAGGAGAGAACCATGGAAGAGGAACATTCTCTCCCCAGGCCATTTTCTCTCTGTATATGTGGAATATGTTTGTGTAAAGTGGTATGGGTGGAAGTGGATGTTCCCATGAAATAAATAAATAAAAGATTTTAAAAGAACGTTCTTTTTTTTTTTTTAAAGAAAAAGTATTTTTGATGATGTTTACATAGTTAATTAAACTTCCAAAGTTTAGAAGTTACTGAGATTGTTGTTTCTAAATGTTCTTCTTCTTCCTTATTTTTGGGACGGGGGAAGAAGCCACACCCAGCATCCCAACAGTCTCCGTTCCTGGGGATGAGGAACAACCACCCGGCATTAATCCCAGGGTCCCTGATGTGGAACAGGCTCCCAGGATTCTGTTCAAGTGGTTTTGAAAATACTTACATGCTGTTGATCTCACTGATCCAAGGATGAGGAAACCCTTCCAAATTTCATTGGCTGACATAATTCACCGTATAGTTTCATTTGCCCAGATTTTTGATGTGAACACTTGACTGGGAGAGTTGACCAATTTGTTCTGCCCTCTGTCTTCTGTTATGGTACCAGGTGTCCTCTGCCAGGCTCCAATGGACTGTCATCCTCCATGTGCATCTGGAAATAGCATCTACTGCCCTGTCTAGGCCACTGAGGAGACCCAGTTCTGACATATGCATTTCAAGGTCAGATCACAGATCCAGGGATTCTGCCCCTGGTTGGAGTTCTGAGTCCAGTGGTTCAGCTGGGGAGATCATCAAAGAAAACTCATCTAAAGTGATCCCAGACCTGACACCTGTTTGTGTTTGCCAGTACAGAGTCTGGATCAGTCTGTCACGCACATCATCCTACACACACAATAGTAGTTTAAATTATGGACAGTTCTATCTCCAGCATCATCTCTTACACAAACCAATGGATGCTGTGGCCAGGCCCAACTCTGCCCATCGTACATTCAGCCCTCATGTACACTGCTAGGAGCTGCAGCCCAGTTGGAGTGATCCCTAACAACCCCCACTAGGCTTGCCCCCATGCCTCGTTCCTGTGCTTGCTTGAATGTGCAGCAGACTGGTTCAGTCTGTCCCCAACCTCTTCATACCATTGAAGCCTTGCTCAACTCAACTGACTCCACCCTTCAGCCCACACTCATGCCAGTGGGTGCCACCACCTGTCTTGCCAGGCCTGCTCCCAGTCCTGATTCTCATGTTCATCATCAGAGAGGCATCCACATTTTCCCTCCTGGGCCCACTCCCAGTCCCCATCTTTCACTCCTGAGTGGTTCTGTGCACAAGAATGGTAGGGTTTACCCCGAGTCCCAGCACTTGCCAGCTGAGGCTGCAGCAAGCCCAACCAGCCAGCTTTTATTCTGGCCTGTGCATGAATGATCAGTATAGTCAGTTAGCCCAGCCTGGTTCTCCTCCAAACCAGTTCATATGCAAGACAACAGGTATTGTAGCCTTGCCTGTCCTTGTTTTCCCCAATCCCAGTTCTCACGACCACCAGTAGGAGCAGTGGTTCAGCAGGGCAGCCCCCTACACTGCTCTACCAGGCTCATACCCCTCCCTCACATACGCAAACGTGCTGGTGGGTGCTGGTGGGTCTGCCATGGCCTTCCTCACCTCAGCATTTTCTGGTGAGTGCTGTAGACTGGCCTGGTCCTGTTTGCCCCCAGTTCCAGTTCCTACTGCCAGGTGCTGCAGCCTAGGACAGCCCAGCCATCTCTGAGTCCTGGTTCTAATGTGAACTGCTTGGTGTTAAAGATTGACCAGGGCTATCTTGCACCCTGTCTTGGTTCTTGGATTTGCACTGGGTGTTATGAACTGGCCCAGCCTGGCCATCCCCAAATCTGACCCACATGTATGCTGGAAAGCAGTGTAATGTGTCCTGGTCTGGACTGCTCTCAGTCTTGGTTCTTGAGTTCACTTGCAGGGACTGCATCCTCACAGAGGAGTTCCCCAAGTTCTCTACCAGGTCTTCTCCAACTGGCAGATCTCATGCATACCTGTGGGTTCTCTGCCAAGAATGGGCTAGTCCACCTCATGTCCTGGGAGGAACAGTGGCCTTACCCAACTAAACCACATCCATTTTGGTTCTTTTTTTTAAGATTTTTTTTTATTGGAAATGCAGATACATAGAGAGGAAGAGAGACAGAGACATTTGATGATTCACTGATGATTGACTGCAACAGCTAAAGCTGCGCCAATCCAAAGCCAGGAGCCAGGAACTTCTTCCAGGTCTCTCACATGGACGCAGGATCCCAAGACTTTGGATCATCATCAACTATTTTCCCAGGCCACAAGCAGAGAGCTGGATGGGAAGCGGTGCCGCCATAATTAGAACCAGTGCCCATATGGGAACCCAGCACATTCAAGGTAAGGTCTTTAGCCATTAGAACACCGTGCCAGGCCACCATTTTGGTTCTTACTGTTGGATGTTGCAGCCCAGCCACCTCTGGTCCATGCCCAGATATGACTCTCATGTTTCAAAGAGTACCGAGACCTTTCCCAGCCAATCCTACACCTCCCTGGCTCTCATGAGCACCAGAGGATGTTGGAGTCTTCCTCGGTTTGACACACCCCAGACCTAGTCCACACTGATGTTGAGGGACACTGCAGTCATATTCAGTCCAGAACACCATCCCCATTCTGGCTTTCACACTAACCAGTGGGAACTCCAACCCAGTTGAGGCATCACCTTAGCTCCCCAACCAGGGCTGTTTCCAGCCACAGATCTTGCACATGCCAGTGGTGGCTATGATCCAGCTTGACATAACCCCTCTCCCTTCTTGGACTTTGGGTCAGACGTTCCAGCATGACTTGTCCCAGCCTGCCCTCAGTCCCAACTCTCGCTGGTGGATGCTGCAGCCTATTCCTGCCCAGTTGTGTCCCATCTCTGGCTCATGCAAACAGGTAGGTGTGATAACTTAGCTGGCATGACTTGCACTGCAGCCTGGCTTCTGCACATGCCAGTGAGTTAAGGCTGCCCCAGCTCTGCCTAATCTGCCCCACTCCAGAACCAATCCACGCACCTGAGGAATCATGAGGTGTTGTGAAACAGAAGATCTTGGGTGTTGTGTGGAAAACAGCAGTGCCAAGAGCAACCTCCATCCTCTTCATTCAAGACCAAAAGTGTTTGTGGGAAGGGGAAAATATGGAAATAGGATCCCCCAAATGTCCCGAAAGACACAGCAGTCAGGTTACCATCTGTGCATCTATAAGAGAACGAAAAATGCAGAAAGAAGTGCTTTCTTACTAAATGTGATGCCTGGCTGTGGTTTTGATTACTAGTTTCCCAAGTGGAGGAGGTTTGAGTATGCGTTGAGAGTGGGAGTGCTTAGTAACAGGCAGGGGTTGCGGGGATGTGGGTCCTGAGTGACTGGCCTGTTGAACTGAGCTGGGATTCTCATTCAGAGACACATCAGCATTTCCCTTCCGCTGTGTTGGAAAGAGTAGCTTGGTGGGTCTGAGTCTCATCCTGGATGGTACTTCGGGATTGCTAACTTTGGTTTTATTGAAGTAACTATTCAAATGAGTACAGAAAAATACCTCAGGTTCTCACAGCATAAAGACAAAATTAGGTGTATCAAAATAATAACTCCGTTTATCTCACATTTTCAAACCAAGCTTCAATGTAGAGTTCCAAGGGGTGATTTTTGGTTTAGCATGTTTTAGCTTCTTTGAGGATGCCAGTTACAGTTCAGCTGCATTTGATGGGAAGGTGTCTGCAGAGTGCTGCGTTTGTTGAGGTTAGGCTGTGACAGCTCCTTGGAACTTCAGGTCACAATGTGTCCACTCAGAGCCCGGCCATCAGGAAGCATAAATACAGCCTAATGTGCTGAACTTGTAGAAGCCAGATGTAAGCTATTAGAAACAATTAGTGATTCAGATTCCAAGGAACGGCTTTCTGTGCCAATGCCAAAAAAAAAAAAAAAAAGGAAAATATTAATTGCACAGCTTAGAGTTTCAGCCTCTTCAGCTGACGAGATAGTTTGTTGCTCCCCCTGGAGCATGAGGCTTAAAGCTGAAATATACTCCATGGCAGGTTGACAAATAGAGTAACTCCTAAGAACATAGCCTATCTTTTAGAATATAAAGCAAGAACAAACACAAACATCAAATAATTTAATTTTCTATCTCCCATACAAATACGTTGTTTTCAAAAATTATCCAACATTTCTAGCTTTTTTCAAAAACAGATTGATTTAAAGCGATCCTGTTTTCTTACTTAAGAAAATCCATGAACCATATATCTTCTATGAGTTCCTAAATAACCAAGCTTTAATAATTCGTTGTGGATATTTGAGTTGGGGTAATATATAAGAAAAAAAACATTTTAATGTATTTGTAACTAACTATAGTCTGCTAAATAATGCATATTTTCCATTTGCCTTTCAAAAAATTATCTCAAGATGTTCCCTTTTGAATTTTATTCCAAAAGGGATTTTTCAGGGCCTGGTGTAATGGTTCAGTGGCTAAATCCTTCCATTGCAAGCAGTGGGGATCCCATATGCTCACTGGTTCATTCCCTGACTGCTTCACCTCCCATCCAGCTCCCTGCTTGTGCCCCGCAAAAGCAGTCGAGGACGGCCCAAAGCCTTGGAACCCTGCACCCGCAAGGGAGACCTGTAAGAAGCTCCTGGCTCCTGGCCACTGATTGGCTCAGCTGCAGCTGTTGCGGGCACTTGGGAAGTGAAACAGCAGATGGGGGAATCCTTCTGTGTCTTCTCTCTCTGTAAATCTGCCTTTCCAATAATAAATAACTAAATCCAGAAGAAAAAGAGAGGATTTTCTCAGATGTAATGAAGGTTATGATCATTTTAACAGAAGATCTTATGGGATTGTCAGAATATGTTCAACCGGAGACAGAAAGATATGGTATAAATCAGAATATTTCAAGGGGCCTCACGTGGGTGGGGGCACCCAACCACTCAGCCGTCATCCAGGCCCTGCAGTGGCCTGTGCATATGCTTTTATGCAGCCCCATATTTCTTCTTGGTTACAGTTGCTTTAGAATATATTTTGCAATTAAGGAATGTTGTGCCTCCAGCTTTTTTTTCCTCTTCAAGATTATGCTGAGTGTTCAGTCTTTCGTAGCTTTCTGGGACTATAAAGATATTTTTCAACTTCTATGAAAAAATGGCATTGGAATTTTGTCACATACTATTGGATTTGCGGATTACTTTGGTTAATAAGGACATTTTTCACAATATTGTTTCTTACAGTCTATAATCACAAAATGGATTTTTATATGTGTGGGCGTTTCATTTTATCAGTGCACATGCTTCTCTTCCTTGGTTAAGTTCACATGTAAATGTTTTGTTATTTGGGCCAGCCATGATGGCCTAGTGGCTAAAGTCCTTTCCTCTCCTTGCACCAGGATCCCATGTGGCTACCTGTGATTATCCCAGATGCTCCACTTCCCATCCAGCTCCCTGCTTGTGACCTAGCAAAGCAATCGAGGATGGCCAAAGCCTTGGGTCCTTGCACTTGCTTGGGAGACCTGGAAGAAGATCCTGGTTCCTGATTTCAGCTCAGCTCAGCTCAACTCTGTCCATTGCGGCCACTTGAGGAGTGAATCACCAGATGGAAGATCTTTCTCTCTGTTTCTACTTTCCGTAATACTGACTTCCCCTCCCACCCCACAATTAATTAATTAATCAATTAATTTGAAAAAAATTATTTTTTTACAATTGGGATCTTCCAGACTTTATTTTTCAATGATGTTCTTTATTTTAAATTTTATTTTTTATTTGAAAGTCAGATATCGAGGATACTTTTCACTAACTGGTTCATTCTTCGGATGGCTGCATTGGCCTAGGCTGGATGCGAGCTGCAGCTAGGATGTGGGAACACCATCAAGATCTCCCATATGTATGGCTGAAGCCCGCTTTTCAGGCATCACCTCTGCCTCCCAGTGTCGGTGTTAGCACAAGGGTGCACTCAGGAGCTGTTGCCCACACGGATGCAGTGCTCTAGCCACCAGATAAATGCCCTCTCCCTGCCGCTGATTCCCACGTTAGGGTCTCACACTCTGCACCGCTGCTAGATTGGTTTACCACTTTGGGTGGAGATTTTACAGTTTTGGCTGCTTGATTTTTTTTCCAATTTTTTTTTGTTTGTTTTTGTTCTTATTTGTTTGGTACAGGAAGAAACTACTTTGGAGAAGAATTCCCTCTAAACATCTATTCCTCTGGGAATTTGCAAAAGTTAGAGCGGATAGGTAAAGTTAGACTAGACAGCACATTGGAAGTCAGTAAGTACAGAAACTACATCCCTTTAGCAGATTCATTGCATATTTTACTGCCTAATTTACATGACAATTTTCAAATGATGAAGTTTACTGTGTGACACATCAATTTTTCCATTGCAGAGAAAAAGAATTGACTTAGCATATTAAATACAATGGTTTTACTTTCTACATACTTTGATCTTTTTTAAAATTTGGTTGTTATTGATTATGGTAGATAAACATTGAGTCACAGAGCAGTTTGTACATTGGAACAGTAATTTTTCATCCTGTTCATTGAGGGCAGGTTTGAAATTGAAATGCCATATGCCATTAGGACAAATCAACATTGTATGCATAAGGACAGCCAAGAATAGTTTATTGAAATTAATGCTATGAAAACTCCTGTAAAAGCAAATAAAAACTCCGTGTTTCTGGGATTTTGCTTTCTATTATTGTCATGTATGCATTTTAAAGTAGCAATTTTTAAATAAACATGAATAACAATCGCACTAATAGCACGTTAGACTGATATTTCTACTATTTCAGAAATTTAACATCAGAAACTTAAACTAATGCTCACTCTTGTGTTGATTTTTTGGAATCATAAACAACCATTATCTTATATCCATGGAATCAGCATAAATCAAGGAGAGTTATGAAAATCAGCAAAAATCATGGTCAATGTTCTTTAATGTGAATTGCATCTGATGTTTAAAAAAGCTAATAATATGTTTCTTTATGCGCAGCCTACATGTGACCAAATTGCTTGACAAAAATATTATTCCTAAATTACACATTTGTTTCAAGGACACGAATATGCAAATTCGAGGAAGGGTACAACAGCACGTCTTAATATTAAGCTGAAAAAACAATATTCCATGCTTAATTGAATCTGAGAAAGAAAAAGAATATTAAATGAGAATTTAAATCCTAGCTCTTATATGTTTAAATCAAGTTTGATTTCTTTAATATGACTTAAGAATTGATTCTGACATACAGAACAAATTAAAAGCTTATAGTAATTGAGGCTATGTTGTGACAGGCAGAGCCACTGCCTGTATTGTCAGCATCCCATATGGGTACTGATTTGTGTCCTGGCCTCTCAGCTTCTGAATCAGCTTCCTGCTAATATCCTGGATGAAGCAGCAGAAACACGACTGTAGTGTTTGGGCCGCTGCTGCTGTCATCAAACACCCCAATGGAGCCTTGGCTCCTGGCTTTTCCTGGCCAACCACTGTGGCCATCTGAAAAATCTCTTTGTCTCTCTTTGTCTGCTGTAACTCTGGCTTTCAAATTAATAACTACATCTTCTGGTCTTAAACAGAGATACAGAGATGGAGAGACCAAAGGCACCTTCCACCCTTCCACCATCTGACTCATTCCTGACCTGTTCTGTAGCAGTCAGGTCTGAAACAGGCCTTGACCTCAGCTTCTTCACCATATCTTCTGAGGTTTCCAAGGATTTGTATTAGCAGGAAGCTGGAATCAGAGGGAGAACTGGAAGTTGAATCTAGAGCGAAATACTGTCATTGAACTTAAAAAAAAAAAATGATTCACTTTTCAAGAACTTGGGAAGTGTAATAAATCTCTTTGCATTTATATCTACCTTTGAAAAAATAGATACAATTGTGTTTTTCTATGTTCAATGAGATTCTTAAGAGAACCAAAGAAACTGAATAAAAGTAGTAATAGGTAACAGATCTTGGAATAAGGACAGAGCTTTAGAAATCACTGTTGTGTGTATGGCTCTGGGGATATCTATGTACAGATTAGAAGTTATTCTAAATAAAACAAGAGAGTATGGTACAGAAAATAGAACTTCTGGAACAAGGAAGTCCAATATGGCTGGAAACAGACTGCCTGAGTCATCCCCAAATCTGTGTGTTAAACACTTACTGAAGGAACTGAGTTCATCGGTGGACAAGAGAGATAATCATAAGCCAGGGACATCTGGGCTTGTGTCTCACCGTGGAACACCAAGTGGCAGACCAAAATCCACAGTGACCTCTCTCCTTTGAGCCTCCCTCTTGCTAAAAATGACAGAAGAGAGCCTCCCTGGCCTCCATGCTGTATCTTCTTATGCTTTCCTTGAGTTGTAAAGGACAGACCAAAGCATACCAAGATGCTGTGTTAATGCCTTCTCCCTTACATTTTAGTTTTGCTAGCATAAGAATAATTATTCAAATACTTGCTAGCTTCACATAAGATAAAGATTAATGAAAGCCTTGGTGTGACACTTCTGTTCTCTTGGGGTGTAAACGTCTGTGTGTTCTCAAATAAAGTGCATCATTCTGAAAGTGTGGATGATGGGCACAGTGTATATCAACAAAGTCATTTCCCCGTTAAGCATCTTATTCTCGTCTGTTCAATTAATCCTGGCAATTTATTCTCAAAGTGATAGTATTTGAAGATAGGTCTTTGGGGGAGGTAATCAATGAGGCTATGGCCTCATTGAAAATGGAAGTTAGAGGGCGCCTTAGAGTCCATATTCCCACCAGGAAAGGCAAGGCTTCTGCAAAGCAGAAATTTAAACATTCTATCATATCCACTCTGCTTAAAAACAAAACAAAACAAAACCTGGATGACAGAATATCTGTTACCACATGCTTAAACAAACACCTTATGCCCACTTGAAATCTACTGAAAAATGACTTTTAAAATACTGATGTTTATAGAGAAAGTGCTTGGTCACTGAATGATGATGGAAACATTTAATGCAATCAATGCTGTTTTCAAGGCTGCTAACACCTTTTTTGGCAACCCATGTATCAAAGTGTAATTTTCATCTGTAAGTCTTAATGTTTAAGAGGTGAGTTTTTGTTAAGACTTTTGCGTGTTAAATATGGTGATTTCCCTTACGGATCTGAGAAAGATTGCGTAAGAAATATCTAGAATAAATTGCCATTACAAATGCCATTAGGATCATTCATGATTCAAGGGAAGATATCAAAATATTAGTAGGAACGGGGTTTGAAAATTGATTCCAGCTTTCGTGGAAGACATTGAGTTGTTCACACTTTAGTGGAAATAGGGACCACAGATGTAACAAATATAGTTGCTACAATCTCATAATGTAACTTTAGTAGCTGGTGACTTGCAAAGGAAGTGGTTCCATGAAATGAAACCTACTCGGGGTGAGGATGCTAGGAACTTGGTGGAAATGACCAGAAAGGACCTAGGACAGAGAGTACACAGACTAGGTTCTTAATGGAGCAGCAGTGTCTGCTAGGACTTGCTCCAATTTTGAACAAAGACAGTATGAAACAGTATCACATACCTCAGACAAGGGTTTCAAGAAAGATACAGTAACTGGATGTGGCAAACTTCATTGTTGTTTTAAGAAATGGACACAGACTAATCTTTCTGCAATCACCATAGTGACCAATCATCAGTTATTATTAAGGTGTTATGACCCTCTAGAGCAGAAATCATTTCACCAAGGCCTTATTTTCAGCATTTAGCATTTTACCATTTTTTTTTTGAATTTTTGACTTTAGAGTATATTCTGTTCAACTTGAAAGATAAAATGGCACAGAGAAAGGAAGACACTTAGAGAGAGGTAGAGGAAGGAAGAAAAAGCAGATCTTCCAATCACTGACCAACCCCTCAGAGACTCTCGACAGCTAAGACACGAGCAGATGAAAGCCCAGAGCCAAGATTTCTTTCTGGGTTTCAGGCCCAGTTACTTGGGCCATGGGTCCTCCATACATTAGCTGAAAAACAGAGGAACTCTGTCCGAAGCAGAATATGGGATTTTATTGTGCTAAGTGTGCGGCTTAGTCTGCTATTCTGCCCTCTTAAAAGTATTTTTAAAATAAATGATGTGCATTGCTTCTCAGAAATAATGCTATCAAGGCAGCTGTTACTTCTCTAATGGAATAGCCAGTCCACTTCATTTATGGACACACCTACCGTTTCTCTCCTAATGTGAAATTTTAACTCTACTTTATATGTTGAGACAATTTGTATATTTATTATTAGGCCACACTGTAATTTGAACCGATAAAAAAATAGAGCATTAGGGAAATACAGGTTAGCAATATGATATAAGGAGAACTTTAAATAATATGGAAATTGCATGTATAGGCCAAATTTACTAGCTATAAGGTTGAGATATTGGACCCTAGGGAAAGCAAACCTCTCCACATTTGTCCTTACCCCAAAGGAAGACTGAAATTCACATGTCATTGGAGACAGTATGGTTATGAATGATGGATACAGTTCCTTGCTGGAATAACTCATTGGCAAACTTCCTTCCAGACTTCACATGTGTGTAGCCTTACTTTGGGATCTCTGGTAGAATATGCCTATGCTTGCTGAAGTTAGCATATTAGCTGACTTAAAAACAAGAAATCTGCACCTTGTGAATTTGTACTTTAAATAACTCCTTAGCAAAAGGTATCCACAATTTACTCCCAAGTTTTACTTAAAACAATAAACTTGATACCTATGAAGATTCTGACTTTCAAGATCTTGCAATTAAAAGCTTTCAAAATTTCAGAAATTTCTGAAAATTATAGTGCTTATATTGAGTTCAAAATTCTAATTGTGGTGTTTATTTGGACTAAATTAACAAAATGTATTTGGAAGACATTACCACTGGGCAAAAACTGGTATTTATAGGATCAAACTAGAGATAATAGGTGACATCTAACAGAATTGACTGTTGAAACACTCTTTAAAAATGCATCTTGCAATAGCTCATGTACAAGGAGCTATTATGAAATCTGGTCTTAAGTGTCATTGAAATGTTGTAAGAGGACATTGTTGGTAAGAATGATCCCTACGTGTGTTCAAGTGGAGCCAACTGAGCCCTGATAGCACTTGAGAATGCAAAGGAGTCTACATACTACTCATCTGTTTAAATAGTTTTTAAAATAAGCTGCTCCAATTGCAATCAGTCTCTTATCTTCCAGTGCTCATCTTTGAAGAGACTTATGACAATCCGTTGCCATTTCCTGACTTCCGACAAGAAGTGGTTTGTTTCGCCTGTCAGACATTTGTGTGTGCATGTATACAAATGACATTTAAAAAGGAATGAGGCTGAGGTTTCATGTACTAATTAGATTAGTAGGATGTAAAAACCAACTAAATTTAGTAACAATTCTAAAGCATAATGGACACAATTGTTCACGTAAGACAGCAATTTAGGATTGTTATTTAACTTTGCAACTGATCTAGGGGAAATTTAGATCTTCATGAGCAAAGAAACAGAAAAATTGTGCAAAGGGTTCAGAGAAATAGAGATGTTGACAAGTTAGGATGTCTCTTAACTTCAAGGAACCTATGGTCTTTGTATGCCAAAGGGAAGCAAGTAGGAGAAGGCACGCCGAACAGTTAATAAAACGCTGAGCATCCCGAATGACTACACAATTAAAAAAGAAGTGAAAACTAATTTTTGGAAAAAAAAAGGATTTGCATAACATTTTCAATTGCTCATATAACACTTATAATCACTTAATAAATGGCCTTACAATACTGAGAATATTCCTATGGGAAAAAGCTTGCAAGGAAGTGGATACATTAACTCATATGTAGAACAACTGATAAACCGATTTGAAAGGTAGTCGTAAGAATATGTAAAGGTAAATGAACGACTTGAATTATGATACATGGTTTAGGCAGCTAATCTGAATCTTATTTTGTACATATTAAGAAACCACTGAAGGGCCGGCGGCGTGACCTAGTGGCTAAAGTCCTTGCCTTGAAAGCCCCGGGATCCCATATGGGCGCCGGTTCTACTCCCGGCAGCTCCACTTCCCATCCAGCTCCCTGCTTGTGGCCTGGGAAAGCAGTTGAGGACGGTCCAATGCATTGG